>NC_134275.1:26040383-26640383 GCF_031893055.1 Leptodactylus fuscus | reverse complement strand
GACAGTCTGTTACCTGCAGTGTATGGAGATATCAGCACGGCCATCCATCACTATATCCCCAAGGTCTTTTAAAGATGAACGCCTTATCTGCATGTTGAAACTTTAGTCTTATATTCTTCTGTTTCTTATAGAAAATGAATTGTATGCTGGACCAGATTGTGAGCGCTGCAGAGTGAAAGAGGGATCCTGGGTGGTCTAGACATAGCTAAAGAAAGAAACATAGGGCTAGATATACTGATATATATGTGTAACAATTCTGTTACCCAAAAAACTGGCCTACATGGCTTCCACCACATTTATTAATCATTTAAGACACTTTTTGTGCCCCATATGACAAGGGGGCAGGGATTAGCAGGAAGGGAAGTGGCCTAAAATGTGATTTTGTGTTGTTACGTTTTGCTGAATGTTGGTATAAACTAAATAAAAAAAATGGATGATATAAACTTAGATTAGACAGTCCAATAATAGACCAGTTATAACCTCCAGCATTAGCCACTGTGATAAATCTGTTACATAAGGGCTTTTTTTTTTTTTTTTTTTTTTTTTAAAGGTCATTACACTGCAGCTTTAAAAACTATGAGCATGAACAAATGTATTCACATGTCCATTTTTTTGATGGACAGATAGAAGTCAATGGATCCATTTTTATCGTTGATAAAGGCAGATTGAATTTAAATCATAATTTAACCCCTTTCCGACATCCGCTGTAATACTACGGCTGACGCCAGGTCTTTATCTATGGCGGCCGCCCGGGAGTTGGGCGGGTGCCATAGCTGCAAGGTGTCTACTGCTCTATGCAGCCTGCAAAAGATATGACGATTTTTTTGCAATGCATTGCAATGCATTGCATTAGTGATCAGACTCCCTGGGGTTATTAGGGGGTCTAATAATGCAAAAAAATATATATATATTAAAAAAAATTAAAAAGTATTAAAAAAATCACCCCTCTTTCCCTAGAACACATATAAAAGTACTACTATGTACCCATCTACTATGTAACTATGTAAAAGTAGTTATATACTGTGAAACAGATACATGTTAGGTATCCCTGTGTGCAAAAACGCCCGCTCTACAAATCTATAAAAATATTTTTCCTGTACGGTAAACGCTGTAGCAGGAAAAAGAGTCAAACCGGTGTTTTTTCACGGTTTTGCTTCTGATAAAAATTTTAATAAAAAGTGATCAAAGCAATGACAATTCCCCAAAATTGTAGAACTGAAAAGTACACCTGGCCCCGCAAAAAAGACGTGCTATACATCCCTGTAAACAGACGTATAAAAAAGTTATTGGTGTCAGAATATGGCGACTTTTAGAAAAAAAAATTTTAAAATAGTTTTGGATTTTTTTAATGGGTTAAAATGTAAATAAAACCATATAAATTTGGTATCCCCAGAATCGTACCGAAACAGAATACAGATGACATTTCATTTTGGCTGCACAGTGAACGCCGTAAAACCGAAGCCCGTAAGAAAGTCGCAGAAATGCATTTTTTCTTTAAATCCACCCCACTCTGAATTTTTTTACAGCTTACCAGTATATTGTACGGAATAATTAATGGCGGCATCATGAAAAACAATTTGTCCCGCAAAGATTAAGCTGTCATATGGCTCTGCGAGTAGAGAAATAAAAAAGTTATGGGGTTTAGAAGGAGGGGAGTCAAAAAAGAAAATCGAAATATGCCGTCGGCAGGAAGGAGTTAAATAATCATATTATCAATTTTTATTATAATTTTATCATATTGTATTTTCAATTTTATTACAAATATTTTTATTTACTAATTGAATAATTAAAATAATAATTATTAATAAAAAAATTTAATAAATTTGAATTAGAGATGAATCAAATTGGATGAGTTAAATTAGAAAATGAATCGGTGGTTTGGGTCAAAATATAAAATTCACCCCTCTTTTAATGGTCTGATGAAAATGGATGCAAAATGGATGACACAAAATTGTCTAAAATTAACAAATGGGCTTAGAACTGATACAAAATTAACGTTAAAATTAACTGATTTATCCATAGTTTTGTGCCCAAGAAATTGACATGGTAGTGTGTATATAGCCTTAGATAGTATTAATAACCAAGCTGCTCCATTGGGTCTTTTAACCCTTTGGAAAAACACAATTGCATGAAAAGTGGCGCCACTGAGGCTACATGGCATCAACTTTTTGAAACTTGTATATACAAGAAATACAGCTTTGGTGGTGATGATGGTAGCAGAGTGTCTCTACTCGAATTCTCTGCTTTAGGGTTTGTCGTTGAGCTCCTGAAGATTCAGAATAAATGGGAGTCAATCAATTCAGAAATTGATAGAGATATCACTCCTTGATGGCTTAATTTTTTATGGCCTATCCACAGGATAGACCTGGTCTGCAGTGAAGTGAAGGCGTGATCGTTTTGCTTCTGGCCCCATATTGTGCACTGTATGGGCACTAGAAGTGGTTCCTGTGCCTGTTATTGCAGCTCAGCAGTCTTCATATCAATGGTCATCAATTGCAATGGCAGACTCTGGACAGCAGTGGTAATGTTTTGGGTTAAAAATAAAAAGAAATTGAGAATTCTTTAGGGGTCTGCTCTGGGTAGATACATGGAAGGTATGTCAGATAGCTGAATATATGATTAAACTAACAAATTGAAATGTTATATCCAATATAAAGCTCATAATGGGTGGGCTGCATATCTATCCTCTGATACAGGACTCACATAAATATAATCCTAGTGATGTTTTATTCTATTTGTTATTTAATGATCAGTATTCATACCCTTGTTTTACTGAGGAGTGGCCCCCGGGGGACCTTATTCCAGCACAGGATGAATTACATTTGTGGTCGCCATCTATACTCGGTATGAGTCTTCTGTGTTTTCACATTCCCTGTTGTGGGTCTTTGATAAATGTCTTTTATATGAATTTAATGTTTGCCGTCTCATCCTCTCATCATACTTGGGCAAGTTATGAAAGAAATAATAATTAACATCTGTTCCTTGCGAACAATCCTAGGTCATGTTTCAGGAGCTCAGAAATTATGTGCGCAGAGATAAAAAGGATGCTAATTCTATTATTGTTTATTATGCGGTATTAAAGTAGCCCAGTCATTGCAGATGTTGCTCCTGGAAGACGTCCTAGACACTTACAAATCGTTCAGAAGCCGATCTTGTTGCTTTTTGGAATTGTATTACATTCATATAAACTATATTACTTTTGCTTTTGTCTTGCCCCACTCCCCAGGGCCAAAGCAAGACATAAAGTTCTATAGACATCTGTGTAGAGGTTTTGTCAAAGATTACATCAAAATGATGGTCACCTTGGCAGAATCCAATAGGCCCCACTATAAATCCATGGGGTCCATTGGATGCTGCTTGTATCTATCATGCAACGGATGCATGATGGCTGGAAATGATTTCTTTCTACATATTTAACTTTATAGAGTAGTAAAAATACCAAAACAGGATCCTGACCCATAAAGGAAGGAAATTAATGATGTCCGGAATTATGTACGAATTGTCCCAACGTCATCCAGTTGACCACTTGCCTAAAATTGAAAGTCAACACAACAGATGAGGCAGCTAGATGTCTCTGAAAGAGAAAAAACTGGTCATACACATTAGGTAACTGTCAGACAAATGTTTATTTGGCCAACTATCTCAACCCTACTCATCATCAACCCAACTATCAACCCAACTATCTCAACCTTACTCATGCATGCTTGGCAATGTTGAGTAAGCCGTGGCCAAACACCTCTTCACCCCAGGTTTTCTTTCTTGTAGACAAATGTTTGTTTTTTATTATTATTTTATTATCAACAAATGGCTTGTTGATATCCAACACACAGGAGACTGCAATACACATTAGACATTGACTAAAAATTTTCTCTAAAATCAATGAGGTTTGGCCAACATTATTCCAATGTGTATGCCCAGCTTTATTCCAGATTTTGATAGAAGACTATGCCCTCAGATCAAAGATTTGTTTCATTTTGAGAATGATCTACCCCAGAGAACTCCACACATTCCACCATTCCCATCGCTATTTTTTGTAAACTGGTCTAGGATTTTCTGGGCAAAAATTCTCCTTCTTATCATTTTTTTTTTTTTAAAGGTTTTTTAGTGCTATTAATGGGTTTTGAGTGTTTATGGGTTTCTCTGGGAGCTCCTGGTATTTTCTGCATTTGTTTACTTGGTGTAACTTCCTGCTGCCTTAGCAGTGGCGTAGACCTCCAAGGCGAACAGTTTATATACCCCTTTACCTCCAACCGACCACCCCCCTCCCTTCGCATTCCTGCACACTCTTGATTGTAATTGGCCTGCAATAACTGAACTATTTGGACATCCTGTGTGACTTTTATTGTATTTTCTCCCCTTGAAGTCTTCTCCCAGCGCTTGAGCTGGCCCTGTGTCGCAACGCATAAGGACTGAAGCCAGGCCCACATGATGTCTGGGACATCACCAAGTAGACCCGAAGCCTTCCGAAGTCCAGGAGAGGTAAGTAAAAAAGAAAAAAAAGAAAAAAAAACAGTGTTTTTTTATGTTCTCTCACCTCCCTCACCTCAGAGGGATCATTATACTTGGGGGTCTTTGCAGACATGATTGCAGTGTTTGTGGGGTTCGTGGGCCCGCAGCCTTACTTACCAATCCTGGCTGCTGCTCACAGCTGCCTCCGCAGAAGGGGAAGCGCCCGTGGCCATGAGCAGGAGCCAGTATTGGTAAGTAAATAGGGCGCATTACCGACTGTAGTTACTCCAGTCGGTAACAGCCTATTGAAAAAAATAATAATAATCCGCAGTGGTAGCAGGTAACAATAGTACTGGGTAATAATCTATTATACTTTTCCTCTCTTCCTTCTACGGGAAATGGCTCCTCCACTTTTTGACCGCAAGTGCACAGCACTGTGCCGTAGCCTTCAATACATCTCTATTGCGCAAGCTCCCAGCTTGCGCAATAGAGCTGGAGTGTCGGCTTCAGCACTAAGCCAGGACTCTGGCTCTGTTGCGCATGCATGTGCCGACGTCAATGAAGGAGGAGGAGCTGTTCCCCACAGAAGGAAGCCAAGACAGGAAGAAGTATGTATGTAAGAAGTGGGGGGAGTAGTAGTGATGATTCGTTTCTGGAAATGGGGAAGCGGATCTTCACGAATAATCAGAAAATGTCCCTGGGGCCGTCATATGGGTAAATATACATTTTTGATTAATTATGTAATTTAGAAAGTAGAAGGGGGAAGGGTGTTTAGATTAGCATGGGGTTTTATAGTTATCCCGGACAACCCCTTTAAGTATTTCTAAGCAAGATAAGGCAAATATTATGGAAGTCATTTCTTGAATAGCAGATCATTCCACGGGGATAAGACTACAATGCCCAATGGTGCCCCACATAATCCATATAGATGGCCCTAGAATAACTAGACCTGTGCACAGCATCTAGAAGTGGCTCATGTTTTAATCTATTTTCGCATACAGCAGATAGGTAAGGGGTTAGACTTTACCTACAGCAATGGCAGAAAGACTTGTGGATCTTGAGGTTGATTGAAACGTTGGTCGACCTCTTCGATATATCAGTACTTTCTATGGGAGATGTAACTGTGTCTGCTTTCCTTGTCTTGGAACGGATGGCTATGTTTTTTTAGTAAAATACCGTACTCCAGCTGCTTGTGTAACCTGATCTAATTGCACACACTTTGCGTGTTCCCTCCTGTGGTAAGAATTAATGAGCAATTCCTTGAACTTCAGTGGTCTGTAAACCTTCCACTCCTTGGGGAATGAGAACATATTTAATCTAATAATACTCAGGGCAGAAGAAAAAAAAACTTATCTCACGCCTAAAAGTCTTTATATGTCCTATATCATCCATTGTTATAAATGGATTGTAACACTACTAGATACCTCCAGTACTGGGTAATAATCTGCAATAGTATGAGTTTTGTTTGGACCATAAAAGATGATAGGTTTTACTCTATAATATGGAAAAATGCAGTCTGATCAGCAGATATCACTCTATAGATCATGAGGAGCTGAACAACATGTGTCACGTTCTTATTGCAGTCATTGAATATGAACCCTTTTTATTTATGTCCAAATAAAAATCTGTCCTTGTTAGAAAAATATAACAAGGAAGCAGGGATTTAGTCCATGTAAATGTCAGATCTCCTAGATTGTACATTATGCCATGGGAAAGGGACGCCTACCATTACAGTTATGTATGATATTAGGAGTCCTTTCCTCCTAGTGATTTACTGTCCCATACTTAATCATTATGCAGTGGTATGTGGCTGAGACGAGGCAGGGACTCCTAATATCATACATAACTATAATGCTTAGAGTCCCTTTCCCATGGCATATAGTACAATTCAGGAGGTCTAGTATTAACATGGACCAAGTCTAACATCTGAGTAGGGGTGCAACTCTAATGAGGCGAAGTGAGACAGACGCCTTAGGCGGCACTATTCTTTACTCCTTGGAGGGGCGGCATTTTCACTATTTATTTCACCTAAACAAGCCCAAAACAGACTGTGTTAAAAAAAGCAAAGCTCAACGGGACCTGTATTGGGCTGGCTTAGGAGACGTTTGCTTCTCAGTGTAGGCAGCGATGCTATGAGGTTATTGTAGCTCCTGCACTGAGATGCAGACGTCCCATGCATGGAACAAGAAGAGCAGTCGGTGGCTCCATTAAGGGATTGCATATAAGTGAGTATAAGAGGGCCAGGGGAGGTGACAAACATAAAAAACAGCGTTACTCTCCTCTCCTGCGATCTGGTGTGACTCCCAACAGTGTTTGGGCCTCTATGGTGACGTCACATGGGCCAGATCGGACCATTATGCGACGCTACACAGGCCTGGCATACATGACATCGGTGTCGACACTGAAGAGGACTGCAAGCAACAGGGAGTACGCCGAAGCCCAGGATAGTTAAGTAACAGTGGTTTTTATGTTTGTCACCTCCTCTGGATCTCCAATCAAACTCTGGGGTCTGAAAAGATCCCAGCGTATAATAGTAGTTCATGGTTGGGCCACTATGGGGCATAATACTGTGTGCAAGAGCCACTGTGGGCCATAAAACCGTGTGCTGATGGGTGAAGTTATTTTCATTGTTAATGCCTTGTTTATCTGATACTGAGATAATACAGTAAGAAGATCATTATTTTACATAAATAAATAGGAATAAGATGTAATTGATAAGGTTTAGAAACTGATTTACTCTGTCAATCTAAAGATATTCTCTCAGTTAGATTACTTACTTTGTAAAATCTCAACCAGAAACCAGGACAGATTAAAGTAAAGCACTAATATGGGATTAAGAAATTGCCCCATAAGGAAAAGCTTTACTTTATTTCAAGAAATCAGATGAGATGAGATGAGATGAATGTCCTCCAGATTCTACAGTTAATTCAGATCCAAATCTCCTACAATGAGCACAAATAGTTCACGAAGCTCGGAGCTTAGTAAAGATTTCCCCTGTAGACATTCAGGCCGGCTACAAGTATTTGTGTGGGATGCACTTGAGATACAAAAGGGTTCGGACTTACAATAATACCTACAATTATTCCTCTGTACAGGGAGCTGGCTGGGTTAAGAGCTGAGATTATAGAAAGGACTTTATCCTGACCCCTTCATTTACTCTGTGCACAATGTAGCAGCCATGGTTAGATCCACCTCAATTTACGGTTCACTCTTCACATGACTGCAGATGAGATCTCTGTTTGCTATCAGGTGAATGGAGGTGTTGTATACATTCAGAAACTGCCTGCACAATGAACACTGCTATATCTCTGGACCCCCTATACACATGCATGCTCGGCTCAGCTGAGTGTACCTATGTTGTACATGGAGAAAGTTGAGAAAGCTGTTGAAATTTAGCATGCTTAATCCGTCTCTGCCCTAGTATCCACTCAGGAGGCCCCATACACATACAGAAATCTTCAGGTTTATGTATGTGTATGGGGTACAAGTATTGTTGAAGCCAAGGAAAAGTTAGGTGTACAGTGGAACATAACGATACTAAGTAGCCTCCAGGGGGGTAGCTAATGTGAAAACAAAGACAAAAACTCTAGTGCTCTACATGAGATTAACATGACAGGATGAGATATAAGACGCAGACATGAAAAGCACTTGTTTTTGAAGACATTTGGGCTGAAGCTGGCTCTTACTATTTTACTCCTCAAACTCAGGAAGTCAAGAGCGGGCGGCTTCCTGGTCTTGTCCCTGAAGAATATGCTCTGTAATCTGCTGCTTTTTAACTTCCAGATGTGGAAGCTGCACAAAGGCAAGCAAACTATGCAAAATGTTACCTGTGTACTGCTGGGGGGTACGAAAGACTGAAGGGAGCAGTAATAGAAAAATAACCCTAAAATCAGTGTATATGGAAAGCATACCACCATGCTGCTAATTTGTATACAGAAATTATATCTAGTGTTGACAGGACCCATTATGAACATTAAAAACTATTTTTGACTTGTCCGTACACAAGCCCACACATTAGTCCTAAATAGAAAAAGCCATAAAGCTTGAAGGTGTCTTCACTTTTTGCATGTATAGGGACAGGGTTTTTAAGTGTCTCTGTAGGGAATTTTGAAAAGTTTTCCCATAGCAATGTTCTAAATGAACATTATTTAGGAACGTCTGTATTCAGCATGTACTGCACATGCAGGGCCGCCATCAGGAATTTTGGGGCCCCATACAGCCTAAGTGTCTGCCCCCCCCCCCCACACACACACACACACGCCATCTTAAAACTACCTTATTTTGCGTCATACCAATTCTGTATTACATTTCCCTTTATTTAGCAGCATTACAAGGCTTAATCAGATTCTATTTGAATGTAAAATCTGCTACGTGTGAAAGCGCCTATAGAGGGCCAACACCATTTATAAGAGCCCTCCTAATAAATCCTCAGGGCTTATTCACATTGCGTTTTTGGCCTCCCTTGCCGGGATATGTTGGTAACCAGTCAGAATCAGCTGTCAACTTATCCCTGCACGAAGAACTGGCCATTAAAAAAAAGGGGGGGCCTGCAGTTCTCCATGCAGGGATAAGTGGGTAGCTGATTGTGACTGGTTACCAACGTATCCCGGCAAGGGAGGCCAAAAACGCAACGTGAATACTCCTTTAAAGTGAAAGTCCCACCCCCAAACAGGCTGCTATGCTAGTAGCATAGCCGCCTACTTCATTATTATTCTCCAGCTAAAAACTTATATATTATATATTATTGCCCCAGTTCCCTCTCCGCAGTGCCGCACACCCGATGTCCCAACAATCCCCCCCCCCCGTCTACCCTCTAACATCTTTCCATTGCCCCCTGTACCCATACCTCCCAAATTTTGAAGAACCAAAAGAGGGACAAAATGTGCGGCGCGCGGGGAAATTTAGCCTCACCCACTGTTATGTTGACTCCGCCCACTCATTAATTTTTTTTATGTGCCCGCACACTGTATAATCCTCCTACAGTCACTCGTAAATTATATGTCCACCCTCCGTCTCTCCCCCAGCTTCATATACACCCTTCATCCTGCCCCCAGATTCATGTCCCCTTCATCTCTGCCCCAAGATTCATGTCCCCCCATCTCTGCCCCCAGATTCATGTCCCCTCCATTTCTGCCCTCAGATTCATGTCCCCACATCTCTGCCCCCAGATTCATGTCCCCCCATCTCTGCCCCCAGATTCATGTTCCCTCCATTTCTGCCCACAGATTCATGTCCCCCATCTCTTCCCCCAGATTAATGTCCCCTCCATCTCTGCCCCCAGATTCATGTCCCCCCATCTCTGCCCCAGATTCATGTCCCCCCATCTCTGCCCCCAGATTCATGTCCCCTCCATCTCTGCCCCCAGATTCATGTCCCCTCCATCTCTGCCCCCAGATTCATGTCCCCTCTATCTCTGCCCCCAGATTCACGTCCCCTCCATCTCTGCCCCCAGATTCATGTCCCCTCCATCTCTGCCCCCAGATTCATGTCCCCTCCATCTCTGCCCCCAGATTCATGTCCCCTCCATCTCTGCCCCCATATTCATGTCCTCTCCATCTCTGCCCCCAGATTTAGGTCCCCTCCATCTCTGCCCCCAGATTTAGGTCCCCTCCATCTCTGCCCCCAGATTCATGTCCCTCCATCTCTGCCCCAAGTGTCATGCCGTCCTCTCCATCTCTGCCCCCAGATTCATGTCCCTCCATCTCTGCCCCCAGTGTCATTCCGTCCTCTCCTTCATCTGCCCCCAGTTTCACATTCCACATTACACTTACCTTCTCCTTCGTTCCCCCGCTGCTCTCTGCGCGCCTCTCTCTCTTACTGGCGCACAGTTGTAGACGCGATGTGACGCCATCACATCGCGTCTACACTGCCGGGTAGCCGGCGGCAGCGGCGAAACGAGGAGCTGACACAGGTCAGCGCCTCGCTTCAGCCGCATATGTGTCAACGAGAGAGGCAGCAGCGGCGAAGCGAGGAGCTGACCTGTGTCAGCTCCTTGCTTCAGCCGCATAAGTGTTTAAACAGGACATACAATGACTGCTGCCGGCGCCAGGGGGCCCGGGCCCCCCCCCCCATTTTTAAATTTGGCCGGGCCCCTGACGCTAGTAGCAGTAGTACTGGCCTATCGGCGGCCCTGTGCACATGCATAGGTAGGCTTCACAGTTACATGCCTGCAGCCTGGGGCCCTCGAGGTTACCGATCCGGCATCTGACACTATTAGCCCTCATTTTGTCAATGCAAATCATTGCGTTTGCATTGACAAAATGAGTACTAACAATCAGGGCTCGTGGCCCACCGAGGGATTCCCCGGTTCCCTTGTGGGCCAGTCCGACCCTGTCCATGGGTAACCGTTTTTTAAGCGAACAGGCTCTACGTCTTTTGGGTCACTATGTGGAATACTAATATAAACCGCAAATAATATAAAGCGCAAAGTGTATAACAAAAATGCTTGTGGGGTCGTCCAATATTGGATAAAAATTGTCCATAGACAAACAGAACCCTCCTTATGTCTGTTTTGACATTCAGTCTCCTCTGCTCCCTGACAGTTTGCACCAGTGACGATAGGTTGACCGCTAGAGCCAAACACTGGCCTTATTGGTGAGGCGGCATCAAGGTCTGCAGTGGTCATGTGCTGCTGACCTGACATCTTAGTGCAGTCCTGCTAATGAACGCCAGCAGGGAGCAGCAAAATCTGAGTGTTTGTTGATTTAGGAGATAAGCAGAGCTTCATTTGTGTTCTCTTAACACATTCATTACCTGTGGCCAAATTTTATCCAAAATCCAATAACCCCTATAAAACTCCTACACATATAAAACGGAAAGTGACATTACACTTTAGAATGGAAGATTTATTTTCCCTTGGCTTGCCAACAGACCATTGCTTACAGTGGCGTCCATAGTTTACTGATGGAATTCATGGGTGATTGTTTTTCCTGAACGGGTGAAGGTCGGCTAATGAAAATGTAACATAAAGTTCTACTGATAGGTTAACGCCACTGTATATGACCTTAGGCCACAGGCATACAGTACTGTGCAAAAGTTTTAGGCACACATATGGAAAAATGCTGTAAACTAAGAATGCTTAAAAAAACAAAACAAAGCAAAGTATTAATAGTTTACTTTTCTCAATTAAAAAAATGAAGTGAATGAGGAAAAGAGAAATCTATGTCCCATTCTAGTGTGACCTTTACATAGTTACATAGTTACATAGTAGATGAGGTTGGATAAAGACATGAGTCCATCAAGTCCAACCTATAACCCTACAATCCCCTACAGTGTTGATCCAGAGGAAGGCAAAAAACCCCATGAGGCTCATGCCAATTGCCCTATTTCAGGGGAAAAAAATCCTTCCCGACTCCAAATATGGCAGTCAGTATAAAACCCTGGATCAACGTGTCCTTAAAATCTAGAGACCATAACCCATTATATTTTTCTCTTCAAGAAAGGCATCGAGGCCCACTTTGAACTTGTTCAGTGAATCCGCCATCACCACTTCCTGGGGCAGAGAGTTCCAGAGCCTCGCTGTTCTTACTGTGAAGAATCCCCTTCTATGTTTCTGGTGAAACCTTCTCTCCTCCAGACGTAGAGGATGTCCTCTTGTCACTGTCACTGGCCTAGGACTAAAAATATCCTTAGAAAGTTCTTTGTATTGTCCCTTCATGTATTTGTACATTGTTATTAGATCTCCCCGTAGACGTCTTTTCTCTAAACTGAATAACCCCAAGTTTGTTAATCTATCGTTGTACTCCAGTCCACCCATTCCCCTAATCATTTTGGTTGCCCGTCTTTGCACTTTTTCAAGTTCACTTATGTCTTTCTTGTATATTGGGGCCCAAAATTGCGCACAATATTCTAAGTGTGGCCGTACCAGTGATTTGTATAGAGGCATAACTATGTCCTTGTCATGAGAATCTAGACCTCTTTTGATGCATCCCATAACTTTATTTGCCTTGGCAGCAGCTGCCTGACACTGGTCATTAAAGGTAAACTTGATGTCCACCAAAATCCCTAAGTCTTTTTCATTGACAGTCTTACCCAGTAATTTACTATTTAGTACATAGTCATACATTTTATTACGTCGCCCAAAGTGCATTACTTTACATTTGTCAACATTAAACTTCATTTGCCAAGTCTCCGCCCATGCTTCCAGTTTCCTTAGATCCCCTTGTAATATTCTACTATCCTCCTCATTATTGATTACCCTACAAAGTTTAGTATCATCTGCAAATATAGACACCCTGCTTTGTAAACCCTCTACCAGGTCATTAATAAAGATATTAAACAAGAGAGGACCTAATACTGACCCTTGTGGCACCCCACTGGTGCCCCCCTTTGCCTTCTATCAGTTCTTCTCAGTAAACTTGCAAACAGCTTTTGAAAGAACTCAGCAGATTGTTTTTTCTGGCTCAGCACAGATCTTCTGAGGATGTAGGCTTGCTCCAATCCATCTGTCTATTCATGTAATTCCAGACAGACTGGATGATGTTGAGATCAAGGCTCTGTGGGGGCTGTATCATCACTTCCAGGACTCCTCCTCCAAAGGTCATACCAAATATTGATGGGATACAATACGAGTCTAAAGCTGGGAGTGGTACCTCAACTGTCCAACTTTGACACCCAATACGTGTAGGGTGCAGAGGGATCGGAGAGGACAGGGCTGTAGTCGGACAGGTATTCCCGCAACATGCGCCTATACTTTTCCTGTCTGGTGGCACTAGACCCCTCAGTGGCGGATGTTTGGTGAGGGGGTGCCATTAACGTGTCCCAGAGCTTAGACAGTGTACCCCTTGTGGGTGTGGACCGGACACCACTTGTTCGCCTCATGGAGGAACTATCCTCTCTGCCGCCAACGACACTTGATGGAAACATCTCCATCATGTTCTGCACCAATTGCTTGTGGCAGTCATTAATGCGCTTGGCCCTCCCCTCTACTGGAATAAAAGACGAGATGTTATTTTTATACCGGGGATCAAGGATTGCAAATATCCAGTATTGGTTGCTTTCCATTAGTTTGACTACGCGCTTGTCACTTGAAAAGCACCCCAACATGAAGTCAGCTATGTGTGCCAGAGTGTTACTTGGCATGACTTTTCTGCCCCCACCGGAAAGGTCACTCTCCATTTCCTCCTCCTCCCTTTCACCCCATCCACACTGCAAGAATGGGACGCATTGAACTTCCCCGGTAGCCTCCTGTGTCACAATCATATCATCTGCCACGCCTTCATCCTCCTCCTCCTCCTCCGTCATTAAACATTGTGAAGTTGACAGGTGTGTAGAACTACTCTCCTGCTGTGATGGTTCTGCTGCTATCCCTGACTCCTCAGTGTGATCTGCGTTATCCCTGATGGCAATGAGGGATTCTCACATCACACACAAGAGCGGGATTGTTACGCTCACTAGTGCATCGTCACAGCTGACTCTCTTGGTGGACTCCTCAAACACCCGTAGGATTTCACATAGGTCTGCCATCCATGGCCACTCATGGTTGAGAAACTGAGGGAGCTGACTTTGTGGCACCCTAGGGTTTTGGAGATGGTACTCCATCAAAGGTCTCTGCTGCTCAACCACTCTGCTCAACATATGATATGTTGAGTTCCAGCGTGTGGGGACGTCGCACAACAGCCGGTGTTCGGGCAGATGTAGGCGTTGCTGGAGTTTTTTGAGGCTAGCAGCGGCTACTGTAGACTTGCGAAAGTGGGCGCACAAGCGCTACACTTTCACCAGTAGCTCGTGTACATTTGGGTATGTCTTTAAAAACCATTGCATCACTAGGATAAAGATGTGGGCCAGGCATGGAACATGTTGGAGGCTGGCAAGCTCCAGAGCTGCTACTAGGTTCCTGCCGTTATCAGACACGACAATGCCTGAGCCCAGGTGCAGCGGCTCAAACCATATTGCTGTCTCATCGAGGAGGGCATCCCTCACCTCGGAGGCAGTGTGCTGTCTGTTCCCTAAGGTGATGAGCTTCAGCACTGCCTGCTGACGTCTACCCACGCCAGTGCAGCAACGTTTCCAGCTCGTAGCTGGAGTCAATTTAATGGCGGCGGTGGAGGAGGAGAAGGAGGAGGGTGTTGTTTCAGAGCCAATGCCAGGAATGATAGGTGGGGAGACGAGGTATACCTAGTTTGTGACCCAGTCCCAGCCTCAACTACATTCACCCAGTGTGCCAACAGTGAAATGTAGCATCCCTGTCCGCATGCACTTGTCCACGCGTCGGTGGTCAAGTGGACCTTTGTGCAAAGCACGGAACTTAGGCCCTGCCTGATGATGAGTGACACGTGCTGGTGCAAGGCGGGGACGGCTGTTAGGATGGGCTCTTGCAGGTTCGCTTTCAGGCGCACAGCGCCACCTGCGGGCCAATCCAACCCTCGCCCTCGACGTCGGACGGTGAGACGACTAGAGGCTAAGTCCTGTTTTTGCCACACTGAGCATGCCCGGTGAGGTCATGGGCACCGCCCTGCTGGGCGGGGACTTCCCTTTAAATAGCTTGAGTTTCCACCGCCCGGCGCTCACACTTAAAATCAAACTGGGGAATGACACTGCAGGGACAGGTTCCAGCCAATGTTAGGTGACAGGTTAGGCCTCTGTGTGGGGATACCTCTGTCTCTGACTCTAGGAACTTTTAGGCAGAACCAGTAAAGCCTGAATTCTGACAGCTCCACACTAGGGCTTGGGTGCAGCAGACGCTGTCCCAGCCCGTGGCACTGCAGCAGGTGTGGTTTCACTAGTTAGTCCACTGCTTGTCTCCCGCCACGGCTACTCCTAGGGGTTAAGGAGTTCTGTTTGATTTTCTGACCAGGGGTGATGTTAACCCCTGGCAGCCCGGGCTGCAGCCTAAGCTCAGGTGCAGTCCCCCAGTAAAGATTACTGGTGCACGGCTATTGCAGCTAACTTCCATTTAGAGCTGTATACACACCACTCACCCAGTGAGGTAACTGGGGTGAGTCCTTCTTGGTGGCTAGTGTATGTTAAAGCCGCACCCACATCATTCACACCCAGTGAGGTTAACTGGGGTGAATTCCCTTTGCAGCCCAGTCCACATTGGGAGCTGCACTGTCTCCTTTCTGCAGTAAAATTAACTGGTGTATGCGTGTTACCCCTGTACACACCAACGCAGCACTGCAGCTTGTCCAGACACACGGCCGCCCCAGAGGCTTGTGGACCTCACTGCAGTGACCTGCAGTCTAGCGGTTCCATGGTTAAAAATATTATTTTTATATTTGCACACAGAACCGTAACAACGGCACATCGGGAGAAGTAGTGAAGGCTAGGGATGGCATAGCAAGGTGCCACACTTGGCATCAGGTCCCGGAAGGCCGGAGTTTCCACAAGCCGGAATGGCAACATCTCCTGGGCCAGGAGTTTGGAGATGTGCGCGTTCAAGGCTTGCGCATGTGGGTAGTTAGCGCTGTATTTTTGCCTGCGCTCAAATGTCTGAGAGATGGTGGGTTGCTGGGAGGAGGTGCATGATGGTGCAGGAGAAGAAGCTCAGACAGGAACAGGGGAGGATGAGGGAGAAGTCCCCAAAGTGGCAGAGCCAGATGTTGCGGTGTCCTGGCTGGTGCTCTGGACTGCAGCGCCAGCACTGACAACAGTGGGAGAGGCAGTGGTGGTAACGCCGGACGACGATTGTCCTGTTTGCGCTGTCTCCCACTGAGCCCAGTGCTTGGATTCCAAATGATGGCGCAAGGAAGTGGTCGAAATGTTGCTCTTTTCAGAGCCCCCCTACTCAGTTTCGAGGGGCAAATTGTGCAAACCCCACTATATTTGTCCTCCGCACATTCCTTGAAAAATCTCTACACCATCGAGGAACGTGCCTTCGATTGGGGAGTTTTTCTGGGCTGGCTATAATAGGGAACATCTTGGGCCATTCTGGGTGTGGCCTGGCTTCGGCAAAGCAGCTGACCTCTGCCTCTGGACATGCCTCTGCCTCTAGCTACCCTCTTTGGTGCTGCACCTCCCTCAACATCAACACTGCTTTCCCCGCTTGACATCCCCCCTATCCAGGTCGGGTCAATGTCCTCGTCGTCCACCACCTTCTCTGCCAATTCCTCTCTCGCCTCCTCCTCCTGCACACCGCACATGGCAACAGGCTGCCCTGATGGCAACTGTGTCTCATCATCGTCACTGAGGGTGGGTTGCTGGTCAACCACCACAAAATCAACAGGAGATGGAGAAGACTCCAGTGCTTGGGCATCAGGACACAGAAAGTCATCTGGTAGCTCCATGGAATCGGGAAATAGAGGGACAGGGAGAGGGAGAGTTAAAGGACCAGAGAACTGATCCTGGGAGCAGGGAAAGTTGGGATTACTCTGCTGGGAAGATTGGGCATTTTAGGAGGAAGGCTGACTAGAATGTTGTGTAGGAGGAGAAGTTGAGGTAGAGGCTGACTGGCTGGTGGATAATGTGGTGGAAGCATTATCCGCCAGCCATTGTAACACATGTTCCTGGTGCTCGGGCCTACTTAAGTTTGTGCCCTGCACCCTACTTAATGTGGCCAGGAAGCCGGGGACTGTGGAGAAGTGCAATGATTGCTGCCCCTGAGGAGTAGGCACGGAATGAGCTGTGGCTTCACTGCAACCTTGCTCCCCAGCAGCATTCCCACTCCCCCGGCCTCGCCCACGTCCCTTACCAGTAGCCTTGCGCATTTTTAGATGCTTTGGTGGGTACACACCGTGACAACCTGGATGAAGCGTATATAGCCTGATAATTAGAATGTATATCCCACTGATTTTTTTGTGGGTACACACTATGACAACCTAGAGAGCGTTCCCGGCGGCGGCACGGGCCACATGCGGCAGGCCTAATAAATGTCCTTGGCGGGCCGTATGTGGCCCGCGGGCCATAGTTTGAGGACCCCTGGTCTATAGCCTGAGAATTAGAATGTATATCCCACTGATTTTTTTGTGGGTACACACCGTGACAACCTGTATGAAGTGTATATAGTGTATATGGGCTGAGAATTTCAGTGTATACCCCTTAGTTTCAGGGAGGGGGGGAAACACACTGTTGAACCCTGGATTAAGTGTATATAGAGTATATGGGCATATAATTTCAGTGTATTCCACTTAGCGGAAAGCTGGGTTGCGCAGATACAGCCTGGCTTAATTGCTGTGAATCCCACTTTAGCGTTTGTGGGTAGACACTGTGCCAAGCTTGTTTCAGCTTCTCCCTTTAGGCTAGGTTCATCACTGGCTGTAATCCCTCAATATCCTAAAATATCTACAATGTAACACAGAAAATCTGTAATATGAGAACTGCTATAGGGTATACAGTAAAATAGAGATTTACATTCAGTTAGAAAACAATTGAGTATTGAGGGCAGGTTTAGCGGGAAGAGGTGGCAATTCTGAGTCCCTAAAACGTGTTTGTGAGAAACAGAAGGACAAGTATTTATAGTTTAATTCAATCCATTTGGAGCATTGATGTTATTCTTCCTTCAGTTTCTCACCTAGTCTTACTTTTCTTAGATGCATACAAAGATCAAACAATGTTCAAACCATAGGAAAGACTTTTGAAAAGGCTGCCTGCCCCATTTTAGATGGAAGACACTAGATTGCAGGATTAAAGAGGACCTTTTTCCACCTACATCAGCTGAAGATCTTTTCATTCTTTAATATATTCCTCTCCACTGGTTTCCCCGCTGTTGGAATTTTTCCCTAGCCCCCACCATTCCTGAGGAATCAGTGCAGTTAGTTTCAATGCCTGATATGCTGATTAGATTACCTAATATCAAGAGGGTGGTGTCAGTCAGGAACAGGCAAGAGGTTGTGATTCTGAGCTCTGACACTGCCTGTCTGATTATAGCTCTGTCACATCCCCTTGTCTGCTCTTGCCTGACACCACCCACTTGACACAGCATATCAAGCATTGAGATTTACTGCACTGATTTTTCAGGAATGGTGGGGGCTAGAAAAAATAATTCCAACTGTGCCAGAACTAGTGGATGAAAAGCACTGGAAGTAGTAGACCTGATGAATGGTTGTACTTAAGTACCAATTCCTAGTACTCAACAAAGTGTTTACATGGGTAGAGTCTAGAATTTTGGAATGATTGGTATTTAAGCGCTTACAGTAATGGTGGGCGACTGATGTGCCAACAAGGTCTGTTTAGGATTGTTCTGTGTCCAGGTCAGACTCCCATGGGTCTGACCTGGCAGCATATAGAATGGCTGAGTGTCATCTGCACATATGTGGGGTGGTAGATATGATTGGAGGCTGCTTGTATTTCTGGATATATAGGGTGGAGCAGTGGCGTAATTAGGAATAGCGGGGCCCCGTGGCGAACTTTTGACATGGGGCCCCCCGCCCCCCCAACCAACACTGACACCGAAGTCCTCGACCGACCTCCCCTCCTCCGCACTCTATTATGTCCCTTAGTAAGCCCTGCACACAGTATTATGTCCATTAGTGGCCCCTGCACACAGTATTATGTCCCTTAGTGGCCCCTGCACACAGTATTATCCCCCATAGTGTCCCCTACACACGGTATTATATCCCATAGTTGCCCCTGCACACAGTATTATGTCCCACTGTGGACACCCATAAACAATTATTATACTCTGGTGTCTTTTTAGACCCCAGAGTATAATAATCGGAGACTCGGGGGAATAAAAACATAAAAAATTACTGTTTCTTACCTTTCCCCCGGCTCCTACGCTGTCTTCTCCGCTGACGTCCTTCTTCTATGACGTTGGATGTCACATGACCCGGGAAGCAGACCGGGTTCATGTGACGTCAGAGACGTCAGACAAGTAGGAAGGAGGCCTGGCAGGATCGTGGAGAGGTGAGTAACAGTGTTTTTTACGTCCCCTTACCTCTCCCGGTCTGCCGATCATTATACCCCCGAGTATAATGATAGTCTTTGTGGGGCCCGCGGTGTCACTTACCTATCCCAGCCCAGCCCAGCCAGGATCGGCAAGTAAATAGGGCCCGTAACGGCCTATTAAAAAAAAAAAAAAAAAACCCGCAGCGGTAGCGGCTGTCACCGGGCCCCCTAATGGCTCGGGCCCTGTGGCAGCTGCCTCCGCTGCCTCTGCGGTAGTTACTCCACTGGGGTGGAGGATGTCATGGCTGTGTCTGTCCTCCCAGACTGTAGTGTGTTTTAGTCTTAGCTGCTGAAGTTCACAAATGCTGATATGGGTCTGAGGGATGGTGATATCTATGGGCTAGTTCACAAGTGAGTATAAGGGGAGGTTTTTGACAGCGGATTTCGCGTCCAAAACCTCCCCTTATAATGGTGGTCTATGGAGACAGCCGGGCTTCTGTTCTCCGCTAGCGGCGAGCTGCTGCTAGCGGAGAAAAGAAAGGACATGTCCTTTCTTCAGGCGGAAGCCGCGCAGGCTCAGCCGCGCGGCTTCCGCCCCCGGCAGCTCCCTCCTATGACGGCTCATTCATTTGAGCCGACAGCAGAGGGTTAAGCCGCGACAGCGATGGTCGCGGCGGGCGGGTTTTGACAAGAGAGAGACGCGGCTCGCCGCGTCTCTCTCTGTGTCAAAACCCGCGCGGGCAGTTCACGTGTGAACTAGCCCTAAGACTACATGAGGGTGAGGTGTCTGACCAACAGGGGCGTGGGGGAAGGCTGAAAGGAAACAGGTATTTATAGAGAGGAAAAGATAACATTAAAATACTTCCTATTTGGATGTCACAACATGTATATGAGACAACTCTACGCTCTCTGTCTGTGACTTGTGATGCTGATCATAACCGTCCACATGCAATATATTAGCTCCGCTGCGCACTCTAGTGTTCACATGGACTTAGGGATCACCGGCATTACTGCAAGAGCTGAACAGTCATAGATTTTACAGATTCTTCATTCTTTCTTTTAAGACAGTAATCTAATAGTTGTCAGACACAATCTTGACTTACAAAGTCATTTGTCTTCATTTAAGTCAATGTATTAACTATCATTGACAGAAATGTAACTGTAATAATCTACTTTACCCCAAGGAAAGACCTTCAAGAAGTGCAGAACTGCTTCACATTATAGAAACTATGTATAACCCTAGTGATCTATGACATTATAGAAAGACACTTCTCCTAAGGATCAAGGTGCCTGCACACTGCCCTTTTTGGCTGTTTTATGGCAGTCTTTAGCTGCGATTCCTCTGACAGGCTATAGTAAACAGTCTGCTGACTGATTCCTTTGAAATATATTATTGTACTGATGTAAACATTCCTAACAATATCACTGTATTACAAAAGATCTGTTTTACTGGCAAAGAGAGTGAGGCTGGTATTTGTTAGAGGGGGTTACTCATCTATTGGTAGTGATGGCACATCCCTAGGATAAACCCTTGTATTTAGAGATGAGCGAATACCGTTCGATCGAGTAGATAGTCGATCGAATTTTAAGGTATTCAACATATTCAAATCCAATTGAATACCACGCGGTAAACGCTGTAAAAATTCGTATGCCCTCCCACCTTCCCTGGCGCTTTTTTTGCCCCAAAAACTGTGCAGGGAAGGTGGCACAGGAAGCAGGAAAACATAGGCATAAAAAAAAAAAATAGGAAAAAGTCATTGGCTGGTTAAATCAGGTGACCTCAGATTTATAAGAATAGTGTCAGCCATATTCGTGTCAGATGCGTTTTGGTGAGATAGGGAGAGATTGTATTGAGGGTGAGAAAGAGATTGTAGCTTCTGCTAGGCAGGAAAACATTGTAATCAACAGCTCTTTTCAGAGCTACACTGCAGGAACAGTGTACACATACACTGAACCTGCCAAAGATGCGTCAGGGTAGCATCAAGGGACGGGGGCGGGCACGTGGACGTGGAAATCTAGCTGGGGATCCAATCCACAGTCCAGGTACTGGAGTGGGGATGCCAGCAATGCCCCTCGTCAGTAGCACAAGAGAGCGAGGACGTGGACGTGGAAATCCAGCTGGGGATCCAGTCCACAGTCCAGGTACTGGAAAGGGGCTGCCAGCAGTGCCCTCGTCAGTAGCACAAGGGGGCGAGGACGTGGATGTGGAAATTCACCTGGGGATCCAGTCCACAGTCCAGGTACTGGAGAGGGGCTGCCAGCAGTGCCCCTCGTCAGTAGAACAAGGGGGCAAGGATGAGGAAATCCAGCTGGGGATCCAGGCCGCAGTAGCTCGACTCCAATTATATACTGGAGAGGGGCAGCCAGCAGTGCCACAACATCAAGAGGGGTGCAGGGTGTAGTGCTGAAGAGACCTGAGCAGCAGGAACCTATGCTAGGGTGGATAGCAGATATTGTGGACCCACAACCAGCATGTCCCATCCACAGTACTGATGAGACACAGTTCCATGTGTCTGTGCCAGCACACAAGTTTCTCGTCCTCCTCCTCCAGCACCACCACCTTCACCGTTAACAAATGATTACCCCCCACCACCACCACCATTAATGTTTTAGGGCTCTCCCCAAGGGCCTGAAAAACAATTTTTAGGGCTCTCCCCAAAGGCCTGAAAAATAATTTTTAGGGCTCCCCCCAAGGGACTGAAAATTTATGTTTTAGGGCTCACTCCCAAGGGCCTGAAATCTATTTTAATAGGGCTAACCCTAAGGGCCAACAACTAAAACTCTGCTGGTTAAAGGCTCAATTCACCCAAAGGGCCTAAAACACTGCTGGTTAAAGGCTCAACTCACCCAAAGGGCCTAAAACACTGCTGGTTAAAGGCTCTACTCACCCCAAGGGCCTGAAAAATAAAACACTGCTGGTGTAAGGCTCTACTCACCCCAAGGGCCAAAAACTACAACTCTGCTGTTTAAAGGCTCAGTTCACCCAAAGGGCCAAAAACTCTGCTGTTTAAAGGCCCAATTCACCCAAAGGGCCAAAAACTATGCTGGTTAGAGGCTCAGTTCACCAAAATGGCCAAAAACTCTGCTGTTTAAAGGCCCAATTCACCCAAAGGGCCAAAAACTATGCTGGCTAGAGGCTCAGTTCATCCAAAGGGCCAAAAACTATGTCTTGCCAAAAAATAAATGAAGCCAGCTGCATCCAGAGTGTTTATAGAAGATTCCGCGGCAAACGTAGGTAAAATATAACTTTTATTTCATGTTTCCAATAAAAAGGTTACAAAGCAACCATGGTGTCAAGTCTATGAATAAAGCGACGCGTTTGGACATTCGTCCCTTCCTCTCGGCCGAGGTTGCTTTGTAACCGTTTTATTGGAAACATGAAATAAAAGTTATATTTTACCTACGTTTGCCGCGGAATCTTCTATAAACACTCTGGATGCAGCTGGCTTCATTTATTTTTTGGCAAGACATTCTATCACGACGGGTTAAAGTCCACCTGCTTGCCGTGCTCTCCAGGATTGATTCAAACTACATATGGTGAGATGAATATTGACTTTTTGGCCAAAAACTATGCTGGTGCAAGGCGCAACCCACTTAAAGGGCCTAAAATTCCACTGGTACAAGGCTGAACTAACTTAAAGGGCCTAAAACTATGCTGGTAAAAGGCTGAAGTCACCTCAAGGCCCTCAATCTCTGCTGGTAGCTCAGCTTAAGGGCTCTAACTTAATTTGGATGGGCTCACGTGAAGGGCCAGAAAAGTAAATTTTGGAGGTCTCACCACATTACACACACATAAACAATGACAGTTAAGGGTGGGGACTGTTGGATTTCCCATTGCCTATTCCATCTGTGGTTGTCATGGGCAACGTGATTTAAAGGAGTGCATGCCAATGTTCTGTCCATACTATTGTGGAGGAAAGAAGGTTTCCAAGTATTTTTCCACTTTCATAGAGGTTCTATTGATTTTGGAAAGTGTCTAGTTGATAGGTTGGGAAGCTGAGGTAATACTGGAAATTGGGCGTGTTAGATGCTCCCCTGCTGTCCCAGTTGCATTCAAGAGGTGTTAGTATCATTTCCTGGGGTGTCATTGTGGACTTGGTGACTCTCCTTAGTCGAATTGTGGTTTCCCCTGAAACAAGCCTTTTTTCCCCATAGACTATAATGGGATTCGATATTCAGTCGAATAGTCAAATATTGAGGGGCTACTCAAAACGAATATCGAATATTTCACTACTCGTTCATCTCTACTTGTTTTCTGATCTGAGGGGGTCCTGACAACACTCAAAAAAATAAAGGAGACACAGAACATAGTATTTCTCCTGCACAAGTAATACTTAGATCATTGTTGTGTAGGAAAAAGGAGGCAAGCTACCTTTAGGGGTCTCTGGCAGCACATGTTCCTATTGAGAAGACACACACCCTCTCTAAAGCTGGGAATGCATGTGCATGTGCATGCCCGACCATACCCGCCATCTTTGGATTGAGCACAGAAAGATCAGATATGTCAATATAATAGATGCTGAAGTCTCTGCAAACATCTGATCGGTGAAGGTCCTGCTCGTTGGACCCCTAACAATTTTGCATCTATGATCTATCCGAAGGATAGGGACTGTAGTAGGGGAGGAAAATGTCTTTAACTCAGTTTAGGTATTCTGCCATTTGTGTCACAGCCTGTAGTGGAAAACTACCATAATAAAAGAATTATCCCAGCAATGAGCAAATAGCCATGAAATTCCATAGACATTAGATTGTTCAGATGATATATAGCACTTACAAGGATTATGATTACCGTGGCAATGACACAAATTCCCATGAAATGTCATAATATGTTGTCGGTTACTGTGATAGCTTCTCATAAAAGTCCTGCAAAATCCCAACATAAACATTAAAATGAGAGACACATAAGATCTCTCCTCTTGTGACAACTCCCAGCATAGCTTCATATTGGGACAACTCGCTAGAGTTACCCTGAGAAGAGAAGACACTAGAAGAAGGAAGGGGCAGCGGTAACGCCCCGAAACGCGTCAGCCGGACGTTTTTCGTATTCAACTCTGACATCATGAATATTTATTGAAATTTTATGGAACATACAATGTTCAGAAAAACTTTTCACAATAAAAGTTAAGTTTCACTGAAGGAATTTGTTGCTGGACTTTTCCATTTTGGACGATTGTATTGACACTAGAAGAAGACCTTTCATGAGTTGGGGCACATGCGGTTTTATATATCACTGGAAAGCCTGTCTGTCAGGAACGTCCTTCTTCACAGCAGCGCCTATAGCGCTGTACTGTGAGAGCGGGGAGGAATGCCTCCCTCCCCTCCTGACAGTACTCGTCTATGGACCATGGTCTATGGTTCCTCCCTGCTCTCACAGTACAGTGCTATAGGCGCTGCTATGAAGAAGGACTTTCCTGACAGACTGTCAGGAACGCCCTTCTGTCTGTGAAGAGCTACGGTACCAGTACTGATAGCTCTTCGCCTGGGGCACAGATCGCACTGTTGACAAAACCGCATGTGCCCCAACTCATGAAAGGTCCACTTTAAAGGCATTTTCCCATTCACATAACCATATTTAACCCCTTCCCGCCGATGGCACTTTTTGACTTCCTGACCAAGCTCGATTTTTCAAAACTGACATGTGTCACTATGTGGCAATAACTTTGGAACGCTTTAACTTACCAAAGTGATTTTAAGATTGTTTTTTCGTAACACATTGTACTTCATGTTAGTGGTAAATTTTGGTTGATATGTTTTGTGTTTAATTATAAAAAAATTGGAAATTTGGTGGAAATTTTGAAAAATATGCATTTTATAAAGTTTGAAATGATGTACATTACATACAGATAGTCAGACCGCCAAAATTATATCATAAATCTCATGTCCCAGATCTCTGCTTTATGTCGGCATCAAACTTTAGGCACCCTTTTAATTTTTACGGACATTATAAGATTTACAAGTGAAACAACAATATTCAAAATTTTCAAGAAATTTCCAAAACCCATTTTTTAAAGGGCCTAATCCAGTTATGAAAGCGTTTTGAAAGACCCTTGTATTAAAGACCCCCATAAATCACCCCATTTTCAAAACTGCACCCCTTAAATAAGCCAAAACAACATATACCTAGTAATTTAACCCTATAAGTGCTTAACAGGAATTAATACAAAATGGAGGTGAAATTTTCAAATTTGAATTTATTTTACTAATATTTTCATTTAGCCCTAGAATTTGCACATTCACAAGGGGTTAAAGGAGAAAACGCATCCCACAATTTGTTAGGCAAGTTCTCCCGACTACCATAGTACCCAACTTGTGGGTGTAAACTAATATATGGACGCACAGCGAGACGCAGGAGGGAAGGCGCGCCAAGGAGCTTTTAGATGGCAGATCTGGCTGTGATCAGTTTCAGGAACCATGTCGCATTTATAAAGCCCTTGAGGAGTCAAAACAGTGGAAACCTCTAGAAAGTGACCCCATTTTGAAAATCGCACCCCTCAAAGTATTTATCAAGTGATGTAGTAGCATTAGTAACCCTGAAGTGAATGTGTAAGCTGTGCGGAGTAAATTGGGTACACCAAATCCCATTCTATTTTCCCACCAGCTCCTATGACGCGGACGGGGAAGAGGGGCATTCTGGGGGGTCAGCGCTGGTGTATGCTCTCTCATAAGCTCTAAATATGGGGTGTCCCCTGAAAACGCTCGCACCGCTTATAAATTTCCTTCTAGTCGCAGCCACTTATGTCCTAATGATTTGGCGACTTTTGGGGTTTTTGTCTTCACATTGTACAAGGTAGATTTTTATTTTCTGGCAATGTGGCCATATGAGGGCTTGGTGTTTGCGGTATTAGATGTACTTTTCAATGCCACCATTTTGGGGCCTGTAACTTATTGACTACATTTTATTAACTCTTTCTGGGTGGGATGTAAAAGGAAACATCAATTCTGGCATTGCTTTTTAGCATTTTTTTTTTCCCCGTGCAGCGTACAGCATAAGTAACATGTTACCTTTATTCTGCGGGTCGGTACGGTTACAGCGATACCTCATTTATATGATTTTTTAATGCGTTGCTATTTGTGCAGAATAGAATTCAATTCAGGGAAAAAAATCTATTGTTTTTGCATCGCCATCTTCTGAAAGGCATAACGTTTTTATTTTTCGCTAGACAGAGCTGGTTGAGGGCTTATTTTTTGCGGGAAGACCTCTTCTTTTTATTGGTACCATTTTGGTTTTCATCTGACCATTTGATTACTTTTTATTGAACATTTTGTAAGGGAAAGGTGGTGAATAATCATTATTTTGTGCGGTTTTCTACGTTTTTTTTTTTACGACATTCGCCGTTCGGGTTAAATAATGTTTTAATTTTATTGTTCAGGTTATTACGGACGCGGCGATACCAAATATGTAATGTTTTTTTCTATTTTTCTTTATTTTACATAATAAAACATTTTATATGGGGAAAAAGGGATTTTTGGGGCTTTATTTATTTATAATTTATTTTAAACTTATTTAAACTTTTTTATTTTGACTTTTTTTCACTTTTTTTTTCTGTCCCCATGGGGGATTAAAGCAGTGATCGGCTGATCAATAGAGATACGCTGCAATACACGTGTATTGCAGTGTATAGGAAGCTGTCAGCCTGTGTAGACGCACAGGCTGACAGCTTCATTTACGGCAGGATCGGCCAGGCGCGAGGACGGGGTAAGTGAAGGGGCAGACCCGGGGTCACTGATCAGACCCCGGGCTGCCCCCTATGAACACCGGCACCCCCCGAAACCGGCGCGGGGGGTGCCGATCGGCACCATATGACGTTGTAACCCCGGAGGTGCCGGTGGTCATGTTGATCACCGGCATCTCAGGGGTTAACACCCGCGATCGGACCCGGTTCCGACCGCGGGTGTTACAGGGCATTGTCAGCCGTGTATTACGGCTGACACCCGCTGTGCATGGTGCGCACACAGTTTCTGTGTGCGCACCATGCATCCGCAGTAATAGTACGGCGGTTTGCGGGAAGCCCTTCCCTGCAGCGCCGTACTATTACGGCGAATGTCGGGAAGGGGTTAAATGTGTAGACAACTGAAAATGTAACTTTTGTTTTTGCAAACATAGATAATTAAATATTTTGTAGAGTTTTAAAGACTTTCTCCAACCACTTAGTGGTGGCATCTTTTGTCTTGATAGGTTGCCAATGAATACAACCATGAATGCAGGAAATTTCTATGGTTTGGGACTTGTCAGAAACCCAGCCATGATGTCCCTATTGTCGACAGGTTACCAGGTGGGGGTACTACACGTATGAGAAGATAACCCGGACACAATAAGGAAATCATGGCTGAGTTTCTGACAAGTCCCAGACCATAGATAGTTCCTGCATTCATGGTCATATCTTTTGCAAATGCTCAAGACAAAATATGTCACCACAAAGATGGTTAGAAAAAAAATCTACACATTTTCAATAATGTTTAACTTTTTATTGACTACAAGTTTAATTTTGGATATGTTGATTGGAAAATCCTTTAAGGCTAATGGGCTTGGTAATGCTGATGAATTAAACGTTTAAGATTCCACAAATTCCGATATTGGGGATCATATATCAAGCACTTAGTCTAAATTCAGCTCTCCGCCATCTGTGCACTACGAGAATGAATTTCTTTGCATTACTAAATAAATATTTAAAAAAGATGTAGAGTGAGATAAGCGGTAAAAAAAACATATGTTACACAGGTGCAAGGCGGCCTCACAAGTGTGTTAGAAACCAGGGCATTCCACCCGTGTTCAGCTGCATATAGAAATCTGTTGCACTCCATGTACAGCCATGTTCATAGGTCGTCTGTCATACGTGTGAGTGACAAGACCCAGAAGAAGTCTCTTACCCTTTAACTCACTCAGTCATCAAAATGGTGTGATCTGGCACAATGACGTATTCATTTCACGCTTTGTTTTTTTACTATATAAGTAGAGGTAAATAGTAGAGATGAGCGAACGGCTGTTCGAGGTATTCGATTCCAATCTAATACTACGCGGCAAATGCAGTAAAAATTCCTTCCCTGGTGCTTTTTTTGCACCGATAACTGCAGGGGAGGTGGGACAGGAACTACGACAACGTAGGCATTGAAAAAAAATTGGAAAAAGCCATTGGCTGCCGAAATCAGGTGACCTCCGATTTATAAGAATAGTGGCCGCCATGTTCGTGTCATTTGCGGCTTAGAGAGATTTGCTGAGGGCTACGTAGGGATTAGCTTCTGCTAGGCAGAAAATCTGAAGAACAACAACAGCTGCAAAGTGGGATACACAGCAATTCAGTCAGGCTATATACGCTCAATCCAGCTTTGCACGGTGTGTACCCCCAAACACCAAAGTGGGATACACAGCAATTCAGTCAAGCTATATACGCTCAATCCAGCTTTCCTCGGTGTATAACCCCAAAAACCTAAGTGGTATACAGAAAATCTGTGTATAGTATATATACGCTGAATCCAGACATCCTGGTTGTATTCCACTTCCAAACATGTGGTATACAGCAAAATAGATGCTGAATCCAGCTTTCCTGGTTGTATTCCACTCCCAAATAAAAGTGGTATACAGCTAAATATAAAATAGCATCTCTGTTTATGGGCTGAAGCTGAATGGTGGGCAGGGCCGGCTCCAGGTTTTTATGGGCCCTTGGGCGACAGAGCCTCAGTGGGCCCCCTTGTAAAGGAGGTGGGGGAGTCGAGACACTGTGCGTTGCAGATGAAGCGAGTGACGTCATGCAGGAGTGTGGCGTCACCAACGCCATACCTCCCAATCTTTTAAAGAGTAGAAAGAGGGGCAAAATGTGCGGCGCGCTCTGCGCGCCGCTGCAAATTTAGCTCCACCCACTTTTATGTTGATTCCACCCATTCTCATTCATTTATTATGTGCTCCCACACAGTATAATCCTCCTACAGTCATCCGTAAATTATATGCCCCCCCCTCCATCTCTCCCCGAGTTTCATATACACCCTTCCTCTGCCCCCAGTTTCATGTCCCCCCTCCGTGTCCCCAGTTTCATCACGTTCTCCCCCTTCATCTGCCCACAGTTTCATGTCCCCCGTCTCTGCCCCAGTGTCATGTCGTTCTCCCCCTCCCCTTCAGTTTCATTGGGCCCCCTCCATCTCTGTCCCCAGTTCCATGCCGTTCTCTCCCCACCCCCTCCATCTGCTCCAGTGTCATGCTGTTCTCCCCCCCTCCATCTGCCCCAGTGTCATGCTGTTCCCCCCTCCCCTTCATTTGCCCCCCAGTTTCTTTGGGCCCCCTCCATCTCTGTCCCCAGTTTCATGCCGTTCTCTCCCCACCCCCTTCATCTTCCCCAGTGTCATGCTGTTCCCCCCCCTCCCCTTCATTTGCCCCCCAGTTTCATGGGCCCCCTTCATTATGTTTCACCTTAATATGTAATACAAAACAAACACTTACACTCACCTTCTATCACTCACCTTCCATCGTTCCCCCGACGCTCCTCTCTCCCTCCAATCACATACGCGATGCAGGAGCTGTGAGATCAGCTCCTGCTTAGCTCCGGCCCGGCTTGCGTGTGTAGGCGTGATGCGATGACGTCATTGCGCCTACACACGCAAGCCGGGCCAGAACTTTAAAGCAGGAGCTGATCTCACAGCTCCTGCATCGCGTATGTATTCCAGCAAATCGGCGGACGGACGCCGATGAGCTGAAATCGTGACAGGCAAGTGCCGGGGGGCCCCCAGAGGCTCTGTGGGCCCCGGCACTTGCCCGACTATGCCGTGCGCTGACGCCGGCCCTGATGGTGGGCCTGACACTGTATACGCTGCTGGGGCTAGTGACAACTACAAAAGAGGGGTAAAAGAATTAATCCGGGGAGTAGCACGGCTGAATTGGCACTAATGGGCACAAAATAACATCTCTGTTTATGGGCTGAAGCAAAAGAATGGGGCATAAACTTAAAATGCAGGGGCCCCAATCTATCTCTAACTCGAGAGAGCATAGACACGCAGGTTCTATCATACAGTTACAAGTAGAAGAGTGGCTCAGCAAGTGACAGTTGGGGTTCATTGTGTACACTCTATACCACCCAAAAGGCTAACTGTGGGGTGTACTTGCACCCGCTCGACAAACTCACCCAAACCTCAGCTGGGGAAGCCTCAACTCACCACAAGGGCCATAGGTCCAACTTCTATACCCAATATGTGTAAGGCGCAGAGGGATTGGAGAGGACAGGCCTCGTGTGGGATAGTGACATCAAATTCCACTTCATCCCCCTCGTCTTCCTCCGTCAGCCAACGGTGTGAAGATGACAGGAGCGTGCTCTGAATGTTTTCAGTCTAGCAGAGGCTACTTTTCACTTAGGAAAATGGCTACACTATGACCAGTATATCAGGCACAATGGTGTAAGTTTCAAAGAACCTTTGCACCAACAAGTTAAAAACGTGGGCCATGTGTGGACCGTGTTTAAGTCTGGCAAGCTCCAGATCTGCTACCAGGTTCCGGCCATTATCACATACGCAAACATGCCTGGGCCCAGGTGCAGCGAGGGAAACCACATTGCCGTCGCATTGAGGATGGCATCCCTAACCTCAGGGGAAGTGTGTTTTCTGTCGGCCAAGCTGATGAGCTTCAGCACGACCTGCTGACGTCTCCACACCCCAGTGCTGAAGCACTTACAGGTCGCAGGTGTGGTTGAGGTTGCAGCGGAGGAGTAGGCTTTGAGAGAGGCCCTGCCAGGAATTTTGGGCTGGGAGAGGAGATAGGCCACCCCAGTTTGCACCCTGGGCCCATCCTCATCTACATTCACCCGGCCTGTCATTACAGAGAAACAGTGTCCCTGACCGCAGGCGCTTGTCCATGCGTCAGTGGTCAAGTGGACCTTACAGCAAAGCGCGGAACTCAGGCCCCGACTAATGTTAGGGGACACGTGCTGGCGCAAGGTGGAGAAGGCACACCAACAGAGGGAGTGACAGCTAGGGTCATCATAGCGAGGTGCCGCAGCTGCCATCAGGTCACGGAAGGCCTGAGTCTCCACTAGCAGGAACACCAACATCTCCAGGGCCAGCAGTTTTGAGATGAGCCCGTTTAAGGCTTGGGCATGTGGGTGGGTTGCACTGTACTTCTGCCTGCAATGAAACGCCTGGGAGATGGAGAGTTTCTGGGAAGAGGCGCATGATGGTGCAGGCGAAAGGAGCAGAGGCAGGAAAAGGGGCAGATGAGGGTGAACTCCCCAAAGTGTCAGAAGCAGGTGTGGAGATGTCCAGGTTGGTGGTCTGGACTGCAGCACCAGCTCTGGAAACAGTGGAAAAGGCAGTGTTGGCAACGCCAGCCGACGATTGTCCTGCGTTTGCTCTCTCCCACTGAGCCCAGTGCTTGCCTTACAAATGACGGCGCATGGCTGAGGTGCTCAGGTTGCTTTTCTCAGAGCCCCTTTTTAGTGTTGAGCTGCAAAGTGTGTCCTCCACGCATATGCTGCAAAATCTACACAACATCAAGGGAGGTGGCCAACATGGGCGAGTTTTGGGCTAGTACAGGGAAAATCTTGGGCCTTGCTGGCTCTGGCCTGGCTTCTGTGAAGCAGCTGTCCTGTGCCTCTGAACATGCCTCTGCCTCTAGCTGTAGCTTGACTGCAACCTTGCTCCCCAGCTGCATTTCCACGCCCCCGGGTCCTTGTCCTCGTCCCTTAGCGCTAGCTTTACGCATTTTGTGATGTATACAAATGGTGTTTTTTTTGTATACACAGAAGCTAGATATATTGAGCGTATATCAGCTTAAGGGACTCTAACTTAATTTTGAATGGCTCATACCACATCACACACACATACACACAGTGACAGTTAAGGGTGGGGGCTGTTGGATTTCTTATTGCCTATGCCATCTGTGAAGGGGTTCATGCTATTGTTTCTATTGGTTCTAGTGAGTTTGTAAAGGAAAGGATGAGATAAGATTTCACATAAGTCTGCCATCCATGGGCACTCATGGTTGAGAAACTGAGGGAACTGACTTTGATGAACCCTTGAGTTTTGGATTTGGAACTCCATCAAAGATCTCTGCTGCTCACACACCCTGCTCAACATAGGTTATATAGGGTTTCAGCATGTGGTGACCTCGAAAAAACAGCCGGTGCTTCAGGCAGATGTAGGCATTGCTGGAGTGTACTGAGGCTAGCAGCGGCTACTGTAGACTTGCCAAAGTGGGCGCACAAGTGCCGCACTTTCACCAGTAGCTCGAACATTGGGGTATGTTTTTAAAAACCGTTGCACCAATAAGTTGAAAACGTGGGCCAATCATGGACCATGTTGGAGGCTGGCAAGCTCCAGAGCCACTACCAGATTCCGGCCATTATCACACACGAAAAAATGCCTGGGCCCAGGTGCAGCCGCGAAAACCACATTGCCGTCTCATCCAGCTTGGGGGACAGGCAGTGTGCTGTCTGTCCCCAAAGCTGATGAGCTTCAGCACGGCCTACTGACATCTCCCTACGCCAGTGTTGCAGCGTTTCCAGCTCGTAGCTGGGGTTGATTTAACGGCGGTGGAGGAGGAGGAGGAGGATGGTGTTTCAGCACTCCTGCCAGGAATATTGGGCGGGGAGACAAGGCAGGCCTCCACAGTTTGCAACCCGGTCTTAGTCTCAACTACATTCACCCAGTGTGCCGTGATTTAGATGTAGCGTCCCTGGCCGCATGCGCTTGTCCACGCATCAGTGGTCAAGTGGAACTTTCTGCAAAGCGCGGAACTTAGGGCCCGCCTGATGTTACGGGACACGTGCTGGTGCACGGCTCAACTCAACTCAAGAGCTAAAACCACTGCTGGTGCAAGGCTCAACTCACCCAAAGGGCCAAAAACTAAATCTCTGCTGGTTAAAGGCTCAACTCACCCAAAGGGCCTAACATTCTGCTGGTGCAATGCTCAACTCAATTAAAGGTGCAACGTTTAGATGGCTTCTTTCAAAACCGAGGGCGATTCCTTTCGGTAAGATGTGATGGCTGTTTCCAGCACGGATTATCCTGGTTGATCGTGTTCAGTAATGAGGCCAGCTCAGCATCAGGATCTTGTACGTTAGGTAGTCCATGACCACTAATGTGCATGAAGACTCGATCACAGTAAATGTTCTTATTTTTCTCCAAATCAATCTCTGAATTAACTGCTCTGTAAGATGGCCTAGTCACAGATGCAGTGGCAATCACTGGGTTTTCCTGTTCTGGTTCCAAAGAATCTTGTGTCTTACTTGAAGAACAGACAATCTTAGTCTGACTGCTGGTTGCTTGTGGCGCTTTACAGTCAGAAGGGCGTTTCTGACAGTTAGCCAGGGACGCCCTCCTGCCCAGCAGCGCCTATAGCGCTGTACTGTGGAGCGAGGAGGAACGCCCCCTCCCTCTCCTGATAATACTCGTCTATGGACGAGCTGTGTGAGCAGAGGGAGGGGGCGTTCCTCCCCGCTCCACAGTACAGCGCTATAGGCACTGCTGGGCAGAAGGGCGTCCCTGGCTAACTGTCAGAAACGCCCTTCTGACTGTAAAGCGCTACGGTACCGATAGCGCTTTACCCGGGGCACAGATCGGGAAAGCTGACAGTGTGCTGAATTCAGCACACTGTCAGCTTTCCAGCAGTATATAGAACTGCCTGTGCCCAATCTGATGAAAGGTCCTCTTTAAAGGGCCTAAAACTCTGCTGGTAAAAGGCTGAAGTCTCCTCAAGGGCCACAATCTCTACTGCTAGCTCAGCTTAAAGGGGTTGGCCACCCTTAAGCTGAAAAAACCACAGTGCCCCAGGCAACTCAGAAAGATGGTTATAGGATAAATGTGCGGTAAAAATGAAATTTATCTTACCTGTTCCCCATTAAAATGAGATATTGCAGTGTAAGCTCAGCCGGCCTGTGTGGGCGGGACATCAATAAACTGAAAGTAAAACTCCTGGCCTACATTCCAGGCTGAGGCGCATCACAGCGCTGCCCACACATAGGATGTGATCACACAGCTTCATTCACCTCAGCACCTCCAGCTAGCAGAATGCGCTCACAATGGCTGTCACTGTCACAACACTTGGCTGAATCCTAGGGGTCCTGCACAACTAATAGCCGCTGAGGGCCGCTATGATTCATCCAATATGAAAGGAGCCCGAAAACACCTTCTTTAGCGCTAAATTCAAATGGACTAATCAATAAAATGCCACTGGACACCATCGATTACAATAGGGTTGTGACTAAATACTATACTCAGTAAGGACCTTATCACTTATAGTATTAGCCGTCTCAGTGTGATCTATTTCACATTACTGGTCAGGACCTTCCCCCCCCCTAGTGGTCAGGATCTGAACTGAAGTAGTATCTAGCCAGCTCACAGTAAAATGGCTAAATCTTCTACTCCTGAAGGACCAGGTCCTCACCAGTGACTGTGTATACGGTATATATATACACACAGCCAGGTCCTCACCAGTCCAAATTCCAGAGAAAAGTTCAAATTCTTATGACCCCCCTTGCAAGATACCCACAGGGGAGGGGATAACTTGTCGCAGATAGCCCCTGTAAGTCTACCCCCGCACTGCTAGCAGTTATTTCACCCATAGCTATATATTTCCTGTGCACCCCCAGACAAGCATTCTACATCTCTCTAGTGCACCCCCATAGTGTTAATAAGCACTCCACAGCTCAGAACACTCCAAACAAGTTTCACACAGCTCCCCATGTGTCTTTTATGGCCGAAGCCCATGGAAACCTAAGGCTTAGATCACACGTAAATTATGTGTGGCTTATTTTGGCTTATTTTGACCTTGACTTGTTTTTGTGGAACTTTTTTTGTAAAAACTGCTTCCAACAAGGCCAGGCGGTTTTCCCATCCCTTAAAAGAGAACGGGCCGCAAAAACCGCGTTGCGTTTTTACCGCGTGTTTTTTTGTAGAAAAACAAAACGCGACACATTTGTATGCAAAAAAAAACGCGCAGTAAAAAAAAAGCCTGAAGAAAGATCATGTAGCTTCTTTTTTCGTCTAGGGTAAAAAAAACGGTAGTGAAAAAAAAAAAAAGCCTCTACATAGACTATCATTGTATGGAGGCGGATTATGACGTGGATTCCGCTGTCAAAATCCGCCTCCATGTCCCCGTGTGAACTAGCCTAACACAGATATGAAAGATTCCTCCATTCTTCATGAGCCTCTTGTGCATCGCCAAGCCCCCCTTCCTGAATGTATCTTCAGTGCAAGGAGCACACACAACCACCCCCCAGCTCTCCATGTGCCTCTCTACTATGCACCCCACATCTCTCCTCCATAGTACACCATGCACCCCACATCTCTCTCCCCACAGTACACACTACACCCCACATTATATAATCTCTCCACCTCCACACTACAACACGCACCCGACAACTCTTACCCCATAGTACACCATGCACTCAAGATCTTTACCCCCCCCCCCACAGTACACTACACAATGCACCCCAAATCTGCCCCCCCCACAGTACACCCCATATCTCTCCCCATTAGACAATGCACCCCACATCTCTCCACCTCCACCATGCACCTTACAACTCTTACCCCATAGTACACCATGCACCTGAGATCTGCCCCACTACACAATGCACCCCACATCTCTCCACCTCCACACTACAACATGCACCTTACAACTCTTACCCCATAGTACACCATGCACCTACATCTCTCAGCTCCACTACACAATGCAGCCCAGATCTATCCCCCAGATTCGTCCTCCCCTCCACACCATGCACCCTACATCTCACCCACACTACACAATAAACTCCACATCTTTCACATCCCCACAGTACACCAGGCACCTCACATCTCTGCATGTTCCTCCACTGCAATGGGATACAACTTTTATACAGTACATGTTCAAGGACCTTCCTGCAAGCACAGACACGCCTACCCAGTAACAAGACTAGAGAGTCATGTGACTGTGACGTCAGCACAGGTCCTTGCTGAGAAGTGAAAGACCAGGCAGAAGAGCAGAGCAGGCACAGACACGTGACATGGTCAAGCTGGGTCACATGCGCCTCCATGTCACGAGCTCAGTGGTCAGAGGAGGAGTGTCAGAGAGCAGGCGGAGCCAGGTAAGTGGGGGGCGTGGCTTCAAAAATAAAGAGACAGAAGCAGAATTGAAAATGAATGTCTATGAGAAAGTTTATTAGTTATCTTTGGGCTACACATTACAGACTGTTAGTTATAAAGTGGCCAACCCCTTTAAGGGACTCTAACTTAATTTGGAAGGGCTCACGTTAAGGGCCAGAAAAGTGAATTTTTGTAGGTCTTACCACATCACATACACACATACACAATGACAGTTAAGGGTGGGGGCTGTTGGATTTCCCATTACTTATGCTATCTGTGGTTGACATGGGCATCGTGATTTAAAGGGGTGCATTCTAATATTTCTTTAGCTTTAAATTTGTGTTTCTGTCCATATTATTGTGGAGGAAAGAAGGTTTCCAAGTATTTTTCAACTTCCATAGAGGTTCTATTGAGTTTGGAAAGTGTGTAGTTGATAGGCTGTGATAGTGGGGTAATCCTGGGACTTGGGCGTGTTAGATGCCCCCAGGCATGCTTCCCCTGCTGTCCCAGTTGCATTCCAGAGGTGTTAGTATCATTTCCTGAGGTGTCATTGTGGACTTGGTGACCCTCCTGAGTCGAATGGTGGTTTCCCCTGAAACGAGCATTTTTTCCCCATCGACTATAATGGGATTTGATATTCGTTCGAACAGTCGAATATTGAGGGGCTATTCGAAACGAATATCGAATATTTCACTGTTCGTTCATCTCTAGTAAATAGTAAAAATTTATGTCCATAGCAGGTCTAAATCAGAGACAGAACATAACTAATATACACCATAAGCAAATCTCATTATACAGTAAGTCCAGAAAACAAAATAAAATGCAGAGAATTATTATTATTATTATTACTGTATTATGATTGGGATTATTATTATATCTCAGGTTTCTGCTGGTGGCTTGTATATAGGCCATGACTATGACCATCTGCATCCTTCTTGGGTATTATGATGGCCTGGAAACGTTTGAAGAGTTTTTTAAAGCCTTTTTATGGTGATCTCCAACCACCATAGTTACAACTCTGCTTCGGTCCTACACATTCTGCTAACTTTGGTTTCAGAATCTTAAAGGGATCCTATCATTAAAAGTCATTTTTTTCTGGGTACCATGTTGGAATAGCCTTAAGAAAGGCTATTCGTCTCCTACCTTTCATCGTCTTCTCCACGCCCCCGTTCTCCTACAATCCCGGTTCTTGTCGGTATGCAAATGAGTTCTCTCGCAGCATTGGGGGCGGTCCTCCATGCTCAGACAACATTGTGGGCAGCCCGACTGCTGCGAGAGAACTCACTCCAGTGCCGCCTCCATCTTCGTCAGGAATGTCATCTTCACCGTCTTCTTCCGGCTGGCTCAAAGTGAAACGCATGCACAAGTCGGCTCTGACCGCAGGGCGCGAGCAGAGTCGACTTCTCATGCAAGCGGCCATTTTTTTGTTGGCCGGCCGCATATGCGCGCATGCGCAGCACGCTCCTGTAGGTCTGTAGTAGTAGAAATAGTAGTAAGTAGTAAAAATGGCTTACATAGCACTTAGTATTACCAGTATAATGTACTGTGCATGCAGGGAACTTGCAGAGCAGGGAGTCTGAGGAGCGCAACGTCAACCAATAGCTGCAAATAAGGAAGTGACGTCAGAAAAGGAGGTTAACATTTCCCGTATACCCCTAGTGCACAGAACCCCTTGTCAGCTTGTATTTGGGTGGAGAATATTGATATAATTGTGTTACCTGTCTCCAGTAGATACATTTTATTAACTTGCCTGGGGTTTAACCTGTAGGTGGCATGCAGAGGGTCTATATCAGTCTTTCTCAAAGTGGGCGATAACGCCCCCTTGTGGGCGCTGGAGGCCTATAGGGGGGCAGTAAAGGGCACAGAGAAGATTGGGGGGCGTTGAAGCGGTTTAGGGGGGCGATGGCTAATTTAAAGGGGTGGTATCATAACAATGATTCTATCTATACTGCTTGTTAATGTGGATTTAAGACTTTTCCTAAATACACTGCTTTAGCAAAACTGCTTTGTTTGTCCACTATCTTACTTTATTCACTTCATTATGGACACTAGCACCTGGCCCCCTGCTCATTGCTGAGGGAGCCACATGACGTAGCTCCCTGCTATGTGGGGGGAGAGAGGGGGGGGCTGAGTGCATACCTCCCAACCGTCCCGATTTCCGCGGGACAGTCACGATTTGGGTGACATGTCCCACAGTCCTGGTTGGAGGGAGGTATGTCCCGATTTCAACTCAGATCTGCGTCCAGAGGACGCAGATCTGAGTTGAACACATTTGCGGCTGAAGCAAGGAGCTGACACAGGTCAGCTCCTCGCTTCAGCCGCATATGTGTTAGCGAGAGAGGCGCGCAGAGAGCGGCGAGGGAGCGGAGGAGAAGGTAAGTTTAATGTGGAGGTGGAACGTGAAACTGGGGGCAGATGAAGGAGAGGACGGCATGACACTGGGGGCAGAGATGGAGAGGACGGCATAACACTGGGGGCAGAGATGGAGAGGATGGCATGACACTGGGGGCAGAGATGGAGAGGATGGCATGACACTGGGGGCAGATGAAGGAGAGGATGGCATGACACTGGGGGCAGATGAAGGAGAGGATGGCATGACACTGGGGGCAGAGATGTGGGGACATGAATCTGGGGGCAAAGATGGAAGGGGGACATAAAACTGGGGGCAGATAAAGGGTGTATATGAAACTGAGGGAGAGATAGAGGGGGGACATATAATTTACGGGTGACTGTAGGATTATACTGTGTGCGGGCACATGATAAATTAACGAGTGGGCGGAGTCAACACAAAAGTGGACGGGGCTAAATTTTCCGCGACGCGCTACGCACGCCGCACATTTTGTCCTTCTTTCAGTTCTTCAAAAGTTGGGAGGTATGTGACTGTACGGAGCCAGCCTGTGTCTGCACCACACATACACATCACATACACATCACCTAGCTCCCTGCTGTGAGATAGAGGGGGGTGTGTGGAATAAGTGCTGCTTTCCTATATAAAGCAGTCTAAATCCTACTGGGCTAAAGGACCTGGTCTCTCTGTTCACTAGGATAAAGCTTTATTATATAGAGCAGGCTGCTAGTGGGCAGAGGAGCCAGGTCCTTTAGGAAACTCCGTACAAGGTAAATCCAAGTCTACAGGACCTTTTGATGACATCACAGGCCCTTCAGTCATCCCATAGGATCATTGGGGGGGGGCGCTAGAAAATAATTAATTCTCGAAGTGGGCAGTAGACAAAATAAGTTTGAGAACCTCTGGTCTATATGGTTCTATAGAGCAAGGCCCTATGTGGGTCTATGCACGTGGATCTGCCTTAGGCATGCATGTAGTAAATTCAAGCACATCTTATTGTCTAAAAATACACAATAGATGAGACATACATGGCTTTGGCTGGAAGATCCACACTGCAAACAATGGAGATTTGAGACTTCTCTGCAGCCATGGAAATGAATGAATGGAATATTTGTAATCACTACATGACATCTGGGAATTACTATTTTTGCAGTTTCTTAATATAATCTTTGATGACGTTACATCTAATTCCCAATCTCAACCATATGCTTTGTTGGCAGGCCAACCCCTGACTACTACACCATGAGAGGATGAACATACCTGGAGAAGACTGACAGCAGTGTATGAAGGTACACAATGGACATGAAGAAAAGTCTAAAAGTTTGGGGGCGTTCACACTACCGTTGGTGTCCGACTGCAGTGTCCGTTGCTACTGTCCATTCAAGATTTTAGCAACGGACACTAGCTGTGTCCATTACAATTTCCATTCATTTCAATGGGATTTCATCTGTTGTCTGTTTGTGTCCGTTTGTGTCCTTAAGGGTCCGTTAACAACCATGTCCATTTTTTCAAGCGGACAGAGAAATCACACATGCAGGATTTTTTTGTCCGTTTGAAAAAACGGACAGAAAGTGTCAGTTTTTTTACCATCTTACCATCTTTTTTACCATGTATTGCAATACTAGAAACCATCTATTGACCAGAGTCTCTAATTCTGGACATCCCCTTTAATTATATATCCTTACAACCCCATCGTATATACCCCTAATGCTTTAGGTCCCAGGCACACGGGACAATCCAGACTCCTTTCCAAACCTATTCAGCATTGTCTGCTTCTTTGTGGCTTAAAGGGGTATTCCCATTACGCTTGTTCACTAACCTGCAGGCTGTTGTGCTCTCTTCACTTCCTGCTACTCTTGGCACATAGGTGGGCGGGGTTTCACTTGGTTGTATATGAATTACCACAGTGTGAAGCTGATGTAGCAGAGCTGTATTTGAGTCAGTTTGCATTACATACAGAGAGGTAGGACTCTCTATCTCAGCCCTTATCAGCCAAATTCAATTAAACCGACTGATAAGAGCTCAGAAATCCTATCACCTTCCCGATCTGTGTCATTTAAGTAGCGGAGCTTCTCAAACAGCTCAGAGCTGCTCCCAGTCTCTGCCCCAGTGTCTTGTCGTTCTCCCCCCCTTCATCTGCCCCAGTGTCATGCCGTTCTCCCCCCTCCCCCTTCATCTGCCCCCAGTTTCATGGGCCCCGTACATTATGTTCCATCTTAATGTTTAACACAAAAAAACACACTCACCTTCCCTCGCTCCTCCACAGTCTCACTCATACGCATATTGTAGGCGCGATGTGATGTCATCACATCACAGCTACAAATGCCAGAGCGCAGCGTTAAAGCAGGAGCTGAACTGTGACAGCTCCTGCTTTAAACACCTATGTATTCAGCTGATGAGTTGAAATCGGGACATACCTCCTGCCGACCGGGACCCTTTTGTAAGGTCTGGGCCGTGCTGCGGGGCCCCGCTGGGCACGGGGCCCTGGGCAGTTGCCCGGCTCGCCCGGCCCTGGATCCACCCCTGCATTCCCCACCAGTTACCCCTACAGGAAGGTTAGCGGTAATAATTCAGGACACTTTCCCTATTCAAGCTTCGGTCTGTGCAGCACTTTCACTAAGTTTTTCAGGATGTCCTGTTTAGAAGTTTGTGTATTTTTTGTGCATGTGATGTAATATCAGCCTCAGTGCACATGTGAGGACCAGATTGGATTTTACTACTCAAGATCTTACAGATCCCCTTTTCTACTTAGAAATCAACCTTACATTTGTGGTTCGAGGAATGCTTTAATCCCATGGCTGGATGTATTAGCCAACATGGAGGGAGCAACTGTTTTTAAATATGGCAGTAAAATAGAAATGTTCTCGTGATTCATGTCCATGACATACGTATCTAATATCAAGAGGCGCGCCACCTGCTTTCAGTTAATCAATTTGCGAAGATGAAGAGGATAACATTCTGCAAACATAATAAAGACTACCACCACGTATCTTAATATTGTATAGTTGATACGTCATTTTATAGAGCAGTTTTTTTGTTACTGTGTGACAGTATTATTTGAGTACTGCATGGTGTATTTATTTGCTATAAATTAGTTTTGTTGCCTGATATGCTACTTAGTCTCTGTACTGTCAGGAGGGCGGTGTCAGGCAGGAGCGGACAAGCAGTGTGACTATAAGCACTATGAGCTCTGATACTGACTGCCTCTGATTGGAGCTTCGAATCACACCCTCTGTCTGACACTGCCCTTCTTACATTACAGAGCTTAAATATCACATCAGGTACCAAAATTCACTGCACGTGTTGCTCAGGAATGGAGAGGGCTAGAGAGAAAATCTCAACTGTGCTGGAATCAGTGGAGCAGGACCTAGTAAAAGATACATTAAGGACCCATAAACACAGCTGTGTATTTTCATAGTCTTTTGTATGGGGCTGGGAGCAAAATTCACTACAAGTCCTATTCCTGTCCATTTTGCAGCTCATGCTTTCTGACCTCATTGAATGGGGCTGAGGATGCAAAGGCAGCACACGGATGTCTATGTGCCATCCTTGCCGTTCAATCACAGTTGTGTACATGTCGTCTACCAGTTGAGACCATGCATTGGGAAAAAGCTGTCTTTTTTGTTGTAAATTTTGTTGCATTTTTGGGTCATAGGTGGATTGGAAGAGAAACGTAGAAGAGTTACCTTTTATATTTCTCTTTTCCACTTGAAGCCACTTTTGGCTTTAGCCAAAAGTGCTCTAAATACACATCTTTTCACATCAATACACATCAATGTAGGCCTGTGCTGTGATACTGCAATGCAAAACAACAAGGGGTGCAAGCCCCCTCCATGAAAAATACGACCACACAATAACAAAACCGACTCAGAATTTTACTGTTGGCACTACACACGCTGGCAGATGATTGATCGGGCATTCGCCATACCCACACCCTGCCAACGGATCGCCACATTGTGTACTGTGATTCGTCACTCCACACAACGTTTTTCCACTGTTCAATCATCCAATGTTTACGCTCCTTACACCAAGCGAGGCATCGTTTGGCATTGACCTGTGTGATGTGTGGCACCCAATCACCTGACCACTTTCGAAGTCCGTGAGTTCCGCGGAGCGCCCCATTCTACTCTCTCATGATGTCTAATGTCTACTGAGGTCGCTGATATGGAGTACCTGGCAGTAGGTGGCAGCACAATGCACCTAATATGAAAAACCTATGTTTTTGGGGGTGTCTGGATACTTTTGATCACATATATATAAATATATATATATGTAAATAATTAATAACTAATTAATCAGGTGGGTGTTGTGTGGTATGCCAGCCACGAGACGCCCCACAGGAACGTCACCTCCACTCCCCAATTACACACCAAACCGCCAGCTGTGACTTTCACTGAAATAATCCGAAGACTCCGAAAAAGAGACAAACATAAGCAAACAACAGAAAAAACACAGACTAACCAAATCAGCGTAAAAAAGGGGGAGGGAGGGCGCAGCCCAATTAATACACCAGACAGTACCATCATAACAGCCAATGAGATGCAGGGGTATATAGAGTATATCAAAACAATAACAGGATTACCACAAAAAACCTCCCCTGGGCCTTATGGAATGTCCCGAGATCGCTACAGCAACCGAACTGGAAGATGGAATAGGCGTTACTCAAGGGCATGCACTAATCAATATTGCAATACAGTCAGGAACGCCATCCCTAACCGGATCAGCGTTCTGACATGTCCTTGTTTTAAAAACTTTTATTGGAAATATTGGGATGGGAAGGGACAAATAATGGAAATAAACATAGAGGCCCTTCATGGATGCCAGTTGTATAGACATGTCTTTATAGAAATGCTGAATAAAACGTTATATGGCAGTATTTATTGTTTGTTCCCTTTAAGAAATATATTTATGACACATGAAGCCGTTATATGATCCATTGACATGAGCGGGATTGTTGTTACGCCGGTGTTGCAGCATTTATGCTGTCCTAACTAGTCAGGCTGTATACTGCGCTGAGTGACATAATAGGAATGTGCTCGCTGTGTGCAGTAACCCTTGCTTTCATTGAAAAATATTTATCATAGCCGTAACAGCAGATGCAACTGGTTACCTGCCCACCACATGCCCAGAGGTTTAAGAGATTTATTCCTAGAAATGTTATGACGGAGTCCTCGACAAGTCATGTTAATGGGGTGAAGAACTGTATATTGAGTCTCTAAATAATAGTTGCATAATGTTGCATGCCTCTCATGCCATCGCTAGGTCTTTTACCTGCTATACACTGACTACCTGTATATTCCTACAAAAGTGGTGAAAATAAACATAAGTACTATGGAAAAGTTTTGAGCAGGTGTGAAACAAATGCTGCACAGTAAGAATGTTTTCAGAAATCGAAGTGTTAATAGTTTATTTTTGTTTGACTTTTCCCCTTTGCAATTCTCAATACACTTGCCGTTTTTGAAGGAACTCGGCAGGGAGGTTATCTGCACCATCTTGGATCTTCTGGGTATGTAGGCTTGCTCCAATCTTTCTGGCTCTTCATGTAATCCCAGACAGACTTGATAGTTATGATAAAATCAGGGCTCTATGGGGGCCATATCATCACTTCCAGGACTCCAAAGGTCACACCAAATATTAATGGGATTTAGATTTCTCTTTTCTTCATACACTAAATTTTGTTCATTAACAAAATTAAACTATCAACACTTCTATTAGGTCAGAAAACTACTTGGGACTGTATGTAATATGTACTTAAATATATGCACATATATGGCAATATATTATAAGCTTACTGTTACATTAAAATTACTTTATTTTTGAACAAAGACATTTGATAACACAGAATAGGTCATCAGTATCAGATTGGTTGGGGTCCAACATCCAAACCTTGCACTGACCAGCTGATGCTGCAAAAGCTGCATAGTAAGTAGACTACTGCTGTAGACCTTTGCAGTGTCCAGAGGCATTGATAAAAGAATAGGCCTGGAGCATGGCCAAAGGAGCAGGACTACAACAGGGTCATAGGAATGTGGGCTAGCCAAGGGTTGTCACTAGGAAAAAAAAGTTCATGAACCAGACATAAAATTCAGGGGTCAAAGCAGGAGCATGGTGAGGAAGGCCAGGAGTCAGACAGTACTATGAATACAAGGAACAGTGACTTGGAACGGACTTCATTAGGAACAGACTTGACAATGAACAGACTTGGATCAATGTGGCTTGAGGTAGGGTCCAAAGGAACAAAGGATTAGATGGACCCTTCCAGGAACATACTGTGAACTGTACACGGGACCTGAGGCCAAGAGTGAGACAACTGCCTTGGTTTATACAGCAAACCTGATAAATGCATCATAAAAACCTGCAGGGTAATAGAACTCAGAACCATTAACCATTGCAGAAATGTGTAGCTGATCACTGCAGAAAGATACGTATCGGAATAAATCAGGAACAAATTCTGACTGAATTGGGCCACCAGGATCAAATGGCATTCTTCCTGGAAAGGAGAGGGGAGTAACAGAACTAACACTGCAATCTGTGGCACTTATGTTGACCAGTACTCTGTGAAATACAGGAAAACTATATCAGAAGTGAAATCTGAAGCTAGAGAACACATAGTTAGTTGCAAACATCTTAGAATAATTCTACTGCGATTTAGACTATATCCGTATTTGGATTCTGTGTTCCCTTTGGAACTGTTATATTGCATTACCTGCAATGGATAAATAACTTCATTCATAAAGCCGAGTGTCCCTTGATGCCTCACCATTAGATTTGACCAGCGCAGTGGGGTTCTGGAGGTTCAGTCTCTTATACTGGTGACATGACTCTCTACAATGTGACTGACCCCACTCTACTCCATGTATAAGCAGCAGCAGTAGAGTGGAGCCGGTGGTTTAGGGACGGACTCTCGGTCATGTGACTGACTTGGCTTTACTCTATATACAACCATCAGGACTAGAGTAGAGGCAGTGTCGTAGGAAAGACTCTCTATCATGTGATTGACTCTGCTTTACTCTTTATACAAGAAGCAGGAGTAGAGCAGAATCAGTGGCGTAGCAAAGTGAATGCACTGTGACAACATTTTATTTCCCTATATATCCTCTTTAATATCATCTAATGGAGAACTCTTCCCAGCAGCATCTCACCATATGGTGGCTGTATGGGAATATTTAGAAGCTTAGATGTCATTCCTCATCTAGGCATTTTTCTTAACAAAGTACTGGATCTAAACTATAAGTTGGCTGGTAGATCAGAGCTAATAAAAACATTACCAGATATATAACATACATTGCCATGTCCTAAAAAGACCTGAAACTTTGTGTTAGGCTCATTCTCTCTCAACACACACATGGTATGGCACTCCACTGGGTGCCATAGGTGGGAATATTGTCCCCTCCGTAATATGACATCTGATAGAGCATTTTATTTATTTACAGAGCCATAACTTGACCCCAATCTGTAACAGATATAGGGCTTTTTGGCCACACATTTCTTCTATCTCTGCACCACAGCATGACAAGTGGTCATTCATCTTAAAACCAAATTTACTTAAAGCCATGTAATCTCACGTGATCTTCACAAGTTTTCAATTTTCCTGCAGCACCCCCACAGGGCTAATAAAGGCTTACAAAATTCACACTCATATAAAAGAGAACTCTGTGTTATGTCATGTCCTCCAGAGTGAAAGAAACTCCCTGTAGTTTGTTCTCCATTTTGGCTAATCTGAATAAGGGACAACAGAATTTCCTAAAAGGGTCAATGAAATTTTGTTTCCTAAAGCAGACAACTTCTTTTAGGTTGATTTCACACGGATGTATTCGTCTGTGACATATGCCGGCCATATTTCCGGGACTGAACACTGATCTGGGACCCAGACTCCAAGCCTCTTAGTTGTCTATGGTTCTTGGAGTCTCAGTCTCTTTGTGGGGTTACTGTCCTATACTGCAAATATGATTAAAGTAAAGGAGATTGAACTTGGACTTAAAGCTCTTGGGCCCCAATGCATGATCTGTAATGGGGCCCTAATTACCATGTACCCTTTAGAATAGTGGAATCTTTTATGTGGTAGAGGGACTTTTGGGGCCCCTCTTGGCAGACTGAAGGCAGAATTTGGTGCTGATTAGAGATGAGCGAACAGTAAAATGTTCGAGGTTCGATATTCGTTTTGAGTAGCCCCTCAATATTCAACTACTCGAATCGAATATCGAACCCTATTATAGTCTATGGGGGGAAAATGCTCGTTTCAGGGGTAGGCAACATTCGATCAAATTATACTTACCAAGTCCACGAGTGAGGGTCGGGCTGGATCCTCTGAGAAGTCTTCTCCGTGCAGCGTCCCCGCGGCGTCTTCCAGCTCTGAATTCACTCTGCCAGGCATCGGGCCTGGGCAGAGCCGACTGCGCATGCCTGCACTACAAGCGGACATGCGCAGTCGGCTCTGCCCAGGCCCGATGCCTGGCAGAGTGAATTCAGAGCCGGAAGACGTCGCGGGGAAGCTGCACAGAGAAGACTTCTAAAGGTAGGAGAAGAACCAGCGTTGATTGGCCGACTGTATAGCATTCGGCCAATCAATGCTGGTTCTGCATCAAACTTTTCCTTTCGAATAGCGAGTGGTACTCGATCGAGTACGAGTATTTCGAATACCGTAGTATTCGATCGAATACCTACTCGATCGAATAGTACTCGCTCATCTCTAGTGCTGATGTTAAAGCGGAATCTGCATAAAAAAACTGCCGTCTGAGCATACCCCGACTTGTAGGGCACCTCACCTGCTATATGCTATTTATAATATATTATATAAAATTAAATGTCTATCTATGTAGCAGAAAGGATTTTAATCCCCTTGTGTCTCAGGGTCTAGCTGCACCTAGTACTCCAGCACAAGGGCATATGCTACACTATATAGTGTTATCCCAGACTATTCATTATGCAGGTAGAATACTATGTCTAGTAGTAAATATACATTAGTTTCTATTTACCTGCTTTCGGGCAGAGTAATGTGTTTGTTTTTCTTTCGATATGCGGCTTTAATCTTTGTTAGTCTTTGTGATAATTCCCACCAGGTTTTATCTATACAGTACCTATGGGGTGCAGGCCCAACAGACTTGTCACTGTGACAACAAAAGTAACAATCGCCACAGAATCCAACTCTCCAGACACCGATAGCAAAGCTATGCAGAAACCAAAGGTTGAAATATACCTGAGGCTGGAAATAACATTCATCTGATATCTCCATATACTGGTAAGGAGATCTCAATAGTAGACGTCATGCAAGAACAGGTAAGTCACATTTGTAGAGGACAAACTTCAAGGGTGCTGGAGGTAAAGCATGTCTAGAGACAGGTAAGGGGGTAATATAGTGCCCCCATTTATCTGATCTTTTCCTATTGGAACAACCTTTATGAATAAGATTGGCCACATCTGAACCCCCTTTCCTAAAGAAAACTCAGAATTACCTAAATTACTGGATTACAAAAATGTTATATTATGTCTTTCTCATGTAAATCAAGTCTCATTGTGATGGATCTCCTTACAAGCACTGCCTTGGCCGCAGCTACTTGGCATTGGGTGCTACAATTTATACTTAGGGATATATAAGTCTAATATTCTCTGTGTGTATTTGACACAATTTTAACCCATTTATTATATAATGAAAGTCTTTCTCAAGTCCAGGGGACATAAATTACATTTTTCTACATCACATTGAATTGCTCATTTTTGAACCCAACCTGCCAATTTGTCAAAATCCATCTGGAACATAAAAGTGTCTTGTTTTGATCTATGTAAATCAATGGAATTTTCATGTATATGGAGAATATAGAAAGCGAGCCGAACAACCAATCCACATGTTTACGATGCATTGATGGAATTTATCAAGCCCTGCACTCCTAAGTTTTGGAGTAAAATATTGCAGAGTAAAGTTGTAATTTTTTTGAACTTACAAAATTTTGTGACATTTAGATTTTTACACCATTCACTCCTTTTCTGAAAAGTGATGTCTCCAGTCTGACAAAATTGGGTATCACTTTCGGGGAAAGATTTTTTTCTGGAGTTTAATTTGGTGTAATTTACTCCAAATCCATCAAATGTTGCATAATGTCTGATACATTTGGAGTATGTAGAAGGGTATTTTTACACAAACAATCCATTTTGCAGGCTATTAATAAAACAGACATTGCACAACCTAGTGTGTTTGGTCTGTGTGCCATCTGTGAGTCATCTGTTTGTTTTACGGATGCAAAAAAAACCCCAAACCTGATGCAGTCTTTTGCATTTATCTGCAGAACCTAACAACGAATATGTGAAAAATGGATAACAGACGCAAATAAAGAAAAGATTTAAAAAAAAAAAAAAGTATAAATGGCTCAATTCACTATAATGGGTCTGTGGGTTGTCCATCTACTAGAGTAAAAGGGCCCTAAGGCACGTATACGCCGTGTGAGATTTTAAGCGCCGTATACGCTCCCATTGATTTCAATGGGAGCCGGGATCGTATACGCCGCATTATTTTGCGGCCGTGATCACGGCCGCAAGATAACACAGCGTATACGAGACTAACTCCCATTGAAATCAATGGGAGCGTATACGGCGCTCAAAATCCCACACGGCGTATATGTGCCAGGTCACGCGGCACGTTACTCCGTGTGAATGCACCCTTAGGGCCCTTTTACTCTAGTACACGGACAACCCACAGACCCATTATAGTGAATTGAGCCATTTATACTTTTTTTTTTTTTTAATCTTTTCTTTATTTGTGTCTGTTATCCATTTTTCACATATTCGTTGTTAGGTTCTGCAGATAAATGCAAAAGACTGCATCAGGTTTGTTTGTTTTTTTTGCATCCGTAAAACAAACAGATGACACACAGATGGCACACAGACCAAACACACTATGTTGTGCAATGCAACTTTCCCTTCCTATTGCCAGGCCCTATCCTACGTAATAGGCGGCAACCACGAACAGAGTCCCTCCCTGAATATGTGAAACACCAAAACGGAGACAAGACAGACAACAAAAAAGAGAGGTCAGCTAGCCAAGGGTCAGTAACAGTCGAGCGATGCAGTGCCAAATCGGAGACCAAAGAATTGTCAGTAGGGAAAGTCAAAGGTCAAGGATAAGAAATGCAAGCAAAACAGTGACAGTACGGAGCAAGTATGCACATGGCAATAGCAAGCACTGGTGTGAATGGGAGCAAAGGCTATATAGGGAGGAAGAACCCGCCCATGGAGTTGACAGGAAGGCAGGCTGTCAGTCACAGGCAAGACAAAATTATCCACTTAATGGACAGAGGCAACAAAGGCAGAAGACGGGTGTAGTTCAAATGCAATCACAGAACTAGAGCCGAGTTCACACAGTGCGACCAAAAACTTTAAGCCAAGAACCAAACTGCACATGCCTCCTGCGCCGCAGCACGCGAGCAGAGGGTGGTGCAGTGGCCCGAACAGGCAGAGATGTTACACATATCTAATCCTCTGATGTGTGGAACTGTGTGCAGACACGCGTATCTAATCCTACGGCATGTGGTACTGTGTGCAGAAGTGCACATCTAATCGTCTGGCGTGTGGAACTGTGTGGAAATGCACATATCCAATCCTCTGGCATGTGGTACTGTGTGCAGACACATGTATCCAATCCCCCGGCGTATCTAATCCTTACGCATGTGGAACTGTGTGCAGGCGCATGTATCTAATCCTCTGGTGTGTGGGACTGTGTGCAGACGTGTGTATCTAATCCTCTGGCGTGCGATACTGTGTGCTGATCTGTGTATCTAATCTTCTGATGCGTGTATCTCAGTTTGGATATCAGTGTTGGATTGTGCATGTGGAGTGACCGTATGTATTGCAGTTGGAATATGAGTGAAAGACTTGCAGGTTTGTATTGGCTAAGGGGGGGGGGGGCATTATTATTATTATTTATATAGCACCATTGATTCCATGGTGCTTTACATTTGGGGGGCATTGTGTTGGGAATGTTGTGTCTCAGCAACAGTATGTCCGAGCGAGTTGGAGTCTCGTCTTAAACCTTCCTGGATACCTGAAGTATCTCTGTACCAAATTTGGTGAAGATCGGTTCAGTCGTTTCGTCGCGCATAGAGAACAGACAGAGACAGACAATAATTCATTTTTATAATATAGAGAGATAAAAACGTGTGCAGAGTTTTATAATTTTTTTCTAACCATCTTATGCTTGGTTCACACATGCTTATGTGATCAGTCAGTTTGAATTCAGTTTAAGGACATTCACACGGAGTAAACGCGCGCGGGGGGGGGGGGGTTGTGGGTTGAGGAGTGGGCCTGCGGGTGACTGTGGTGGGGGGGCCCCGGGGGTTTGTGTGTGTTGAACCGGCGGGGGGCCATTGTCCCGTGCCGCGGAGGGGGGCCGGTGGGGCGCGTGGACAGGAGTGTCAGTGGCAGGTGCGCCATGGCGTAGGAAGGGCATGGGCGTGGGAGTGTGTGTGGGAGGGAAGAGGCCAGGTGCGCCGAGGAGGGTGGGGCCGTGGGCACGCTGGAGGTGGGTCGCACAGGGGGTGAGGGGGCCGCGGACGAAGTCGCGGGTAATGCTAGTATACAATAATTCCTCTTTTATACGGTAATAGCCCTCATTATATAAAACAGTCCTTCCATTATAACTAACACTCTCTTACATATGTATTCCTCATATATAACAGTGCCCCCCTTATAATAGCCCCCTTATATATAATAATTCCTTTATAATAGCCCCCTTATATATCATAGTCCCCCTTTATAATAGTGCCCTTGTATATAACAGTCTCCCCCTTATAATAGTACCTCTCTTATAATGACCCCCTTATCTATAATAATTTCAGCCTTATAATAGCCCTTATTTGTAAAAGTTCTCTATTTTTAATGGGGACTATTATAGGATGGTGCTATTATCCTATTATTTATAATGGAGACTGTTATAAGGGGAACTACTATTTATAAAGCTGCTGTTATAAGATAAGATAAGATAAGATAATCCTTTAATAGTCCCACATTGGGGAAATTTCAGCATGTTACAGCAGCATAGTAATACAGGTACAGGATAATACACAGTAATATAATACAGACGTGGACACACATATGCTGAGAAGAGAAGATACAGTCCTATGAAAAAGTTTGGGCACCCCTATTAATCTTAATCATTTTTAGTTCTAAATATTTTGGTATTTGCAACAGCCATTTCAGTTTGATATATCTAATAACTGATGGACACAGTAATATTTCAGGATTGAAATGAGGTTTATTGTACTAACAGAAAATGCGCAATATGCATTAAACCAAAATTTGACCGGTGCAAAAGTATGGGCACCTCAACAGAAAAGTGACATTAATATTTAGTAGATCCTCCTTTTGCAAAGATAACAGCCTCTAGTCGCTTCCTGTAGCTTTTAATCAGTTCCTGGATCCTGGATAAAGGTATTTTGGACAAACAATTCAAGTTCAGTTAAGTTAGATGGTCGCCGAGCATGGACAGCCCGCTTCAAATCATCCCACAGATGTTCAATGATATTCAGGTCTGGGGACTGGGATGGCCATTCCAGAACATTGTAATTGTTCCTCTGCATGAATGCCTGAGGATTTGGAGCGGTGTTTTGGATCATTGTCTTGCTGAAATATCCATCCCCGGCGTAACTTCAACTTCGTCACTGATTCTTGAACATTATTCTCAAGAATCTGCTGATACTGAGTGGAATCCATGCGACCCTCAACTTTAACAAGATTCCCGATGCCGGCATTGGCCACACAGCCCCAAAGCATGATGGAACCTCCACCAAATTTTACAGTGGGTAGCAAGTGTTTTTCTTGGAATGCTGTTTCTTTTTGGACGCCATGCATAACGCCTTTTTTTTATAACCAAACAACTCAATTTTTGTTTCCAAAATGAAGCTGCCTTGTCCAAATGTGCTTTTTCATACCTCAGGCAACTCTATTTGTGGCGTACGTGCAGAAACGGCTTCTTTCTCATCACTCTCCCATACAGCTTCTATTTGTGCAAAGTGCGCTGTATAGTTGACCGATGCACAGTGACACCATCTGCAGCAAGATGATGCTGCAGCTCTTTGGAGGTGGTCTGTGGATTGTCCTTGACTGTTCTCACCATTCTTCTTCTCTGCCTTTCTGATATTTTTCTTGGCCTGCCACTTCTGGGCTTAACAAGAACTGTCCCTGTGGTCTTCCATTTCCTTACTATGTTCCTCACAGTGGAAACTGACAGGTTAAATCTCTGAGACAACTTTTTGTATCCTTCCCCTGAACAACTATGTTGAACAATCTTTGTTTTCAGATCATTTGAGAGCGGGCTGTCCATGTTCGGCGACCATCAAACTTAACTGAACTTGAATTGTTTTGTAGAAAGAAATGGTCCAAAATACCTTCATCCAGGATCCAGGAACTGATTAAAAGCTACAGGAAGCGACTAGAGGCTGTTATCTTTGCAAAAGGAGGATGTACTAAATATTAATGTCACTTTTCTGTTGAGGTGCCCATATTTTTGCACCGGTCAAATTTTGGTTTAATGCATATTGCGCATTTTCTGTTAGTACAATAAACCTCATTTCAATCCTGAAATATTACTGTGTCCATCAGTTATTAGATATATCAAACTGAAATGGCTGTTGCAAACACCAAAATATTTAGAACTAAAAATGATTAAGATTAATAGGGGTGCCCAAACTTTTTCATAGGACTGTATACTAGAAGTCCATAGCAGCTAAGGAAAAACGGAAGAGAAAGAAGGAAGACCTCATGGTCATCGTCATAATCATTAGTTCTCTGTGCGGAGTGATCTTCGCTTGGTTTGATGTAGATTATACAGCCTGGTTGCAGTTGGAAGGAAGGACCTGCGATAGCGCTCCTTCTCACACTTGGGGTGAAGCAGACGGTCACTTACAGTGCTGCCGAGTCCCATCAAGGTCCCATACATGGGGTGGGATTTGTTTTCCCGCATGGAGGTCACCACAGACAGCATCCTTCTGTCACCCACCACCTGTACTGGGTCCAAGGGGCTCCCCAGGACAGAGCTGGCCCTCCTGATCAGCCTGTCAAGTCTATTTCTGTCCCTGGTTGATATACTGCTCCCCCAGCAGGCCACACCAAAAAAGATGGCTGAAGCAACCACAGAGTTGAAGACTAAGTATAAGGGAGGAACTATAAGATATAAGGGGGAACAATTATCTACAAAAGCCCCCATTATATATAAAATGTCATCTCTCATAATAACCCCTTAACAGTTTCCCTTTATATATAGTAGCCCCCTTATATATTACAGTCCCACCTTGTAAATAATACTTCACCCTTACAATAGTCTCCCTTATATGTAATAGCTCCCCCACTTATCAGATCCCTTCCCCTTATCAGAAAACAATAAATCTTATACTCACCTTACCACACTTCCACAATGAGCGGAGCCGCCGAAGTCTCTCCTGTTACTACATCGCGCCACCTCTGTACCGTTGTGGCAGAGGTGGCGCGATGCAGTGACATCATCACACCACCTTTGTCACGAAAGTCCTGTGCATTACCGGCGGACCTCTATGGCAGAGCAGGGACTTTTCAGCTCCCTGCTCTTTGATGGGATTAAGCAGTATTGGTGTGCATAGCACAGCACACCAATACAGCTGTGGAGCTCCTGGGATTCAAGTCATCAGGTTAAAAGCCCGATGCTCCAAATCCTGGGGGCTCCTTTAGGAAGAGGGCCCTGGTTAATTGCCCAGTTTGTTCCCCCCTAACGCCGACCCTGGATATGACCATGAATTCAGGAACCTTCTATGATCTGCCACTTGTCAGAGACCCAGCCATGATTTCCTTATTGTGGACAGGTTATCAGGCAGGGACACTACATGTTTTGGAATAAAAACACAGTGACAATAACAAAATCATAGCTGGGTTTACGACCATGGAAAGTTCCAGTATTCATGGTCGTATCCATTGACAACCGATCAAGACAAGACACAACTAAGATAATTACTGAAAATCTTAAAAAAAGATAAGAAAAGATGTGTAACTTAATTATCCACAAGTTGAAATACGGTTATGTTTATTGGAAACCCCTTTAATATAAAAAAGAGGTGTAATGTAATGAAGGTATTGGGGCACAAGACAGAAGTGATATTGGTTCCCTGTTTAGTACATTTATTTTGTCTGTGTGGTATTATTTGTGCACTGTTGCAGAGATATTGTTTTGACACTGTCTATTGTTTGTGCATGATACGGTGGTATTATATGGGTACTCTATGTCAGTATGATTTGCACATTTCTGGATACTTTTCATATTTTGAATGCCCCTTGATCTTCTTGATTTGCCCCTGGGCTTCTTCATTGGCCTCTCCGCTTCTTGATTGAGCCCTGTCCTCTGGTAATGGTGTAAAAATGCTGACCCCTATATTTTATAACTCCTGTCAGATACAGGCACAATGTGAATGATGATTTCTGTTTAGCACAGACACATCTCCAATCTGTCCTACTTTTCCCAGGACCATCCCAAAAGTTTCCACTAGTAATCTGACTGATCTTGTACAGAAAATCTTCCATACTTCAATATCTAGTTACACATGGAATAACTTGGTATGATGCAATGTAATAAGCTTTCTATGTCTATACCTCAAATAGAAGATCTGGAATGACTGTCCCAGAGGCAACCTAAAGAAGGAAAAAATATTCTGGATTGGCAGCTCCGACGATCATGGATCCAGCCGTACCTCAGCACACTTAAGCCCCATCAAGGATATAAAAAAATTAAGGTTTGTGTAGGAACAAAGTATCAAATGTAATTTTAGAATGAATATCTATTACTACAGACTTTGAACTATACAATAGAGCAGACCTGGGCAATGCACGGCCCCCAGGCCATATCCGGCCCTCTGACTGATTCAGTCCTGCCCGCACAGCTTGACTAGGGGGGCGTGTCTAGGGGGCGTGTCTTAGTGCCGGCAGAAGATGGAGACATGTGGAGTGTGTCATAAGGTACTGAGAGATGTGAGCTGCAGGGTGGAGAGTGTGTGTGAGTCTATATGTGTCTGTCTGTCTATATGTGTCTGTCTATATGTGTCTGTCTGTCTATATGTGTCTGTCTGTCTGTGTGTGTGTGTGTCTATATGTGTCTGTCTGTGTGTCTATATGTGTCTGTCTGTCTGTGTGTGTGTCTCAGTAACCTAGGGGCAGAGATGGAAGGGGAATGTTATACTAGGGCAGAGATGGAAGATGGAGGGGGGGACATGAAACTGGGGGAGAGATGGAGGGGGGACATGAAACTGGGGGAGAGATGGAGGGGGACATGAAACTGGGGGAGAGATGGAGGGGGACATGAAACTGGGGGAGAGATGGAGGGGGACATGAAACTGGGGGAGAGATGGAGGGGGACATGAAACTGGGGGAGAGATGGAGGGGGACATGAAATGGGGAAAATAAAGGGGGATATGAAACTGAGGGAGAAATGGAGGGAGGGGGACATGAAACTGGGGGTAGATGAAGAGGGCACTTAAACTGGGGGGACATTAAACTGGGGACAACTGGAGGGGCATTAAACTGGGGAGGTACTTTCGCTATTCTCCCGGGTGTTCCATAAACCCACCCGTAAACTACTTGGATTTTTATTGGTGGCAGCTCGCTCTGTCATTCCCAGGCTATGGAAGTCCACGACCCCTCCCTCGCTCGTTTGTTGGCTGAATGAGGTTCTTGCCTTGCGAACTATGGAAACCCTGGTGGCTGAGCTCCGTCAGGATGATACCAAGCATCAACAAACCTGGCTCCTTTGGAACCATTTTTATTATTCTGCCGACTTCCGTTCCCTCTTTCCTTCTGTGTCCCCTGTGTAATGTCCTCCTGTGTGGTTTGTTTGTTAGATTTTTCCTTATTTCCTCTGTCTATTATTACTCATATGTTTTAAGGTTCTCGCATATGGTTTGTTCCTCAGCTCTGCTGCGCCAGAGCGTTTATCTGTTTTGTGCCCATCTCCCTCCCCTCCCCCTTCCCTCCCCCCTCTCCATCCCCTTCTTTTCCTCCAAGTTTTGCCATTATTTGATTCTTCTGTACATTACTTCCTCCCCCCCAATCCCCCCCCCTTTCAAACCCCCCCTTTTTTTTTCTTCCCCTCTTCGGTTTTGTGTAAAAAAAATTTTTGGAAAAACTTTCAATAAAACTTTTAATGTTGAAACCGGGGAGGTAGCTGGAGGGGACCTGTCTGCCTCTAGTTGCCCCCAGTTTAATGTCACCCTCCAGCTAACCCTACGGTTTAATGTCTGCTTCCAGCTTCCCAATTTTAATGTCCCCCTCTAGTTGCCCCCAGTTTCATGTCCCGCTCCAGCTGTCATTAATTTATTGCCCCCCTCCAACTACCCCCATTGTTTAATGTCCCCCTCCAGCTGCTCCAGTTTCATGTCCCCTCTAGTTTCCACCAGTTTATACTGGGGCACCGGGAGAGGGACTTAATACTGTGGGGCAGTTGCAAGGGAACATTATAATGTGGGGGCATATAATGTACGGGTGACTGTAGGAGCATTGTACTTTGTGGGGGCACATGGAAAGATGATTGGGAATGGGCGGAGTCAACGTAGAAGTGGGTGGAGCTAAATTTGCTGTGGCGCAGCCCTCTAGCATAGTTTCAATTGCTTATGCGGCCCCATGGGAAAATTAATTGCCCACCCCTGCAATAGAGCCTAGTGAGATATCCAAAATCTCAACTTTAGTCTGGTTTAGAATTTTCAACGTCAAAGCAGAGAACCTATGTCCTGAATGGTTGAAAAGACTGTATGAGATTAGAGAACGCACCACTCTTGCCCATAGGATGTATCTGTATTGCTAAAGGGAATTTCGACAGACAATACTAGGCACTGCCTGTAGATAAGGGTGATGCTATTTCTAGAAGAAAGCCATTCATGAGAACATTATGTACCTGGTATGTAAGGAACAGATTTTTATAAGGTAAAAAAAAATGTAGACTGGATGGAATAATGTAGTTAGTGTAAAGGGAGTGGCCTGAATCCCCTTGTGAATTGGTGCCTCCATTACTAAGAAATGCCCTGTGTCTGTTGGAAGTAATGGCTGTCATACACAGTAGATGAATGTAGGGAGAACCAGCAAGAACAGAAATCCATGAAATGACTGTGGGGTGTCAAGGGAAAGAAGAGTTGGGTGTGTTGGATTTCACCATATCTGATCACTTTGTTGTCTGAGGTGTCCATCAATAACTTATTCCCATCAACCTACACTTGGGCTGAGTCAAGCATGCATGTGTATGGAGGAGTCCAGAGAAATAGCTACATGCCAAACAAGCATTCAGCCGACAGTGGTCTAAAGTCTAAACAAACTTTAAGGTGATCTGTCTTGAGTTTTGCTCATGGCTCCATACACAGGACCCTATGGGACCATAGAAATGATTGGGTCAGTGTACTAGCCATGAAAAACACAACTAGCACACTGACAATGGAAATGCATTTCATTTACTGAAGTGTAAAAAAAGTTTACATTCATTCTTGCTTTGCTTTCTTGAAGGGATGTGCAGTTGCAGAAATGGTCACCAAGCAACATAAGAAGACCGCCAGATGCCTTCAAAAGAGAAAAACACATGGACCTTGCAGGTAGGCCCTATATGCATGTTACAATGTTAGTAAAAAAAAAAAAAAAAATCCCAATTCACTGTCATATGGATTAGCTACAATATTGTTTGAAACCTATGGACCAACCCCATTAATTGCTGCCCATACACCCTTGTTGTAACTAGATATTTCATCTTTACAAGCCATGCATCGGAAACCAGTATTGGTTTACGCTCTTTCGGTGCATGATTCTTGGCCTCCTACCATTAGGGAATGCCCATACAGGAGAGCTACGCTGGCACAGATCACCATGGACCTCACCCTTTATACATAGAAATCTGAAACAAGTCTTCAACAAAATTCGAGCAGTGGAGATCATAGAGGTGATAAATGTCTGTATCTTGAACACACTACATTATATTTCAAGATCATCGCCTATACATGCAGATTTTGTATATTAATTACACTGCAAATTCTAATGTGCCATTGCAAATTATGTCTTGAGTGAAAAGTCCCTAACATGAACTAAAGCTATGGCCTTATTGTGCAGCCAGTCAATACCTATCACAGTGAGCCTTCACTGCTCTCATTCTGCTAATAGACTGACCGAGGATCCTTGTACATGGGAAGTTATGGGTCCAAAACACAGAGTCCATACATAAGCCATATTTCCCGGACTGCTCTCCACTTCTCTACTTGGAACCTGGACTCGCTGTATCGTATTTATCATTGACAAGTTGGCACTACCATACCATACCATAGTGTACTATGATGAGATAGTGGTCCCTTGGTGAGGCGGGAACTCACAACATTGTCAATAACTGTGATACTGTAAATCTGGGTCGTAAGATGGAGATCAGCCTGGGGAATATGGCTGATATATGAACCATATTTTGAAGAACATTACCTTTGACCTTCAACCTCTGGACAAACAACATAAAAAAGAGCTTTAGTGTTCATACCCATATACAACATAAATTATACTCCTCCATATTTAAGAGACGGGTTGCCTAGATAGAGTGGTTAAGGCCATTATGACCCACCACTACTAATTTGGCACTAATGCCCAGACCTATGAATAGATCTCTATGGACCTGTTGGGCGGACTGCTGCCTTCATTGCCATGAGCTCACGAACACAAGTACGATCCACCTGAATAAATAAGCTTTAAGCTATATTATAATGTCGGTTAGTGTAATGTTATTTTTTGTAGAAGGGATTATTACCTAATCCTCCTATCGATGGTGTTATTGTAAGTAATAGTTTAGTGCATTAGCTGCTGCCCTGGTAAATGAACCTTGTGGTTTACCACTAAGATGAATGTTGTGAATGGAAGGACAGATGATGTCCTAGGAAACATCCCCAAGCATCCAATCACTGACAACTGTCATGATCTATTACATCTCTGTGAGTTTGCTCTCCGCACAGTCCTCGTGGGCAACTGGGAGATTAACTTCAATGTTCACTTTGTTAAACCTTCTGTTTGAGCCGGTTCCATTTTCTCACAGTGACTGATGGAAACCTCTTTCTCCTCTGTTCGAATTTGGGATAGCAGCCCAGAAAAAGAGACCAAACATTTCATCCCACAAAAACTTTTACTTCCCTCTAATAGTAATTGTGGTTATCCTTTAAAACCTTTGAGTGACAAATTTCCCACAGTCAGGAAGGTACCCCTCCCAGAAGGGGCACGGCACATTTAAAAAGCCTTCTTCCTCCACTCCTTAGGCTATCTCTTATTATTACAGGCTGAGAATCCCCCTCCCTTCATGGTAACAAGGCTTTAGGATTGTTTGAAGTTTTAACTATTGGTGAGCCGTAGCGATGCTTGAAAAAGGACTCTTATAGTACTGTGGGCGCAGCACTTTTAACCTAATGTCAGTAAATGAAGCCTCGTATACATGGCAGATCCACATTCTCGCATGTTACCATATGGGGCTTCTATTCGGCACAGCATTATGGAGATGCAGTTCCTCCATAATACAGCATCCGACGAAGCATATAAAAGTTTATAAAGGTATGTATAAAACCATAAAACATTCCTATGCAAAAGACCTTAAAGAGGACCTCTACATTGAATTAAGGGGCAGATAACTATATCAGACTATACAATGTTTGTTTGTAGACTGCTATCATGGAAACAAGTAAGGGTGGGTTCACATCTGCGCCCAGTCTACGGTTTAGCCAATCCGGACGGTTTCCGTCATCTGCCCTGCGAAACTGGACAGAAGACGGAAACCCGGCGGTCAGTTTTCAAACCCATTCACTTGAATGGGTTTGGAGAGATGACCGCCCATGTGCGTCTTATGCCTGTCCGCGGGAAAACCATTTTTTTTTTAGCCAGACACAAAGTCCTGCATGTCCGACTTTGTGTCCGACTAAAAAAAACGGTTTTCCCGCGGACAGGCATAAGATGCAGATGGGCAATCATCTCTGCAAACCCATTCAAGTGAATGGGTTTGAAAGCTGACCGCCGGGTTTCCGTCTTCTGTCCAGTTTCGCGGGGCAGAAGACGGAAAACCGGCCTGATTGGCTAAATCGGAGACCGGGCGCAGATGTGAACCCGCCCTAAGTCTGGCTATGAACTGTAAACATAAAAGAAATACAAATATATTTTGTTAAGTAAAGTCTATAGGAAAGTCTATATTTCATAGTAATACACGTCATCTTACATCTCTGTGAAATGTGCCTGAGTTCTTCATGTGCTTTACATTTCAGCAGTTGAAGGTGCTACCTGTAGTCTGCAAGAGAAATCCAAGAATCAGGAGAGAGTTTCCTCTGCCCAGTTTGGTATACATCAAAAAACTGATGCAACTGTAGGAAAAAATGAGATTGGAGAAGTTCGCCCTTCATACAGCAGTGATGTTCAGCATTTGACAACAGGTAGACCGTGATATGAACTTTATTATTTTTGCACATATGTTAAAAGGCAGGACTGGAAGCCAAAACCCAGCGACCATGTAATATTACCAGGAAACACTGCAAACAGGCATATATTTTCCCTAAAAAACATATGGTAATAGGAGACACCCATTCAAGGGGAAAGCCTCCATAGCTGTACTACTGCTGCAAGCTCCAGGTCAGACTACTCTATAGGCATATAGCATAGGTGCCAAGGTCATTGGCCATACTATAGAGATATACTCCAATAATAGATATTAGTAATCTAATGCAATATGTCTTTAATCTGAACCCTTTAATGCATTTTCACAGCTGTTTGCACCCGAAGGGCAGCCGTTTTCATGGATACATTTCAGTGTATGGAGGGGTCTGTAAAAATGGACAAAAAATAGAGACACTCCAATTTTTAAAGGAGTTTAAGGGGAAGTCACACCTGGGCATTTTTTAACTATATTCTCTAATACCATAAATGCCCAATATCTTGAACTCAAAACTATCTCAGTATTAGGGATTCCATGGTCTCCTTTCACAGTCAATATGAAGTAAGAGATGACCATGCATGAACAGGCATCCTTGGCTATTTAAAGAGGACCTTTCATGGGTCTGGGCACAGGCAGTTCTATATACTGCTGGAATTCAGCGCACTGTCGGCTTTCCCAATCTGTGCCCTGGGTAAAGAGCTATCAGTGCCGGTACCATAGCTCTTTACAGTCAGAAGGGCGTTTCTGACAGTCTGTCAGTAACGTCCTTCTCCACAGCAGCGCCTATCGTGCTGTACTGTGTGAGTGGGGAGGAACGTCCCCTCCCTCTGCTCACAGTGCTCATCTATAGACGAGTATTATCAGGAGAGGGAGGGGGCGTTCCTCCCCGCTCACACTGTACAGCGTGATAGGTGCTGCTGTGGAGAAGGACGTTCCTTACAGACTGTCAGGAACGCCCTTCTGACTGTAAAGAGCTATGGTACCGGCACTGATAGCTCTTCACCTGGGGCACAGATTGGGAAAGCCGACAGTGCGCTGAATTCCAGCAGTAACTACCTGTGCCCAAACCCATGAAAGGTCCTCTTTAAAGAAATCTCATTCAAGTGAATGGAGAGACCTGCACATGCACAGCCATCTCTCCTATTACTGCAGCTGCAAATGGGTGTCAGGAGATCCCCTTCTCCAGGTGGATATAGTCATAAATTCATAGATGGGTATTCCTCTTTAAGCACTCATTTGTTTCTTATGTATCAGGAAACAATGACAAGCAACAAGCATCTTTTGCTGGGCCCAAAGAACCAAACTTATTCTGGCCTTACACATTAGATTAAAGCTGGGCAAAAGCACCAATTTTGGTGGGACCGGTTGACCATCCAATGTTTATGGAGGTCTTCCAGCTAAGGCAAGTGGATTTCAACATTCCCATTTTTTTTTTTTTTTTGTTCTTAGGGAGTTAAATTGCTGCCAAGCCTGTTTGGCCTGGTTATCCCCATTACAAACACTTGCACCCCCATTTCAGATCTAACTGCATTTATTAGTCACCAATAACAACCGCATTTCTTTACAGGTAAAACCACAACTACAGCGCACAATAACAAGGTGGCGGTACAAGCTCCATCCCTTGCCAATTTGCAGCCATTAACCCCAGTGCAAAAATTTGGCTCCACCACATTGCACCTCTATCTCCCAACTGCATCTTATGAAGAGGAGGAATCAAACACATCAAGGTACATTGCCAATTATTTGCTGAAACCAGACTATTATTGTAGATAAAGGGGTATTCCTGTAATTTCAGGTTATCCACTGTCCACTGAGCAGGGAATAACTCCATGATTGGGAGTTGTTCATCCTCTGGTAACAGGAAAGCCATCTGCCACTTATGAATGGAATAGCAGGTCGCACATGCATGCTCTACCTCCATTCAGTTATATGGGACCGGACAGAGGTGTCCAAACTCCCATTCACTTCAATGGGAGAGCCGGAGATAACTAAGAGTTGTACATTGACCATCCCCAGCCCTACCATTGAAGTTAATGGGAGCACACACACGTGTCAAATCAAATCAAACAAGCTTTAGGGTGAGTTCACACGGAGGAAAGTGGAGCGCAATCTGGCACGTATACACGTGTCAGCAGATTGCGCTCGCAAAAACATCCCATTCATTTCAATGGGAGTTAGGATCGTATACGGCGCGTTATTTTGCGGCCGTGATTTTGGTTGGAGGCTATTCTTAGGGAATGGCGTAATGCTCTGCAGTCACTGTCGAACCATTTGTGGGACTGTTTGTTGGTTTGTCGTTGTCGTGTCTGTTGGGAAAGAGGAACAATATAGAATTCTACATAACTAGACGTAAAGTAGTATGCAGTAAAGCAATGAGAATATCTGAGTGTTGTAGAAGGGTTACAGACATCCAAATACTGCATTCCGAAAAAAGTGTAAAGTTTTTGTTTTATACAGAAATCAAGAAGAAATCACAAGAAAGGTATTGCTCAGAGACATCGCTCTGTACAGCTGTATAAGGTCCTCCATGCTGCTGCTGCTGCTTCTACGTATGGGAGACATCAGGGCAGCTGGTAGCACTCTCACTGTTAATCTATTTTATATTGTTTTAAAGGAACAAGAATGAAGCCCTCGACAACAAAGAAGCAAGAATTACCAGAAATGTTTTAAAAGTTGATCCACTAAAGCCATTGGTCCAGAATTCCTCAAGACGAATGACAGATAAAAGGACACGTGTCCCATGTAAAGAAGCTCTCTCCACTGCTAACCTTTCTATCCAGTTTTGTGGGGACAATAAAGGACTCTTTTCAACCCCTTTTGGAAGGTCTCTAATAGACAACACAAGAAATGGTTTCTTACTAGGAGAGAATATCAACACGAGGAATCCCACCCAGCGGCCAGTATCTAATGTAGGCTACAGGTTGCGGTCTTGTTACTCAGATAAGATAGCCGAAAATTCTGAATATGGACTTAATGTCAGCACCCTGAGGTTAAGTGATGAAAAACCCAAAGGATCCTACTTGCTGAATCAACGCAGAGGCCTAGACAAGATTGAATCCTTTCTTAGAAGTAAAAAGGAGAGTGAAATGAATGAAGAGCAAAGTACGAGAAGTAGAAGTCAGTCAGACATTTTAGATTTTGAAAAAAGGAAGACGTACATATAATAATTCTATGTAACCAAGCCCAACTGTGCTGTGTTTTAGGTAAACCTTAAAGGGGTTTTCTGGGATTTTGATATTGATGACCTATCCTTATACTTTAAGTGAAAAGGAGCTGAGCAGGAGTAACCTGGCTCTGCAACTACACAGTGGACAGAGCTATCGGCTTTCAACTTTATCTACTGTATAGCTCTGACAGCAGTGTTGGACTGGCCCACCAGAGCATCACTAGAAGATCCTTCGGTGAGCCCAGGCTCTAACAAAATAATGGTCCATCAAAAGACACCCACATTTGAAAGGCTCTATCATAGGTGTAATATATATCTCCTGGGCTACAATATAAATTCTGTAATAGAACCCCCAATTATAATGTATCAGTTATAGTACCGGTCTTCTCACTTCTCTCATGAATAAGTGACACTTTATAGGACCACTAAGACTCCTAGTTGTGCACTCCCTCAGATTACACCGTTGGGGTCTGTGGTCTGTTTCCTATTGGAAGGTAGGCTCCCCAGAAACATTTTATCTGTTGTGCCCAAGGAACCTCAGTCTGACACTGCCAGTGGCTACCTGTATCAGCCAATATCAACTGATCTAATGTGGATGACGTATTGGATCCAGTGATCAGTATCACAAGTCAGAAAAGCACCTTTAATACACTGACCTTATATAAAAACATATCTACAAAACCAGCACCTGGCCCCTGAGTCCCCTCCACACTCCTCTCCCGTTTTCACCAGGAGAGGACGCGCAAGGTGGAGGGACCAGTTGGCTAGGTACTGGCTCTGATCTCATAACCCAGGACTGGAACCAGCCTGGTAAGTACAAAACAGAAACTGGACTATGTTCCCCAGAAAACAAGTTAGAGGTTATTTATTTATCACTAGAGATGAGCGAGTACTGTTCGGATCAGCCGGTCCAAACATCACGCATTGAAATGAATGGAAGCACCTGGTACTTCCGCTTTGACGCTGGCCGGCCGCTTAACCCCCCGCGTGCCAGCTACGTCAATTCATTTCAATGCACGCGTGCTGTTTGGATCGGCTGATCCAAAATTTAATCGCTCATCTCTATTTATCACGCTTATTTTTATAGCGCCATCATATTCCGCAGCGCTTTAAAGACATTGACAGTTACTGTCCCATATAGGGCTCACAATCTATATTCCCTATCAGTATGTCTTTGAAGTGTGGGAGGAAACCCACGCAAACACGGGGAGAACATACAAACTCCTTGCAGATGTTGTCCTTGGCAGGATTTGAACCCAGGACTCCAGCGCTGCAAGGCTGCAGTGCTAACCACTGAGCCACCGTGCTGGTTGCATAATAGAAATAAAGACTATTGTATTATACATTATATACTCTTATAATGTGGGTTAGGTGACAAATACACCTATATCAATTCTGATGATACAGTCGAGATTTGATTGAATGTCATGGACAACAGATGGATGACATCCGTGTTCTGCTCATATCTCCAAGGCCCCATTCACTGAACAGACAGGAGTAGGACCAGTCCTGAGCTTTGCCCCAGGCTCACAGGTCCCACAGATGTGTCACGGCCCACGGCCGTGTGTATGGGGCCATAGAAATGAATGGGTCAGCTATGAAAAACACGGCTAGCGCACTGACAATACAAACGGTCATGTGCATGTTACATAAAAACCTTCCATGCATCAACTGCAAACCATGGAGTAAAATGTTTTGACATTTCTATCTACCCATAGGATTATAAAGAAGTATCAGTCCTCCTTCCTAGATGAATGCTTCCAGTCCGAGCAACCAAAGATTATTCAACTTCACATTTTTGGAATACCCTCCAGCAGCTGGGTTAAATAATGTTAAGAAATATGGCTTTAGCAAGTTGAGCACAAATAAGACAATTTTCAAGACACTTGGAACTATAAGTGAGGAACCTCTTACGTCACTAGTGAGTTTATTTTACTTACCATGTATTTCTGTTGGTACATGTATATGACACTTACAAATATACGCCATAAAAAGTGGTGATGACACAACTTAGGTCAACATTTACGACAAGCCTACACTAGGATAATATCAACCATACAATAACAACTAAGAATGGAAAAGTGTTACTTTATCTGTCTTAATAATAAAAATGGTGGAATAGTGAAATATCAGGTTCTAGGCGTCATCTTTAGGCCTGGCTTATATGGAGACATATAGGCAACAGTCCGCATACTGTCCAATTCTCGTTCATTGGTATTTGTGCATCTTCTTCATTGTATTGTAACTAGGCCTTCTTTCACCCAGGTGAAAGATTCGGTTTGCTACTGTATCCAAATATCCTGGCAAAGACAGAATAGCTTGTTGGGACCTCTCATGGCACACAGCATTCAAGGTTCCACATTGTCCCCCTCACTTGGCCCAACGACAGGAGGCAGCACTGGGGCTGATCCATAGATCTTTCACCTTAGAGGCCATACTTTATGCTTGAAGCTATGGAAAGGTAGCCACACATGGTGCAACATACAGTAGTTCATGATGTAACTTTCTGGTAGTTATTTGGGAACTTTTTGTCATTACAGTGAAACATCTGACCCTCAAAATTTTATTCAAAATTGGTCTTCTAGATGCAAGGTCTTCTCAAAGATGATGGTTAGCTTGGAAAACTGAAAATCCATCACTGAAAGTGTAGCCTGGGAAAAGAGGTGGACTTCTCAAAGAGGTGGTCTTTTGGAGAGGTTAACCATTTAGAGGACTATGAACAAAAGACAGGGATTTAACCCAAGTAAGCCAGCCCAGATCCTATTCAACATTAAGAAAGCAATACATATTAGAAATGTGTTGGCCAAACCTGGTGGCAGATGTTAATTGAGATAAGGATTGGTAGGTTGGATTTCAACATGCCTAAATCTTTTGTTCCTGGAAAGGTATGGCAATGACTTTCTCCACTCTCTCCATTAACAACATATGTATGCTCGACCAAGTTGGGTATATGCGATAGTTGGGCGAGATATCTTTTGGCTATCTAATATGTGGACCAGCTTTACTTTCTTCAGACATGTTGTGAAGCTCAATTCCTTTCAGATGCCCTTATCTGTTGAATGTCTGAAGGTTGCACTGTGGAATCTGAAGTCGTCGCAGGTAGTTTATATTTCCTTAACTATATATTAGACACCTATTAATCACAAAATCACGGGGTAAGGAAAACATGTAAGAAAGCGTTCATCTCTGATCTGCGTCTTGTAAGTCTGTCAGGCTGTTTATACTGCAGTAAATGTATCACCTACAAGGAGCTACTTAGGAAGGAAATAGAAGTCTTCAAAGAACGTGTAGGGCAATAACTTGTAAGTATACAAAATAATTATCAGGTAAGTCGGCTAATAGTTGACTGCCTATCTCTGTGTTTACAGACTAACATGCCCCAACAGCAAAGTCATTGCCCTCATTTACCCATCCTGTTATTAACAGTAATTGACTGGTACTTAAAGGAAAAGTCTCATCAACAACAGAAAAATATCAGGTAGTTTCTTTTTGTCTTTTTTAATCAGAGGCATAAAAATAGGGGGTGCAGGGGGATAAATAGCACCTAGGCCCTGGTGGCTTAGGGGGCCTTAAGACCCTCTGCCACAGAAGTCTATGCCAGAATTATAACTGGTACTAGGCATAGTATGGTTTCTACATTAGAACATCTAATGGCTCTTATCTCCAGGACACATTTTTTTGACATGCTAACAAATATGCTTGGTAAAAGACTGTGCAAAAATTTTAGGCAGGTGTGGGAAAATGCTGCAAAGTTAGAATGCTTTCAAAAATAGAAGAGTTAATAGTTTATTGATGAGACATCTAAATCCCATCAATTTTTGATGTGACTTCATAGCGTGCCCTCTCCCAAACACACACCAATAATGAGCCGTCCTATGTTCACTCTAGATAATGGGCCCACTTTAATAGACTCTCCTGTTGGAACTCCAATAGTCATCTGTTATTTATGGGGAAGCTTATCAGTAACTGTATAATTTTCCTAACACCACAGGGAAAATTAAAGGGGTTGTCCACTTTCAGACCAATATTGAGAGGCCAATGTTATTGTTTGTATAATTATAAAAAAAAATCTACAATTTTCCAATATACTTTCTGTATCAATTCCTCATAGTTTTCTAGATCTCTGTTTGCTGTTATTCATTCTTCTTTCTCCCAGTGGATAGAAATCAGTCTTTGGTCATGTGATATACAGTCCATGGTCATGTGATATACAGTCCATGGTCATGTGATGAACACACAGGTGCACAACTCATTATAGTCACCCCACAGTAATCAAACATCAGCTGGTAACGAGCTGTGCACCTGTGTGTCACATGACCATGGACTGTATATCACATGACCATGGACTGTACGTCACATGATTATGGACTGTACATAACCATGGACTGATTTTTATCCACTGGGAGTAAGCAGAAGGAATGGCTGTAAGCAGAGATCTAGAAAACTATGAGGAATTGATAGAAAAATTATATTGGACAATTGTAGAAATTTTTTTTTTATTATAAAAACAGTAACATTTTTCTCTCAATATCACTCTGAAATTGGACAACCTCTTTAACTCTTTCCTGACATCCACCGTACTACTGCTTTACGCAGTAGACAACCGGCGCTAATGTCTTCCATCGGTCCCCGGACCAATCAGAGGCATTAACGCTTCCGGCACCTCGGTCAAAGCTGACCGAGGCGCCATGTACCTGGGGGCGCCTGGGCGCCGCCATTTTCCTGGTGATCGCCAGCATCCGGAGTAAGCTTCGGGGCCGGCGTCACGTTACTATGACAGCCGGAAGCCTTGTGAAGGCTCCCAGGCTTGTCATTACATTGCTTCTATAGCAGGCTATGCTACAGTCCTATGAAAAAGTTTGGGCACCCCTATTAATCTTAATCATTTTTAGTTCTAAATATTTTGGTGTTTGCAACAGCCATTTCAGTTTGATATATCTAATAACTGATGGACACAGTAATATTTCAGGATTGAAATGAGGTTTATTGTTCTAAAAGAAAATGTGCAATATGCATTAAACCAAAATTTGACCGGTGCAAAAATTTTGGTACCCTTATCATTTTATTGATTTGAATATTCCTAACTACTTTTTACTGACTTACTGAAGCACAAGATTGGTTTTGTAACCTCAGTGAGCTTTGAACTTCATAGCCAGGTGTATTCAATCATGACAAAAGGTATTTAAGGTGGCCAATTGCAAGTTGTTCTCCTATTTGAATCTCCTCTTAAGAGTGGCATCATGGGCTACTCAAAACAACTCTCAAATGATCTGAAAACAAAGATTGTTCAACATAGTTGTTCAGGGGAAGGATACAAAAAGTTGTCTCAGAGATTTAACCTGTCAGTTTCCACTGTGAGGAACATAGTAAGGAAATGGAAGACCACAGGGACAGTTCTTGTTAAGCCCAGAAGTGGCAGGCCAAGAAAAATATCAGAAAGGCAGAGAAGAAGAATGGTGAGAACAGTCAAGGACAATCCACAGACCACCTCCAAAGAGCTGCAGCATCATCTTTCTGCAGATGGTGTCACTGTGCATCGGTCAACAATACAGCGCACTTTGCACAAGGAGAAGCTGTATGGGAGAGTGATGAGAAAGAAGCCGTTTCTGCAAGGACGCCACAAACAGAATCGCCTGAGGTATGCAAAAGCACATTTGGACAAGCCAGCTTCATTTTGGAAGAAGGTCCTGTGGACTGATGAAACAAAGATTGAGTTGTTTGGTCATACAAAAAGGCGTTATGCATGGCGTCCAAAAAAAACAGAATTCCAAGAAAAACACTTGCTACCCACTGTAAAATTTGGTGGAGGTTCCATCATGCTTTGAGGCTGTGTGGCCAATGCCGGCACCAGGAATCTCGTTAAAGCTAAGGGTCGCATGGATTCCACTCAGTATCAGCAGATTCCTGAGAATAATGTTCAAGAATCAGTGACGAAGTTGAAGTTACGCCGGGGATGGATATTTCAGCAAGACAATGATCCAAAACACCGCTCCAAATCCTCAGGCATTCATGCAAAGGAACAATTACAATGTTCTGGAATGGCCATCCCAGTCCCCAGACCTGAATATCATTGAACATCTGTGGGATGATTTGAAGCAGGCTGTCCATGCTCGGCGACCATCAAACTTAACTGAACTTGAATTGTTTTGTAAAGATCCAGGAACTGATTAAAAGCTACAGGAAGCGACTAGAGGCAAAAGGAGGATCTACTAAATATTAATGTCACTTTTCTGTTGAGGTGCCCATACTTTTGCACCAGTCAAATTTTGGTTTAATGCATATTGCACATTTTCTGTTAGTACAATAAACCTCATTTCAATCCTGAAATATTACTGTGTCCATCAGTTATTAGATATATCAAACTGAAATGGCTGTTGCAAACACCAAAATATTTAGAACTAAAAATGATTAAGATTAATAGGAGTGCCCAAACTTTTTCATAGGACTATACATAGCCTACAATAGAAGTGCCGGTACTTTGCAATGCATTAGCATTGTAATGCATTGCATTAGTGATCAGACCCCCTGGGGTTCAAGACCCCTAAGGAGTATAATAAATGCAAAAAAATTAAAAAAAAAAAAAGTAAAAAAAAAATATATAACAATGTTTAAAAAGTATTAAAAATTCAAATCACCCCCCTTTCCCTAGAACACATATAAAAGTAGTTAAATACTGTGAAACACATACATATTAGGTATCCCCGTGTCCAAAATCGCCCGCTCTACAAATCTATAAAAATATTTTTCCTGTACGGTAAATGCCATAGCGGGAAAAATAGTCAAAAGTGCCAAACCGCCATTTTTCCACTGTTTTGATTCTGATAAAAATTTGAATAAAAAGTGATCAAAGTAATAGCATTTCCCAAAAATGGTAGAACTAAAAAGTACACCCGGCCCCGCAAAAAAAACGCCCTATTCATCCCCAGACATGGACGTATAAAAAAGTTACGGCTGTCAGAATATGGCAACTTTTAGAATAAAATATTTTTAACACAGTTTTGGATTTTTTAAGGGGTTAAAATGTAAATAAAACCATATAAATTTGGTATCCCCGGAATCGTAACGATACACAGAATACAGAGGACATGTCATTTTGGCTGCACAGTGAACGCCGTAAAACCAAAACCCATAAGAAAATCGCATAAATGCATTTTTTCTTCAAATCCACCCCATTCTGAATTTTTTTTCCAGCTTCCCAGTACATTATACAGAATAATTAATGGTGGCAACACGAAGAAAAATTTGTCCCGCAAATATTAAGACCTCATATGGCTCTGGGATCAGAGAAATAAAAAAGTTATGGGGTTTAGAAGGCAGGGAGTCAAAAACGAAAATCAAAAAATGCCATCGGCGGGAAGGGGTTAAGTATTACAAAGTGCCCAAATTAATGGTGAATAGAGATGAGCGAACACCGTTCAATCGAATAGGTATTCGATTGAATATCAGGCCGTTCAAGGTATTCGTTCCCAATCGAATACCACGCGGCATACGCAGTAAAAATTTGTATCCCCTCCCACCTTCCCTGGCACGTTTTTTGCACCAATAACTGTGCAGGGGAGGTGGGACAGGAACTATGACAACGGAGGCAGTGAAAAAAAATTGAAAAAACCCATTGACTGCCGAAAACATCGACTGCCACAGCAGTTACTTCTTGCTATATACATTAAAACCAGCTTTTATTAGGGGTGTCCCCCCAAAAAATAGCAGGAATCCACAGCAGTTACCTCTTGCTATATATATGTTCCAACCAGCTATTATTAGGGGTGTCCCCCCAAAAAATAGCAGGAATACAGAACAGTTAGAATCAGCTATATACATGTAAACCAGCTTTTCTTAGGAGTGTCCCCACCACAAAATAGCAGGAATACAGAGCAGTTAGTTCTTGCTATATATACATGCAAACCAGCTTTTCCGGCAGTGTGTAACCCCAAAACAGGGATACAGAGCAATTAGGTCTGGCAATGTACGCTCAATCCAGATATCCAGGATGTATACCCCCAAAACCTAGGTGGGAGAGACAGAAATTCAGTGAGGCTACCGTGTTTCCCCGAAAATAAGTCAGTGTCTTATATTAAATAGTCGCCCTAAATATAGGACCTGTCTTATTTTCGGGGGATGTCTTATTACAACCGGCAGTCATGCCGGCACTTTCTTAGCAGAGTGTCAGCATGACTGCCGGTTGTAGGTAGTGTAGGGGAGGGGGGGAAGATATCATACATACCTTTCCCATCTTCCTAGCAGCGCTGGTGCTGCTGTTCATCCCAGCAGTGGTGGGCGGGGCTTCGGGGCTTAGCGTAGCTTTTGTGGGCGGGGCTTAGTGATCCCCACTTCACTGACACAGCAGCCGCGCTGTGCTCTGTGTGCACAGCAAAGCTGGCTGCTGTCTCTTCTGTATGGCGGCTGCTGCCTCTGGGATGAGCTGGGAGAGCTCAACCTACAGCAGCAGGGACAGTGGACACAACAGAAGAGACAGCAGCCGGCTTTGCTGTGCACACGGAGCACAGTACGGCTGCTGTGTCAGTGAAGTGAGGATCGTTAAGCCCCGCCCACAAAAGCTCTGCTAAGCCCCGCCCACCACTGCAGGACATGCCTTATTTTCAGGGGGTGCCTTATATTAGGCAAATCAACAGGGGCCCAGGTGTAGTAGGGCAAAAAACATTGCCATCTCATCCAGGATGGCATCCCTGACCTCGGAGGCAGTGTGCTGTCTGTCCCCCAAGCTGATGAGCTTCAGCACGGCCTGCTGACGTCTCCCCATGCCAGTGTTGCAACGTTTCCAGCTCGTAGCTGGGGTCGATTTAACGGCGGAGGAGGGTGGTGTTTCAGCACTCCTGCCAGGAATATTGGGCGGGGAGACAAGGCAGTCCGCCACAGTTTGTGAATCGGTCCCAGCCTCAACTACATTCAGCCAGTGTGCCGCAATTGAGATGCAGCGTCCCTGGCCGCATGCACTTGTCCACGCGTCAGTGGTCAAGTGGAACTTTGTGCAAAGCGCAGAACTTAGGGCCCGCCTGATGTTATGGGACACGTGCTGCTCAACTGACCCTAAGGGCTAAAAAAACTGCTGGTGAATTTTGTTCAGTTCCAAAGGACTCTGTGTTTAGATTTGGCTCAGTCGCGGCTCCAGTACAGGCCTTTGAAGGCAAGGTTTTCTTTAGTGGCTCCATCTCAGCAGGATGATGATGATGATGATGATGATGAAGCTTGGTTAAATCTAGTGTCGGAAGGGAAAGTGGTTTCTGATCTACATCTGAAGTACTGGAGCATGTTGTTTGGACTATTAACACCTGATCAGAACCCTGTAGAGGTAATATAGAGTCCAATATTAGAGGACCATTACCAGTAGTAGTAGTTGCAGCCAATTCGCCACCTTTGCGGTCCTCTAAATAAAAGTTACCCCCAGGACTTGATGCCAAAATGTTATCAATTTCCCAATCAAAATCAATGTCAGGGTCCTCAGTCCAATCCACTGCATCAATCCCACACAATGAGAGTGATGGTTCTGGAACCACCGTTTTAGGGGCTAAGAATTTTAAAGGATCTAACACTCTGCTGCTGCAAGGCTCAACTCACCCAAAGGGCAAAAAACTCTGCTGGTGCAAGGCTGAACTAAGTTAAAGGGCCTAAAACTCTGCTGGTAGCTCAGCTTAAGGGCCTCTAACTTAATTTGGAAGGGCTCACGTTAAGGGCCAAAAAAGTGAATTTTGGAAGGTCTTACCACATCACACACAATGACAGTTCAGGGTGGGTACTGCTGGATTTCCCTTTGCCTATTCCATCTGTGGTTGTCATGGGCAACGTGATTTAAAGGGGTGCTTGTTAATGTTTCTTTAGCATAAATTTGGGTTTCTGTCCATCCATTTGGGGAAGAAAGAAGGTTTCCAGGTATTTTCCCACTTTGATAGAGGTTTTTTTGAGTGTGGAAACTGTGTAGTTGATAGGCTGTGATGGTGGGGTAAAACTGTGACTTGGGCTTGTTAGATGCCCCCAGGCATGCTTCCCCTGCTGTCCCAGTTACTTTCCACAGGTGTTGTCATCATTTGCTGAGGTGTCATTGTGGACTTGGTGACCCTCCTGAGTCGAATGGTGGGTTCCCCTGAAACGAAGCATTTTTCCCCATAGACTATAATAGGGTTCGATATTCATTCGAATAGTCGAATATTGAGCGGCTATTCGAAACGAACAATTGAATATTTTACTGTTCGCTCATCTCTAATGGTGAACAAGACTGGTCGTCCATATACAGAGAGACTGTCTTTGTAAGGCTGCATTCACATGGAGTAACGCGCCACTCATTCTGACACGTAAACACGTGTCAGAGTGAGCGCTGTAAAACAGAAGGGTGACCCAGAATTCATAGAGATCAGTAACCTGACCCTCATAAACTTTGTTCTGAAGATTATTATTATTATGGGAGCCTTTTAACCCATTGATTTCAATGTGTAGCGTGCGTAAGATGGTACCCATTGAAGTCAATGGAATTCTGTTTTACAGCGCACACTCTGACATGTGTTTACGTGTCAGAATGAGCATCGCGTTACTCCGTGTGAACGCAGCCTTAGTGATTTCCAGATGAAGATTCCGTAGAGGGGACCCCTCTCTATTCCGTAATAGAATATATATAGAAAATGGCCATTCTAAACTTGACAACCCCTTTAAATAATAAGTATGTGTAAGATAATTGAAGACCCTACACATTTAATACATCACCATGCAAGTCCCTTGAGCCCTGTAAATACAAGAAGATTACATTTTTTGTCATTCCTCCCTGGATGACTTATGGTACGAAGGACCCCATCCATAGTTGTGTGAGCTCACCTGGATAATTTATTCTCTTGTATTACCCCCAACAGCTCCCTATGTGTTACCTTTTTAATATCCCCTTTCTGGATTTTAAGTCACTTTATCCTAAATCTGTGATCTCACTTTCGGTGCAGAGCTTTGTAATTTTCACTATTAAATCCAGCAATGGAAGAGTCCAGGTGAGGAAATTACTTCCCTGGCACCAGTCGGACATGGTCCAAGTCTAATTCACCTGATTACAATGACGACCTCACACAGTTCAACAAATCTCATCAACATCAAGTCTTTATAGTGCCCGTGGCAACTTTTTCCATGTGAACTTGAGCCTAGGGCAGAATGGATGTCAGCTGCCATTAACAGAAGATTGGCAGTGCCAGGACATATGCCCCTGCTTTAGTATTGTGAGCATCTACTATGGTGGGAAGGGAGACCCAGAGCAGCAGATAGACTGAATAGTAAGTAAGTGGGAACACTAATTTCATTCATGTCCTCAGCAGGACGGAGCTATGCACAGGACAAAATCTCCCTTTAACAAGCCCAGTAAGAAAATGGCCTTTTTAGTTGGCGAGTCCAGGGCAGCTGCCCTCAGTAGACCTGTGGTGAATGCTGTCATACTGCTCTAAGCAAGAAGTGACATTTAGCAGAGGGGGCTCCCTGTGCGCTGGAAGCACGTTAAACCTGATGCTTTCCAGACTCTCTTTGAAGCCCGGCTCAGGACTGCTTGCCAGGCCTACATTCATTGTTATCAGGATTCGGGGCGGTAATAAGCCGACGCTGCCTGCGATCTAAACATGAGTTCAAATTGAATAGAAAATCTCATTAAGAAAATTACTTCAGGGACAAATGGCACCTGCATTACAACTAGGACCCACAATGTCCTCAATACAGCCCTGTGTGTGCCACTACAAGACTAATCATGGCTGCAGGAATCAACTTCCATACATACCTAGCTGTGCCATATTTTCTAAGAAAGTTCCGAATTTTTAGAAACAATCCCGGATAATTTGGGTGACTAGCAAAATCTCTGCCCTGACCTAGCTTCCAACTTCCAGAGGACTGTAAGAGGGTCAAAACCAGCAAATATACATACCATAACCCATACCTCCCAACCGTCCCGATTTCCGCGGGACATTCACGATTTCAGTGACGGATCTGTTATGTCCCGATTTCAACTCAGATCTGCGTCTGGAGGACATACGCGACTAAAGCAAGGAGCTGTCACAGCTCAGTTCTTTGCTTTGCTGCGTCGCTCCGGCTGGTGGCTGTGTAGGCGCAATGTGATGACGTCACATCGCGCCTACAACTGTGTTAGCGAGACTGTGGAGAGAGCGGCGGGGGAGCGAGGAAAAGGTGAGTGTAAGTGGTTTCTGTGTGTAGACATTGAGGTGGAACATGAAACTTGGGGCAGATGAAGGAGAGGGTGGCATGACACTGGGGGAAGAGATGTGGGGACATGAATCTGGGGGCAGAGATGTGGGGACATGAATCTGGAGGCAGAGATAGAGGGACATGATTCTGGGGGCAGAGATGTGGGAACATGAATCTGGGGGCAGAGATGTGGGGACATGAATCTGGGGACAGAGATGGGGGAGCATTAATCTGGGGGAAGAGATGGGGGGACATGAATCTGGGGGCAGAGATGGAGGAGACATGAATCTGGGGGCAGAGATGGGGGGACATGAATCTGGGGGCAGAGATGGGGGGGACATGAAACTGGGGCAGAGATGGGGGGCATGAATCTGGGGACAGAGATGAGGGACATGAATCTGGGACAGAGAGGGAGGGGACATGAAACTGGGGGCAGAGATGGAGGGGGGACATAAAACTGGGGGCAGATGAAGGGTGTATATCAAACTGGGGGAGAGATAGAGGGGGACATATAATTTACGGGTAGGAGGATTATACTGTGTGGGGGCACATGGAAAATTAATGAGAATCGGCGGAGTCAACATAGAAGTGGGCGGAGCTAAATTTGCCGTAGCGCGTCCCTCTTTCAGTTCTTCAAAAGTTGGGAGGTATGCATAACCCATGTCTCTAGCCCCATCCTTGGCCCTTTTGGCTCCACCTAATCCCACCCAGTCTCTCTGTGTTCTGCTCCGCCTCCATCTTCAGGGGTTGCAGCTGAAGATGGAGGCGGCACTGGAGTGAGCTCACGGGCAGCAGTGGGGATGCTCCCATAGCTGTTTGAGCGCTGGGGCCCGCCCACATTGCTGCGGAGAACTCATTTGCATACCAGTTAAAACCGGTATTTCTAAGGAACGGCACCGCATAGACCACATCTAAAGGTAAGAGACGAATAGCCTTTCTTAAGGCTATTCCGACGTGGTAATTAGAAAAAAAAAGTTACTTTAGTGATATAATCCTTCATCCTAGCAGGCTTCGGGCCTATATGGTACTGCTAGCACAGGCTTTGGGCCTATAAGATAAGATAAGATAATCCTTTAATAGTCCCACATTGGGGAAATTTCAGCGTGTTACAGCAGCTGAATATAGTAATATACCAGATCACGTGACGTCTGGGCATTACCATATAGGCCCGAAGCCAGCTAGGATTAACATCGGATCCCGGAGAGGTAAGTAACATTATTTATTATGTTCCCTCACCTCCCCTGGGGCTCCAATTATTATACTCAGGGGTCTGAGAGCAGCAGCTCTCCTGTACTGGTTCAAAGAAAAATAAATAAAAAATCGCCCGGGCTGCCGCCCACATTAGAGGTAGGGCGCTGGGTCCCTGGATCCGCCCCTGCCCTGGAGTCCATTGCTACTGCTTTGCACAGAAAAGAGCAGATATCAAGTGGTAGCAATGCCATTTTCTTACTATTTAGGCAGAGAGGGCGACCCTCTTTATAGCATCTCTCCACATCTCCATAATATTTTTATAACCCAATACCTCTAGGGGCAAAGCTAAAAAGACAAGATTGTGAAATTCTGGGCAGTTAATGTTGTTCATATGGTAAAGCAACAGATGCTCAATTCACCTTTCTCCAAGTATTATCGTAAATTCACTGTATCATATGATCTTACGGCCTCTACATGGTGATGGCGACCTCTGGCCTTCATTAGAACATCACACGTGCTGCAGCTCTACACCTACTGGCCTTCATTACCACACCCCAGTCTACCCTGTATGACATAATATTTAATACAATACAGCCCACCACCACAGTACTACACATACATGGCTCATACATGGCTCACCCTATGAAAAGGTTTCGATTTGGCTGAACCTGTTATCTCTTAAGAATAGAATTCTTTATCTTTGCTTGGAAACGTATGGCCAGAAAGAAAAAACTAAGTATAACACAAGGACAGGAAAAACCGAGCATAGAACAGAAATCTTTTCAACATACGGTAAATTTCTGTAGTGATATGAAACCTGTCACATCACAAGCAAATCATTTCAACATATACCCCATCAAATAGGGGAATGGATGAAATGTATCTATTGGAGAAAAGTTATCTGGAAACCATCAGCATGTAGGTCAGCTGCTAGCTATAGATTTGATTTATTATAATGTACTAGATTTGGAGAAAAAGAACTTTGAAGTGTTATGTAAATGAGGCAGCTGATGCACTGGGGGCAGACCTTCAGCTTTGGGAGCACTGCTCTTGTTAATTGAGTGGGATGGATGATATAGCAGCATAGAGCAGTGCAGACAGGAGATGGTAGGGCTTTGAGCGACAAGAGCAGTGCTCCAGGAAGCTGAAGGCCCACCCCAAGTGCACCTACTCCCTCAAGGCTTCACAGTTGTTTTTGTTCAAATCTACAAAAATGACATACGTAACAGAGATATGTTGTATAACATGGTGGTGGAATTTTATTATGCTTTGGGGAGGTAATAGACTCCCTTTCAATGCCACGGCTAGGCCTTATGCTACAGGTTAGCAGACCGATCAACTGACTGATCAACTTTAATATATGCTTTGTGTATTAAAGGGGTTTCCCCATTACAGACACTGATCCCCTATATACAGGAATGCCACGTCACTGGGGGCTTGACCCCTGCCCCTGTCTGTTATTACAATAACTGCTGCACTTTTCCCCTGTGCTAGTTTGCATAAATCTCTCCCAATGCATGTGAAGTGTCATATAGGCATACCCCCCAACCATCCCAGATTCTGTGGGGCAGTCCTGCACTCGGGGTTGTGCCCTGCAGTCCTGGTCGGTGGGAGGTTTGTCCCGTATTCAACTCATCCAGAGAGGATGCAGATGAGTTTAATACAGCAGTGAAGCGGGAGGGGCCTCTGAGAGGAGGGCGGGGTCTCTTCCATCATGACTCTGTGCTGTATTCTGGAAGAACTGAATGCAGTGAGATGTTTTGTGGGACTGCAGGAAGGAAGGGGAGTCAGAGGATTGTTTAGCATGGGACTGGTGTCTGGGGGATTGGATTAATGTTTACATAGTTACATAGTAGATGAGGTTGGATAAAGACATTAGTCCATCAAGTCCAACCTATAACCCTACAATCCCTACAGTGTTGATCCAGGGGAAGGCAAAAAACCCCATGAGGCTCATGCCAATCGCCCTATTTCAGGGGAAAAAAATCTTTCTTGACTCCAAATCTGGCAGTCAGTATAAAACCCTGGATCAACGTGTCCTTAAAATCTAGAATCCATAACCTGTTATATTTTCCTCTTTAAGAAAGGCATCCAGGCCCTCTTTGAACTTGTTTAATGAATCCATCATCACCACTTCCTGGGGCAGAGAGTTGCAGAGCCTCGCTGTTCTTACTGTGAAGAATCCCCTTCTATGTTTCTGGTGAAACCTTCTCTCCTCCAGACGTAGAGGATGTCCTCTTGTTACTGTCACTGGCCTAGGACTAAAAATATCCTTAGAAAGCTCTTTGTATTGTCCCTTCATGTATTTGTACGTTGTTATTAGATCTCCCCGTAGACGTCTTTTCTCTAAACTGAATAACCCCAAGTTTGTTAATCTATCGTTGTACTCCAGTGCACCCATTCCCCTAATCATTTTGGTTCCCCGTCTTTGCACTTTTTCAAGTTCACTTATGTATTTCTTGTATATCGGGGCCCAAAATTGCGCACAATATTCTAAGTGTGGCCGTACCAGTGATTTGTATAGAGGCATAACTATGTCCTTGTCATGAGAATCTATACCTCTTTTGATGCATCCCATAATTTTATTTGCCTTGGCATCAGTTGCCTGACACTGGTCACTAAGGTAAGCTTGCTGTCCACCAAAATCCCTAAGTCTTTTTCATTGACAGTCTTACCCAGTAATTTACTATTTAGTACATAGTCATACATTTTATTACATCGCCCAAAGTGCATTGTCTTACATTTGTCAACATTGAACTTCATTTGCCAAGTCTCCGCCCCCCTCATGCTTCCAGTTTCCTTAGATCCTCTTGTAATATTCTACTATCCTCCTCATTATTGATTGCCCTACAAAGTTTAGTATCATCTGCAAATATGGACACCCTGCTTTGTAAACCCTCTACCAGGTCATTAATAGAGATATTAAAGGGGTTGTCCCATCACAAGGATCCTATCTATACTGCTTGTTAATGTGAATGTAAGACTTTTCCTAAATATATTGCTTCAGCAAAACTGCTTTGTTTGTCCACTATCTTACTTTATTCATTTTTTTTTTTTTTACACATCCATTGACTTATCTGGTCATAAGTCAAGTGATGTAACTGCTGCTCTCAGGGGGGAGGGAGGAGGGGCTAAGAGCACGGGAGTGAGTCTGGAGGGGGGGTAGTTTACCCTTTGGGGGGAAGGGACCGCCAATACAGACTGTGCCGGCATCTACACTCCCCAGCATCTGCCTCTCTATTACAGCGGATGCCAGGGAGTGTAGACGCCAGCACAGGTGCCTGCAACATCGCTATGCTTCTGTCCTGCATGAAGCCAGCAGCGGCAGGAGTGATGCTGCTATTCCAGGGGGGGGGGGAGCAAAATAACAGGAGCTCCTGCCGCTGCTGGCTTCATGCAGGACAGAAGCATAGCGATGTTGCAGGCACCTGTGCCGGCGTCTACACTCCCCGGCATCCGCCTCTCTATTACAGCAGATGCCAGGTCTGTAGTCGCACTGTCAAGGCTACACTGGTCTCACTATCTATGAGCGTGCACGCAGGGCCAGCGGCCTCTCGCCGCTTGGCTTTGCATATGTGACCCCGCCCACCAATGACGCAACAAAACAGGAAGAAAGAAGAATTTATAGAAACGAAGACTGGTGTGTATACGACGTGGGACAACCCCTTTAAACAAGAGAGGACCTAATACAGACCCCAGTCTGAATATTTATCATTAACAAGTACCCTCTGTTTCCTATCAGTGAGCCAGTTGCTAACCCAAATGCATATGTTTTCTCCCAGTCCCAACATTCTCATTTTGCATACCAACCTTTTATGTGGAACAGTATCAAAAGCCTTTGAAAAGTCCAGGTACACCACGTCTACTGCATTACCCATGTCCAGGTACACCACGTCTACTGCATTACCCATGTCCAGGTACACCACGTCTACTGCATTACCCATGTCCAGCCTTGAACTGACCTCCTCATAGAAGCTGATCAGATTAGTCTGACAGGACTGATTCCTCATAAACCCATGCTGATTGGGTGTTATAAGATTATTTACATTGAGATACTCCAGGATAGCATCTCTTAGAAAGCCTTCAAATATCTTTCCCACCGCAGAAGTTAAACTTACTGGACTATAGTTTCCAGCTTCACTTTTACTCCCCTATTTGAAAATTGGCACCACATTTGTTATTCGCCAATCCTGTGGAACAGACCCAGTCATTACTGAATCCTTAAATATTAGATACAAGGGTCTATCTATGACCATGCTTAATTCCCTCAGAACTCGGGGGTGTATTCCATCTGGACCAGGCAATTTCGCTATTTTAGTGATTTGCAGGCGCCGCCGTACTTCTTCCTGGGTTAGGCGTTGGCATCGAGGGAGACATGATCTTTTGGGTTCTGCTGGCATCTGATGGAGGGCAGGGATCCTTAAACTGGGGGAACATTGGGGAGAACATTACAATGGAGATAACTGGAGGAGGACATTTAACTGTGGGGTTAGCTGGGGGGGACACTAAACTAGAGGAGGACATTAAACTGGGGCTGCTGGAGGAAGAAATTAATGTCCCCCTCTAGTTACCCCCAGTTTAGTGTCCCCCTCCAGCTGCCCCCAAAGTTTGTTCTCCTCTGGTTGCCCCAGTTTAATGTCCCCCACGAGCTAACCCCACAGTTTAATGTCCTCTTCCAGCTGCCCCAATTTAATGTCCCCCACCAGCTAACTCCATAGTTTAATGTTCCCCTCTAGTTCCCCCAGTTTAACTGGGGCAACTGGAGGGGGACATTAAACTGTAGGTGCACCAAGAGAGAGACTTTATACTATGGGGTCAATTTGAGGAGAGCATTATAATGTGCGGCATATAATATTAGGGTTATTGTGTGGGGAGCATAAAGAGAAATGGATTGAAATGGGAGGAGACAATTTACAAGTGGGTGGAACTACATTTGCAGCAGCACGCTATTTGTGCCACATATTTTGTCCCTCTTTTTGTCCTTTGAAAGTTGGGAGGTATGTATAAGTGTCACTTGATTACGGGGCAGAACTATAGGTCCACTCCACGGGCAGCATACAAACAACACTTATCACTGGGGACCTAGGTGTCAAACTGAGCAAGGGCGACCATTACACCATCCTGGCACTGTATATTTATATACCAATACACTAAGTAACATCTACACCCAGGGGCAATCCTGAGAGTGAAAGGCGATCCACTGCTTATCTCCACTATATTGTACTGACTTCAAATACAGAACCATACCGCCATCTGCTGGAATAATCTGCATATTTCCAGTATGAGCACTTTTTTCAGTTGTATTTTTCTGTGGGACCATTTTAGGGAATCTATCATGTTTCTGCAAATTTTTTAGAATATTTTCTGTCACAAAAAAACTGTTTTTTTGAAAGGTTTTTTTTAATAGTACAAAATATGTGGGTTTTTAATAGTGAATGGGGTTTACTTAATCTTTTCTTTAGAGGACTTTTCATTAACCTCTTTTGAAAGCCAAAACTCTTTGTAGTTTTCCATCATAGCTGAATGACACCAAACCATTTAAGGTAGATGCAGTGCCTGAGGAGCTAGGTTTAGGCCTAATGAACGTGGCCGAGTGTGCAGGCCAAGGGACTGTCCAATGCTCCTTTCTAATGATTATTGAGCAGGTCCTATCCTGCTCCATGTCATCAGAACAGATCGGACGAAAACTACTGTATTGGCACATGGCAGAGCAAAGAAGGCAGGGCGCACCAGTAGGTTTTTGGAAGGAAGTATCATTTTCAGGTGCTAATACAGTGGAAAGTATCATGAAGTGACTTCATTTTGGAAACTGTACCCCTCAAAGGGTATAGTGATCATTTTGACCACAAAGATGGTTTCCAAAAAGAAATATGCAGCAGATGGTGCAAAATGAAAATTGACACTTTCCCATATAGGCCATTTCAGTGGCTAATAGGTCCTGCCCATATCACGGCAATGTAAAATGTCATCTCTCTTGTTATTAGGCCATGTCTCCTGATTTCGGAAACATCCTATATGTGACTACTCTTTTGCCTACAAATATTGCAAGGCTTGGAAATTAAGAGACACCATATTTATTTGAGGCCTAATGTGGTTATTTGCATTTGCGAGCTATTGCAGAGGGACTAAGGCAAAAATAAAAAATGCACCCTCTATTTTGAAAACAACTACCATTCAAGGAATGTATGAAGAGGCATAGCGAGCATTTTTAACCCTTGAGTATTACATTATTTTAATTTAAAAAAAATAAATGCGCAGTGAAAAGTAAAAATTGCAATTTTTCCAGAGATACACCATTTCAGTGCCCGATATGTTGTGCCCGATTGTGACAGCAGAAACACACACTCCACAAACTATTCAGCAGGTTACCCTTGGTACAACAGCCTTTGGAGCGTTTGTCTCTGACACAAGCTGGACACAACATATTGTGCAATGAAATTATGGATTCCTGGAAAAATTGTGATTTTTACTCTGCGCAGCTGACGGTGAAATCATTACTAGAGAATAAATTAATGCAACACTTGGGGGGTAAAAATGCTCACTGTAACCCAGGATAAATTCCATGAGGGGTGTAGTTTCCAAAATGGGCTCACATATCAGGCGATTCCACTTTACTGGCATTTTAAGAACTCTGCAAAAGTGTCATGATGTCAAAAAACCAACTTGTTCCAAAACCCAAATAGTGCTACTCCTTTTGTGCACCCTGCTGTATGCCAAACAGCAGTTTGTACCCACATATATTGGTTAAGTGGAGTGTCCCAGGTACAACAATGTCAAATATGTCGGCATAAACTACTGCTGAGGCACACAGCAAGGCACAGAAGGGAAGAAGCGCAGTTCGGCTTTCAGAGCGCAGATTTAGATGGTTTGGTTTTGGACGCCATGTTTGCAGAGTCCCTAAGGTGCGAGTAAATTGGAAGCCACCAGAAAGTGACCCCTTTTTGAAAACTTCACCACTCAAAGAATTTATCAAGTGGTGTAGTGAGCATTGGTATCCAGAAGTGGATATGTAAGTTGTGCAGAGTAAATTGGGTACACCAAATCCAATGTTATTTAACCACTAGCTCATATGAAACTGGGGGGGGGGGGGGGGGGCAGAGCTCGTGTTTTCTCTCTCATAAGCTGAAAATCTCGGATGTGCCCTGATAACCAGTCGCACAGCTTATACATTTCCTTCCTGCTGCAGCCAGTTATGTCCTAGTGATTTTTCAATTTTGGGGGGTTTTGTCTTCACATTGTACAAGCTACATATATTTTTCTATTTTCTGATGATGTGGCCATATGATGGCTTGTTGTTTGCGGTATGAGATGTACTTTTCAATGCCACCGTTTTAGTACTCTTTCTGGGAGGGATGTAAAAGAAACATCAATTCTGTCATTGATTTTTAGCATTCATTTTTTTTTTCATGCAGCGTACAGCATAAGTAACATGTTACCTTTATTCTGCAGGTCCTTACTATTGCATAATGGAGGGTATGCTGTTGTGATGTAAATCTAAGCAGGTACTGAAGACATGTTCTCATACCGGACAGTAGTTCTATAGACAGGCAGGGTCTTCTTCTAGCACCATAGATAACTATGACATATCTCCCAACTTTCAAAGGACAGAAAGAGGGACAAAATGTGCGTAGCCCGATGTAGCAAATGTAGCTCCACCCACATCTAAATTCACACCGCCCATTCCCATTCATTTTTCTTTGTGCTCCCCACACAGTATAATGCTTCTAAAGTCACCCTATTATTTATTTATTTTTTTAAAATAAATTTATTTATAAAAAATTTACCAATAGACAAAGCAAGACAATAACCAAGCAGGGCCGCAACAACGGGGCCCGCGGAAACAAAACACACAGCTATAATCTTTTATGTGCAAATTTGAGAATTCTGGCACATTGTGAGTCAGTGAAAGACAAATTCAGGTCCGACTCCCATTTGGCCAAGAAGGAGGGGAGGTGGTCTGGAGGAGGGGAAACCAACAGCAGATAGAAATCCAAGAGGGAGTGTCATATTGGGCCAGAACCAGAGCAGGCCTCCTCAAACCTAGTGAGTGGTCTATCAAAACCCAGAGAGCTGGGTAGAGAGGCGAGGAAGTGAGACAGCTGAATAGGAGATCACGATACGACCGCTAAGTTCCTGAAGTGGGTGGCCCTCAGCTGACCCGAGTCCCTCCACAACTTGAAAGGGCCAGGAGAAAGACCCGCCGGAAAGTCCGGGTTACCCAAGATCGGAAAAAGGGGGATGGAAAAGGGGAAAGCTGGGTCTTAGGGAAAAGCAGCCTACACACACGGAGGGTGGGGTGGGGTGGGTTGGTTGGGGTGGGATCTCAGAGAGGCTGGACACGGGGCATCCAACCAAGGGAGCAAACACAAAGGAGAATCATGGAAGGAGTTCTCAAGAGAGACCCACTGTTTGAAAAAGGAGTGGCGGCATCAATCCAGAACTCTCTGTAGCATGGAGGCTTAATAATACCTACGAGGGTCAGGGAGTCTCAAACCACCCTATTGTTTAAACAACGTCAAGGCAGAGCGAGACAATCTGGGGTGCTTACCCTGCCAAATGAAATTCAGAAGGTCACTATACAATAACTTGAAAAAACCAGGGGGAACATGAATAGGCAGAGTCTGAAGAATATACAACAGGCGAGGCATTACGTTTATCGTATAGATGGCGCAGTGCCCAAATCATGTGTACGTCCCTTTAGACCATCGTCTTAAATCAGACCTGATAGCTCGAGAGAGGGGCAAATGGTTATTATTGTACCGCTCTCCTAGGTCTCCAGATATCCAAACCCTAAGATACTTGATAGCCGAACTGGCCCACTTAAAGGGGATGGATGCCTCCAGGAAAGACTGGAGGCCCTGCGGAAGTGAGACATTAAGAGCCTCAGATTTCTGAAAATTGATTTGAAAATTAGAGAGGTGGTGGAAAGCTTCCAGTTCGGACATCAAGGCCGGGAGGGAGATAGCTGGGTCTTGTAAGAAAAACAGAAAATCATCCACATAGGCTGCAATCTTCAGAATCTGACTACCCATATGTCTCCGTACTGCCTATGTAGGCATACACTCTCCCTGATGTGTACGATTATCCCCTGACCCTGGTCTATAGTCTCTCACTCTGCCAAATCAGTATCCCTGCGCTATGCTGAGGAGGCCCAATAGGCCGAAACAGCGCTGTCCATAGCTGGGAATCTGTTTCTTTTGGAATAGAAATACTAATTTGGCAATTAAATCCGCATCATGACAGTAGGACTTTTTAACTGAGTCATGCATGATGTTAAGGATGCTGCCCTCTAGAGGGCAGCATACAGAGTACACTGTTCTCCTAATTACATCCTGGAGAATAGATTTGCATATTTTTTACCCATATGTAGACTGTAATGACAAAGCAAAATTCAGAGGGGAGAGGGGACAGCCCTGATGTTCTCAATCGAGAAGGAAGAAGACAACACTCCATTAACTCTCGTAGAGGCCAAGGGGTTGGAATACAAAGAGGAGGTCCAGGACCGCATAGATTGGCCTATACCCATGTGATCCAATACCACAAACAGGAAGGGCCAACCGACTCGATCAAATGTCAGCATCAGTGAAGAGAAGGCATAAAGGAAGGTCACGAGCATGGGCACAATGGATGGCATTAAGCACCTTAACAGTGTTGTCTCTGGTTTCCCGAGTGGGAACGAAACCAACCTGGTCAGAATGTACTAGGTCAGGGAGATAGGGGGCCAACCTCAACGCCAAGATCTTAGAAAAAATTTTTAGATCAACATTAAGGAGGGAAATGGGCCTATAGTTTGCACACAGTGCAAAATCCTTGCCCTCCTTGTGTGATGTGAGCCCTAGTAAATCAGGGGGAGGGGTCCCACCTGCCAACAAAGAATTCAGAGCCCAGACTAAGAGGACACCAGAGTCTGGGAGTATTTCTTGTAACATGAGGCCGGCAGACTGTCCAGGCCAGGAGCTTTGCTAGGTTGCATCGACTGCAGCGCCAGGGCAACCTCCTCACCAGTAATGGAGAGTTTGAGAGCGACCCGAGCCTCTGAGGGAAGAGTAACCGAACCCTCAATATATTGCTTAATCGCATCCTAAAAAGGGGGGGGGGGAGCGCTAAGGTCAGGAGCTGGGGAGGGGAGGTTATAGAGGTTGTAATAAAACCAGGCAAATTTCTCCGCAATATGGTGCGGATTCGACATGCGGCCGCCTGTCATGTCGGATATTGTGGGAACATAATTACGGGTTTTCTGCTCTCTAAGGGACCGACTGCACTTGTTGCCAAATTCGTAAAAGTGCCTGCGGCCCCTGGCAAGAAGGCACCTGGTACGAATGTCAAGGCGCTCTATCAGTTTTTACGGGCCGGTAGAAGAGCAGCTTGAGTATCAGGGGCAAGCGTGCGTTTGTGCACCTGTTCCAGGGAAACCACATCTGCAATCAAAGACACCACTTCACGTGACCTCTCCTTCTTTAGCCGGGTAACATGCTGCACAAACACCCCCCAGAACACACACTTATGGGCGACCAACTTGCGTCGACAGAGACTGGATCTCAGATTTAAATTCCGTCACAATCTTTTCCTGTGGCTCCTCAACCCTGCGGACCATGGCTTCTAGGTCCATTCTAGTAGGCAAAGCATGGGGAAGGTGCCATATGTCGGTCAGGTTTAGGACGCTTAGAGCGGTGCGACTGCGAGGAAGCATCCTGTTGCGAAGAATCAGAGGAGTCCGAAGAGAGTGGGGTGCGCAGGGCAGCAGGGGTGTAGGAATAATCCGGGTCAGGGCCAGAGGAGGCAACAACAACAGCAGCTGAGGCAGGAGCAACTTGTGGGTGACCCCGGGGTGGCCTCTGGGGCAGTGAGATACCTGCATCAGGAGGGATAACGTCCATGTCCCTGGGGAACACAGAAGAAGGCTCAGCAGGGGGAGGCAAGGCAGAAGGAGAGCCCCTGGTATCCACTGCAGCCAAGTTCACCATAAGGGGCTGGGGGCTGAGCAGGCCATAAACTGAGGGTACTCCAACGTCTGGGAGGGGAGGCTGCTGAGGCATCAGTGGAGAAGGAGAGAGTCCAGGTATGCAGGCCTAGATCTCCAGGCCCGGATGCAGGGAGAGCCACAGGCGGCAGGGGCATCACTGAACTTTGTGCCTGACCTGGAGGGGGTGGGGGGAGAGCGGGCTCACAAATGCGGCCACCATCTTGCAAGGCCAGAGGGGGCACCGCCGGCGATTTTGGAGGAAGTGCAGAGTTCGGAACCATAGAGGCTTGAGGGATCGGCGCTGGAGGAGCCGCTGAAGAGGGAGTCGGGGCAGAGCAGGACATCGTAATAGCCACCGGCACCTGAGAGAGCTGGTCCGGTTCAGCTGCTGTGGCACCTGTCGGTGCCATTTTGTAGCCGCCGGAGCAGGCAGGAGCGGGAGAGGAGGCCATGGACATCAGAAAAGGGGCCAGCTGCGGTTCCTTGCGCCCCAGATGATGTACCATCGCCAGGAGAGGTGCTTGGAAGGTTCAGACCTCCAAAAGGTGCGGTAAAACTGCTTGGGGCCCAGTAACTGAGAGTTTGTGCGCTTCACACTAACATGGCTCAAATCACCTTATTATTATATGCTCCCACATTATAACATACCTCCCAACTTTTGGAAAACATAAAGAGGGACAAAATGTGCGGTGCACTGTGTACGCCGCAGGAAAATATAGCTCTGCCCGCTTTTAAGTTGACTCCGCCCATTTTCATTAATTTTTCATGTGCCCACACACAGTATGATCCTCCTACAGTCACCCTTAAATTATATGTCCCCACATTATAATGTTCCCTTCCAACTGCCCCACAGTATTAAGTCCCTCTCCTGGTGCCACAGTTTAAACTGGCAGAAAGTATAAGTGGACATGAAACTGGGGCAGCTGGAGGGGGGCATTAATCAGTGGGGGTAGTTGGAGGGAAGCAATAAATTAATGGCAGCTGGAGCAAGACATGAAACTGGGGGCAACTAGAGGCAAACAGATCCCCCTCTAGCTACTCCCATGGTTTAATGTCCTCCTCCAGTGACCCACATTGTTTAACATCCCCTCCAGTTGTCCCCATTTTAATGTCCCTTTTAATTAATCCCCCCAGTTTAATTGCCACTAGTTTAATTGCCACCTTCATCAGTCCTCAGTTTAATATTCCCCTTCATCTGCCCCAATTTAATATCCCCCCTTCATCTGCCCCTAGTTGAATGTTTCCCCTTTGTCTGCCCCAGTTTAATGCCCCCCTTCCTCTGCTCCAGTTTAATGCCCCCCCTCCATTTCTGCCCCAGTTTCATGTCCCCCCTACATCTCTGCCCCTAGTATAATGTCCCCTCTCCATCTACATACCTCCCAACCGTCCCGATTTCCGCGGGACATTCACGATTTGGGTGACCTGTCCCATGGTCCCGGTTGGAGGGAGGTATGTCCCGATTTCAACTCAGATCTGCGTCCAGAGGACGCAGATCTGAGTTGAACACATATGCGGCTGAAGCAAGGAGCTGACACAGGTACATCTACAAGCCAGGAGCCGGCAGCAGCGGCGAAGCGAGGAGCTGACACGTCAGCTCCTCGCTTCAGCCGCATATGTGTCAGCGAGAGAGACACGCAGCGGCGAAGCGAGGAGCTGACCTGTGTCAGCTCCTTCCTTCAGCCGCATTTGTCAGCGAGAGGCGCGCAGAGAGCGGCGAGGGAGCGGAGGAGAAGGTAAATTTAATGTGGAGGTGGAACGTGAATCTGGGGGCAGATGAAGGAGAGGACGGCATGACACTGGGGGCAGATGAAGGAGGGGACGGCATGACACTGGGGGCAGATGAAGGAGGGGACGGCATGACACTGGGGGCAGAGATGTGGGGACATGAATCTGGGGGCACAGATGGAGAGAACATGAATCTGGGGGCAGAGATGTGGAGACATGAATCTGGGGGCAGAGATGGGGGACATGAATCTGGGGGCAGAGATGGAGGGACATGAATCTTGGGGCAAAGATGGAGGGGACAAGAATCTGGGGGCAGAGATGGGGGGACATGAATCTGAGGGCAGAGATGGGGGGACATGAATCTGGGGGCAGAGATGGGGGACATGAATCTGGGGGCAGAGATGGAGGGGGGACATAAATCTGGGGGCAGAGATGGGGGGACATGAATCTGGGGGCAGAGATGGGGGACATGAATCTGGGGCAGAGATGGAGGGGGGACATGAATCTGGGGGCAGAGATGGGGGGACATGAATCTGGGGGCAGAGATGGAGAGGACATGAATCTGGGGGCAGAGATGTGGAGACATGAATCTGGGGGCAGAGATGGGGGACATGAATCTGGGGGCAGAGATGGGGGACATGAATCTGGGGGCAGAGATGGGGGACATGAATCTGGGGGCAGAGATGAGGGACATGAATCTGGGGGCAGAGATGGGGGACATGAATCTGGGGGCAGAGATGGAGGGACATGAATCTTGGGGCAAAGATGGAGGGGACATGAATCTGGGGGCAGAGATGGAGAGGACATGAATCTGGGGGCAGAGATGGGGGGGACATGAATCTGAGGGCAGAGATTGGGGGACATGAATCTGGGGGCAGAGATGGGGGACATGAATCTGGGGGCAGAGATGGAGGGGGGACATAAATCTGAGGGCAGAGATGGGGGGACATGAATCTGGGGGCAGAGATGGGGGACATGAATCTGGGGGCAGAGATGGAGGGGGGACATGAAACTGGGGGCAGAGATGGGGGACATGAATCTGGGGGCAGAGATGGGGGACATGAATCTGGGGGCAGAGATGGAAGGGGGACATGAAACTGGAGGCAGATGAAGGGTGTATATGAAACTGGGGGAGAGATAGAGGGGGGACATATAATTTACGGGTGACTGTAGGAGGATTATACTGTGTGCGGGCACATGAAAAATTAACGAGTGGGCGGAGTCAACACAAAAGTGGGTGGGGCTAAATTTGCCGCACACTTTGTCCCTCTTTCGGTTCTTCAAAAGTTGGGAGGTATGCATCTATGCCCCCAGTATAATGTTCTCTCTCCATCTCTGCCCCCAGTTTAATGTTGCCACTCCATCTCTGCCCCCAGTATAATGTCCCCCCTCCATCTCTGTCCCCAATATAATGTTCCCCTTCCATCTTTTCCCCCAGTATAATGTCCCCCCTCCATCTCTTCTCCCAGTATAATGATCCCCTTCCATCTCTGCTCCTAGTTTCATGTCCCCCCTCCATCTCTGCTCCCAGTATAACGTTCCCCTTCCATCTCTGCCCCCAGTATAACGTTCCCCTTCCATCTCTGCCCCCAGTATAACGTTCCCCTTCCATCTCTACCCCTACATTACTGTCCCTCCTCAATTTGCCGTCAAAGTTTAATATAAAAACACTGATACTCACCTTTCCTCAATCCCATGTCTGCAGTCTCAGTCTGTTCTTAAAACCTACGGGTGTGATGTGAGTGGCGTCATCACATCGCGCCCAGAGATGCAGCACAGTGCTGAAGCAGGAGCTTCCTTCTACACTGTATTCAGTGAGACTGTGGGACATGACCCTGAATCCGGGAATGTCCCATAGAATCTGGGAGGGTTGGGACGTATGATTATAATTAGAGATGAGCGAACACTAAAATGTTCGAGGTTCGAAATTCGATTCGAACAGCCGCTCACTGTTCGAGTGTTCGAATGGGTTTCGAACCCCATTATAGTCTATGGGGAACATAAACTCGTTAAGGGGGAAACCCAAATTCGTGTCTGGAGGGTCACCAAGTCCACTATGACACCCCAGGAAATGATACCAACACCCTGGAATGACACTGGGACAGCAGGGGAAGCATGTCTGGGGGCATAAAAGTCACTTTATTTCATGGAAATCCCTGTCAGTTTGCGATTTTCGCAAGCTAACTTTTCCCCATAGAAATGCATTGGCCAGTGCTGATTGGCCAGAGTACGGAACTCGACCAATCAGCGCTGGCTCTGCTGGAGGAGGCGGAGTCTAAGATCGCTCCACACCAGTCTCCATTCAGGTCCGACCTTAGACTCCGCCTCCTCCGGCAGAGCCAGCGCTGATTGGCCGAAGGCTGGCCAATGCATTCCTATGCGAATGCAGAGACTTAGCAGTGCTGAGTCAGTTTTGCTCAACTACACATCTGATGCACACTCGGCACTGCTACATCAGATGTAGCAATCTGATGTAGCAGAGCCGAGGGTGCACTAGAACCCCTGTGCAAACTCAGTTCACGCTAATAGAATGCATTGGCCAGCGCTGATTGGCCAATGCATTCTATTAGCCCGATGAAGTAGAGCTGAATGTGTGTGCTAAGCACACTCATTCAGCACTGCTTCATCACGCCAATACAATGCATTAGCCAGTGCTGATTGGCCAGAGTACGGAATTCGGCCAATCAGCGCTGGCCAATGCATTCTATTAGCCCGATGAAGTAGAGCTGAATGTGTGTGCTAAGCACACACATTCAGCACTGCTTCATCACGCCAATACAATGCATTAGCCAGTGCTGATTGGCCAGAGTACGGAATTCGGCCAATCAGCGCTGGCCAATGCATTCTATTAGCCCGATGAAGTAGAGCTGAATGTGTGTGCTAAGCACACACATTCAGCACTGCTTCATCACGCCAATACAATGCATTAGCCAGTGCTGATTGGCCAGAGTACGGAATTCGGCCAATCAGCGCTGGCTCTGCTGGAGGAGGCGGAGTCTAAGGTCGGACCTGAATGGAGACTGGTGTGGAGCGATCTTAGACTCCGCCTCCTCCAGCAGAGCCAGCGCTGATTGGCCGAATTCCGTACTCTGGCCAATCAGCGCTGGCCAATGCATTCTATTAGCCCGATGAAGTAGAGCTGAATGTGTGTGCTAAGCACACTCATTCAGCACTGCTTCATCACGCCAATACAATGCATTAGCCAGTGCTGATTGGCCAGAGTACGGAATTCGGCCAATCAGCGCTGGCCAATGCATTCTATTAGCCCGATGAAGTAGAGCTGAATGTGTGTGCTAAGCACACACATTCAGCACTGCTTCATCACGCCAATACAATGCATTAGCCAGTGCTGATTGGCCAGAGTACGGAATTCGGCCAATCAGCGCTGGCCAATGCATTCTATTAGCCCGATGAAGTAGAGCTGAATGTGTGTGCTAAGCACACACATTCAGCACTGCTTCATCACGCCAATACAATGCATTAGCCAGTGCTGATTGGCCAGAGTACGGAATTCGGCCAATCAGCGCTGGCTCTGCTGGAGGAGGCGGAGTCTAAGATCGCTCCACACCAGTCTCCATTCAGGTCCGACCTTAGACTCCGCCTCCTCCAGCAGAGCCAGCGCTGATTGGCCGAATTCCGTACTCTGGCCAATCAGCACTGGCTAATGCATTGTATTGGCGTGATGAAGCAGTGCTGAATGTGTGTGCTTAGCACACACATTCAGCTCTACTTCATCAGGCTAATAGAATACATTGGCCAATCAGCGCTGGCCAATGCATTCTATTAGCTTGATGAAGCAGAGTGTGCACAAGGGTTCAAGCGCACCCTCGGCTCTGATGTAGCAGAGCTGAGGGTGCACAAGGGTTCAAGTGCACCCTCGGCTCTCCTACATCAGAGCCGAGGGTGCGCTTGAACCCTTGTGCAGCCTCGGCTCTGCTACATCAGAGCCGAGGGTGCGCTTGAACCCTTGTGCACACTCTGCTTCATCAAGCTAATAGAATGCATTGGCCAGCACTGATTGGCCAGAGTACGGAATTCGGCCAATCAGCGCTGGCCAATGCATCCCTATGGGAAAAAGTTTATCTCACAAAAATCACAATTACACACCCGATAGAGCCCCAAAAAGTTATTTTTAATAACATTCCCCCCTAAATAAAGGTTATCCCTAGCTATCCCTGCCTGTACAGCTATCCCTGTCTCATAGTCACAAAGTTCACATTCTCATATGACCCGGATTTGAAATCCACTATTCATCTAAAATGGAGGTCACCTGATTTCGGCAGCCAATGACTTTTTCCAATTTTTTTCAATGCCCCCGGTGTCGTAGTTCCTGTCCCACCTCCCCTGCGCTGTTATTGGTGCAAAAAAGGCGCCAGGGAAGGTGGGAGGGGAATCGAATTTTGGCGCACTTTACCACGCGGTGTTCGATTCGATTCGAACATGGCGAACACCCTGATATCCGATCGAACATGTGTTCGATAGAACACTGTTCGCTCATCTCTAATTATAATGTTCTCAAATTAACCCCACAGTATAAAGTCTCTCTCCTGGTGCACCCACAGTTTAATGACTCCCTCCAGCTGCCCTAGTTTAATGCCCCCTTCATCTGTCCCAGTTTAATATCCCCCCTCCAGCTACCCCAGTTTAATCTCCCCCTTCATCTGCCCCAGTTTAAACTGAGGGCAACTAGAGGGGGACATTAAACTGGGGTAGCTGCAGGGGGACATTACACTAGATAGGTTCTCTCATAATTTCAGCTGGCAAAACATCACCAAATAGAACCCACATAAAACTGAGGTTCCCTTTCTGATGTGAACCTAGATTCCACTGCAATAGGATGACTTAGTGAAAAGTTTTCCAGTGACTCCATTACTACAGAATCCTGCACTTTACAAGGAGAGGAGGTGACAGAGTGTTTGCTGCAGGCCCAGGCTACAATGGAATGTAAATAGCCTCGGTCCAGCCTACCATTCAGCTAATAGTTACCGAGGTGACAGGGAAGCTTTCTGTATACGGCAAGGCCTAGCTAATAATCTAACACAGCCTGGCAACTCAAGAACATGAGGAGAAGATGTGGAAGAATCCATCGGAATACTTCACAACAACAACAATGAAATATTTTGAGAGGCATAAAGGGGAGGTTAGTAATAACTAAATCTAATATAGAGGAATCTTCATTTTATGATGTTCTCTATAATAATTCCTATAGGCTTGTGCTATCCAGTGAAACTTGTACGCAATAAAGACAGTTGTGCGGCTTGTCTGCAACTTACTACAGCAAAACTTTTTTGGGCTAAGGCTCCACGTAGCGGGCCACAGTCTAAAAGCATTGTAGGAAAAACCATGGCAGAAATGCGTCGCAGCTCTTCCCACAGAGCTTTTCAGAGAAAGTCCACAGATTTTTCCTCTGCGGACTTTCTGCTTCTTTCTATGCAGAAAATGACAGCTTTTTTTGTAAGTATAATTGACATGCTGCATTTCCATGGCAGGGTTTTATTGCACTTTGCAAATATTGTAGGGTCCCAGACTTACAGCTGAAATTTGGCGGTAAAAACACTGTCAAGTTGCAGACTTGTTGCATGTGAGTCGCACTCATATGTGACTTCAATTAAAGTCCATAGTAAAAAAGTCACACAATTTGTGACCTGTGACTGAAATCCAATACGTATTAGATTTTCTGCTGTGGTCACATCGCATTCACATAATGATAAATTTCACAATGCGATACCATTTTCACATAAGGCTACGACTAGATATCGACCTTGGCTGCGACTCCTACTGCGTGAACAAGGATGTTAGTAAATGGAGTCACACTGTAATCCCTAGGGTGTTGCTAAATTGTGTAGTGTTCAATATTTTTGCAACTAAAAGTCGACATGGCGGAATCATTGGTGTTACAATGTAATCTTTGGGCACGTCAGCAGTTGCAGGTAAAGTCACCTTGTTGCCTCATCCTTTTGGTTGCATACAATTATTTTCTTATTTTTAGATTGGAAACAGTAAAGCCGTGGTGCCTTTGATACACATTGATACTCTATGAGATTTGTGGTGATCAAAGTCACCATGTAACCGCAGCCTAAGAAGTATTTGGGTCCAATCATCTTGTACTAGCTTTTCAATGTGATTTACCATTTTCCACTGTGAAAACGCTGTGTTTTTTCTCACGGGTTCTGATCATGTGATCAGATGGGGTCGCAAACAGCTAGGTAAAGCATCTAAAACCACCACAGAGGAAGTAAGCCTAGAAAGACTCCCTGGAAAACCCGAGGCATACAAACTAATGGTAGATGATCAAAATTGTGATCTGAACAGTGCCATGCACATAGCTGAGATCGGGAAAATATGAATTTGCATGCAAATAGTGGGGCCAAGTTTTCAAATGATATTACCAGAAAGCTGGTGCTCTTTATTTATTAAAGAGTTGCGCCATTTGTCCCAATACATTGTGGCATATATGATAGATTTTAAAGGGAGTCTGTCACCAAGATGAGGCATATTAAACCAACAGCACAATCGGATAGGCCAGGCTCACCTGACTGTAATGCTTTTATTCCCTGTGTAGCAGTTTAGAGCAAACAAGCCGCCCTCAGTGCTCCAGACTGCTCATTTGCATATTGTGACATAAATTAATATTGTAGCAATAACTGCAAAAACTTTCATGGGGAAAAAGGAGTTACAGGTGACTCTGACCGTTCGGTTCACATCTGCGTTCGGGCCTTTCTGTTGCCCTCTCTGCATGAAAAATGTGGAAAGAAAAGTCCTGTAAGCCGCACATTTCTCCCCGCATTTTTCGTGCGGAAACTGAGTGGAAACCACATGCACCCCATTATAGTCTATGGGTTCTGCGGGTTTCCTTAGGTAACCACTTTTTTATGCTGATTAGGTTTCCGTTCGGGGGGTCCCCAAGCGGACTTCCCGAATGGAAACCCGAACAAAGATGTAAACCGGGCCTAACTGTGTTGCTGGTTTGATATTCTCACCCAGTAACAGAATACCATTACGAAGATGCATTCTGTGACTAAAGTAAATGCTACCTGTGTTACACCTTGATGTGACTATTGCAGCTGATTTTTCAGGGACTTTATCCTTTGCATGAAAATCCACAGCATATCTGCAACAGAATGATCATGCATGTGGTTTGGGCATACTGCAGATTCTTTTTTCACTTCTTGGGTATTTTACTGTAAATTGTTTGAGATTTTCAGTGTAGTGAACATACACAACAAATCCTTGAGATCTAAACAGTCAGATAAAGAGTCACCGCTCTGAGACAATAAAGCGGTCATAAGAATGTATCACTTCTAAAGGAGTTGGCAGTAGGGATGAAACAGGTAACCATGGGGCCCTGTTGCAAAATGAAGCAAGTTCAGAACCTGAAAAGAGTAGGATTATTTTGGTCTCCACAACATCCACAATGATGTCACAGTACATGGATAATATAAACATTGATCTCACAGTACAGGGATAATACACAAAGTGATGTCACAATATAGCAAAAATATAAACAATAATGCCACAGTACAGGGATACAGTACAGGAATATTGCGCACACACACAGCATACCTCCCAACCGATATACAAATATACAAAAAAGTATTCAGCTCACCAAACTTTTTTCTCCTGACTTCCCCTGGGAGACCAGAAAAACGGAATGGACGTCCGACACCAAGGTAGCAATGAATGTGAATAAAATTCGGCTCCAAAAAGAGTGAAGAAAATTTCAAAGATCCAAGGTTGTAAAAATTAAAACTTTCTACTTTATTGAATATCCATTTAAAATAGTGAAGATAGGTCACGACACAGCTACGTGTTTCGGTGCACCTACCGTGACGAAGGTGCAGGTGCACCGAAACGCATAGCTGTGTCGTGACCTATCTTCACTATTTTAAATGGATATTCAATAAAGTGGAAAGTTTTAATTTTTACAACCTTGGATCTTTGAAATTTTCTTCATTCTGGTTGGAGCCGAATTTTATTCACATTCATTGATACTTCCCAACCGTCCCGATTTCCGCGGGACATTCACGATTTCAGTGACGTGTCCCGCGGTCCTGGTTGGAGGGAGGTATGTCCCGATTTCAACTCAGATCTGCGTCCAGAGGACGCAGATCTGAGTTGAACACATACGCGGCTAAAGCAAGGAGCTGACACGGGTAAGCTCCTTGCTTCGCCGCTGCACGCCGCGTACTGGCTGTGTAGACACGATGTGATGACGTCACATCGCGTCTACAACTGTGTCAGCGAGAGAGAGAGAGGCGCGCAGAGAGCGGCGAGGGAGCGAAGGAGAAGGTAAATGTAATGTGGAACGTAAAACTGGGGGCAGATGAAGGAGAGGACGGCATGACACTGGGGGCAGAGATGTGGGGACATGAATCTGGGGGCAGAGATGTGGAGACATGAATCTGGGGGCAGAGATGGGGGGACATGAATCTGGGGGCAGAGATGGAGGGGACATGAATCTGGGGGCAGAAATGTGGGGACATGAATGTGGAACGTAAAACTGGGGGCAGATGAAGGAGGGGACGGCATGACACTGGGGGCAGAGATGTGGGGACATGAATCTGGGGGCAGAGATGGAGGGACATGAAACTGGGGGCAGAGATGGGGGGACATGAATCTGGGGGCAGAGATGGAGGGGACATGAATCTGGGGGCAGAGATGGGGGGACAAGAAACTGGAGGCAGAGATGGGGGAACATGAATCTGGGGACAGAGAAGGAGGGACATGAAACTGGGGGCAGAGAAGGGGGACAAGAATCTGGGGGCGGAGATGGGGGACATGAATCTGGGGACAGAGATGGAGGGACATGAAACTGGGGGCAGAGATGGGGGACATGAATCTGGGGGCAGAGATGTGGGGACATGAATCTGGGGGCAGAGATGGAGGGACATGAAACTGGGGGCAGAGATGGAGGGGACATGAATCTGGGGCAGAGATGGAGGGGACATGAATCTGGGGGCAGAGATGGGGGAACAAGAAACTGGAGGCAGAGATGGGGGGACATGAATCTGGGGACAGAGATGGAGGGACATGAAACTGGGGGCAGAGAAGGGGGACAAGAATCTGGGGGCAGAGATGGGGGACATGAATCTGGGGACAGAGATATAGGGACATGAAACTGGGGGCAGAGATGGGGGACATAAATCTGGGGGCAGAGATGGAGGGGACATGAAACTGGGGGCAGAGATGGAGGGGGGACATGAAACTGGGGGCAGATGAAGGGTGTATATTAAACTGGGGGGAGAAATAGAGGGGGGACATATAATTTACGGGTGACTGTAGGAGGATTATACTGTGTGCGGGCACATGAAAAATTAATGAGTGGGTGGAGTCAACACAAAAGTGGGCGTGGTTAGATTTGCACATTTTGTCCCTCTTTCAGTTCTTCAAAAGTTGGGCGGTATGACACAGTGATGTCACACTACAGGGATAATTCACACAGTGACGTCACAGTACAGGGATAATAAATAAGGCGATATCATAGTACAGAGATTCTAAACACAGTGATGTCACAATACAGAGATAATACACCTAGTGATATGATAATAAAGGGATAATAAATACAGTGATGTCACAGTACAGGGATAATAAAAACAGATTTCATGGTACCAGGATATTGCACTCTATAGCATCATAGCACAAGAATAATGTACACACAAAAAATGTGTATACTGTGACATCACAGCATATGAAGAAAGTAATTATAATTATGTCAGCTGCAAACATTACGATAAAGTGAAATAATGGAGGTGCATTCAGCTTTTCACATCCCTTTCCATTATCTATAGATATCACTAACTGCACCCTAGTTCTCAGTGGAAATGGGCCCCTTAGTTATTGGATCCCATAGCAGCTGTTTACGCCTGCTACCTTAGTAATAGCACCCTTGGTTCTCAATATCCATATTAAATATTAGAGCATATGGACATCATATAGGATAAAAGGAGCATTACAGGTAGTCTTAGACTTACGACGTTCTTACGTGGCATTGTAAAACGAATTTCGACGTAAGTCGGAAACATGTACCATACAACGCCGTGTAGGAACGGATCAACGTGATTCAGTGTGCAGCGGCTCGGAACCGAGGAAGACTTTACCATATACAGTACAGTACAGTACAGTACAGTCTTCCTTGGTTCCGAGCCGCTGCACACTAAATCACGTACTGTACAGGGAGAGCTGGCAGCTTGCGTATATGCGGGAGTTGACTTTTTCTCATAGGAGTGCATTGGCCAGCGTTTAGTGGCCAGTGCACAGCATTTGGCCAATCAACACTGGTTCTGCCGGAGGCTCGTCTGTGAGGAGGCGGAGTCTAATATCGGACCACAATGGAGACTGCTGCAGTCCGATCTTAGACTCCGTCTCCTCAGAGACGAGCCTCCGGCAGAACCAGCGTTGATTGGCCGAATGCTGTACACTGGCAAATAAACGCTGGTCAATTCATTCCTATGAGAAAAAGTCAGCTCCCCCAGCTAGCAAAGACGAGCCTGTGGCAAATCAATACTGGTTCTGCAGCAGGCTCGTCCTTGCTAGTCAGGAGAGCTGGCAGCTTGCTGTTACAAGGGAGCTTACTTTTTCTCATAGGAATGAATTAAACAGCGTTGATTGGCCAGTGTACTGCATTCGACCAATCAACGTTGGTTCTGCCGGAGACTCGTCTGTCAGGAGGCGGAGTCTAAGATCGGACCACAGCAGTCTCCATTGTGGTCCAATTTTAGACTCCGTCTCCTCTCAGATGAGCCTCCGGCAGAACCAGCGTTGTTTGGCTGAATGCTGTACACTGGCCAATGTATTCCTATGAGAAAAAGTAAGCTCCCTCATAACAGCAAGCTGCCAACTCTCCTGGCTAGCAAGGACCTACTCGCTCATCTCTAGTCGTAACCACGAAACGTCGTAACCCGAGACCGTCGTAACCCTAGGACTACCTGTATACTGTGTGGGGGCTAGTTAAGGGAGTCTTATACTGTGTGGACATCGGTAAAATGGATTTTACACTGTGTGGAGACCAAGAAAGAGATGTTATAGTGTATGGAGGGCCAGGCAAGGGGATTCTATACCAGGTGGGGGCTTGGGGGCACTGGTCAAATGTTTGTTAATGGGGCCCAATCTTTCCTAGTTATGCTCCTGTTTAAAGCCAAAAACGCAATTCAAAACCCTGTGTATAAAAGCTCTGAAATTTATTCAAATCTATTTTAAATATTTATCGATGAAATAAATGATTAAGATAAAATAATAATAATAATAATAATAATAATAATAAATAACAGGGCTTGTGGTGAGAATGTCAAATCTCCGCAGAATTTTTATTTTGAGCAAAAGACTGACTTTAATTTACTCACCTTCAAAAGGTCCATAGAACTAAATAATGACTAAAGTACAACCATCTGGGTAGGATTAAGGGCACATATGGAATATCCATCAGGCATCCACCTTTTTGGGGCCGTCACCTACACTCCCTAAACAGGCTAGTGCTTCTGATCCAATCCTCAAAGTTACAACCAAATAAACCAAAAAACTTGCCAGTGCCATATGCTTACCATTGTGCAGACCATAAAGAGAGATGTTGTTTCACACAGTCTTTGCTATGGGGCCTTGCATTTTCTTATTATGCCCCTGGCATGTATATGGGGTAGTAAACACTTCTCCCTAGGAAGACCACCTATCAAAAAGTAGAAGCCCTGATGATTTTTGGCAAACCTCTTTAACAAAAGAGGTGGAATTGTTAGCATGTGACTCTACTGAGTTGTTGGTGGCTTCCACAGAGTTAGGTCCAGTGATAAGGAGATAGGAAAGGCATGGGGTTTCCACCAAGGTTTTTGCCCAGAGGCCTCCACCAACCCAATCCTGTCCATCACGTTTATGAATAATCTACACAAAGCAACAAATTGGCTTCATGAAACAACATGGGATCTAGAATTTACTTGGGGTCAGCAATTCAGGTCCATAATGTATGTGCTAATTTTTTTGCTAATGAACCTCAGCTTGTGTGTATTAACTGAGGCATATTCACCTGCTCATTAGATTGAGGTTGTGGCCTGCAACGCAAGCTGGACTTTTTTAAGAGTTCCCTGGACCACAGCCAAGTCATGATATAACCACCATACTAAGAAGAGTGTGCACACATCATACTAAATGATTGGAGAATTCACCCTGGGGATCATTTTGTCATCATTAGACATAATGAAACTCCTGAAGTCATCGGCCATTTTAAAAAATTGCACGCTTGGCTATTATGGTGTGAATTAGCCTCAATGGCACAGACGTCAGCAAATATCAAACCAAATTAAGTAAAAAAGTATTTCCAACTCAGAGGTATTCAGAATGTATGTACAAAGAAAATAAGGAAAAACCTTCAGTGGAATTTTAATGCTTAGAATGGGGCTAAGAGGCCTGACTTTACCATTCATTGCAGGGGAAGGTAAGTGATAGCCCCTATGGGGAATCACGAACATTAGAAAATTGCCAGAAAATTGTGCAAGTAGAGCCTTTTTTTTAAATTTCCTTCTGAAAGCATTCCCATAAGCTGCCATTATAAACATGGGAAAAGGAATGGGGAGTAACTTTCATCCAATATTCTGTTCAAAAATTCCCAGCCAGAAAGTAACCTATCTTCAGAACATGTGCAAGACATTGGTGTCAGACTGAACTTTTATGGTCCCACTAAATAATGTGATTCAATAACCCCTACTATATGGATCATAGCAGGTCTTGAAATTTGGATATATGGACCATTATTGTGTTCGAGTGTCTACCTGCCAGAAGCTCCTCTGTGTCTCAAGACATGTCCAAACCTAGGCTCTGTTCGCATTATGTTTATGTATATGAAAAACGTAACACCTCGAGTTATGCTATAGTGGTTTATAAAAAGCTCAAACCTGCAAGAAAAGATCAGAGAGATCACTCACTGTGCTAAACCTTCAACCAGACTTATAAGTGAACCCAATAACCCTTGACCCTAGAGGTTGGGTGCTCAACTTTAGCAGTTGTGTTAAGCCACAATAATTGTAAGCACATAGAGATGGCAATGGAAAGGCTGTGGTCTGTGGTGTAACAAGTGTCTTGTGGGCCTGGGTGCAAACTTTGTCCAGGCCAACCTTCCCAACGCCCCTTTCCCCCTCACAGTACTGCCCCCCTCCCCCACAGCATCCCCCAGTGGTCCCCCCCCCACAGTATTATATGCCCAGCAGTGGCCCCACACACAGTATTCCAGTGTTCCCTTCACAGTATTAAATACCCTTCAGTGTTCCCTCCACAGTATTATATGCCCAACAGTAAGGCCACAGTAATATATACCCATCAGTGTCCACTGTATCTTACCGGGCTTGGTAGCACACCCTGCGACCACGATTGTTACGCCCATGGCTGTGGTCATTGGTAGCCAGGGGTGAACCTAGCTTTATTGCCGCTTGAGGCGGACGACAGAAAGCCCCCCCCCCCCCGGGAAGAGGGGGCGGAGTTAGCAGGCATAGAGCAGGCAGGGAGCGGACCTGCTCTCTGCTAAGCGTGAGGGGAGGCCGCTGGAGCAGCGCTGCGTCCACAGGGCCTCCCCAATCCACCACTCGCTTCCCGTGCCTGGCTGCCGAGACGGTGACGCTAAGCCAGTCCAGTCCAGCTTGTATGCATATGAATGGTGCAAGGGGTTCCTTAGTTATGACAGATATTGAAAACTCCTTTAGTAAGTATATGGTGGTGTGGGGAGGGCGATCACTTGTATTGTTTGAAGTTCCCATTTTGCTTTGAGATTTGTTGCTTTGAGATGCTGCCCCTCTCTCCATGTCACTCAGTCCTCACTAGTGCTGTCCCTCCTCCCTCTCTGTCACCAGGGCCGGCGTTAGGGGAAGGCAAACTGGGCAATTGCCCAGGGCACCGACAGCTTAAAGGAATCCTATCTTTTAAACACGGCCACAAGAAAAATGGCCGCCTCCACAGTATTGTAAGCGTCCATTTTCTCGTGGCCGGCGGGCATGCGCAGTTGGCTTGCCTGAGGCCTAGAAGTAAGAAGACGCCGCCAGAACAAGACGCGGTGAAGACCTCGTCGCAGAAGAAGATGGAGGCGTGCTGAAGAGCTCTCTGGCAGTATTGGGGACGCCCCCAGTGCTGTTTGAGTGCTGGGGACCACCCCCAGTGCTGCGTGATAGCTCATTTGCATACCGAGAAAAAACGGGATTGCAGGCGAACAGCGGCGTGGAGAAGACAAGGAAAGGTAGGATAAGAATAGCCTTTCTTAAGGCTATTCCGACATGTTAGGAAGAAAAAATTGTGTTTAAACGATAGGATCCCTTTAAGGGGCCCCCTGGCTTCAGCACTGCACCACCATTAGCTGAGCCAGGCTATGAACAATGATTTGGACTGTCAGATTGCAGAAGAGCAGGAGCATTGACGTGCAGCTATGGAGTACTGATAATCCTTTGTTTACTTTCACTTTGTAGAAGCAGCTTCCTGGCTGTTATTTGTAGCTCCGCCTACAGACCAGCGGGGGAGGGGGTCTCAGCAGAAGTCCTTACCTGCATATCTCAGCACACAGTGTCTCCTGCCTCAGTCTCACTTCCTATGCAGAGTAGTAGTTGAACAACATGAAAGGCAGCCATTAGCTTTACAGCCAGCAAGGCCCGGGATACCGTTGACATGACAGCGGGGAGTCTTGTGAAGGCTCCCCAGCCTGTCATTCAGTGGATTCAATTGCAGGTTACTCTGTGTAGCCTACAGTAGAAGCCCCGGTATTTTGCAATGCATTAGCATTGTAATGCATTGTATTAGTGATCAGACCCCTGGGGTTCAAGATCTCTAGGGGGTCTAATAAATGCATAAAAGAAAAAATGTAAAAAAAAAAAATTATAATCACCCCTCTTTCCCCAGAACACATATAAAAGTAGTTAAATACTGTGAAACACATACACATTAGTTATCCCTGAGTCCAAAAATGCCTGCTCTACAAATCTATAAAACCAAAAATTCCTAAGGCCCAGTACACATCTGGGTTCAGTATTCCATTCAGGGAGTCCACTTGGGGACACCCCGAATGGAAACCTATACGCATTAAAAAGCAGTTAGCTAAGAAACCATGCAAAGACAATAGATTATAATGGGGTCCATGTGTTTTCCACACGGTTTGTGCATAAATCATGTGGAGAGAAAAGTATTTTATAGTGATTATATGTTTTTGATTACTCCTTATTTTGATGGTGAGACTTACGTATTGAAGGTGTGGTCAAGGGATGTGACCCAAAATAGGTAATAACATACAGACACTAGACAGAGGGTGCTTTGTCTGCATCTGTCTGTGAAAAAGCAGCATTTTATAGTGCCTGCAAAGTGGATGGAATCCTGATTAATCACATCCACACATTACAGAAAAAATCCACAGTGAAAAACTCTGCAGACTTTCTGTAAAAAAAAAACAAAAAAAAACCGCAGCAGAAAAAAACACAATACAATACGTTTCCACAGTATTTTTTGCTGCAGCTTTCTACATGGAACCTTAGCTTAAATGTCCGTTGTTCTCATCCTGTGATGTGAGCAATGGACATTAAATGATGGTAGTGTGAAAATACCCTTACTGGTTTAAGAAAAATATAATTGATCTTCACGCATCTATATATGGTGTATCAAAAGATTTTGCACATACAATTGTTCCTAGTAAACAACTATAAAATTAGACAACTCTGGGTCTGTGTGGGAAAAAAATTGCAGAATGCACTGTTCCATTCTATATTATAAAGGACATGGACATCCAAAGAGCAGTCTCCTTCAGAGACATACATTCATGTGAATCAAGCCATTAGAATGCTGAATTTAAAGTTCTATTAATAGTACTTGGCTTATATTTCATTTCTTTAGTTTAATGTAATTAAAAATATATGTTTTAAATGATCATGTATTTTCATTTACTGAATTAGTTGTGTGTTGTTGGTATAGTATCTTGGAATTTAGCGCTCCACTTGTAAACTTGCCCAGAACCCCACTTTATCTAAAACCAGCCCTGCCTGTCACCCAATCCTCACTAGTTCTGCCCCTCTATCCCTGTCACCCAATCCTCACTAGTTCTGCCCCTCTATCCCTGTCACTTTATCCTCACTAGTGCTGCCCCTCTCTCCATCATTCAGTTCTCATTAGAACCTTTGCAACCTTTAGTCACACAGTGGGAGTTGCGGTAGAAAGGTGTAGCTCTAACCCAGGGGTAGGGAACGTACGGCTCTCCAGCTGTTGCAAAACTACAATTCCCAGCATGCATTCTTGCTCTGTTCTTCTTGGAATTCCCATAGAAGTGAATGGAGCATGTTGGGAGTTGTAGTTTCACAGCAGCTGGAGAGCCGAAGGTTCCCTATCCCTGCTCTAACCTTAGTGAATGGGTGATGACCTATATCAGCATGGTTTTCCACTATATAATGCATGAAGCCATTTTCTTCTGGCTCTGTACACTGCATAGTACTGGGCTTGTCAGCAGTCACGAAAAGGGGCTGGTTGTTGCAGGTGCTGAGTATTGGCTGTCCCAGATTTCATATATTAACAAGAGGCTATCAAAAGACAAAAAACAGGACAACTCCTTTAAGGCTTGTGCGACTAATGACAGCCTCTGTCCGCGACTTCATCTGCATGTTGTTGGCATCAATTATCTGCCTATATTCAGCAAATTGCTGTTGTCAATGGTTGGTGTCGATGATCCGTATACTCCGGTGTTTTGGCAGTCCTAAAGCTGGCCTGCCGCTGAACTTGTGTTTCGCACCATGCCTGTGATTGTTACCGCATCTCAGCAGCTCGCTGGGACGCCATAAAATGAGTGTGTTGTCGGTGTTAATGATTTGCCTGCTCTGGTAATTCGGCTGCTCTAAGAGCCTCTTGAAGCCTAGCTTGCTCAATCCCCCTGAGCTCTGCTTGAGGAGAAGTCTGTGACTTATGGCTACCTTCATAGCCCTCCTGGTTTTAGAATTTTGCGACAAATTAGTTTTCTTTTTCCCAGCATCTTTAAAATTGGCAAACTGCCAATTCGGATTAAAGGGAAATCTGCCTGGAGCAGATCAGATAATATGCAAATACTTGTTCACAATGGACTCTGGGTTATCTGTGTGTTTACATAAAGAGATAACAGAGCAGCTTTATCAGCAATCTCCAATTATCTGAGAGAGTCCTGCTGGCAACAGCAGTTTAATATAGTATATTAACATAAATTCATAACAGTCATGAGGCCATGTTATTTACCGGGATAAAAAGTAGCCTATGTTTTAATCGAGGTTACAAACTATTTATGTTCCAAATTTCATCCAAATCGGTTCAGCCATTTTTGTGTGATTGAGTAACAAACATCCAAACACATATTAGTAGGATTAGTAGGATAGGATAGGATTTTTATAATATTAGTAGGATTAGTAGGATATGTTGTGGATAGGGAATCTAAGTATCTGATCACTGGTAGTCTGACCACTGTTATCTCCAGTCATCAGGAAAATAGGAGCCTGAAAGTTCCCCTGAATGCTCCATCAGCCCCATAGAAATAAATGGCGCACTAGTCACACATTCACACCACCCCTCCATGCATATGCTTTTTGCAGGTGAATTGCTGCACTATCTCTCCAGACTACCAGCTTGTCCTCACATGTTCAGATGACAATCGAATCCATTTGTGGGAAGCAAAAAGTGGCTTATTGAGGCATAAAGTGACGGGGCACACAGGTAAGGGTCTTAGATATCTCTATGGCTAGCAGATTTGTGTGTATTAGAGATGAGCGAGTACTGTTCGGATCAGCCGATCCGAACAGCACGCTCGCATAGCAATGAATGGACGTAGCCGGCACGTGGGGGGTTAAGCGGCCAGCCGCCGTCAAAGCGGAAGTACCAGGTGCATCCATTCATTTCTATGGAGCGTGCTGTTCGGATCGGCTGATCCGAACAGTACTCGCTCATCTCTAATGTGTATGATTAAAGGGGTTTTATGACTTTATCTGTATGGTGTAAATTACACAGTACATGGACATGCGATTACTTGAGTCTGTACTAAAATTAAGCCCTTTCTTGTTCTAAGGCTTGGGGGGTGGGCTGTGCGAGCGGTAGATGACTGGTTGGTGTCTGTTCATTGGTAAGCTCCTTATTCTATTGCATTGTTCCTTCTTAAGATGGAATCTTTGTAATTTTTTCTGTTTTCCTAACCTACCTGCACACGTACCCTGCTGTGTCCGTTCTTATTTTGCTGCAAAAATAAAAACTTTAAAAAAAATTCAGCCATTGAAAAACAATCTTAAAACTACTAACCCATACAAATAAAGATATGTTTTTATGCATTGTATAGGGCATTAAGGAAGTATTCAGAGGTGTAATGTGAAGTTACTGGGTCCCAACATGAAAACTAACAGGGGCCTCCATGTGTCATTGGTAATACTGACCTCTTCTTATGTAGTAGAGGGGCCTATGGATCCCCTAAGGTACCAGGATCTGGATACATCTGGTACCTCTGCACCTCCTATAGCTACACCACTGGATGTTACCCTCCCAATAGCCTATATAAGCACTTCATTCCACCTACAATTGCCTATGTAGGTTTGAGGGACACAGTTTATATGAACTACATAGGTACAATTGGGAAAAAGTGTTCAGATTTCTCCTTCAACTTGCAGTAATATCTTTCCATTGTTCTGGTCCATCAAAGTACCAGAACACCGGATAGTTGGACTGCTACAACAACACTCACATACAGAGCTCCAGGAACCCCAATTACTATAATTGGATCCATCGGATGTCTGTTCTTTAAAACACGAACAGCCAGACGAAAAAGTTGGATTAGAATTTTTTTGTTTTTCGTTTGGTGGTTTTGGTTGCACACTGTGACAAAGTCTCAAATTGGAGACTCCAACACACGTGAACACAGCCTAACCTGGAACATTGACGGATTTACCCAAGATGGCCATACACTTTAGATAGCTGTCAAGAGAAAGAACGTTCAGTTGAGAACTATCTCCCCTGACTCCACCATACACTTGCACACTCAGGAATACTGTGGAGTTAAACTTTGTACTCCCAGTGCATGGGTTAACCTTTATTCCCCCTACGCCCAACCAGCAGCACAACTGGGGTATTTCTGCCCCTGTGAGCTGTTAGGACAGGTGGAACTTTTAATTAACTAACAGCTTTAACCCCCTATAAGAGGCTGCAAGACCTCCTCCCCCCTGTGTTTTTTTCTGTCCTGTGCGGACAGGACAGGTGGCAGGGGGGGAGAGGTGTTGCAATCTCTTACAGGGGGCACCTCTCCCTCCGATTTTCAGCTTACCTCCTCTCCTTGCCTCCTCCCGTCTGTGGAGTGCTCATCTTCCCCCTGTGCCGGCGCGCATCTGCCGGCACTTCGGCGGGTCAGGAGACGGGGAGGAACTTCCTTTCTCCGGCGGCATAGGGGAACTGTAGTGCGCGGCCGTGTTCCCGGGCGGTGGAACTCCGCTTCCGGGTTTGCCGCGCATTCGCAGTTCTCCGCCCGCCGGTCACCGCTAACTGTGGTTTTTTTGTACTATTTCTCCCCCCTCCGTTGCGGATGGTGAGGGGGGAAGTATTCAGATCTCCTCCTGGATGTCTCCAGTTTCCAGGGGCCCCGGTTTAACGGGGTTTTCGGGTTTCTGTAGTGAGGGGGCGGAGCCTCATCGTAACCCCGCCCCTCTTGGTTTTGCCCGGCTTATTTAAACTCCCCCCTGTCATTACTGCTTTGCTTGCTCACTCTCTGGGTGCTCAGGCTGTCGGTTTGTTCCCTCAAGCACTTGTGGTGGTTAACCGTATTGTTTCAGGTTTGGCAGGGGGGGAGGGGCGGGCAGACCTGGTCACTTATATGGAGCCTGAATAACTTGGTATTTGCTTTCTCCTTAGCATGTCCTCCTCCTCTTCTTCCTCTGTGCTCCCTTCCCGGGGTAAGTCGACTTCCAAGAGGAAGCATCTATCCTGCGGTAAATGCAGGATTCCCTTACCCGACAGATATGAATATAGAGATTGCCATGGATGCAGAGGCCCCCCATCAGAGGATACCCCCCTGCGTGATGTGGTCGGCTGGGTAAAAGACTTTGTTCATCAGTCTATGAGAGAAGTTAAAGATACCATCTCCCACATGGCAAAAAGACCTCGATTGGAGCCCAGTGAGCTCTCTCTCCCCCCGTTAGAGGATCTCCATATTGGGGAGCTGGATTCAGAGGAGGAATCCGAGGAAGCGGAGAAATCTGTATTTCCATTGGAAAAGATGCCCAGGCTGCTCAAGACCATCCGGGCAAGGGACCGTGAGAGCGGGGAGGGATCCAGCAGAAGATCCAGATCCTTCAGGGCAAATTCGGATTTAGGGTGCATTCACACTGAGTAAACGCTAGCTTATTCTGAACGTAAAACACGTTCAGAATAAGCGGCGTCTAAAGCAGCTCCATTCATTTCTATGGGAGCGGGGATACGAGCGCTCCCCATAGAAATGAATGGGCTGCTTCTTTCACTCCGTGCAGTCCCATTGAAGTGAATGGGGAGTGCCGGCGTGTACGCTCCGGCATGAGCAGAGCTTGCCGTATACGCCGGCACTCCCCATTCACTTCAATGGGACTGCACGGAGTGAAAGAAGCAGACCATTCATTTCTATGGGGAGCGCTCGTATCCCCGCTCCCATAGAAATGAATGGAGCTGCTTTAGACGCCGCTTATTCTGAACGTGTTTTACGTTCAGAATAAGCTAGCGTTTACTCAGTGTGAATTCACCCTTAGTCAGAAAAATGGAGGCAGAATGGAGACGGCCGGAAAAAGCGTTTAACTCCACTAAACGCTTTAGATCCTTGTTCCCCATTGCCGAATCCCAGCAGGGAACCTGGGGGTTTCCCCCCAAAGTGGATATGGCCGTGGCTAAGCTATCTAAGCGCACGGTGGTGCCGTCAGAAGACGGATCGAATCTGCAGGATCCTATGGACCGCCGCATCAAGGGCTCCCTGAGGCAGATATATGCAGCCTCTTCCGCCCAGGCTTCGGTGGGCATCTCCGCCAGCGAAGTGGTGTCAGGCCTTCGGGCTGAGTTGTCTTCCCTGGCTAGGGACATCGACACCGGAGTACATCGGGACGACCTGCTATCGGCCATGTCAGATATTAATCTGATGGTAGACCACCTATCTGAGGCTACCTTTTACCAAACGAAGCTGGCTGCTAGGGCAATGGCGCTTTCCACCGCTGCCAGACGCCCATTATGGCTGAAGCCATGGAGAGCCGATAATGCGTCCAAATTTAATTTGTGCGCCCTCCCCTTCGAGCCTGGAAAGCTATTCGGTAGGGAATTAGACCGAATTATGGAAGGCCTCGCGGATTCCAAGGGGAAGAACCTCCCTCAACCCTCTAACAGTGGAAGACCTTCCTTTCGGGGCCGTGGATTTTCCAGAAGGGGTTCTCGAGGCCAGAGACGCTCCGGCCCCCAGGCCAGAGGGAGAGGTCGTGGTGCCTCCCGTGACCAGCAGAAGCGCTCATCCTTCTGACTATCCGACCTCCCTTCCCCGCGTCCCCGCAGCTGTAGGCGGCCAGCTTTCCTATCATTCGGCCGCCTGGATTCTTCATATTCAGGACCCCTGGGTCTTACAACTGATCCAGGAAGGATACAGAATAAGCTTCATCTCTCACCCTGCAGAGAAATTTATAACAACTCGCCCTTTTCAGGGCACCAAACAACTTCATCTAGAGAAGTCCGTTCAGGAGTACGTGGACAAAGCCGCGCTGGAACCGGTTCCTCTTACAGAACGCGGCCAAGGCGTCTACTCTCCAGTCTTCTTAGTTCCCAAGTCGTCAGGCGGATGGCGGATGATCATCGATCTCAGGTACCTGAATCAATTCATCCACAAGGTACGGTTCCGGATGGAAACCATCAGATCGGTACTCCCCTTCCTGTGCCCGGAGATCACTTCGTCACCTTGGACCTAAGGGACGCATCCCTCCACGTACCTATTTTTCCAGCCCACAGGAAATTCCTAAGGATTGCTGTGTACCTAAACGGAAGGTTGTCTCATTACGGCTCTCCCATTCGGCATATCCTCGGCCCCACACACCTTCACAAAGGTAGTGGCTCCGGTCGCAGCCACCCTGCGCCTCCAAGGGATCTTTATAGTTCCATATCTAGACAACTGGCTCCTAAAAGCCCGGTCAAAGGAGGTTCTCGCCACACAACTAGAGACCACAATGGCTTTACTAAACGAGCTGGGTTGGCTAGTAAACTGGCAGAAGTCAGTAGTGGTTCCAGCAACCCAGATCCAGTTCCTGGGATTCATCTTGGACTCTCTCAGTATGACGATCTCCCTGCCCTCTCCTCGCAAGGAGAAGATTGGTCGAGCGGCTCATCACCTATCCATTACCCGGAAGGTTACTATCAGGACGGCCATGAAAGTCCTAGGTCTCATGTCCGCCACCATCGAGGCAGTCCCTTGGGCCCTGTGGCACATGCGCCCCTTACAAAGCGAGATCCTGAGAGTCTGGAACCACAGTCCTTCAGGACTTCAGAAGCCTATCCAGTTATCCATCAGTACCCGTCGATCACTGGCTTGGTGGTCTCATCTCCAAGATGGGAAGTCCACGGTCCAGACCTCCTGGATCCTGTTGACTACAGATGCCTCCCTCACAGGATGGGGAGCACATCTAGGGGAGACCCCAGTACAAGGTACATGGAATCGTCTGGAGAAAACGCGCTCGTCCAATTGGCGCGAGCTTACGGCAGTTCACCGGGCACTTCTGGCGTTTGCACATCACCTGCAGGGACAAGCGGTGAAGATAAGGACGGACAACTTAACAGCAGTTCACTACATCAACAAACAAGGGGGAACCAGATCCCCCTCTCTCCTGCAGGTGACCAACCTAATATTTTCCTGGGCAGAAAGGAATCTGTCTCAGTTGTCGGCAGTTCACATCCGAGGTCGCTTGAACATCCTTGCGGATCAGCTCAGCAGAGGCCTGGTGACGTCAGGCGAATGGTCCATGGATCCAGAAATCTTTCACCATCTTACCGAGATGTGGGGTCTCCCCGAGGTGGATCTGATGGCCACCCAATACAACGCCAAAGTAGAAAGGTTTTGCTCCCTGTACCAGGAGGACAACCCTTTGGCTGTGGATGCCCTGTCAATACCTTGGAGGTTCAAACTGGCATACGTTTTTCCTCCCATTCCAATGATTCCGAAGGTATTGGCGAAACTCAGGCAGGACCAGACCTCGGCAATAGTGATCATGCCGTTCTGGCCAAAGAGGGCATGGTTTACCCACCTCATTCTGATGAGTCAAGGGATCTACTGGAGGCTTCCATCAGTCCACAACCTGGTAACTCTAAACAGACCGCTCTGCTAGGACCTGGACAGGTTCAACCTCACTGCCTGGAGGTTAACCGCGCCGTATGTGGAGATAGAGGATTGTCCCAGGGAGCGCTAAGGACACTAGCCCATTCAAGAGCGGAGTCTACCAACCGGAGCTATCAGAGGATTGCCCGAATATTCCGAGGCTGGTGTGAGGAGAACCAGCGCAATTCCGACAGAAATTCAATTGTGGAGTTCCTACAAGACGGCCTAGAGAGGGGGCTATCACCAGCCACCCTGAAAGTTCAAGTTTCAGCGCTGTCCGCTCTCCTGGAGACTCGGCTATCACAGGATCCTCTAATCAAGCAGTTCCTAAGAGGGGCCGCCAGGCTCCGACCCCAGGTACAACCTCCTGTCCCTCGGTGGGATCTAGCCGCAGTTCTACAGGGGCTCTGTGCTCCCCCCTTCGAACCTTTATCTGAGGTGGATTGGAGGTACCTGTCATACAAGGTTACCTTTCTGTTGGCAATAACCTCCGCCAAAAGAGTTGGAGAACTACAGGCCTTAGCGGCCTCGGAACCCTTTATAACCTTTTTCTCAGACAGGGTTCAGCTGAGGTTTGTTCCAGGATTTTTGCCAAAGGTACCTTCACTTCAGAATATCAACCAGGTAATTTCTTTACCGGCCTTCTTTCCCTCCCCCACTTCGGAGTGGGAGGAGAAGATGCACAAGCTGGACTTGGTTAGAGCACTGCGGATCTACCTGGACCGTACAGCCTCCTTCCGGAGATCAGAAAATCTGCTGATCAATGTGTTTGGCCACAATAGAGGCGTCAAAGCATCGAAGGTGACTCTGTCAAAATGGATCAAGGAGGCCATCACCTGCTCCCTGCGTGCTCAAGACCTTCCGGTACCTGAGTTTGTCCGTGCCCATGCCACCAGAGCGGTGGCAACGTCCTGGGCAGAAAGACGTTCCCTTTCCTTGGAACAGATATGTGCCGCTGCTTCCTGGAGTTCACAGCTGACCTTCGCCAGGCACTACAGGCTGGATTGGCGTGCGGCGGATTCCACAGCGTTTGGACAGTCTGTCTTGGCATCAGCCTGCCAGGATCACCCACCCTAGGGTAATAGCTATACTTGCTAAATCCCCAGTTGTGCTGCTGGTTGGGCATAGGGGGAATGGAAGATTATGAATGATAATCTGTTTTCCCTTAGCCCAAACAGCAGCACAAGACTCCCTCCCAGATCCTTGTCATGGTATATATTGGATTTGTATTTGTAATTGTATACTTTGATACTAACACAGGGGGGAGGAGGTCTTGCAGCCTCTTATAGGGGGTTAAAGCTGTTAGTTAATTAAAAGTTCCACCTGTCCTAACAGCTCACAGGGGCAGAAATACCCCAGTTGTGCTGCTGTTTGGGCTAAGGGAAAACAGATTATCATTCATAATCTTCCATTTCTTCTATCCATAAACTAATGGTCTTTACTAGAGATGAGCGAACAGTGTTCTATCGAACACATGTTCGATCGGATATCAGGGTGTTCGCTATGTTCGAATCGAATCGAACACCGCGTGGTAAAGTGCGCCAAAATTCGATTCCCCTCCCACCTTCCCTGGCGCCTTTTTTGCACCAATAACAGCGCAGGGGAGGTGGGACAGGAACTACGACACCGGGGGCATTGAAAAAAATTGGAAAAAGTCATTGGCTGCCGAAATCAGGTGACCTCCATTTTAGACGAATAGTGGATTTCAAATCCGGGTCATATGAGAATGTGAACTTTGTGACTATGAGACAGGGATAGCTGTACAGGCAGGGATAGCTAGGGATAACCTTTATTTAGGGGGGAATGTTATTAAAAATAACTTTTTGGGGCTCTATCGGGTGTGTAATTGTGATTTTTGTGAGATAAACTTTTTCCCATAGGGATGCATTGGCCAGCGCTGATTGGCCGAATTCCGTACTCTGGCCAATCAGTGCTGGCCAATGCATTCTATTAGCTTGATGAAGCAGAGTGTGCACAAGGGTTCAAGCGCACCCTCGGCTCTGATGTAGCAGAGCCGAGGCTGCACAAGGGTTCAAGCGCACCCTCGGCTCTGATGTAGGAGAGCCGAGGGTGCACTTGAACCCTTGTGCACCCTCAGCTCTGCTACATCAGAGCCGAGGGTGCGCTTGAACCCTTGTGCACACTCTGCTTCATCAAGCTAATAGAATGCATTGGCCAGCGCTGATTGGCCAATGTATTCTATTAGCCTGATGAAGTAGAGCTGAATGTGTGTGCTAAGCACACACATTCAGCTCTACTTCATCGGGCTAATAGAATGCATTGGCCAGCGCTGATTGGCCAGAGTACGGAACTCGACCAATCAGCGCTGGCTCTGCTGGAGGAGGCGGAGTCTAAGATCGCTCCACACCAGTCTCCATTCAGGTCCGACCTTAGACTCCGCCTCCTCCGGCAGAGCCAGCGCTGATTGGCCGAAGGCTGGCCAATGCATTCCTATGCGAATGCAGAGACTTAGCAGTGCTGAGTCAGTTTTGCTCAACTACACATCTGATGCACACTCGGCACTGCTACATCAGATGTAGCAATCTGATGTAGCAGAGCCGAGGGTGCACTAGAACCCCTGTGCAAACTCAGTTCACGCTAATAGAATGCATTGGCCAGCGCTGATTGGCCAATGCATTCTATTAGCCCGATGAAGTAGAGCTGAATGTGTGTGCTAAGCACACTCATTCAGCACTGCTTCATCACGCCAATACAATGCATTAGCCAGTGCTGATTGGCCAGAGTACGGAATTCGGCCAATCAGCGCTGGCCAATGCATTCTATTAGCCCGATGAAGTAGAGCTGAATGTGTGTGCTAAGCACACACATTCAGCACTGCTTCATCACGCCAATACAATGCATTAGCCAGTGCTGATTGGCCAGAGTACGGAATTCGGCCAATACAATGCATGGCCCAATGCCTTGGGGTAATGTGAGATATATACAGAGAAAGATCCACCACACAAAAATTTGGATATTACCTAGTGTCAGACTAGCAGTTTACAGGTCCTGTAATCTGACACTAGAGTGGGACCATGTATCTCAGAGATGTGTTTCTGGTGGGACACTTATTGTAGTGCACCTCAGATAGCAAGAAGAAGGGAGGTCCTACTCTCCATATTGATGCATGTCCCTTATGATTACAGGTACAGTGATTAATTGCTGCAGCCATGTTGTTGTTATATTCTCATATTGTATTGTTCAGTATATGTTGATACAGTCACTGATGTTAGGAATGACTGAGAATTTGATGCTAATGTATAACTACTAGATAGTATGTAAGGACACTTATTGTAGTGCACCTCAGATAGCAAGAAGAAGGGAGGTCCTACTCTCCGTATTGATGCATGTCCCTTATGATTACAGATAAAGTGAATAAAGAATATAAACCCCCCCAACCACACCAGTGTTAGTTCATTAGGTGTGCAACAGTAACCCAGGACTCCGACCTATACTTCAAGTCACACATTCAAACCCTCAACACTTCCTGCCACCTCCAATTTAAAAACATCCACCGAATCAGCTCCTTCCTCAGGGCTCGTTCACATCAGCATTGCCCTCTCCGTTCTGCAGGTTTCCGTTTCCTGCATAAAACAGAGCAGGATACGGAAACCTGCAGGAGTCTCTCTCACCCATTCATTTGAATGGGTGAGAGAGATGTCCGGCCGTGAGCTGCGGTGAGCGTTTCATGCTCTCCACCGCAAAACCGGGTTTTTTAATCCGGACACAGAGTCGGACATGCAGTACTCTGTGTCCGGATTAAAAAATCCGGTTTCGCGGCGGAGAGCATAAAACGCTCACCGCCGCTCACGGCCAGACCCGGTCTGTGCTTTCCGTCTTCTGGCATGCAGAAGACGGAAAGCACAGAACGGAAAGTAGAACGCAGGTGTGAACCTAGCGTCACCCCTGAAACTACTAAGATGCTCGTCCAGGCCCTCATAATCTCCCACTTAGACTACTGCAACTCCCTTCTCCATAGACTCCCAGCTAACACCCTCGCCCCCCTCCAGTCCACCTTAAACTGTGCTGCTCGTTTAATCCACCTCTCCCCCTGATCTTCATCGGCTGCTCCTCTCTGCCAGTCCCTCCACTGGTTACCCATAGCCCAGCGAATTGAATTCTAGCTACTAACGCTAACATACAAAGCCATCCACAACTTGTCCTCTCCATATATCTCTGACCTAATCTCCCGCTACCTGCCCACACGTAACCTCAGATCCTCCAATGACCTCCTACTCCGCTCTACTCTCATCCGCTCCTCACACAACCGTCTCCAAGATTTCTCCCATGCATCCCCCATACTCTGGAACTACTTACCAAGACACATAAGACTGACCCCCACAATCACAAGCTTCAAGAAGGCCCTGAAGACTCACCTATTCAGGAACATAGAGATTTATTTTACAATATAGTTAACGCCTTTTGACACAATGCAAAATATTGGCATAGAAAGACAGGCTAGATCAATTGGATATGACGTTTCGGTCCTTAGACCTTCATCAGACGCGATCTAGTGTGGTAGCAGGATCAGTATAAGTGTCAAGGCCTTGACACTTATACTGATCCTGCTACCACACTAGATCGCGTCTGATGAAGGTCTAAGGACCGAAACGTCATATCCAATTGATCTAGCCTGTCTTTCTATGCCAATATTTTGCATTGTGTCAAAAGGCGTTAACTATATTGTAAAATAAATCTCTATATTCCTTTGATCACAAAACAGTGTGTGCAGCAAAATCTATTTTCACTAGTATATTCTATTAGTATATTCTATTAGCCCGATGAAGTAGAGCTGAATGTGTGTGCTAAGCACACACATTCAGCACTGCTTCATCACGCCAATACAATGCATTAGCCAGTGCTGATTGGCCAGAGTACGGAATTCGGCCAATCAGCGCTGGCCAATGCATTCTATTAGCCCGATGAAGTAGAGCTGAATGTGTGTGCTAAGCACACACATTCAGCACTGCTTCATCACGCCAATACAATGCATTAGCCAGTGCTGATTGGCCGAATTCCGTACTCTGGCCAATCAGCGCTGGCTCTGCTGGAGGAGGCGGAGTCTAAGGTCGGACCTGAATGGAGACTGGTGTGGAGCGATCTTAGACTCCGCCTCCTCCAGCAGAGCCAGCGCTGATTGGCCGAATTCCGTACTCTGGCCAATCAGCGCTGGCCAATGCATTCTATTAGCCCGATGAAGTAGAGCTGAATGTGTGTGCTAAGCACACACATTCAGCACTGCTTCATCACGCCAATACAATGCATTAGCCAGTGCTGATTGGCCAGAGTACAGAATTCGGCCAATCAGCGCTGGCTCTGCTGGAGGAGGCGGAGTCTAAGGTCGGACCTGAATGGAGACTGGTGTGGAGCGATCTTAGACTCCGCCTCCTCCAGCAGAGCCAGCGCTGATTGGCCGAATTCCGTACTCTGGCCAATCAGCACTGGCTAATGCATTGTATTGGCGTGATGAAGCAGTGCTGAATGTGTGTGCTTAGCACACACATTCAGCTCTACTTCATCGGGCTAATAGAATGCATTGGCCAGCGCTGATTGGCCGAATTCCGTACTCTGGCCAATCAGCACTGGCTAATGCATTGTATTGGCGTGATGAAGCAGTGCTGAATGTGTGTGCTTAGCACACACATTCAGCTCTACTTCATCGGGCTAATAGAATGCATTGGCCAGCGCTGATTGGCCGAATTCCGTACTCTGGCCAATCAGCACTGGCTAATGCATTGTATTGGCGTGATGAAGCAGTGCTGAATGTGTGTGCTTAGCACACACATTCAGCTCTGCTTCATCGGGCTAATAGAATGCATTGGCCAGCGCTGATTGGCCGAATTCCGTACTCTGGCCAATCAGCACTGGCTAATGCATTGTATTGGCGTGATGAAGCAGTGCTGAATGTGTGTGCTTAGCACACACATTCAGCTCTACTTCATCGGGCTAATAGAATGCATTGGCCAATCAGCGCTGGCCAATGCATTCTATTAGCGTGAACTGAGTTTGCACAGGGGTTCTAGTGCACCCTCGGCTCTGCTACATCAGATTGCTACATCTGATGTAGCAGTGCCGAGTGTGCATCAGATGTGTAGTTGAGCAAAACTGACTCAGCACTGCTAAGTCTCTGCATTCGCATAGGAATGCATTGGCCAGCCTTCGGCCAATCAGCGCTGGCTCTGCCGGAGGAGGCGGAGTCTAAGGTCGGACCTGAATGGAGACTGGTGTGGAGCGATCTTAGACTCCGCCTCCTCCAGCAGAGCCAGCGCTGATTGGTCGAGTTCCGTACTCTGGCCAATCAGCACTGGCCAATGCATTTCTATGGGGAAAAGTTAGCTTGCGAAAATCGCAAACTGACAGGGATTTCCATGAAATAAAGTGACTTTTATGCCCCCAGACATGCTTCCCCTGCTGTCCCAGTGTCATTCCAGGGTGTTGGTATCATTTCCTGGGGTGTCATAGTGGACTTGGTGACCCTCCAGACACGAATTTGGGTTTCCCCCTTAACGAGTTTATGTTCCCCATAGACTATAATGGGGTTCGAAACCCATTCGAACACTCGAACAGTGAGCAGCTGTTCGAATCGAATTTCGAACCTCGAACATTTTAGTGTTCGCTCATCTCTAGTCTTTACCCATGTGACTCTCTGCAGGACCAGTAAAGTCATGCTGCTTTTCCCCTGATGGCTCTCTGTTTGCCAGCTCATCCCATGACTGCACAGTGCGGATATGGAGGGTGGATACTGCGGATTGTCTTCATATGTTAACTGGTAAGTTATAAGATACTCTAGTCTGATATAAGACATGGGTTGAGTTTCCTACAGTTTAGAATTTCTATAACAATTCCTATATCCCATAAAACTGACCAGCTAATATTGTTAAGTATATACAGTACTAGCAGTTACCCGCGACTTCGTCTGCGGTGTTTGGAGAATTGGGTGGAGACAGGTTGTACTTTGATTGCAGGCATGTTACTATTGAAGGTATGGGGGGGGGGGTTAAGTGTGCATGCCTGCAATCAAAGTACATTTTGATTGCAGGCATGAGGTATACCCGGCAAGCAAAGGAGATTGTATGTGTCTTACTATCGCGGTTGGTGTTAGGGCAGCCACGATGGTAAGATGTGAATGAGCGTGCTCGGAGGCGGGAATATGCTGGCGGCTGGAAGCGAAACAGGTCGGCAGGCAGGAGCCGGCCTGCGAATGAAAGGGTGGGTGGGTTAATGGCGGCCATGAGCAGCGGGGCTCCGCGTGTGGCGGAGACCCGGTTGCTATGGTCACCACAGGTTAGGAATTCAGGAAAGTAGCCGCTGTGAGGTGGAGCGTGGCGGGGGATGTGGCGGTGGGCCATGATGGTTGAGATGGTCGTCCCGTACGCCGTGGTGCACTGTGGAAGAGCTTGTGAGGTGTTTTTTTTTATTTTTGAGGGGGGGGGGGGGGAGTGGTGTTGTAGGCCGGAGGTGATGTGATGTGCCGGATGGCCGGGCGACTGTGGTGAAGGACAGAGGAGGAAGAGCAGGGCAGCTTGTGTGTGTGCTGCGAACTTACCGGTGAGTGTGCAGACAGTGAAGGAAAGTTGCCGGGTCGGGGCTGAGTGGCAGTGCGGGCCAGAGTGTGTGTGCGCTCTGCGGTCTGATGTGTACCGTGCGGGCCAGACTGTGTGAGGGCTCTGCGCGGGAACTGTGCGTTTGGCGTCATCAGTGAATCAGTGAAGTGCAGTTGGTGTCAGTGGCCAAGCGGTGGCACACGGCTGATGAGAGAAGATGGCGGTGGCAGAGCGGGACCTTTGTTTTTGGGGTTATGTGTGTGTGTAAGGTGTGGAAATACATGTAAATGTGATGGAGTGGGGTTAGGGCTACCGTAGAGGCAACAATATGGAGTGTGGAGGTATTTTGGGGCCGGAAATGCAAGGAAGTGTGTGTGTGTGGGGCTAGGAGTCCTATTTTTGGGACTGTCCTGCTAAGGAGCCATGTTGTTTAGCGGCACGAAAAGTAGCCTAGGTTTCAATCGCAAGGAATAACTATGTTTCTGGAAAATTTTAGGGAAATCCGTCTAGCCATTTTAGCGTGATTGAGGAACACACATCCAAACTTTATAATATTAGTAGGATAAGCAGAATCGTAGCTAATGGGGGTAGAAATGGGGCCGGGGGGGGGGGGGAGGGGGGCGATGGTCGCATTTACTGACTTTGTGGGGCCCACTCCAGGGCCACGGCAAGTACACACAAAAATTTCAACTTTATCAGCATCTACAGGAGCCCATTGAAATACATACTTCCTGTTCTGCCATTTTATAACCTGTACTTACAGAACAGTGATGAGGTGAGCGGGATCTCCTACTGCACATAGCCTGCGCACATCTTCTATTTTCTTGCCAGTGGTACCATAAATATGGGGTCAAGGTTCCAGGAGGTAAGTAGAAGATGCGCACAGGCTGTGTGCAAGAGAAGATCCCCCAGAACCTTCACTCCTATTCTGTTTCCAGTGGGAAGAAAATAGAAGATGCGCACAGGCTGTGTGCAGGAGGAGGTCCCCCCCACCAATCACTGCTCTGTAAGTACAGTATAACTATCAAAGCAATAGTATATGGAATGGTAAGATGGGGAGGGGGACTATTAGCTCACTATTACAGTAATAGTGCCCCCTACAGGTAACAGTATTACTTATGTGAAGGAGCCTGTGTGTGTATGGGGGAGGGGGGGGCACTATTACTGTAATAATGCCCCCATAAGCATACCTCCCAACCGTCCTGATTTCCGCGGGACATTCACGATTTTGGTGTCCTGTCCCGCGGTCCCGGTTGGCGGGAGGTATGTCTCGATTTCAACTCAGATCTGTGTCCGGAGGACGCAGATCTGAGTTGAATACATACGCGACTAAAACAAGATGCTGTCACAGCTCAGCTCCTTGCTTTGCCGCGGCGGCGGGAGGTACTGTATGTCCCGATTTCAACTCAGATCTACGTCCGGAGGACGCAGATCTGAGTTGAATACATGCGCTACTAAAGCAAGGAGCTGTCACAGCTCAGCTCCTTGCTTTGCTGCAGCGCTCCAATTAGTGGCTGACACAGGCCCAATGCCTTGGGGTAATGTGAGATATATACAGAGAAAGATCCACCACACAAAAATTTGGATATTACCTAGTGTCAGACTAGCAGTTTACAGGTCCTGTAATCTGACACTAGAGTGGGACCATGTATCTCAGAGATGTGTTTCTGGTGGGACACTTATTGTAGTGCACCTCAGATAGCAAGAAGAAGGGAGGTCCTACTCTCCATATTGATGCATGTCCCTTATGATTACAGGTACAGTGATTAATTGCTGCAGCCATGTTGTTGTTATATTCTCATATTGTATTGTTCAGTATATGTTGATACAGTCACTGATGTTAGGAATGACTGAGAATTTGATGCTAATGTATAACTACTAGATAGTATGTAAGGACACTTATTGTAGTGCACCTCAGATAGCAAGAAGAAGGGAGGTCCTACTCTCCGTATTGATGCATGTCCCTTATGATTACAGATAAAGTGAATAAAGAATATAAACCCCCCCAACCACACCAGTGTTAGTTCATTAGGTGTGCAACAGTAACCCAGGACTCCGACCTATACTTCAAGTCACACATTCAAACCCTCAACACTTCCTGCCACCTCCAATTTAAAAACATCCACCGAATCAGCTCCTTCCTCAGGGCTCGTTCACATCAGCATTGCCCTCTCCGTTCTGCAGGTTTCCGTTTCCTGCATAAAACAGAGCAGGATACGGAAACCTGCAGGAGTCTCTCTCACCCATTCATTTGAATGGGTGAGAGAGATGTCCGGCCGTGAGCTGCGGTGAGCGTTTCATGCTCTCCACCGCAAAACCGGGTTTTTTAATCCGGACACAGAGTCGGACATGCAGTACTCTGTGTCCGGATTAAAAAATCCGGTTTCGCGGCGGAGAGCATAAAACGCTCACCGCCGCTCACGGCCAGACCCGGTCTGTGCTTTCCGTCTTCTGGCATGCAGAAGACGGAAAGCACAGAACGGAAAGTAGAACGCAGGTGTGAACCTAGCGTCACCCCTGAAACTACTAAGATGCTCGTCCAGGCCCTCATAATCTCCCACTTAGACTACTGCAACTCCCTTCTCCATAGACTCCCAGCTAACACCCTCGCCCCCCTCCAGTCCACCTTAAACTGTGCTGCTCGTTTAATCCACCTCTCCCCCTGATCTTCATCGGCTGCTCCTCTCTGCCAGTCCCTCCACTGGTTACCCATAGCCCAGCGAATTGAATTCTAGCTACTAACGCTAACATACAAAGCCATCCACAACTTGTCCTCTCCATATATCTCTGACCTAATCTCCCGCTACCTGCCCACACGTAACCTCAGATCCTCCAATGACCTCCTACTCCGCTCTACTCTCATCCGCTCCTCACACAACCGTCTCCAAGATTTCTCCCATGCATCCCCCATACTCTGGAACTACTTACCAAGACACATAAGACTGACCCCCACAATCACAAGCTTCAAGAAGGCCCTGAAGACTCACCTATTCAGGAACATAGAGATTTATTTTACAATATAGTTAACGCCTTTTGACACAATGCAAAATATTGGCATAGAAAGACAGGCTAGATCAATTGGATATGACGTTTCGGTCCTTAGACCTTCATCAGACGCAATCTAGTGTGGTAGCAGGATCAGTATAAGTGTCAAGGCCTTGACACTTATACTGATCCTGCTACCACACTAGATCGCGTCTGATGAAGGTCTAAGGACCGAAACGTCATATCCAATTGATCTAGCCTGTCTTTCTATGCCAATATTTTGCATTGTGTCAAAAGGCGTTAACTATATTGTAAAATAAATCTCTATATTCCTTTGATCAGAAAACAGTGTGTGCAGCAAAATCTATTTTCACTAGTATATTTGGGTCGAAGGACCTTTTTTCACTAGCACCACATATAATTTTAGAGTGTGCGGTACCATTGACTTTTTTGTCACCTATTCAGGAAGGCCTACAACCTCCAATAACACTATCACCACACTGCCATCTGTACAGTCTCCCCCTCTCCTTCTGTCTCTACCCCCTTCCCTCATAGATTGTAAGCACTCACGGGCAGGGCCCTCTACCCCACTGTGCCAGTCCGTCATTGTTAGTATTATATCTACCTGTATATTCTGTGTACTGTATATAACCCCCAAATGTACAGCACCATGGAATTAATGGTGCTATATAAATAAATAATAATAATAATAAATCGCGCTTACAACTTTGTGAGTGAAACTGCGGAGAGAGCGGTGGGGGAGCAAGGAAAAGGTGAGTATAAGTGGTTTTTTGTGTTAAACACTGAGGTGGAACATAATGAAGAGGGTCCATGAAACAGGGGGCAGATGAAGGGGGGGGACAGCATGAATCTGGGGGCAAAGATGGGGGGACATAAATCTGAGGGCAGAGATGGGGGAGACATGAATCCGGGGGCAGAGATGGGGGGCACATGAATCTGGGGGCAGAGTTGGAGGGGGGACATGAATCTGAGGGCAGAGATGGGGGGACATGAATCTGGGGGCAGAAATGGGGGAACATGAATCTGGGGGCAGAGATGGGGGGACATGAATCTGGGGGCAGAAATGGGGGAACATGAATCTGGGGGCAGAGATGGGGGTCATGAATCTGGGGGCAGAGATGGGGGGGACATGAATCTGGGGGCAGAGATGGGGGGACATGAATCGGGGGGCAGAGATGGGGGGCACATGAATCTGGGGGCAGAGTTGGAGGGGGGACATGAATCTGAGGGCAAAGATGGGGGGACATGAATCTGGGGGCAGAAATGGGGGGACATGAATCTGGGGGCAGAGATGGGGGGACATGAATCTGGGGGCAGAGATGGGGGGGACATGAATCTGGGGGCAGAGATGGGGGACATGAACTTCCCACTCTCACCCTGAGAGTGTCCGGGTCTTATAGGCAAGTATAATGTGGGTCAGGTGTCTGGAAACTGAGGAGCCAAAGATGTCTGCGCTGCAAACTGTACAGAGACTGAAAGAAGTGGCCATGGTCAGTCTGGATGGAGGAGACGAGAAATGTGAATGATTAGTTACAGACGTCGCCTGTAAGTCACAACATGTCACTGTACTGTATTTACTTAAACAGTATGCAGTGCCTTGTGTACAGCCAGTATATCACTACAGTCACTGTATACTGATAGAATCAAGAATCAAAGAAGCTTTATTGGCACATCTGAATAGATATTTGGGATTGCCAAAGCAAGGAAAGTGGGGCGGGGGGGGGAGAGGTGGGGTTGGGGGGGGGGAGAATGGTCAGTATGGGGGGGGGTGATTTGGAGTATCATCTTCCCTTTAGTTGGTGGCAGGTGGACACATATTGGGCAGCGATCTCCACAGTCGACTCCTCTTCTCCCAGTAGGACGTAGAGCTTCCTCTTCTTGTCTGCAGTATCAGTATACCCTGGTAGGGGGCCCACTTGGATATGTTTGCGCCCCTAGTTATGCCTCTGATCTGATTATACATATATATATATATATATACTGTATATATGAAAATATATATGTATGCAAGAAAAAGTTCAGTTTAATAATACGGGTTATCTGAAGAGCCAGAACTATTGGCAGTGTATTCACTGTGGCAAAAGGTAAAACGTATTAAACAGCATCTAGTGGCATCTACTGTATATTAGGAAGTTTCACCTTCTGCTGCAATTAATATATTGCCGGCTGTTTTGTCTCCCCAAATAACCCTTTAAGTTTAGAATATTAAAAATTAGCAGATGATTATGTTTTATATCAATCAATGAACTCGTGTTAGGGTCTTTAAGAATGTGGATGCTCATCAACATGAATCATTGATATGGCTTGAGAAAGCGCCTAGACAGAGTGCGAAACGGCTGTTGCCCCGCAATGCTTTGTGCCTTCACGTCTCCCAATGTGATTTTACTTCTTACATAATAAAGGACTGTTTTATGCTACCATCCTAGATTGGTGAGTGCCCCCACTTCTTTTCTTTTTTTTTTATATTACATTTTTTTGCTGTATATGGGGTGAAGAGCACCACCTGCATAGGAGCTATGGTTTATCCTCTACATAAGTTGCCATTTAGTCCAAGCATAAGATTAGAAGTCACAGTGGTGCCGCCTGTTTCTTATTTTCTTGCTCTTGATTACTATTTTTCCATGTTAGAGTCTGTTCCCATTGTGTTTTTGGAGAACACTCCTGAACGCACTGAACACACCTGTAACATGAGTAACATATACCATACAGGTACATAGATCACTGATAAGACCTGGGTGAGAATAAGCGATGTGAATGTTTTTATTACCATGACCATAAATCAGGGGTGAGCAACTGGTGGCCTTGGGGCTGTATGTAGTTATGGATACATTAGGGACCCTTTACTCATCTGTATACTGGACATAATTCTATACCTGCACTCCAAATAAGTATACCTCTCTCTACTGCAATGGGACACTGAACTTAAGGTGAATTCGGAGGCTGCAGCTTTATGGGTAGGCAGAGTACCCCTGCCATAGACCTACATCAGCAGCCATTGTTTTCCATCGATTATAATTTTCTCCATTACTCATCAACTTCCCTCCTTCCAGATCATTCTAAAAGTGTAGAAACGGTTAACTTCAGCCCAGATGGCACATATCTACTATCTGCAGGATGGGATCGTCTTGTCATCTTGTGGACAGTGCTGGTAAGAAGCCTAAAGTTATAATCTCTTTTACAAAAATATTTATGATCAATTGCAGTTGATTTTTCAATATTGGGGTAAGACTCTGTATCAGGCTTTCCCTGTTTGCTTTAATAACAGGAGTCACAATGCAGTACTGGATTAGTCATATCGTAGATAACAACTGCATCCATAATACCCCTTAGACCAGTGGTTCTTAACCTTGTTTGAGGTACCGAACCCACCAGTTTCATACGCACATTCATCGAACCCTTCTTTAGTGATAAATCAAATATGATTTTTTCCAAATTCAAGACATAGGTATATGTTTTTTTACTGGTACACAAAATGAACCGTGCATATGGCCTAGGGTTCGATCAAACCCTGGTTAAGAACCACTGCCTTAGACCTATAATGGGATTCATCAGGTTCAGCATCTATTACATTATATTTGATGTAATCCCTAATGCAGATGTGAACAGAGCCTTGTAGTCCAATGTATCAAATATGCAGTATAGTAGAAAAATATATGAACGTACAGTATTTTAAAAAGTTTTCTATGGAGCACACATAGGCCGCACAAGTGTCATGTTTGCCATAGATCACATAGCTTTCCTGCAGGGATATGACATAGCTTGCTGTGCTATCAAGCATTCCATGTTTGCCATTGTGAGCAATAAAGGGAAGACAGACAAGTGTTACAGTTCCTTCACTTTGCAGATTTGCATTGATGGCCTGTCCAAAGGATATGCTAATGATGATAAAGTTTTTGACAACCCCATTAAGGCTGGTCTTACACGGCCGTAATGTAAGTCTGCAAATGGTCCGCAATTGAGGGTTTTCAATTGCGGACCATTTGCGGACACATTATATTCAATGCGGCCTCTTACACCACCGGATATTTTATCCGTGGTTTGGCCATGCCGCAACCGTGGTCCGCAGTTTATAGAACATGTCCGTAATGGCCGTGAATAGAGATGAGCGAGTGCTGTTCGGATCAGCCGATCCGAACAGCACGCTCCATAGAAATGAATGGATGCACCTGGTACTTCCGCTTTGACGGCGGCCGGCCGCTTAACCCCCCGCGTGCCGGCTACGTCCATTCATTTCTATGCGAGCGTGCTGTTCGGATCGGCTGATCCGAACAGTACTCGCTCATCTCTAGCCGTGAACTGCGCTTCCATCGGGGATTTTAACCCTTTGGATACAGCGGGCAAACAAGTCCGCTGTATCCAATGGGCTCCGCTGGGTTAAGGGGCCCCTGGGCACCCCCCGCAGTGAGATCGGGGGGTGCCCATATGACGTATCTGCAGCCCGGGCTGCTTGCAGACCTCACATACCTGGTTGATCCTGCCAGGAATGGAGGCAGTTAGTCTATGCCTCTGCATAGACTAACTTCCTCTATAGACTGCAATATAAGTGTATTGCACGTCTATAATGCTGAATCAGTGATCCAGTGGATCACTGGTTCAGGCCCCCTTGTGGGACATCAATAAAAAGTAAAAAAAAAAAAAAAAAAAAAAAGTTTTAAAAAAACAAGTCTATGAAAAATAAATAAATTAATAAATTAATCAAACGAAGAAATAATGATTTTTTTTGCCATCTCGTCTTATTAAAATGCTATAAAAAGTGATCAAAAAGTCACACATACCCCAAAACAGTACCAACAAAAAGCACAGATCGTCCCACAAAAAATAAGCCCTCAACCAACTCTGTCAACCGAAAAAAAAAAAATGCTACACATCCTACGACTAAGGAACATTTGTTCTGAAATGTGTCAGCCCGGACGCTCCTTTTATCTTGTAATTTGTGAGTCAAATATGGCCATACACAATATGGCATTTTTGTAAACTTTTTTTAATGAAGCAAAAATAAAAACTTGGATTTTATATAATCTTTAACCATTGATTGCTGGATACCTTTCTTGAAAGTTTTTTCTCAGATTCTGATTCTATCTATCTATCTATCTATCTATCTATCATCTATCTATCTACTGTGGGATAGGTAGATCGGTAGCAGCAATGGTGCAGGCCCAACCAGTCAGAGACAGGAACACAATGTCTGGTGCAAACAGGTTTATTTGAAAAAAAAAAAATAAAAATAAATAAAACTTCACCTCAGGTACAAAACTAAGCAAAATAAAATACAGCCTTAACTTCAGGCACAAAAACGTCAAATAAAAACCTGCTCATCCGAGCACTAACTAAACAGGATAAACCTAGCTATACGAGTGGCTTACTACCGGCCACACGAACAAAACAAAATAGTACAAGTCCCAGTTTGGTCTCACCAAAAAACTCAATTCTCCAGGACAGACCCAGCACCTCCTCTCACTCCCAGTATCTGCCATGAAGTGTAGGCTCTGCAGCCTTTTATGGCCCAGCAATGAGCCCAGAACCCACACCTGGGGCTGAGGCCTACTCTAGACCCTCACTGGACCACACATAAGTCAGATATCTGGGGGAGGTATACTGTGACTCCAGCACCCTGCCTGTCATCTTCTCATAATAAATATATACAAACACTCACACACACACGACTTTGTATCCTTTCCTTGGGTCTGTGTATTGTTTCTTCGTAATCACTTATTACTTGCTATTGACACAAGCCTAACAATACCACAACTCTTATATAACCATACAATTACAATACAATACAATACAATTGATATTATACAATATCTACCACTGATGTGTTATTAACCATTATCATCCATGTAACTGACAGACTGGTCAGAGATTGAAGACTTTCAGGGGACATCAGGATGCCATTCAGTGCAGCGCTTTCTCAGCAGATGATTCTTGCTTTGTAAGTACATTTTTTATTTAACCCTTGAATTTATCAAGGGGTATAGTGAGCACTTTTACCCTACAAGTGTTTCACTGATTTTTTTGCCATTGAAATGAAATTACCTTTTTTCCCCAATAAATTGTCCATTTAGCGCCAAATTTTTAATTTATGCAAGTAGTTAAAGAATTAAAAACACCATAATTTGTTACATAATTTCTCCTGAACACAGCAATACACCATATGTGGCCATGATCTGCTGTATGGGAACATGGTGGGCTCAGAGCGCTATTTGGATTTTGGAGGGCTGGTAAAGTTTTCAGGTGCCATTTCACATTTGCAGAGCCCCTAAAGTCTCAATACAATGAAAACCCCCTCAAAAGTGACCCCATTGTAGAAACTACACCCGTCAAGGAATGTATCAAGGGGTATTATCATTTTGAGACTAAAATGCTTCCCAAAACTGTATGTACAAAAAGAAAATTTACATTTTTAAAGAAATATGCCATGTCGGTGACCAATACGTTGCACCCACTTTGTGTTGTCAGAGACCTGCACTCCTAAAACTATTAAGTGGGCCATCCCGAGGGGCAAAAAATTATATATGTGGGTGTAAACTGCAGTTTGGGCACACAGCAGGGCTCAGAAGGGAAGGATTGCTATGTGGCTGTTGGAGTACAGATTCAGATGTTTGGTATCTGGTCGCCATGCCATCTTTGTAGAGTCTGTAATGTACCAGAAAAGTGGATTCCCCAAAGGAGTGACCTCATTTTGAAAATGGCACCCCTCAAAGAATTTATCAGGGGGTGTAGCGAGTATTTGTATCCCAGACGTGAATGCACAGCAGATGGTGAAGAGGGAATATGTAAACTGTGCGGAGTACATTGGGAACACCAAATTCCCTACTATGTCCCAGTAGCTCCTATGTTTGGGGAGGGGGGTCACTCTGGGGGTCACTTCCGGTGTCTTTTCCCTTATAAGCTGTAAATATGGGGTGTCCCCTGATATCCGTTCGCACAGTTTATATATTCCCTTCCTGCCACAGCCAGTTGTATTCTAATGATTTGGCGATTTGGCGAGTTTTTGTCTTCACATTGCTAGATGCTATATTTTTCTTAATTTTCTGGTGACGCGGCCATATAAGGGCTTGTTGTTTGCGGGATGAGATGCATTTTGTAATGACACCATATTTGGGTGCCTACAACTTATTGAATACATTTTATTAACTCTTTTTTGCTGGATTTAAAAAAAATTAATTCTGGCATTGCATTTTACCTTTTAAATTTTTCGCTATGCAACGTACAGTATAAGTAACATGTGACCTTTATTCTGCGGGTCGGTATGGTTACAGCGTAAAGTGTACAGTATAAGTAACATGTGACCTTTATTCTGCGGGTCGGTACGATTACGGCGATTCCTCATTTATATTATTTTTTAATGCGATACTAATTCTGCAGAACAAAAACTCATTTGGGGACATAACTCAGTGATTTTTGCATCGCCATCTTCTGAGAGGCGTAATATTTTTATTTTTCGGTTGACATTGTTGGTTGAGGGCTTATTTTTTGCGGGACAACGTGCTTTTTATTGGTACTGTTGTGGGGTAGATATGACTTTTTGATCACTTTTTATAACATATTTTGTAAGGTGAGATGGCGAAAAATCATTACTTTCGGCAGGTTTTTTCCGGGGGGGATTTTCCGCCGTTCACCGTGTACATTAAATATTGTTTCAGTTTTGTTGTACAGATTGTTACGGACGCGACGATACCAAATACGTATTATTTTTATTTTTTTATCTAATTCATTTCTATAGAAAAAGGGAATTTGGGGGCTTTATAACTTTATTAATTTTTTTTTAAAACACTTTATTTTTTTTCACTTTTTCATGTGTCCATTTAGGACACTTCAATCAGCAATGCTTTGATTGCTGATACTATAATGCAATGTGACGCACAGCCTGACGTCACAAGGTCCTGGAGGTTCACCAGGTAACGGGGGGCCTCTGGGCAGTGTGGGGTCACTGCCCAGACCCCAGGCTGCATAATACAGATACCGGCACCCCCCCGATCTTGCCGCAGGGGGTACCGGAGGGGGGAGGAAAGTTCACGGAAATTTATGGATGCGATGGCATTCAAAGGATTAAAACCTCCAGGGAGTGCAGCTCTGACCTGAGGTAAGTGGAAACGGGTGATAGCCGACTGTAAGAGCTAACACCCGGTTCCGATGCCGCCCGCCCGCTGAATGGGCGGGCTTTGCATGACGTAGTATTACTTCATGGTTCGCTAAGTACGTAGCTCCCATGAAGTAATAGTACGTCATGTGTCATTAAGGGGTTAAATGTATGTCAACTATTCAGTTCTATATAGGACTTATTTACACGGCATGGACCTTGTATGGTGTCGCCACACAGGGTGTGTCAATACACCGCCATATGGGGCCTCTGTGAGGAAATATATTCTCACCTAGAAACGTTTTTTCATGGATTTCATGTGAATCTGAGAAAGAGAAAGAGAAAAAACTGTATGCCTCTATATAAAATGGACACATAGCATGGATCCATAGTTGGCTATGGGCAGTGCATTATGGATCCATACAAGAAGGACCTGTAAATTACAGCCATGAATAACGTTACTATTACTATATACGTACTGTATATCAAAGTAGCTTGGATCTTAGATGGAATATGTAAAGAACATGAACACCATTGTACAGAGTGTATATACTGTATAAATATATCACAAACATAAGAAGTTCAATGGAATTGATTTGAAGGTATTGTTGTCTATATTGTAATCCAGAACTGCAGAATGGGCTGCAATGTAACATCAGACACCTCCACTAAACAAGATTGGTGCTATTTCTGTAAAGAATATAGCCACCCTTTTCAATGTTACATAGGGCCTTTAAATGGGTCATCAACATAAATAAACTTTACTCACCTCTTCCCTGGCCTCTGTCTCCAGCAGTGGCAGCTCCAGTCTTCAGTTTACATGTCCCTGAGCTGCTTGTGTCAGGTGACCTCTGCAGCCAATCACAAGCCACAGAGGCCATCTCTTCACAAAGGACACGTCATAGTATTCACATGCCATGTGTGAAGAGGTGGCCACTGAGGCTTGTGATTGGCTGCAGTGGTCAGCTGGCACAGTCTGAGGACCTGTAAACTGAAGAATGGAGCAGACACCACTGAAGACGGAGGTCCAGGAAGAGGTGAGTAAAGTTTTTTAAATTCATGGCCCCTTCAGTAGCCCTATGGACTTCTCCGTTATCTATATTTCAATATAGTATTTAAGAATCCAGACAAATTGTCATTGAGCCTATAATAAAGATAATATATGATCATGAGCTGCACTAATTTTTCTTTTACGTTACCTGCAGGCCACAGGGTCCTGGGATTACACTGTCAGAGTGTGGCGCCTGTGTGATGATGTGCCAGAGAAAGTTCTGAAAGGACACAAGGGAAATATCAGCTGCGTGATCTTCTCTGTGTCTGGAATGCTGGTAAGAATATGGCGTCGTTCATGTTGCTAGTTTCTAAACCCCAGGTCTCAATCACCTATGATCCAGCTTATTGATACAAATATATATATTTAAAATAACATTACATATATAATTACAAAAATAAAATAAATCCATTTAAGCAGTGTCCGCTGGGGTGCTGCAGCGGCAGGGTTGTTTACTGGGTTGAAGATGTTCACAGCAGACAAGACAGTACGGCAGCTAAGCAGTAGAACTTGATGGTCACAGCAGTTACTAGTTCAATCACAGAGACAGACTTCAGGCTTTCGCTACAGTGGGAAATGTGACATTCACCTCCTGCGAACCTGAGGCACTGCTAATGTGGTGATCAGATGTGGGTAACGCTGTAGTTGAAATTGCGGGATGCAGACAGTGCAGACTTGTCACATTCTCTGGGCTGGTGCTCTCCCATGTTACCAACACTGGTACCCATACCTCCCAACTTTTTAAGAACCGAAAGAGGGACAAAGTGTGCGGCAAATTTAGCCCCGCCCACTTTTGTGTTGACTCCGCCCACTCATTAATTTTTCATGTGCCCGCACACAGTATAATCCTCCTACAGTCACCCGTAAATTATATGTCCCCCCTCTATCTCTCCCACAGTTTCATATACACCCTTCATCTGCCCCCAGTTTCATGTCCCTCTTCCATCTCTGCCCCCAGATTCATGTCCCTCCATCTCTGCCCCCAGATTCATGTCCCTCCATCTCTGCCCCCAGATTCATGTCCCACATCTCTGCCCTCAGATTCATGTCCTTCCATCTCTGCCCCCAGATTCATGTCCCCCATCTCTGCCCCCAGATTCATGTCCCCCATCTCTGCCCTCAGATTCATGTCCTCTCCATCTCTGCCCCCAGATTCATGTCCCCCATCTCTGCCCCCAGTTTCATGTCCACTCCATCTCTGCCCCCAGATTCATGTCCCCCATCTCTGCCCTCAGATTCATGTCCTCTCCATCTCTGCCCCCAGATTCATGTCCCCACATCTCTGCCCCCAGATTCATGTCCCTCCATCTCTGCCCCCAGATTCATGTCCTCTCCATCTCTGCCCCAGATTCATGTCCCCACATCTCTGCCCCCAGATTCATGTCCCACATCTCTGCCCCCAGATTCATGTCCCCCATCTCTGCCCCCAGATTCATGTCCCTCCATCTCTGCCCCCAAATTCATGTCCTCTCCATCTCTGCCCCCAGATTCATGTCCCCCATCTCTGCCCCCAGATTCATGTCCCCCATCTCTGCCCTCAGATTCATGTCCTCTCCATCTCTGCCCCCAGATTCATGTCCCCCATCTCTGCCCCCAGTTTCATGTCCACTCCATCTCTGCCCCCAGATTCATGTCCCTCCATATCTGCCCCCAGATTCATGTCCCCACATCTCTGCCCCCAGATTCATGTCCCACATCTCTGCCCCCAGATTCATGTCCTCTCCATCTCTGCCCCCAGATTCATGTCCTCTCCTTCATCTGCCCCCAGTGTCATGCCGTCCTCTCCATCTCTGCCCCCAGTGTCATGCTGTCCTCTCCTTCATCTGCCCCCAGATTCATGTTCCACCTCCACATTAAACTTACCTTCTCCTCCGCTCCCTCGCCGCTCTCTGCCCGCACATCGCGTCTACAAGCCAGGAGCCGGCGGCAGCAGCGAAGCGAGGAGCTGACACAGGTCAGCTCCTCGCTTCAGCCGCATGTGTCAGCGAGAGAGAGATGCAGCGGCGAAGCAAGCACGCGAGCAGCTTCAGCCGCATGTGTCAGGGAGAGAGGCGGGCAGCGGCGAAGCGAGGAGCTGACCTGTGTCAGCTCCTTGCTTCAGCCGCATATATGTTCAACTCAGATCTGCGTCCTCTGGACGCAGATCTGAGTTGAAATCGGGACATACCTCCCTCCAACCGGGACCGCGGGACATGTCACCCAAATCGTGACTGTCCCGCGGAAATCGGGACGGTTGGGAGGTATGCTGGTACCGGTGATGAGAGGGCTGCATAAATGGTGGTGATTGTTCCTCCAGGGCGCTTCTCCTATACTGTGCCGACTGGAGGTGTTTGGGTTGCCCTGATGTTATTGGCACAAAGTCAGATGCAGAAACCGTTGTAAAGTCGAAACAGAGTTGAACTTTTACTGAAAACTCTTCCAAGGCTGTGGAGGCACCAACACTTACACAGGTTCTTCAATACGCAATAACAGGGCACACCTGGTGACACAGCAAAGTCCTGAGGTGCAGGATAGACATGATGAAAGGTATTCCTAGCTTTATACTTTAGTGTTACAGCCCTAAGGTCATCTGGATTCCTATTTGTCTCATAGGAGGATGCCCACTACAATACTAGCACACAATATTCCCACTCACGTTATGTAATCCTGATAGTTCAGAGTTTCGGGCCACAATAATCAGGGTGGTGGATGTTCCACAGCTCTGGCCTTGGCCCCTGGATCCTGTGATACTTGTTATGGAGCACATGTTTCGGAATGTTCTCTCCACAGTCTTATGCTTACAAAATGGTGACATTTGACTTCCTTCAGGGTGATGGCTAGGGTGGCAGGGAACAGAGACATTGTTTTCCTAATTACATCCTGGAAAACAGATTTGCATATCATGAGAGGTGTGATACATGTGTTAGTCACTAGGTGGCGTTGTGTTTTAAGACTCCGTATCCCCTGCTATGAATCACAGGCTGCAAAGTAACAGGAAATAATGCAATACAATGATAACAGAAATCACCCTCGGCCCAGCCACAGCCAGCTCTGCTATACCACATTTAGGCTGGGTTCACATCAGCACTTAAACTCCAATGGGGGTTTCCGTCCCCCGAACCCGTTAAAAAAAAATGCGGAGAGAAAAGCGCTGCATGCACAATTCCAGCCCTGCCTATCTATGTGACTGTTTGTGTGGACCAAGGGGAGAACAGCCAGTTATTTAAATGAGAATCCGCTCCAGCTTAGTTACAGTTACCTTACAGTTCCATAATGGCTGCTCCTTTTACTACAGATCACTTCCATTCACCCAATCTGTTGATCATGCAGGTGCCAACAGTTGGAGTCCCATCAATCTGATATTAATGGCCTATCCTAAGGATAGACTATCTATATTACTAGCCTGAAAGCTAAAGGCTTTCAATGTGGCAAGTGTTGGCCCTTTAAGACACCCATTGTATGAGGGGGTCTTCTGGATCAATGGTTCATTATTAATTAGGATATGTTAATTATTTGATCAGGCTTCTGGATCATGGGACAAAACAATAAGAGTGTGGAACCCGCGCAGTGGTGCCCTGATCTTTCTTCTGAAAGGACACATAGATTGGTTGAGAACATTGTCTTTCTCCAATGATGGCATCCTTCTGGCTTCCACGGGACATGACAAGATGGTAAGAGATGTCATATGTGGATGATGCGCATGTATTGATCATCCTTATTCTTGTAAATTTAGATTACTGGTAATAGAATGAGGTACATTTACATTTTATTTACTCTGTCTATACAGCCAACCAATATGACTGATCTGATACTATTCTAACATATTTGTCTGCCTTCCCAAGACTGCAAATATCTACCAATTATAGGAGTACAAGTATACGTAACTAGCATGATTGTATTTTTAAGAGACTTATTGTTTGATCATAAAACAAGCATAGCTGGAAAGATGACCGTGCTCTGAATATAATATACAGCTACTAATGTCCATCACATGACAGATCCAGCTTGTTAACAGACACCTACATGCCGGTAATTTATATGGCTTTTTGATCTAGTGATTGATTTGGAGTTGTGAAGGAATTTTACCTCTAAGATGATAAAAAACAAATGTATATTATTTTTTCTGGATCTACACGGCAGGACAATAGACTGACTTAGATGGACATTTGTCTTTTTTTAAAGGGATTCTACCATTAAACTACTTTTTTTTCTAATTACAACGTCAGAATAGCCTTAAGAAAGGCTATTCGGCTCCTACCTTTAGACGTGGTCTTCGTCGCGCCGTTCCGTAGAAATACCGGTTTTAACCGGTATGCAAATGAGCTCTCCGCAGTAATGAGGGTGGGCCCCACCGCTGAAAGGCCGATGAGCGCATCCCCATTGCTGCCCGAGAGCTCTTTCCTCCGCCGCCTCCTTCTTCTGCAGCAACTCCGCTTCTTCTGGCTTCTCTTGCTCTTGTAGTTCTATACAGGAGCATAGAGAGGCCACCCCCAAATGGCCGCCAGCTCCTGTATTGAACTGCAAGAGCGGCTACCCAAAAATGGCCGGTGCCAATTTTGGGTAGCCGCTCTTGCAGTTCAATACAGGAGCCGGCCGGTGGCCATTTTGGGGTAGCCGCTCTTGCAGTTCAATACAGGAGCCGGCCGGTGGCCATTTTGGGGTAGCCGCTCTTGCAGTTCAATACAGGAGCTGGCCGGCGGCCATTTTGGGGTGGCCTCTCTATGCTCCTGTATAGAACTACAAAAGCAAGAGAAGCCAGAAGAAGCGGAGTTGCTGCAGAAGAAGGAGGCGGCGCAGGAAAGAGCCCTGGGCAGCAATGGGGACGTGCTCATCGGTGTTTCAGCGCTGGGGCCCGCCCTCATTGCTGCGGAGAGCTCATTTGCATACCAGTTAAAACCGGTATTTCTATGGAACGGTGCGGCGGAGACCTAAAGGTAGGAAACCTAAAGGTAGGAGACGAATAGCCTTTCTTAAGGCTATTCCGAAGTGTTCATTAGAAAAAAAGGTAGTTTAATGGTAGAATCCCTTTAAGCCTTAAAAACTATCTAATAGTACACATCTTCAGCCAGTAAGGATTTTCCTTTATAATGCAACAGAAGGAGCTTTTATTATTTTATTAATTCTGTAATGTTCCTTTGCAGGTAAGACTCTGGGACTGTGAAAATGGAAGATGTATAAAAGTTGTCAAGGTAAGATTTACATCATAGAAGTAACAGACTAGTTTTCTCATGTGAAATTGAATAAATATAGGGTCACCATGTCTTAAAGAGATTTTTCAGGTCATTAATATGTGATTGGTGGGGATTGGTCTGCCAGGAACCCTGCCATTTAGCTGTTTGAGATATCACAGCACAAGTGCTGTGACCTCTAACCTGTACCAAGTACATCACATTCATCGCTCACATGGTACAGCAGCAGCTCAGTCCCATCCAGGAGTTCAAACACATGCTGTGGCCTCCTCAGCCTGATAATCTTTGAGGGTTGGACCCCCACCAGTTACATATTGAAGACCAATCTCAAGGAAAGTTCATCAATACAGTCCCTGACAAAAGTTATGTCGCTTATCCATGTTGTGGAATCAAAAGCTTATAACTTTATAACTCCAGCCAGTAACGGCCCATTAAAAAAAAAAAAAACGCAGCTGTCGCCGGGGCCCCTAATGTCGCCCTGTGGTAGTAGCTACCTCCGCTACCACGGTAGTTACGCCACTGATAAAAACCACTGATACTCACAAGATACATGAGACAAAGTAGTGATCATGGCTGCAGACGGAGCTGGGCCTTCATGTAAAGTCAGTCATTTCATCCAAATATCAGCTAGCATAGGACATAGCAGTGTCATATACAATAATGTTGTGCAGATTTTGTTGTACAAATACAACTTAGTTCAGTTGCAGTATTTTAGGTTGTTCACTTATTTGTTGTGGGCGTGCACTATGCCTGTGGTAGGCGTTCCCTATGCTTGTGTTATTGGTGCTTTATACTTGTGGTAGGCGTGCACTATCCCTGTGGTAAGCGTATACTATGCCTCTGGTAGGCGTATACTATGCCTTTGGTAGACGTGCATTATGCCTGTGTTAGGTGTATACTATGCCTGTTATAGGTGTGTCCTATGCTGATTTTAGGCGTGCCCTATATTTGTGGTAGACATGACCTATGCCTGTGTTAAGCATGCACTGTACCTTTGGTAGACGTGCACTATGCCTTTTGTAGGCCCTATACTTGTGTTAGGCATGCACTATGCCTGTGATAAGCGTGCACAATGCCTGTGGCAGCCTAGCACTATGCCAGTGTTAGGTGTGCACTATGCCTGTGGTAGGCATGCACTATGCCTGTTGTAGGCATGCACTATGCCTGTTGTAGTTGTATATAGAGATGAGCGAGTATATTCGATCGAATACCTCCCCTGCATAGTTTTTGGTGTACAAAAAAGCGCCAGGGAAGGTGGGAGGGGAATCAAATGTATACCATGTGGTATAAGAGATAAGATAAGATAATCCTTTAATAGTCCCACAATGGGGAAATTTCAGTGATACAGTTTCATGGATGGTACAGTAGTATATAACAAGAGAGAAACACATACAAGCTCATGGCAGATAGAGAAATACTAGGAATAATAGCAACTAAAAAAAGAAAGAAACAGACACACTGCAGGATCATTTAGTTCTCTGTGTGAAGTGATGTTAATAATACAGTCGAATGTGGTTGGAGGACATGAGGAGGGGGGGTCACAGCATGTAGATATAACAGGCAGAAAATGTTTTTTTGCAGAGGTGGGGGACATATGCAGCTATCATGATAACATGTGGCAGTTCCTTTGGTAGGTAGTGAGAGCTCATGCTCACAGCTGATAGTTCGGTATCTTGCATCAGCACTATTGTCCATTAACCACAAAAAATGCCCCAAATGTCCATCATCACAAGCCCTCCTCCTCCTTTCTTCTTACCACTGTGTTCTACTGCCCAAAGAAGTCTGAAGTCATCCAAGTAGACATGGTGCTGCTCTCTTGCCAAGCTTCCATAAACTCATGGGGTAGGTGGGTGATGGTAGGTTCCCAGGCTGTAACAGAGTCCCACGTGTCCAAGTAAAAGAAAGAAATACCAGTTGAAAGAAGAAGTCCGCACTTCCATGCAGGTTACTCTCCATGCTTTCTCTGCCGCACGGTGAAACATGCTGTCTTTAGCTCCTGGGGGGATGGTAACAGGCACATGTGCACACAGGAAACTCCAGATGAATCAGGTCTTGAGTCTTGTCCATGCTTTAACAATAGAAACAAAAGGAAAAAAAAATCTCCATAGGGTCTTCCATTCGATTTATAGTTGCTAATTCATAGTGCTAGTTTGCTTGGTTAGAGGATTCTTGAAGATACAGACAAAAAGAGTGAAAAAGGAAAGATAAAGGTAAAGATAAAGGTTGCTCTCAGCTTGGAGCTTTGTATCGAGGTAGCCACTCAATGCGGCGCCATCTTGGTATTCAACCGAGTACACCAATAACTATGCAAAGGGAGGTATTCGATCGAATACTACTCGCTCACCTGTAGTTGTATACTAAGCCTGTTATAGGCGTGCCCTATGCTTGTGTTAGGCGTGCCCTATGCTTGTGTTAGGCGTGCCCTATGCTTGTGTTAGGCGTGCCCTATGCTTGTGTTAGACATGTCCTATACTATTGTGTTAAGCGTGCACAATGCCTGTGATAGTCGAGCACTATGCCAGTGTTAGGTGTGCACTACAACAAGATTCAACAAGATACAAAGGAGCTTTATTAGCATAACCGAAGAAAAAACATTTGGTATTGCCAAAGCAAACAATGGTTGGGGGTGGGTGGTTTGGGGGTACGTGCGTCCTTGGGTTCTCGTCGTTCTTGTTTGGGACGTCTGGGTATGAGGGGCGTAGAGTGGATGGGTGGTGGGGGTTTAAAGGTGTTTGGGCGGTGGGTGGGAGAGTTTAATAGTCTTGTGTGACACGTAGCCTCGTACCATTACACAATCTGGGTGCATCCAGATTACACATGAGTAGAACAGGAACGCCAATCTTCAGTTCTAGTTTTATGTGAAGGGACGCCGGGTAATTCTACGGAGTTGGAGAATTCCACAGGGTGTCGCGGATCGTGAAAGGGGTGGAAGGTCGGTAAACATGGCTGCTCCGGAGCCTTGAAGAGGTAGCCTCCTGGAGTATCGTTACGGTGAGGGGCAAAGTGGTGAAGTATGTGTAAATGTGATTGTGTGGGGTTAGGGGCTAGGCTGTAGAGGGCAATAGGAAGTTTAGTGGTTTGCTGTGGTTGAAAGTGTGTGAGATTACAGAGATGGAGATGTGAGTTTGGGTTTTGTGGGGGTCCTGGGAAAAACGTTTGTGCGCTATTGTGACGAAAAGTAGCCTATTGCACAATCTAGTGTAGTAACTATGTTTGTGGAAACTTTCAGCCAAATCGGTGGAGCGGGTTTTGCGTGATTGAGAAACAAACATCCAAACATCCAAACTCACAAACTTTCACCTTTATAATATTAATAGGATACCGTATTTTTCGGACTATAAGACACACTGGACTATAGGACACACTTGGGTTTGACTAATGTTAGCATATATATATATATATATATATATATATATATATATATATATATATATATATACCTTTCTGGTTTCATCATATATGTAACTCTACAGTTCTCTCTGGGCATTGCCATTATATGTTTGTATATGCCATCTGACTTATCACAACCTTGTCTGTGATTTGTCTGTTGTTTTTCTCATTCATGCAATTTTATTCTGTATTTGACTTTCTGATTGGGATTGTTTTGTGTGTTTTATTGAAGAAAATTATACACTTGAGAAAGGGCTTTTTTAGCCAGAAACGCGTTGTGTGCCAATAAAGGAGTGTTTATTATCATATTTGGGCTAGCGCTGTTTTCATTTGGCCGAATCCTGAGAGGAGGTTGGTCCATACTTTCCTGCAGACGCTTACAGCTGCTGCCTTTGGCCCTTACCCATAGGGCGTTACGAGCTTCTAGAGCAGGGGTCCTCAAACTACGGGGGGGAGTTGTACTGAGGAGCATATAATACAGTGGGGGGTTGTATTGAGGAGCATATAATACAGTGGGGGGGGGGGTAATGAGGGACATAAAATACAGTGGGGTTGGGGGGGGCGTAATGAGGAGCATATAACACAGTGGGGGGGCGTACTGAGAAGCATATACGACAGTGGGGTGGGGGATCGTACTGAGGAGCATATAATACAGTGGGGTGTAATGAGGAGCATATAATACAGTGGGGGGTTGTACTGAGGAGCATATGATACAGTGAAGTGGGGGATCGTACTGAGGAACATATAATACTATGGGGGGGGCACTACTGTGGAGTATATAATCTTAATTTTTTTAAAGTATATTTCGGCCCTCCACTGGTTTGAGGGACAATGAACTGGCCCCCTGTTTGAAAAGTTTGAAGACCCCTGTTCTAGAGTGTTGTGCCATTTCGCAACCTCAAGTGAGGGGGCATTTGTCCTAACCTAATTTGGCCCATTGGTTTATTTAATACACGAGGATGTGGCTCTCTTTTCTTGTTTTTACATATTCGGGCGAGCGCAGTTTTCATTTGGCCGAATCCTCAGAGGAGGTTGGTCCGTACTTTCCTATACCTGTGGTAGGCATGTAGTATGCCTGTGGTAAGCGTGCACTATGCCTGTAGTTATTGTATACTATGCCTTTTGTAGGCGTGCAGTATGCCTTTGGTAGGCATGCACTATGGTTGTGGTAGGGGTGCACTATGGTTGTGGTAGGGGTGCACTATACCTGTGGTAGGGGGTGCACTATGCCTGTGGTAGGGGGTGCACTATGCCTGTGGTAGGTGTGCACTATGCCTATGGTAGGTGTATATTATGCCTGTTATAGTCATGCCCGATGCATTTTCCTCCAGGTGTATGGACCTTGATAGGCATGCCCTATGCTATTGTTAGGCATGCATTATGCCTATGGTAGGTTTGAACTATACTTATTGTAGGTGTGCATTATGCTTGTGTTAGGCATGCACTATGCCTGCGGTAGGTGGCCACTATGCCTATGGTAGGTATATACTATATTGTAGACATCAGGCACCCACGCAGCTCTACAATACTGATAATCTTGTTACACACAGATACCACACAGCATGTTCTGCACAGGATGCAAGCCACTGAAGAAGAGGAGCTTATAGTTCCATGTGATCACTCAGCACTGCCTCTCTGCTCCTCTTCTTCTATATACTTCTGTATGTGAAGTATAACCATCTCACATCAATATCCTAATCCTGGAAAATTCCTTTAATTCTAGGCTGTATTATATTATATTATATTATATTATATTATATTATATTATATTATATTATATTATATTATATTATGAGTTCCCCACCTTTCTCTATTGCAGGGCATGCTGGAGATGACACACATCTGTATATTTTCTCCAGAGGGCACCCTAATGCTGGCTGGTGCTATGGGGCTATACCAGTCACAGTATTAACATGTCGCTGACTTCACACTATATACTGCATGTCTGGTCACAGTATACATGCTTCATCAGCTTCTCGGAAAATATGGACTTTAAAGTTACTAACAAAAGCATCCAGTACTGTAGAAATGAACTGTATTGCCAACCAATTCAAGAAATATGAAATAAGCTCAAGAAAAAGTCCCATCCATAAGTGCAATGACACCAGCCATCTTAAAATACTATTATACCTGTAAAAGAATCACCAATACAAGTGGGACGGTTGTAGTGTGCTGCTCAATGGCACCGTTCCTTTACTATAGCTTCACTATTGGACCCTCATGAGGCTGTTGCCAAGATATTGCCCCCTGCAGGCCACCTGGAGTCTTCTGCCAGCCAAGAAAGGACACACACGACACCTGACTTGACACTTTGAGTTCTTTTACTGCAGCGGATGGTATAGTATGGCAGTAAGGGGTATTAGGGTGTCTATACAAGCCTCTGGGCTGCAGCACAGGGTTACAAGTGTTCACCAGAACCAGCTGACATCCAGATGTGTCTTCTCTGTGCAACAAGTTCACGGTGTGTGTCCTCACAAGATAATTATACCACCATGGAGGAATATTACCATCCACCCTTATTCTGCTTCCTACTCCAATCTTTGAAGCTAATGTGCAAAGTAATCCCATATTTCAGAAGCATTTAAGGGATGCATCACAAAGGGGTGCTCTAGATCCGGACCCAAAAACAAATATGATGATGATGATATACTCAAATTTCGTCTCTCATGCCCAGCAAAACTCCAGCCTAAAGATTTCCCATTCATAAAAAATAATTAAAAACTCAACATACACATACATTAGCAGGAGGACCAGGGTTCGCCATGCAGAAGAGGGCGCTATCATTCTGGACTCACATATATGGCAGCAGTCCTGGCTCTTACCACCACCAAGCCTGGCTGAGCCACAGAGCCCCGAGAAAAACTGATACCCCCCAACCAAGCATCAGCCATCTGCCAAGCCAAAACCCCCAACATGCCCTGAACAAAGCTCAAATAAAAGGAGTAATTGAGAGAGGCAAAGAGCGGTACATCGAGGAATGGAGAGGCGCAATAAATAACTCCAAAAAACTCACAGTGTACCAGTCATTGCAAAGAGACTATACCATGGCCACCTACCTGGAGAGAATACGCCACCGCAAACACAGACAGACCCTGAGCCAGTATAGACTGAGCACCCACCACCTGGAGATGGAGACCGGGCGACACAGGCAGATGTACAAGCAACGGGAGAACAGAGTGTGCCAGCACTGTGACCAGAGGTCCCTAGAAGACGAGACCCACTTCCTGCTACACTGCACCAAATACTCAGCTGTGAGGGCCGTCTACTTCCAAAGACTCTCTGCCCACATCCCAGATTTCATATCTGCAGACGAGAAGAGGAAACTCTACATCCTACTGGGAGAAGAAGAGGCCACTGTGGAGATCGCTGCCCAATACGTGTCCAGTTGTCACCAAACAAGAGGAAGATGAGACCCCACGGAATGTTATACCCCAAACCACCCACCCCACCTCCCCATATAGCGGCCACCAACTAAGAGGAAGATGAGACTCCACCGACTGTTATACCCCAAATCAACCACCCCACCCCATACCCACCACTCCCCCCCCACACACACACACTTTACTAGCTTTGGCAATGCCAAATATCTATTCGGACGTGCCAATAAAGCCTGTTTGATTTGATTTGACTTCGCACAGGTATATTACTTTTTTTTTTTTTGTTTGCGTAGTGGCCCCATAAGAATTGTCCAAATTTGCACTGGTGTATTTTGTATGTTGTTTGTGTGTAAGTCCATAAGCATCATGTGATTATGTGTATGTGTATATTTTGGATATCAGTGAAAAACCTGTGATCAGATGTTATGGATACCTGGAGTAAAGCTGTGTGAATGTGACCTTGTGTAACAGTGTCATCCACAGCGCCCTGCTTCTTTAAAGCTGACATACAGCAGTGAAGGAAAATGGCTGGGTTGCTATGGAAACTTGGAGTAAAACTCTAATGTGTGGTACTCTGTGCAGAGCCGTCTATCTAATCCTCCATCATATGGTACTGTGTGCTGAGGCACATATCTAATCCTACGGCTTGTGGTACTGTGTGCAGAGGCACGTATCTAATCCTCCCTGTGTGTTATTGTGTGAAGAGGTGCGTATCTAATCCTCTGGCGTGTGGAACTGTGTGCAGATGTGCATATCTAATACTCTCCCATGTAATACTTGTGTAAACGCACGTATATAATCCTCTGGCGTGTGGAACTGTCTGAAGACGTGCACATCTAATCCTCCAGCGTGTGGTACTGTGTGCAGAGGCACGTATCTAATCCTCCCCCGTGTGGTATTGTGTGCAGTAGCGTGTATCTAATCCTCCTGTGTGTGGTATTATGTGAAGACGCGCATATCTAATCCTCTGGCGTGTTGTACTGTGTGCAGATGCGCATATATCTAATCCTTCCCCGTGTAGTACTGTGTGCAGACGCAAGTATCTAATCCTTGTTGGTGTGTTACTGTGTGCAGATGCACACATCTAATTCTCCGGTGTGTAGTACTGTGTGCAGATGCGCATATCTAATCCTCCCCCCCATGTGGTATTGTTTGAAGAGGCGCATATCTAATCCTCCAGCAAGTGAAACTGTATGCAGACGCGCGTATCTAATCTTACGGCATGTGGTACTGTGTGCAGACGCGTGTATCTAATCTTCTGGCATGTGGAACTGTGTGCTGAGATGCGTATGTAATTCTCTGGCATGTGGTATTGTGTGAAGAGGAATGTATCTAATTCTGCCCCGTGTGGTACTGTATGCAGACACAGGTATCTAATCCTCACCTATATGGTATTGTGTGAAAACATGTATCCAATCCCCCGGCGTGTGGTAATGTGTGCAGACGCACATATCTAATCCTCTGGTGTGTGGAAATGTGTGCAGACGTGTGTATCTAATCCTACGGGATGTGGTACTGTGTGCAGATGTGCGTATGTAATCCTCTGGTGTGTGGAACTGTCTGCAGATGCGCATACCCAATCCTCTGGCATGTGGTACTGTGTGCAGATGCATGTATCAAATCCCCTGGCGTGTGGTACTGTGTGCAGACGCGCATATCTAATACTACGGCATGTGGTACTGTGTGTAGACGTGCGTTTCTAATCCTCTGGCGTGTTGTACTGTGTGCAGATGCGTGTATCTAATCCTCCCCCATGTGGTACTGTGTGTAGACGTGCGTATCTAATCCTCTGGTGATGGTACTATGTGAAGACATGCGTATCTAATCCTCCGGCGTGTTGAACTGTGTGCAGATGTGCGTATCCAATCCCCTGGCGTGTGTTACTGTGTGCAGACGCTCATGTCTAATCCTCGGTCGTGTAGTACTTTGTGCAGAGGCACGTATCTAATCCTCCCCCGTGTGGTATTGTGTGGAGAGGCATGTATCTAATCCTGCCCCATGTGGTACTGTGTGCAGACGTAGGTATATAATCCTCACCTATGTGGTATTGTGTGCAGTGGTACGTATCTAATCCTCCGGCATGTGGTATTGTGTGGAGAGGTGCGAATCTAATCCTCCCCCGTGTGGTACTGTGTGTAGACGCGCGTATCTAATCCTCTGGCGGTAGTACTATGTGAAGACATGCGTATGTAATCTTCTGGCGTGTTGAACTGTGTGCAGATGTGCGTATCCAATCCTCCCCTGTGTGGTATTGTGTGAAGAGCTGCATATCTAATCCTCCCCCGTGTGGTACTTTGTGCAGACACACGTATCTAATCCTTCAGTGTGTGGAACTGTGTGCAAACGCGCATATCTAATCCTCGGTCGTGTGGTACTGTGTGCAGAGGCACGTATCTAATCCTCCCTGTGTGTTATTGTGTGAAGAGGTGCTTATCTAATCCTCTGGCGTGTGGAACTGTGTGCAGATGTGCATATCTAATCCTCCCCTGTGTGGTATTGTGTGAAGAGGCGCGTATCTAATCCTACGGCGTGTGGAACTATGTGTAGACGTGCATACCTAATCCTCCAGCGTGTGGTACTGTGTGCAGAGGCACGTAACTAATCCTCCCCGTGTGGTACTGTGTGCTGTGACGCATATCAAATTCTCTGGCGTGTGGTACTGTGTGCAGAGGCATGTATCTAATCCTCCAAAGTGTGGTACTGTGTGCAGAGGCATGTATCTAATCCTCCCGTGTGGTATTTTGTGAAGAGGCGCGTATCTAATCCTACGGTGTGTGGAACTGTGTGTAGATGTGCGTATCTAATCCTACAGCATGTGGTACTGTGTGCAGACGCGTGTATCTAATCCTATGGCATGTACAACTGTGTACAGTCGCGTGTATCTAACCCTCTGGCGTGTGGAACTGTATGCAGACGTGCGTATCTAATCCTATGGCATGTCGTACTGTGTGCAGACGCGTGTATCTAATCCTCTGACATGTGGTACTGTGTGCAGATGCATGTATCCAATCCCCCGGCATGTGGAACTGTGTGCAGACGCACGTATCTAATCCTTCAGTGTGTGGAATTGTGTGCAGTATTTAATCCCTTGGTGTGTGGGACTGTGTGCAGATGTGTGTATCTAATCCTCTATCTAATCGTGTGTATCTAATCCTAATCTGTGTGACACTGTGTGTTTATCTGTGTATCTAATCCTCTAATGCGTGTCTCTCAGCTTGGATATCAGTGTTGGGTTGTGTATGTGGAGCAACCGTGTGTATTGCAGTTGGAATATGAGTGAAAGACTTGCAGGTCTGTATTGGTTAAGGGGGGGGCATTGTGTTGGGAATGCTGTGTCTCAGCAACGGTACGCCCGAGCGAGTTGGAATCTCGTCTTAAACCTTCCCGGATACCTGAAGTATTGGTGAAGAACGGTCCAGTAGTTTGGTCGCGCATAGAGAACAGACAGACAAGAATTAATTTTTATAATATTATTATTATTATTATTATTATTATTGTTTATTTATATAGCACCATTAATTCCATGATGCTTTACATTTGGGGGTTTACATACAATACACAAAATATACAGGTAGATATAATACTAACAGTGACCGACTGGCACAGTGGGGTAGAGGGCTCTGCCCATGAGGGCTTACTATCTATACATATATAAATAAGATGAATATAAAAGCAATTGAGTGATTAAAACTTCTAGCAGCGTTTCCAGGAATCTGAAGTAGAAGGTGCTCATTAAAGGGATTCTATCATTAGAATCCCTGTGCTGTCTGAAAACTCATTTACATAAGGAAGAAAGAAGCTATTTCTCAGGAATGGCGGTGCAGATCAGAATAATAAAGGTAAGAGAATAGCCTTTCTTAAGGCTATTCCTATGTGTACTTAGTTAAAAAAAAAAAGGGATTCTAGTGATAGAATTCCTTTAAGGCTACAAAGACACTAACTATAAACTCCACCAGATCGAAGGAGCATATGAATAAAATTCTACTGTCCGTATGGCATACTGACACTATGGACCACCAGTGGTAATTTGAGTGTCCAAATAATAAGGGAGCACACTCAATGGCTTCCCTTTGATATGGGCTAGTAACCAACTTGTTTACAAGGTCCACTGTTATGGTCTATTACAGGTACAACTTGATAAACTCTATAATCGATATCACACTATTAGTGTGAAGGAGAATTGATCCCCATCTTAGAGGGAACACCGATTCCCCTGTCAACAAAACGTTTGATCACTTTATGGACAGCGGAGATCCAACATCTCAAGCTGATTTCCAGGATTGGTGGAGGTCTCAGAGGTCGGATCATCAATGATACATTACATACAATATGTTAGACAGCAGAACACCTTTAAAAGGAGTGTGTTGCCAATTTTTGTATTTATTTATTAAAATCACATAAATTTCACTATCACTTTTTCATAATCAGTTTTTATTTTCTAATTGTAGATTATATTTATTCTATTTTCTGTTCATGATTATGGGGGTAGCCATCTTGCCTGAGCTTTTTCTTTGCACAGGCAGGGGCCCCATGTGGCGCAAATGCCACTGCAAAACCACAACTTTTTATAGTCATTGCAAGTTCTAGTGAATCCCATCCACAAATTGCAGAAAAATACACGCTGTGGTTTTGGAAATCACAATAGGCAAACGCCAGTGGTTTCCCTATAGGTATAATTGAAGCAGAAAGTTGGCAGAGGAAAACCTCCCCTGCAGACTTTCTGTGAAAGGTGCTACGGGAAAAACAGTTTCCACCGTGTTTTTTCCTGCAGGGCTTTTTCGCTGTGACCTGCTACATTGGACCTTAGCCTCAACAACACAGTCATGGTCATAGGCAGCAAGAATTAGGAGGCAACTGGCTGAGGTCTATGGGAGAGTTTTCTAAACATCCTCTATGCAGGCAGGGGACTAGATAAGCTATGACACCATCTACTGTATTGTCAGTAGTGAATGTAATGATGGCTCACCATGGGTGTTATCTGTAGAGTTGTGAAGTTCTATTGTGATCCTGTCTGTCTTGGTGATGTAAATAAGGTCACTGCTGAAATGATAAACCCTGCAGAATTAGCAAGTGTAAGGCTGCTAACAGGCTTTAGTGGAAAGAGTGCAAGATATTGTACTTACGATTTTTCCCACAGCAGTTTTCACAGAAGGTCTGTAGAGTTTTCCTCTGCTGCCTTTCTGCTTCCATTATACCTATACGGAAACCACGGGCGTTTCCATAGCTATAATTGACATGCTGCGATTTGCAAAAACTCAAGTGTGCAGATTATTTTCTGAAATGTGTGGATGGGATTAACCATACCTCCCAACCGTCCCGATTTCCGCGGGACAGTCACGATTTGGGTGACATGTCCCACGGTCCCGGTTGGAGGGAGGCATGTCCCGATTTCAACTCAGATCTGCGTCCAGAGTTGAACACATATGCGGCTGAAGCAAGGAGCTGACACAGGTCAGCTCCTCGCTTCGCTACTGCGCGCCTCTCTCGCTGACACATGCGGCTGAAGGAAGGAGCTGACACAGGTCAGCTCCTCGCTTCGCCGCTGCGCGCCTCTCTCTCTGACACATGCGGCTGAAGGAAGGAGCTGACACAGGTCAGCTCCTCGCTTCGCCGCTGCGTGTCTCTCTCGCTGACACATATGCGGCTGAAGCGAGGAGCTGACCTGTGTCAGCTCCTCGCTTCATCGCTGCCGCTGGCTCCTGGCTTGTAGTGGAGCCGGCGGCAGCAGCGAAGCGAGGAGCTGACACAGGTCAGCTCCTCGCTTCAGCCGCATATGTGTCAGCGAGAGAGACACGCAGCGGCGAAGCGAGGAGCTGACCTGTGTCAGCTCCTTCCTTCAGCCGCATGTGTCAACGAGAGAGGCGCGCAGAGAGCGGCGAGGGAGCGGAGGAGAAGGTAAGTTTAATGTGGAGGTGGAACGTGAATCTGGGGGCAGATGAAGGAGAGGACGGCATGACACTGGGGGCAGAGATGGAGAGGACGGCATGACACTGGGGGCAGAGATGGAGAGTACGGCATGACACTGGGGGCAGATGAAGGAGGGGACGGCATGACACTGGGGGCAGAGATGGAGAGGACGGCATGACACTGGGGGCAGAGATGTGGGGACATGAATCTGGGGGCAGAGATGGAGGGGGACATGAATCTGGGGGCAAAGATGGGGGGACATGAATCTGGGGGCAGAGATGGGGGGACATGAATCTGGGGGCAGAGATGGAGGGGGGACATGAATCTGGGGGCAGAGATGGGGAGACATGAATCTGGGGGCAGAGATGGGGGACATGAATCTGGGAGCAGAGATGGAGGGGGGACATGAATCTGGGGGCAGAGATGGAGGGACATGAATCTGGGGGCAGAGATGGAGGGGACATGAAACTGGGGGCAGAGATGTGGGGACATGAATCTGGGGCAGAGATGGAAGGGGGACATGAAACTGGGGGCAGATGAAGGGTGTATATGAAACTGGGGGAGAGATAGAGGGGGGACATATAATTTACGGGTGACTGTAGGAGGATTATACTGTGTGCGGGCACATGAAAAATTAACGAGTGGGTGGAGTCAACACAAAAGTGGGCGGGGCTAAATTTGGCACGGCGCGCTACGCGCACCGCACATTTTGTCCCTCTTTCAGTTCTTCAAAAGTTGGGAGGTATGGATTAACCAGAATCCCTTCCGTTTTGCAGGAACTGTACAATGCCACAGTTTTTACTTTAAACCTTGCAGTTCAAGCAACATGTTGAAGAAAAGTTATGTTGCAGATTTTGCTGTGTTTTGTGGGCCAAAGCTAAGAGTATATTTAGTAGAGATGGGCGAACCATTCAGGATTGGTTTTGTTTCAAGTTCGAGTAGCTCGGGTCCAATATTTGTTTCAGGTCAAACAAGTTTGGTACGAATCACACCTTAAATTGGTTTAAAACACAGTCTAGTATACTATCACGGCTTCTAGGACCCTATCTATAAAACATAGTGTACAATACTCTCAGGGCTCCTAGGAACCTATCTATAAAACATAGTATAGAACACTGTCTTGGCTCCTAGGAACCTATCAAAAAAAACCATAGTGTATGACACTGTAAGGGCTCCTAGGAACCTATATATAAAACACAGTATAGAACACTCCTAGGAATTTATCTATAAAACATAGTGTATAACACTGTCAGGGCTCGTAGGAACACATCTATAAAACATAGTGTAGAACCCTGTAAGGGTTCCTAGGAACCCATCTATCAAACACACCGTGTAGAACACTCTTAGTGTATGACACTGGCAGGGCTCCTAGCAGGGTCGGACTGGGGTTTCTAGGGCCCACCAGTGGAATTGTTTCTAGGGGCCCACCAACAGGACCCTGCAGATCAGTGGTGGTACCAAGACACGACGACTGAAGGTAATAACATGTCGGGAGCCATGCTGCTCACCCACTATACCATCTGCACTACCTAAATGTACTGCTACACCTTGTATGGCAAGTGAACAGCATGGGTCCTATAAATGCTACTATTACCTGTAGCTGCTCGGTCCTGTAAAAAGGCTGATCTGCAGAGGTCCTGGCTGTTATATCATCACAGATGTAATATTGATGGCTTATCCTAAGGACAGACCATCAATATTAGAAAGATGAATAAATCCTTTAGGGCTAGTTCACACGGAGATACATGAACTCCGCGTGTGAACATTCCGTTGCAGATGCCAGGCATCCCGTCGTGGCATTCCGCTCCGGATTAGGCCCAAATGAATGGGCCGGAGCCTCACGCCACGGATGCTGAGACTGACTCAGCCGCGGAATCCGCGGCAAGATAGGGCAGCTCGCTTCTTTTTTCCGCTACTAGCTAGAATTTCCAGAAATGAGACCATGAGACGGAACAGACACAGGCGGGGGACAACGGGGTGCTGGGGACAGGTGAGTATACTTTTTTTTTTTTTTTATTTATAATGGCGGCCACCACAGTGATCACTCCAGTTTATAGACAACCTCTTTTAAGGGGATGTCTGGGCCAAATTTTTTATGGCCACTTCACTGGTCTCCCCCAATACAGTGGTCTCTTCACTGGTCCCCCATAATGTATGGGATACAGTGATGGGGCCATTATATTGTGTGGGAGCAGTGATGGGGCTGTGTGGAAGGGGGATGTTACACTTTGTGGGGCATATTAAAGGGGTTGTGCAGGGTTAATCTTTTGCATGGCCTATGCTCAGAATAAGTCATAAATACCTCAAACCTCACATTGCAGAAACACAATGTCTTTAGCTACTATAAAAAAATATATATATATATGTGTGTTTTACAAAATCAGCAAAGTGAATGAAATTTAATCAAATTTACCTCATCCGCACACTGCAGGAAAAAAAAGATGTGGAAGATGCTGCAAACTCTAAAATGTGTGTGCTTCTAAAAACATGGCTGGTTACTTTCAGCTGCGCAATCAGGAGAAAGTATCGGGAAAATGCATCAAAAGCGCGATAAAAAAACGCTGTGGAAAAAATACATTGAGATTCGCCGCTATTTATTCCACAGGGTTTTTGAGCTGCGTTTCGTTGTTGGGCCTCATCCTGATCATCTCAATATACTGTGTACTAGGGGCAACACATTGGCTCAGTGGTTAGCACTGCAGCCTTGCAGCGCTGGAGTCCTGGCTTCGAATCCTGCCAGGAACAACATCTGCAAGGAGTTTGTATGTTTTCCCCATGTTTGCGTGGATTTCCTCCCATATTCCAAAAAGACATACTGATAGGGGAAAAACATGTACATTGTGAGCCCTATATGGGGCTCACAATCTACGTTAAAAAATATTGTCTACTACACTATAAGGCTAAGGCCCCATGTAGCATCCCGCAACAAAAAAATGCTGTGGAAAAACCCCGGTGGCAACGCATCAGTTTTTCCCACAGCACTTATTGCAGAAACTCTGCAGAGGTTTCCCCTGAGGACTTTCTGCTTCCTTTATACCTATAGGGAAACCGCCAGTGTTTATGTAGGTATAAGTGACATGCTGCAATTTCCAAAACCACAACAGTTTTGGAAATTGCAGTGTGTCCACTGCGTGTATTTTTCTGCAATGTGTGGATGGGATTGCACACACTATATACCTACACACTCAGGCCTGGTTCACATCTGCGTTCGGTAATCCATTTGGGGAGTCCGCATGGTGACCCCCCAACAGACTACTGAACGCATTAGCAAGCGGTGTGCAGTGAAAGCACACGGACCCCATAGATTATAATGGAGTCCATGTGCTTTCCGTGCGGTGTCCACACGGAACATGCGGACAGAAAAGTACCTCACGATCTACTTTCCTGTCCGCATGTTCCGTACAGAGACCGTGCGGAAAGCACACGGACTCCATTATAATCTATGGGGTCCATGTGCTTTCACTGCACACCATTTGCTAATGCTTTCGTAGTTCATTCGGAGGGACCCCCATGTGGACTCTACGAACGGATTACAAAACGCAGACCTTATACATATACCATATATACATTACTATAGCATATATACACTATGAAGTGGAGAGAGGTATAGTGTAGGAGAACCGCTATTTTTCCCCAAGACTGTTGCAGTATGCACAGGCGTTTAGCTTGTAGGTGCCAGGCTGGAGTAAATTTAGAGTCAGTCCTGCAGGGCAATCCACTCCAGGCTTGGGAACCGACCAGCAGGGCTTTGTAAGTAGCACAGGTGGGCTGGTTAGTGAGATGAGAGAGACTGAAACACACACTCAACCAGTTTGGGAAAGCTGTGCCAAAAAGGACGCTGTTAAAGGGCTGGGTATGTGAACACCTTGTTTACTTGTGAACCCTGTTTGTTAGGAGGTCAGCAGTAGGCTGACCCCCTGGTTAGTGAGGGAATACCGTATTTTTCGGACTATAAGACGCACTGGACTATAAGACGCAGGTTTTAGAGGAGAAAAATAGGGAAAAAAAAATTTCAGGCAAAAAAATGGTAAAATATTTAATATGGGAGTTGTAGTTTTGGAACAGCTGCAAGGCCACATTGACAGGTGACCCTGCAGCTGTACGGGGATGTATAGGGCGTTTTTTTTGTGGGGCCAGGTGTAGACCGGGCATTTTCAGACACAGGGATACCTAATGTATATGTTTCACAGTAATGTTATACTTTTATATGTATTCTAGGGAAAGGAGGTGAACTTTTATTTATTTTATTTTTTATTATATTTTTTTAAGTGTTTTTTATTTATTTTTTTTACTATTTTCATATCCCCCGCCTAGGGGGCTTGAACCTGCAATCATTTGATTGCAAGTCCCATAGACGGCAATACATGCCGTCTATACATTACTATCGCGGAGGGTCATAGACCAGCCGCGATAGTAATATATATCTATGACAGGCCTGGGAGCCTTCATTAGGCTCCCGGCTGTCATCAGAACAGGTCGGCTCCTGCGACCTCGCCGTGCAGGAGCCGGCCTGCATCACTAAAGGTATGAGGCCGGGGGGGGGGGCTAACTGACTGTCGGGACCTGCGGTGGAGGAGTGGGTTTGCAGCATGGCCGCGCTACTGCCACCGCTGGTTTTCTTCAGCGGCAGTAGCGCGGCAATCTGCAGGCCCCGGCAGCTAAGACGCTCCCCGGCATCCGGTCTATTACAGCAGATGCCGGGGACTGTCTTAGCTGCCGGGGCCTGCGGATTGCCGCGCTACTGCCGCTGAAGAAAACCAGCGGAGGCAGTAGCGCGGCCATGCTGCAAACCCACTCCTCCACCCACATTCAGACTATAAGACGCACCCTCATTTTCCTCCGAAATTTTGGGGGAAAAAAGTGCGTCTTATAGTCCGAAAAATACGGTAACTCGTTTAGTAAGCTGCCGGAGAGGCGTAGGTGTTTCCCTGTCGTCCTACAGCGGCACAGTATGGGGTATTTCTGCCCCTGTGTGCTGGTAGGACAGGCAGATTTTTAATTAGACAATTAATTAATCATGGCTTGCCCTATAAGAGGGCCCAAGAACCTCCCCCTGTGTGTTTTTTCTGTCCTGTGTGACCAGACAGGTGGTGAGGAGGCCTGTGGCCTCCTGTAGGGGTAGGAAGAAGGTGTCTGTTAACCCTTCTTCTCCCCCATTTTTCTCTTTCCCTTTTTCTTTCCTCCTGAGAGAAAGATTTAGATTTTGTCTTATCTGCTCTGCAGGGTGTTCTGATGGCTCAGCTGTGCACAGCTCATTCACTGCCCAGTAAGGTAAGCTGAGTCCTAGCTCCAGCTTTCCTCTGTGTTTAGTGCAAACTAAAAGCACTGATACTTTTGCTATGGGCACTCTGTTATGCACCTGTACGTGCCTGTCTGTGTTACATTCACAGGCATGGAAATTGTGTGGGAGCTTCCATTGTTCCCTTTATGCTTAGTGCATAGTCTGAGCACTTATGTTTATTGCAATGGCCTGTATGTACCTGTCTGTGTTACAGTCACAGGCATAGAAATTGTGGGAGCTTCCAGCGTTCCCTTTATGCTTAGTGCATAGTCTGAGCACTTATGTTTATTGAGATGGCCTTTATATGTCTGTCTGTGTTACAGTCAAGCATGGAATTGGGAATGTCTATTGCGATGGCCTGTGCGATTGCTATGGCTTGTGCGCACCTAGCTGGCCGGGTTTCGCCCGATGCCATAAAACGCAGCTGATGGGAACAGCAGCCTATGAGATGGCAGTGAGTTTTCCAGTGAGTTTCCACAGCTCTGGTGAGGTAAGCTGAAGGTGCACCAAGACTACTTTTGTGAGTGAACAAAGCCGTTTAAAAAATAAAAAAAAAAAGTTTTTTTTTTTAGTTTCTGTCTGTAAGGAAACAGACTTTTATGTTGAGTGCACTGGGTCTAGAGTTCTATACTGTTTGTACTCTACCCGAAGGTTAGACCTGTCTGCTGCCATCTGCGCCATCTGCCTGTGGGCTGCCTTACTAACGCCTACTGTGTCGGCTTGACTACCTGGCTCATCGCACTGCTGCCTACTTGGGCAGCCATCTGCAGCATCTGCCTGATTCGGCTACTGGCCTCCTAGTGAGGGCTACCTGCCTTGAGTACCTGCTACCTCTGCTCCTGTAGGAGCATCATGAGCAGAAGCATATTGCTGGTAGAGATTATAGACCCTCCTCAAGGAGGTGGTTTGGTGAGTACGGATCCGGAATAAAGTGAAAGCATTTCCTTACTTCTAGTAGACATCCGTACTTCCTTGTCTCAGCTCGCAAAGAAGCCATGCCCTGGAAGGCTTTCCTGTCGCTCCCCTCTATGAGGCTCCAGGAAGACGACGACGACTCATTCCAGCAGACCTATCTCCTATTAGGACCAGACCAGGCTACTGAAGTCCATCCGGTCTACAGTGGACTAAGGATGCTGACGGGGAAGCCTCCACGTCTACCTCTGGGGGGTAAATTACCTTCCATGCAGATGCATCTCTGGCCAGCATCATGCTTCAGCAATGGAAACAACCTGAGAAGGGACATTCCTCTATGAGAGTCAGGTCCCTGTTCCCCAGGACCCATCACAATGGGACAAGTGGGGGCCTCCCCCGAAGATAGACCTTAGAAGATGGCTCAAATTTTCAGGACCTCCGGGATCGCAAAGCGGACTCCAACCTAAAGAAGGTGTATTCCGCCAGGTCAGCTCAGGCCTCAGTAGCCATAGTCTCAACTGCTGTGTCCGATTATCTGCGGACCCGTCTTTCTCAACTTGAACGGAAGCCTCCACAGAGCAGTGGACTACATCTCATCCAGACAACAGCTAAGGCTCGCCTCCAGTTCCATGGCTATGTCTACGGCCGCATGAGGCCTCTATGGTTAAATCTTTGGAGAGCTGATCTCACCTCAAAATTCGTGCTCTGCTCCCTTCCCTTTGAGCCTGGGAAGGTATTCAGCTGAGGGCTGGATGACCTCATGGAAGGTCTAGTTGAGGGCAAAGGGAAATCCCTGCAGCAAGCCTCCAGAGGAAGGAGATCTCCCCCTCCTAGGGTTCAAAGGTCAACATCTGGCCTTAGATGCCAGCAACAACGGCGGTCTAGATACCGTCCTAGAGGCGCGGGTAGTGGTAATCCGGGGATGACCCCAAAAGAAGCCTGAATTGTTATGGGGCACCGCTCTCTGTGGCCATCATTCATGTTGGAGGACGTCTTTTCCATTTTTTTCTGTGATATGGAGAACCCACATAGAAGATCTTTGGGTCCTACTGGTGGTAGAACGCAATTATTCTTTAGAGTTCGATCATCTACCTTCCGACCAGCCAGTTGGAGTCGGTAGACACTGTAACATTTTATCTACAGCAGGGAGAAGTAATGATCACTCTAGATCTCAAGGACGCGTATCTCCAAGTCCCTATTTTTAGTCCTCACAGGAAGCATGACCAGAATCGCCATTTATATGGCCCACCACAGAGAGCATTATCAAGTCACCGCACTGCCGGTTGGCATTTTCTCAGCCCCATTCGTATTCATCAAGGTGGTCGCTCCGGTCGCCACCGCCCTCAGACTACAAGACCTATTCATCGTTCCCTACTTGAACAACGGGCTCATAAAAGCTCAGTCTCTGCAATCCTCCAACACCTCCAGATAGCTATCAACCTCCTACAGAAGTTAGGTTGGTTAGTCAATTGGGAGAAATCAGAGATCGTGCCAGCTACCCGGAAGAAGTTCCTGGGTTTTATTGTGGATCCAGAGTTGATGCAGATCTTCCTTCCAGCCCAAGGAGGTTGAGTATAGAGGCTGCCGCCCGCTTCCTATTTCGGACCCGGCGAGTTACCATCTGCACCGCAATGAGAGTCCTCGGCCTGATGTCATCCTCGGCCAGGGTGGTCCCTTGGGCTTTATGGCATTTGCGTCCCCTTCAGACTGAAGTGTTGAGAACCTGGAATGGCTCTCCTCAGGGATTGCACAAGAAGATCTGCTTTTCTCCCAGTACCCATCTTTCCCTCAGATGGTGATACACCCAAAAGACGGAAGGTCCTCAGTCCCGACAGTGTGGACCCTGTTGACAATAGATGCATCCCATTTGGGATGGGGAGCCCATCTGGAAGACAAGACTGTGCAAGGTCGTTGGAGGAGACCAGAGTTGGGAACGTCCAATCAAAGAGCCCAGAGCAGTCTATCTGGCTATTCTTCACTTTGCAAAGCTGTGAAGGTTTGTTCAGACAACATGACCACTGTAGTCTATATCAACAAACAAGATGGCACCAGATCTCCAGCCCTGCTGAGAGAGGCAAAGCTTATATTTTTCCTGGGCAAGAAAGAATTTGACCCAGTTATCCGCTGTTCACATCAAGGGCTCCCTGAACATAGTAGCGGATCAGTTGAGTCGGGGTATCACTGTATCTGGTGAATGGTCACTCAGTTCAGACGTATTTCAACTGATCGTCCAGAGATGGGGTCTCCCGGAGGTCGATCTTATGGCAACCCAACTCAACGCCAAGGTGGGGACCTTCTGCTCTCTGTACCAGAAGGACAATCCCTTGGCAGTGGATGCCCTGTCCATCGAATGGAGGTTCAGGCTGATATACATCTCCCTCCAATTCCAATCATACCATGGGGTATTGATAAAATAAGACAGGACCAAGCCTTGGGAATTGCCATAATCCCGTTCTGGCCAAAAAGGGTTTGGTTTGCCCAGCTCATGTGGATGAGTCAAAGCATATACTGGAGGCTTCCCCCCTCTCTCAGACCTGGTAACATAAGGAGAGCTGAGATGCCAGGATCTGAGGAGACTCAATCTGACAGCCTGGAGATTGACCAGTCCCTATAAAGGACTGTCTCAAGCCGTTCTGAAGACTCTCACAAGCACCAGAGCTGGGCCTACTAATACCATCTATAGAAGAATTGGTAAAATCTTCAATGCCTGGTGTCTGAACATGAAATGGACTCCTCCGATTCCCCCAGTAAGGGCGATCCTGGATTTTCTTCAAAACGGACTAGACAGAGGGCTCGCTGCTGCCACCCTAAAGGTACATGTAGCCGCTCTGTCCGCCTATCTGGGGAGGCGTTTGTCTCAAGATCCTTTAGTAAGCACCTTTATGAAAGGGGCAACTAGGCTGAGACCTGTGGTTACCACACTTGTCCACCAGTGGGACCTTAATACGGTCCTTTCGGCACTACTCACAAAGCCTTTTTGAGCTGCTGAAAGAGGTCGAACTAAAGTTCCTGACCTACAAAACAGCAATTCTTGTGGCTATAGCATTAGCCAAAAGGGTCAGTGAGTTACAAGCTCTGTCTTCGGAGAAGCCATATACCTCCTTCTTCCGGATCAGGTTCCGCTTAGGTTCCTTCCGGGCTTCAGACCCAAAATTCCTTCCACCATAAATATAAACCAGCTGATCACCTTACCAGCTTTTTTCCATCTCCTTCCTCTGCTGACGAAGAAAAGTTCCATACACTGGACCTCATGAGATGCCTGAGGATCTACCTCCAGCATACGTGTTCCTTCAGAAAGTCAGGAAAACCTCCTCATCAACCTCCTGGGGAGACACAAAGGACTTAAGGCTTCCAAAGCCACAATTTCACGCTGGGTCAGGGAGACAATTAAGTTCTCTTATTCAAGGGCGCATTCCACGAGGTTGGTTTCCACCTCCTGGGCAGAGACAAAAGCCTTGTCTCTAAGTCAAATTTGCTGCTGCATATTGGTCCTCAGAGGCAACCCTTGTGTTCCACTACTGCCTGGACACTCGAGCTTCAGAAGCTACTGCTTTCGGTCACGGTTTAAGTGCAGTTGGTGGTGAGGACCCACCCTAGGGGATTACTTGCTAACTCCCCATATTGTGCCGCTGTAGGACGACAGGGAACGAAGGATTATGAAGATAATCTTGTTTCCCTTAGTCCTAACAGCGGCACAAGACTTCCCGCCCGGAAGAATTTTGCCATTGTTATAAGTATACTATGTTACCTATGTATAATTAGATTACTCTTGTATATACACGCAGGGGGGAGGTTCTTGGGCCCTCTTATAGGGCAAGCCATGATTAATTAATTGGCTAATTAAAAATCCGCCTGTCCTACCAGCACCCAGGGACAGAAATACCCCATATTGTGCCGCTGTTAGGACTAAGGGAAACAAGATTATCTTCATAAACCTTCGTTATTTTCATTTGTTTGTTTTGACATGCTGAGCACTACCTGTACCTTTAAGCTTGTCTGCTGCAATAAAGACTGCTTTTGGGAAAGAAACCAGAGCTTCTGAATCCCCTGTACATCACCACACACATATAAATTTATATACGTTCATATCATATACCAAATATGTCATATATATATATACTTATATGAATGTATGAATACTATATATACTCACATATATACAGTGATACCTCGGTTCTCGAACGCCTTGACTTTCGACCAAATCGGTATTCGAACAGGAAATTCGAGAAAATTTTGTCTTGGAATCCGAACAAATATTTGGAACTCGAACAGCCGAACGTCCGAGATTAGCCGAGTTGAGCCGAATGGCGTTCATTCGGCCCAGCGCCTTGCCTGCGTCATCATTGTGAGTCAGTGAGAGAGAGAGAGTACTGCACTGTACTGCAAATTACTGTACTGTACACTGAATTTAACCCTTAGACATGGGTCCAAAGAAAGCCAGAAGTGGTAATGCAGACAAAGGTAAGCGGAAAGCTGTGAGAACAACGATTGAACTCAAGAAAGAAATCATTGGCAAATATGAACAGGGCACACGTGTGTCGGATCTGTCTGCAGAGTATGGCATGCCAAAATCAACCATCTCTACCTTCCTTAAGAATAAAGCTGTTATAAAGGCTGCCAGTGTTGCCAAAGGTGTTACACTGTTAACTAAGCAAAGGCCTCAGATAATGGAGGAAATGGAGAAGCTGCTCCTTATTTTCATTAAAGAAAAAGAGTTAGCAGGTGACAGCATCAATGAAGTCGTTATTTGTGAGAAAGCACTCCAAATATTTAGTGACCTGAACACAGAAACACCTGGTACAAGTGGTGAAGGTGCTTTCACGTTTAAAGCCAGCAGAGGTTGGTTTGAGAATTTCAGACATAGAAGTGGCATACATCGCGTCACTAGGCATGGGGAGGCAGCTAGTGCAAACCAGGAGGCTGCTAATAGCTTCATAAAAGAATTTAGTGACTATGTCAAGGCAGAAGGGTTTGTTCCTGAGCAGGTCTTCAACTGCGATGAGACCGGATTATTCTGGAAAAAAATGCCAGCCAACACCTACATAACCAAAGAGGAAAAAGCACTACCAGGGCACAAGCCTATGAAAGATAGGCTTACTCTTTTGTTTTGTGCAAATGCAAGTGGTGATTGCAAGGTAAAACCCTTGCTTGTCTATCATTCTGACAAGCCATTCAAAAGACACAATGTCATGAAGAGTAAATTGGCTGTGATGTGGCGGTCTAACACCAAAGCTTGGGTTACCCGACAATTCTTTACAGAGTGGGTGCGTGAAGTTTTTGCACCTCGAGTGAAGGAATACCTGACAGGAAAAAATTTGCCATTAAAATGTCTATTAGTGATGGACAATGCTCCTGCTCACCCCCCAGCTTTAGAAGAAGATCTAGTTGATGACTATAGCTTCATAAAAGTAAAATTCTTACCCCCCAATACAACCCCTATTCTGCAACCCATGGACCAACAGGTCATATCCAATTTTAAGAAATTGTACACAAAGGCCCTCTTCCAGAAGTGCTTTGAAGTGACAAATGACACACAGTTAACTCTGAGGGAATTTTGGAAAGAACACTTCAACATCCTGAATTGTGTAAACTTGATTGACACTGCTTGGAGTAATGTCACTCATCGCACATTGTATGCTGCATGGCGAAAACTTTGGCCCGAAAGGGACAGTGAGGCTTTAGAACCTGAGTCAGCTCCTGTCGTTGATGAAGATGTTGCTGTGGTTGATGATGTTGTGGCCATAGGAAAGACCATGGGCCTTGACATTCAGCAAGATGACATCAACGAACTAGTGGAAGGTCACGCTGCTGAGTTAACCACCGAGGATCTGATGCACCTACAACAACAGCAGCAGAAGGATATGGTTGAAGAAATTTCTTCTGAAGAAGAGGAGAGAGTGGAGGATATTTCTAGTGGCCTTATTCATGAAATGTGTGCTAAATGGGCAGAAATCGCCAATTTTGTTGAACAACATCACCCTGATAAAGTGGTAGCAAATAGAGCAGTTAACATTTTTAATGACAATGTTATGTCCACTTTCCGCAAAATTTTGCAAAGGAGAAAAAAACAGCAAACCATTGACAAATTCTTCCGTAAAGAAATCAGACAAGCAACTGCAGAGCAAGATTCTGATTCTCCTCAGCAAAAGAGACAGAGAACAGAAACACCCAAAGAGCAGTTACCCTCTGTTTTTATTGAAGAGGACTTCCCATCAGAACAATAACCATCCCCCTTCCCGCCTCCCTCCACTTTCATTCCCTCCTGCCATAAAGGTTGGTACAGGTACAGTAAATGAAACACAATTTACTGTACTGTACAGTACATTTTATTTTTTTTGTTTTAATAAATACACTTTTATTTCTTATTTCTTGTTGAGACTCATGTTTTTCTACATATTATATACAAATTAGGCCAGTAAATAGGCATTTTCTGGGGCTTGGAACGAATTAATCCAGTTTCCGTTATTTCCTATGGGTTTTTTTGTTTCGGTTCTCGAACAATTTGGTTCTCGACCGACCTCCCGGAACGAATTATGTTCGAGAACCGAGGTATCACTGTACATACAATCCTACACATTATAGTATACTGTATATACATACCTGTATACAAACATACAGTACTCACACAATATACAAGATATATACTTTTGTACACATACATACATATTAAGTATACAGATATTGCCAAAAGAATATACTCACATTTTGCAGCAGTGACCCTTCACAGCAGACTGCTTCCAGTCTTCTCCACACGCTCCGCTGTGAGAGACGACTCACTGTGATTGGGAGGAAGTCTGGGCAGCACAGCAGGTCCTCACAGGAAAAGAGCCATAGCTGCAGCAGGTTAGTGAGAGGATTACGAGCAGCCATGCTGAAGCTGCACACGTGTCCTCCGATATATACTTTCCCTATATATTGGGAGGACACTATGTGCAGCTTCAACATCAGCTAATGGGGGCCCGTGTGTGTTGAGGCAAATGCAGATGCATGGGTCAGGTGCTCGACTGGGGGCCCCTGACCAATGTATCTTCATTAGTACAATGAGGACTTAACAGTCGGGGCTTGGGGGGATTCACCGGTTCCCCGGCAGGCCAGTCTGACCCTGGCTCCTAGGAACTTATCTATAAAACAGTGTATAATACTCTTAGGGCCTCTAGGAACCTATCTGTAAAACATAGTGTAGAATACTGTAAGGGCTTCTAGGTACACATCTATAAAACATAGTGTAGATCCTTGTCAGAGTTCCTAAGAACCTATCTATAAAACATAGTGTAGAATACTCTTAGGGCTTCAAGGAACCTATCTATAAAACATAATGTAGAACACTCTCGGAGCTCCTAGGATCCCTGATAATCCCTGACTGCTGGTGTGCTTTCATAAAGCTTCAGCCATGAAACTTGGTCCATGTGTTGGCTGGATTTACCAGCCTGCACCTTTTTCTGGCAGAGGGAATCCTAGTACTATAGTTATCTATGTCTATGATGCTAGGAGCCTCCAAGTGACATACTGTCCTGTACTGTGGGGTGCAGGCCAGTAAATCTGGCCAACAACACTAAGTTTCACTGTTGACTAGAGATGAGCGAACACTGTTCGGATCAGCCGTTCCGAACAGCACGCTCCCATAGAAATGAATGGAAGCACCTGGCACGTACACTTTGCCGGCGGCCGGTCGCCGTGCCAGGTGCTTTCGTTCATTTCTATGGGAGCGTGCTGTTCGGAACGGCTGATCCGAACAGTGTTCGCTCATCTCTACTGTTGACACGTGATCAAGTTAATGTTCCCTAAATGTCAAACAACCTTTCTGTGTATAGTCCTGAAAAATACTATATTATCTAAGGATAGGTTCACACTAGCGCACGCTTTCTGTTTGGGGAGTCCGTCTCCCATTCTGTTTGAAAAATGCAGAGAGAAAAGTCCTGCAAGCATTTCTGTAGGCATAATTGATATACTGCATGTCTGCTGCACATATTTTGGCCACGTGGGTCCCCAGCCTAGAAAGGGGTTTGAGAAAATTTTAAAATGTTTGGTAAAAAGCAGGAAAGTTGCACGTTTAGTGTAACTGCTCTGCTGGTACAATCCAGATTTGTTTCCTTCCATGTTTGAATGGCTTGCCGTACATGCACATAACTACAAAGGCCAGGGATTGACCTCAGCTATCATATAGAGATCACTACAAAACATGTAAACAGACTAAGGCTGTGTTCACACTAGCGCTCACTTTCCGTTGGGGTGATTCTGTCCCTCATTCTGCTTGAAAAATGCAGAGAGAAAAGTAAGCAGGACTTTTCTCTCTGCATTTTTTAGGTGGAAACCCGGCAGACCCCATTATAGTCTATAGGGTCTGTGGGTAACTGCTTTTGAAGCAGATTGGGTTTCTGTTTTTCGGTTCGCCAAGTGGACCCAAGTGCAGGTGTGAACCTAGTGTTAGACATTACTGACTATGAGCTGTGCATAAATACGCTGGGGTTAGGGCGATGGGCTGTCTCAGGTAAAAGTATACTTTGCTAGAGCTTCCTCTACAGGGCTACACAGCAGGTCACTTAGCCATGAGCTGAACACGATCATGTGATGTGTCCTTCCAGTTGCTTTCATTACTTTTAATTATTTCTTTTAGTTACTCATACATAAATATCATTATTATTGTTTATTTATATGGCACCATTAATTACATGGTGCTGTACATTTGGGGGTTTACATACAGTACACAAAATATACAGATAGATATAATACTAACAGTGACCGACTGGCACAGGGGGGTAGAGGGCCCTGCCTGCAAGGGTTTATAATCTATGAATGAACGAGTATTATTCAATCGAGTAGGAGCATTGTCGTAGTTCCTGTCCCACCTTCCCTGCACAGTTATTGGTGTAAAAAAAAGCACCAGGGAAGGTGGGAGGTGAATCGAATTTTTACTGCGTTTACCGCGTTGTATTCGACCGAGTACAAGTATTTCGAATACCATAGTATTCAATTGAATACCTACTCGACCGAATACTATTCGCTAATCACTACTTATATAGTGCCCAGTGGCGTAACTACTGCGGAGGCAGCTGCCACAGGGCCCAGGCCATTAGGGGGCCCAGTGACAGCCGCTACCGCTGCATTTTTTTTTTTTAATAGGCCGTTGCGGGCCCTATTTACTTGCCGATCCTGTCTGGGCCTGGATCGGCAAGTGACACCGCGGGCCTCACAAATACTATCATTATACTCAGGGGTCTTTGCAGACCCCCGAGTATAATGATCAGCGGACCGGGAGAGGTAAGGGAACGTAACAAACACTGTTACTTACCCCTCCAAATCCTGCCAGGCCTCCTTCCTAGTTGTCTGACGTCACATAAACCCGGCCTGCTTCCTGGGTCATGTGACGTCCGACGTCATAGAAGAAGGACGGCAGCGGAGAAGACAGCGTAGGAGCCGGGGACAGGTAAGAAACAGTAATTTTTTATGTTTTTATTCCCCCGGGTCTCCGATTATTATACTCTGGGGTCTGAAAAGACCCCAGAGTATAATAATTGTTTATGGGTGTCCACTATGGGCTATAATACTGTGTGCAGGGGACACTATGGGGGATAATACTGTGTGCAGGGGCCACTAAGGGACATAATACTGTGTGCAGGGGCCACTAAGGGACATAATACTGTGTGCAGGGGACACTATGGGGGATAATACTGTGTGCAGGGGCCACTAAGGGACATAATACTGTGTGCAGGGGACACTATGGGGGATAATACTGTGTGCAGGGGCCACTAAGGGACATAATACTGTGTGCAGGGGCCACTAAGGGACATAATACTGTGTGCAGGGCCACTAAGGGACATAATACTGTGTGCAGGGGCCACTAAGGGACATAATACTGTGTGCAGGGGCCACTAAGGGACATAATACTGTGTGCAGGGGCCACTAAGGGACATAATACTGTGTGCAGGGGCCACTAAGGGACATAATACTGTGTGCGGGGCCACTAAGGGACATAATACTGTGTGCGGGGCCACTAAGGGACATAATACTGTGTGCAGGGGCCAGTAAGGGACATAATACTGTGTGCAGGGGCCACTAAGGGACATAATACTGTGTGCAGGGGCCACTAAGGGACATAATACTGTGTGCAGGGCCACTAAGGGACATAATACGGTGTGCAGGGGCCACTAAGGGACATAATACAGTGCGGAGGAGGGGGTCAGTCGAGGTCTTCGGTGTCAGTTGGGGGTGGGGGGCATGTCAAAAGTTTGCCACGGGGCCCCGCCATTCCTAGTTACGCCACTGATAGTGCCAACATGTTCCATAGCACTTTATAGATATTATCATCGCTGACTGTTCCAAATAGGGTTCACAATCTATATGAGTATAAGAAGAAACCAATACGAGGACAGGGGAGACCTACAAACTCCATGCAGATTTAGTACAATTTCCATCTCGCTCACTTGTCAGGGCATGATGGGAGTTGTAGTCTTGCCGCAGGTCGGACGCCACCACCTGAACCAATGACTCTTTTGTGAATAGAAATAAATGGTGACATTATATTATTAGATTTTTATTACACTATTTATAATTTATTACATGTATAAGCTTTCTATCTGTATAGCTCTATACCAAAGGTGAGCAACATTGAGTGCGCAGGTGTTTTGTGGAACTACAAGTCCCAGCATGCCTATTAGCTTTGTCTTCGTTAGAACTCCCATAGAAGTGAATGGAGCATGCTGGGAACTGTAGTATCACAGCATCTGGAGTGTCGATGCTTGTAGAGAAACTATTATACTAAACATGTTAGTAATTGTGTTGGGAATAAAACATGTCTGTGGTAAATTTTTATAACTGATTAAAAAAAAATAAAGCGCAAACGACGATAAACGCAAAGAACAGCGTCCTAACTGGGCGGACTGTACCATTACACGTCAGGTCTCCCCCTACAATGTAACACAGTGGAGTCGTCCATCACCCGGAAGAACTCTTGTGCTTCCTGACCCCTCCCTTTCCTCTGGCAGCCAGCAGCGACGATGGTGAGTTGTGACTGCTCGTCCGGTATAATCCGGCGACATCCTCCGTTCTGGGCTATCTAGTCACGGTTTATATTTTCCTAGTGTACAGTGGAGAGCGTAGGGAATGTGTGCGGGGCTGTATGGTGTCCGTGCGGGAACAGGCTGACTGGATAAATGTCTGTTTGTGAGCTTCTCCCCTCCCGGCAGTGTAGTGGTATGGCCGGCCGTGTTGTTAGTGCGGTAGAATCTGTGTAAATGTGGATGTCCTGGCTGTATGGTATATATACATATGTAACCTGTATAATGTGGATGTCCTGGCTGTATGGTATATATACATATGTAACCTGTATAATGTGGATGTCCTGGCTGTATGGTATATATACATATGTAACCTGTATAATGTGGATGTCCTGGCTGTATGGTATATATACATATGTAACCTGTGTAATGGGGATGTCCTGGCTGTATGGTATATATACATATGTAACCTGTATAATGTGGATGTCCTGGCTGTATGGTATATATACATATGTAACCTGTGTAATGGGGATGTCCTGGCTGTATGGTATATATACATATGTAACCTGTATAATGTGGATGTCCTGGCTGTATGGTATATATACATATGTAACCTGTATAATGGGGATGTCCTGGCTGTATGGTATATATACATATGTAACCTGTATTATGGGGATGTCCTGGCTGTATGGTGTATATATACATATGTAACCTGTATAATGGCGGTGTCCTGGCTGTATGGTATATATACATATGTAACCTGTGTAATGGGGATGTCCTGGCTGTATGGTATATATACATATGTAACCTGTATAATGTGGATGTCCTGGCTGTATGGTATATATACATATGTAACCTGTATAATGGCGGTGTCCTGGCTGTATGGTGTATATATACATATATAAACTGTTTGATGGCAGTGCCCTGGCTGTATGGTGTATATATACATATGTAACCTGTATACTGGGGATGTCCTGGCTGTATGATATATATACATGTATAATGGCGGTGTCCTGGCTATATGGTGTATATATACATATGTAACCTGTATGATTGTGGTGTCCTGGCTATATGGTATATATACATATGTAACCTGTATAATGGCGGTGTCCTGGCTGTATGGTATATATACATATATAAACTGTTTGATGGCAGTGCCCTGGCTGTATGGTGTATATATACATATGTAACCTGTATACTGGGGATGTCCTGGCTGTATGATATATATACATGTATAATGGCGGTGTCCTGGCTATATGGTATATATACATATGTAACCTGTATGATTGTGGTGTCCTGGCTATATGGTATATATACATATGTAACCTGTATAATGGCGGTGTTCTGGCTATATGGTATATACGTATATAACTTATATAACGGCGGTGTCCTGGCTGTATGGTGTATATATACATAACCTGTATAATGGCGGTGTCCTGGCTGTATGGTATATAATACATATGTAACCTGTGTAATGGGGGTGTCCTGACTGTATGGTGTGTATACATATATAACCTGCATAATAATGGGGATGTCCTGGCTATATGGTGTGTATATACATATATAACCTGTGTAATGGCAGTGTCCTGGCTGTATGGTATGTCAGGCTCTTCCTTGTGACTGAGCAGCGAGCTGTATGTCCTCTTAAAGGCACAGTACACACTGAGAGCCAGCAGGTGCTTTAAGCAGAGTTAGTGTATGTTACTTTTCTGGACTTGCTGTAATCTCATTGATGCCATAAAAAGTCTTCCTAGTTATTAATGGCTGATGATAGGGTACTATAGCTTGAATCACTTACACTTTGCTATATTCCCCATGTAAAGTGGTTATCTCCTGTAGAAAGGTGCCCTAGTATGGTGAGTGGGGCCCTCAATTGTATAAGCCAGATTGGGCATTTCTCATAATGGTGGTCTTGACTTGCCCCAGCCCTTCCTTTGATGGCTTCACCATATTATACTACATGGCACTGTAGAGGAGAGTTCTGGTTAGCTTTACCTTGCAAAATCATGAGGGTGCCAAATCATTGGAGGCTGCATGTCTGATGGGGGTTGTAGTAAGAGAGGATCAGTCTAGTGTTCACCCAGGTCGGTCGTGCAGGTATTATATATAGCTTTATTTCACCTTTACTAGATCTTCCTCCTGCAGTTTACAGGCCCTTGTAGTGATGTTTGGGGTCTCTGTGTAGCAGAGTCTGTTATTCATTTCACCCTGCCATGTTATGGTTGCATGTACACTTATTGATTGCACAATTACAGTAAAGTGTGATTATTGGTGTCACATTTGGCCACTGCTTTGTGAGCATTCACAGAAAGCGTTCACATGCTGCAGTCATAAAGTCCTCCCCATAAGATCAATTTTACAGTGTTTCTGTCTGTACTATCCCTAGCGGAGCAGGAATGACTTGTAAGTCTCCGTACTGCCTATGTAGGCAAACACTCTGCCTAAAACTAAGGGACATAATACTGTGTGCAGGGGCCACTAAGGGACATAATACTGTGTGCAGGGCCACTAAGGGACATAATACTGTGTGCAGGGCCACTAAGGGACATAATACTGTGTGCAGGGGCCACTAAGGGACATAATACTGTGTGCAGGGGCCACTATGGGGCATAATACTGTGTGCAGGGCCACTAAGGGACATAATACGGTGTGCAGGGGCCACTAAGGGACATAATACAGTGCGGAGGAGGGGGTCAGTCGAGGTCTTCGGTGTCAGTTGGGGGTGGGGGGCATGTCAAAAGTTTGCCACGGGGCCCCGCCATTCCTAGTTACGCCACTGATAGTGCCAACATGTTCCATAGCACTTTATAGATATTATCATCGCTGACTGTTCCAAATAGGGTTCACAATCTATATGAGTATAAGAAGAAACCAATACGAGGACAGGGGAGACCTACAAACTCCATGCAGATTTAGTACAATTTCCATCTCGCTCACTTGTCAGGGCATGATGGGAGTTGTAGTCTTGCCGCAGGTCGGACGCCACCACCTGAACCGATGACTCTTTTGTAAATAGAAATAGGGTACCCTGTAGTGCCCCCATACCCTGTACTATGAGGATGAGACTTGTAATACTGTCCACCTTACTGCCTCTGATACTGTGGACTTTTCATCCACGTGTACCGCATACACCATGGAAGTTATGGGTCTTTGTATTGGGCAATCTGGGCTGTGAAGCAAACAGGGAGGTAGCTTTTATTACTTGTCTGTATAGAGTTGTGTTTGTGGCGTGCATGTGTTAGCCCTGGTTCCTCAGATCTAGGACACCCGGCAGTGCCAAAGATGCCACTGACTAAAATATGGTCCATTATTATTTCACTTGATAAAATAGTGCAGTGTGATGTGATATTATCTAATGTGAATATAATCTAAATATAGATGATATAGGGGGGCTCTATAACATCATCCCCAATAAAGGAATTCAACCAGTCTCAGCACTACCTGCTGCTGCAGGTGGTCCCTTTTACATGCCCCCTTCAATTCTGCACTACCACAATAGTTGTACACTGTTTTTGCTACTTATAGTAAAGCGGACCATCTTTCTCATGGGTTTTCTCTTAATGGTTTTGTTATAGTGAAGTCTCTTTGTTGGCTATTGGATTTTTCTATAGAGTTTGATAAATATTAAAACAATTAATCTACAATTTCTAACTCTTACTAGGCAAAGATCAAGGCCCGAGACCTGCGTGGTAAGAAGAAGGAAGAGCTGCTGAAGCAGCTGGATGACCTCAAAGTTGAGCTGTCACAGCTGAGAGTAGCCAAAGTGACAGGAGGCGCAGCTTCCAAGCTCTCAAAGATGTGAGTATTCATACCAATGCCAGGGAAATAACCACTAGTAACATTGGACTGGCCTTTAAAGGGGTATTCCCTTCTGAGATTTTTATGGTATGACCTTTAAGTGCAGTTCTGGTTGAAGCCCCCTTGATGCCCTAACCCTACTTGTCTGATTAGGAGGCCTGGTGTGCATGTTGCTCTCTCCATTCTATAGGCATTAACCCATTTTATCCCTTCTTTTAGCCGTGTTGTCCGCAAGTCCATCGCCAGAGTCCTGACTGTGATCAACCAGACACAGAAGGAGAACTTGAGGAAGTTTTACAAAGTGAGTACTGTATGCAAATCCCCCGAACACAAATGAGTACTCTTTGGTTTTTTTTTTACAAGCCAACCTTGCTCTGGTTGAGGTGCCAGACTGAAATGAGCACTGTGACTGATAGGGGATTCTCTTTGAAATAACCATCTATTACTCACGTAGTTTTAAATCAAACACAAGTGCATATAAATGGAAGGAAAGGTAGAAATATGGAGAAATACATTTCTGTGACCTACAGTATGCTCCATTCATATGGCTGCGGTTGCTTTGGCTGCATGTGCTTGGGTTTCTTTATTTTATTTTTTGTATCCATTACTGACTTGAGGAGTTTTACAGAGGTAAAATATTCATTACCTGTACTTGGGATAGATCATAAATGTCAGGCACAACATCTAGTGCCCCCGTGATCAGCTGTTTGTAGAGATCGCTAACGCTGGGTTCACACCAGTGCCCCATCTCTGTTATCAGGTTTCCGTTTTCCGACGGAAACTTGACAGTGTCCTGCCGTGAGCGTTTTGTGCTCTCCGCGGCGAAATCGTGTTTCACCACGGAGAGCACAAAACGCTCACCGGTGCTCACGGCCGTATGCTTTTCAAACCCATTCATATGAATGGGTTTGAAAAATGCCCTCAGGCTTCCGTCTCCTGTCCAGTTTCGGGCAGGAAACGGAAACCTGCAAAACGGAGACGGGGGCACAGATGTGAACGAGCCCTGAGTGATAACTTAAATTTATTAGGCACCTTTCATGGTCCTTCAGTTGATGACTTATCTAGCTTAAATATAGATCTGCGATGGATAAAGCCAGGAAAACCACTTTTAATGGAAATCTCTATGAAAAAACTCAAAACTGAATGTGTGAATTCTGCCTGATAAGTCTGATGCTGTTCTTTCTGCAGTTTGTGAAATTGCTGCACGTGACATGGAGAACTCTGCGAGTGTCAATGATGTAGTTGATATACAACATGTCTGGACAACCAAGAGTCTTCTAACTTGACGTTAAGAACTCAAAGAACTGTTGAGCTCTTTGGTTCTTAGTTGGTGGCCAGAGCTAAAGCAGCTTGTAGTCCACATTAACGCTCTTGGCCATAATAAATGTGCCTAAATTGTTTGCTAAATCTGTGCTTCATGCTGTTCCCCACACGTGTGTGTTTTAGACACTTCATGTATACTGTACTTGCTAATAGTTGCATTGGCAAAATAGGGACATCTAAAGGGGTATTCCAAAGGTTAGGGGGTAACTTGGCCCCCACACTTGTACCCCAGTTACAACCAGGGTGTCATGTTTTGCAGCGTGTGCCAATCCATTCTATTTACCAGTCCCCATTCAATTGAATAAGCCCTGTTTTTTTTTTTTTAGATCTTTTGGGATCCCTGGGACCCCCGAAGGATAGGGGGTAACTGGAATATGCCCATGTGCAGGTTATCCGCTGGACGCAGTTGTGTAGCATTTGTATAAGGCTGCTTTTGCATGACTAGGTTGGCTATGAAACGTGGTCTGAGTCTATGCCAACCTGAACAGCCTACAGGGAAACAGCCCTCAAATTAGTTATGTAGGATGCTAGGAATCCCTGTCTCCCTGCTAACACTATAATGTCTACAGGACAATATTCCCAAGGGGAACTCCTAGCATCATAGATAACTGTAATGCTAGAGGCCGGTTTCTTTGCTGGTACATCTGTTATACACTTGGACCAGGTTTCACAGCCAAGACCAAGTCATGTAAAAGTAGCGTAAACCAAACAATGTTAGCGCTGTTGGTGATGCCCAAATTTGCAAGGACTGCTTCTAACTACTCCACACAGTAGATGGCTATATCTGAGACTTGCTCTACATGGGGTCTTGGCTTCTGTAATGGAGGTTTAACATGCAAAGTTTCAAAATATAAAATTGTACGGAGAATCCATTTTAGGCAGTGGCTCCACGTTGCATGGTTTGGCCGCAGTGGAAACTGCATGGAAAAATCTTCAGTGTCTTACCAGTCTCTTTGAGTCCCATCCACACATTGTAGAAAATTATGCACAGCGGACACCCTGTGATTTTTCAAAACAGTCATGGTTTTGGAAATCACAGCATGTCAATTATACGTACTAAAACACCAGCGGTTTCCCTATAATGGAAGCAGAAAGTCCACAGAGGTTCCCTTTCTGTGAAATGTGCTTTGGGAAAAACCAGTCTGCAATGCTGCCCTGGTTATAACAGCAGCGCTTTTTTGCTGTGTCCTGCTACAATAGGGTCTTAGCCTTAAAAACTTGGAACTTTGCATGGACAGCACAGAGGTTAGCCATGTTGACTCGTAGTAATGAGGTTCTAAAGTCTGAATGTGACCAAGGGAAACCTCTCCTACAGATGGGAATTAAGAGTTTGATTCCTGGTGGGGAAGGGGGAGACAGTAAGTGGACGCTGCACTGTCTTGGTGTAATTGTATGAGCTTGGTACTTTTAATTCGGCAAGACAATCACCCAGCACTGGGTCGTGTAAGTGGCTGCAGTGTGAATACGTTCTTGCTATATTAAAATCAACCAGGCAGCTGAATTCCTACTATGAATAGTTGGGTTTGTTGCCTGGACGGTACATGATAGAGGGGTGATGTTATCTTATTAGACAAGTTGCCTATTTCAAAAAGAAGCTAAAAATCAAGTGTTACTTTCTGGCATACAGTATTATCTATGTAAGAAGATAACATGACTTTGGGTTTAATGTATTTGTAACATATCAGGTCACTGGTGGGTACCAGTATTTTAATGGATAGTAGTGCCAGGATTGTCATCCCTAACCTTATACTGTCTACACAGGGCAAGAAGTACAAGCCTTTGGATCTGAGGCCAAAGAAGACCAGGGCCCTGAGGCGCAGGCTGAACAAGCATGAAGAGTCTCTGAGGACAAAGAAACAGCAGAGAAAAGAGCGTCTGTACGCTGTGCGCAAGTTTGCTGTTAAGGCATAAGTCTCATGTACTGAATAAACTCTTTTGGGTATTATCTGGTGTCTTTTATTCTTGTACTAAATCTTTTATCAGCCAAGGAGGTTCTTCATTCTCTATGGCAACTATATTTCCTTTGCGTCCACCATGACAGCTACACAAGGAGGTTGACCTCTGACCCTCTGTAGGGACAAGAACTCCCACCACCATTCACAAGTGCTTCCTGTCCCTACATATATGGTAGATATTGATCGATGTATGTGAATATATATAATAGACATTCAACAATGGTGTTATGGTATATGGGGGATGCATTGTACCAATTCTGAATGGTATATAGGTATAGCATGCATAATGCCTTTATTGAATGGTGTATAGTGATGGATATAGATATATGTATATAGCATGCATAATGCCATGGGCGAATGATATATAATGGGTGCATTATGTCAGTACAAAATGATATAGACTAAGATATATAGCAGGCAGAACACCATTGTTAATGGTATATACTGATAATACCATTGCTTTATGATATATACGGATAATGCCATTGCTTATTGATGTATATATACTGGTGTGTGTGTTATTTATATATATATATATTATATATATATATATATATATATATATATATATATATATAATCATGCATAACGCTTTTACTGTGTGGGTTAACTCCATTGAGGGGTTATATATACTGATACGCATGCATAACACCATCGCTGGTCGATAGATATGGCTCCTTTTGGAACAATATATACTGAAGGTGGTATATAAGGTGTGCCATTTCGGAATGAGATCTTACAGACTTAATATTCATTACAGGGTTATACTTATATCAGGTTAGATATCTAGTGGTTGAAAAATAAAACCCTTTTCTGACAACAGTGCAATGGCCACAGTCTTCTGCGGTTTATAATAGATCAACCTGTTCTGATAACAGTGTAGGTTATTACACAGGCGGCCCGTTGTGATAAGAGTGTATGTTATTACACAGTCCACCTATTCTGATAAAGGTCTAAGTTATTATACAGGCGGCCTGTTCTGACAATAGTGTATGTTATTACACATTTTGCCTGTTCTGATAAAGGTGCATATATATATTTTGCCTATTCTGCACCTGAGACAGTGTCCAGGTCTTTTCTAGGGAGAGAAGGTTCTCATTCTGTCCTTCCTGGATTCTGAGCAAAGGGTGACGCTAGGTTCACACTAGCGCCCATAGTCCGTTCTCAGCGGTCCCTCTTCTGCATGCAGAAGACTGAAAGCTGTTAGACCGGGTCCGGCCGTGAGCGCCAGTGAACGTTTTATGCTCTCTGCCGCGAAACCGTTTCTTTTTAAACCGAACACAGAGTACTGCATGTCCAACTCTGTGTCCGATTTAAAAAAAAAAAAAAAAAACCTTTTGCGGCGGAGAGCCTAAAACGCTCACTGGCGCTCACGGCCGGACATCTTTCAAACCCATTTAAATGAATGGGTATGAGAGTCCTGCAGGTTTCCGTCAACTGCTCAGTTTTGTGCAGGAACCGGAAACCTGCATGAACGAAGACTGGGCGAAGGTGTGAACGAGTCCTTATCAGTTCAAAACGAACATTGAAGAGGTAACTTTTTTGGATCGCTTTCTCCACTGCTAGGCACTTAGGGGAGATTCAGGCCCCTCTATTAGGGAACCTTATCTTAGAATTAAGAGTGACAGGATTCTTTAAGGCTAGATCCAAATTTTATGCCGAAAGCAGTGTCAGAATTCCTCAGAGTGCAGGTTATAGTCCTCCCTCCTTTCGCTCAAATCCCTCCTCTCCAAAAGAGGAGGGGCAGACTATGGACGTCAGAAGGGCAGTGGTCGCCTACTTGAAAACTACCTCCTTTTGGAGGAAGGATGTCAATTTATTAATTGAAATTTGGGGGCAGAAAATAAGGGTCATAATGCTTTCAAAACTACCATCGTAAGGTGGATTAAGGTGACAATCCCGCAGGCTTTCCTTTTAAGGAATCTACCAGAGCCAGGGAACATCAAAGCTCACTCAACTAGGGCAACTTCCTCCTCTTGGGCTCAGAGATGGGAAGCTTCCCACTTGGGCTAGTTCACGGACCTTTGCTAAACGCTACAGGTTAGATTTGGGTTCGGTAAGTGTTTCAGCTTTTGGACATAAGGTCCTTTTGGCAGTAATCCCACCCTAGAATTTGTAATCTGGTATAGGGCCAGCAGAGTTTTAGGCCCTTGAAGTGAGTTGAACCTTGTAGGAGCAGGGTTTTTGGCCCTTGGGGTGAGTTGAGCCTTGTACCAGCAGAGTTTTAGGCCCTGGAGGCGAGTTGAGCCTTGTACCAGCAGAGTTTTAGGCCCTGGAGGCGAGTTGAGCCTTGTACCAGCAGAGTTTTAGGCCCTGGAGGCGAGTTGAGCCTTGTACCAGCAGAGTTTTAGGCCCTGGAGGCGAGTTGAGCCTTGTACCAGCAGAGTTTTAGGCCCTGGAGGCGAGTTGAGCCTTGTACCAGCAGAGTTTTAGGCCCTGGAGGAGAGTTGAGCCTTGTACCAGCAGAGTTTTAGGCCCTGGAGGCGAGTTGAGCCTTGTACCAGCAGAGTTTTAGGCCCTGGAGGCGAGTTGAGCCTTGTACCAGCAGAGTTTTAGGCCCTGGAGGCGAGTTGAGCCTTGTACCAGCAGAGTTTTAGGCCCTGGAGGCGAGTTGAGCCTTGTACCAGCAGAGTTTTAGGCCCTGGAGGCGAGTTGAGCCTTGTACCAGCAGAGTTTTAGGCCCTGGAGGCGAGTTGAGCCTTGTACCAGCAGAGTTTTAGGCCCTGGAGGCGAGTTGAGCCTTATAGGAGCAGATCACAACTGTCAAAAGACAGAAGCACCATAAATAAAATAATCTTTATTAAATACACATACAAAATGAATTACACATATAAACATATAAGACGGGGTTTAATGCTTCAATGATAAAGCTGGTGGTAACAATAGTGAGTGATAGAATATATGTAAGGGGTCAACTGACATATAGAAATGATAAATGACAGGCCAGTGTTGCTGTAATGTATGCATAAACAGGTAAATAACCAGTATTTACAGCCAGCAACACATATGCAATGAATAGTTCAATTGATAGCCATGACCCAATATAGAAATGGACTTAACATAAACATATACCGCCAGTGAACGTGCCCCGACGCGCGTTTCGCTTTGTAGCTTTGTCAAGGTCCCTACTAATAAATCTCCAAGAAAGGCAGACTCTTGAGTAGGAACACGCCTGGAGGTAGTGACTATGGTGGAAAGCAATATCCGCTAGCCATTTTAACACCTGTTCCTGGTGCTCAGGCCTCGTCAGCGTTGTACCCTGCTTGACGTTGCCATCAAGCCAGGGATTGTGGATGAGCGCAATGTTGGCTGCCCCTCACCAGTAGGCATTGGATCCGCAGTAGCTTGACTGCGTCCTGGGCCCTCTTTTGGATTTCCACGCCCCCGTCATCGTCCCATTGCGCTAGCCTTACGCATTTTGAGATGTATACAAGCGTTTTTTTTTTTTTTTTACAAGTATACACGGACGGTATATATATTGAGTATATGTGAAGTACAGTATATACCAGATGGAAAGTATACCTCTTGCTTCACACCCGTATGGGACAAGGCGTATTTTTTGCAAGTATACACGGACAGGACAGGTATATACTGTATACCAATATAAAAAGTGGTAGGGAATTTGAGCCCTAAAAAGGGCTTTTGTGAAATTTTAGCAGGATACTGGAGGTGTATATACACTTATAAGAACTGTTGGTGTGATATTTCCTGCTTAACAGAAGCTAAATCCTCTCTAACCCTGAGCAGAATGTCTCTCTCTGTCTAAATCCAAGGCGCATCTAAACCGAATCTCTCAGAAGTCACCCGATTTAGCCAGCCAATGACTTTTTCCTATTTTTTTTCGATGCCTATGTTTTCCTACTTCCTGTCCCACCTCCCCTGCACAGTTATTGGTGTAAAAAAAGCGCCAGGGAAGGTGGGAGGGGATTTGAATTTTTACTGTGTTTACCGCGTGGTATTCAATTGTAATCAAATATCTCGAATACCTTATCCCTTAATATTCGATCGAATACCTATTCGAACGAATACTATTCATTCATCTCTACTTATTACATTTGCAAAAATCCAGCCAATCAGCATGAAGGGTTTAGATTTAAGCTCAGCATTAATTGGACACTCTATTTGTCAATTAAACATTAGTCCATTAAAAAAAAAAAAAAGGGAAAATTAAGCTTAAGGAGAGATATTGTCAAATTTTCTAAATATTTCCCAAAGGATAAGAAATTTCATCCTATGTTAGAATGCCCTAAAGTTTTCTGCTAAATGACACTAAAAACCCCCCCAATAAAAATGGCAGGAAACACATGTAATTACATATGCAAAAATCCATCCAAATAGGCATTATGGGTTGAGGTTCAGGGAGAATGCTCGGCATTGATTAAACACTCTATTTGTCAATCAAACATCAGTCCAAATTTAACAAAAAAAAAAAAAAAAAGGAAACTGAAGCTTAGGGAAAAATATTGTCAAATCTTCAAAATCTTTCAAAAAGGTTAAGAAATTTCATCCTGTTTGAGACTGCACTAAAAATATGTACTACATGACTGCAAAAAAACAAAAATGGCAGGAAACAAATACATATGCAAAAATCCAGCCAATCAGCATGAAGGGTTTAGATTTAGGGTGAAAGCTCAGCATTGATTGGATACTCTATTTGTCAAATATCAGTCCATTTAAAAAAAAAGAAAAAAAAAAAGGAAAACTTAGGCTTAGGGAACGAGATTGTCAAATTTTCAAAACCTTTCCCAAAGGATAAGAAATTTTATCCTAGATGAGCCTGCCCTAAAATTTTCTGCTAAATGACTGTAATCAGGGCCGCCGATAGGCCAGTACTACTGGCAGGGCCGCCATCAGGAATTTTGGGGCCCCATACAGCCTAAGTGTCTGCCCTTCCCCCCCCCCCCGCCGCCATTTTAAAACTACTTTAATTTGCGACATACCCATTATGTATTACATTTCCCTTTATTTAGCAGCTTTACAAGGCTTAATCAGATTCTATTTGCAGGTATAATCTGCTACGTGTGACAGCCCCTATAGAGAGCCAACACCATCTATAAGAGTTCTCTTAATAAATCCTCAGGGCTTATTCACATTGCGTTTTTGGCCTCCCTTGCCGGGATACGTTGGTAACCAGTCAGAATCAGCTGTCAACTTATCCCTGCACGAAGAACTGGCCATTAAAAAAAAGGGGGGCCTGCAGTTCTCTGTGCAGGGATAAGTGGGGAGCTGATTGTGACTGGTTACCAACGTATCCCGGCAAGGGAGGCCAAAAACGCAATGTGAACACTCCTTTAAAGTGAAAGTCCCACCCCCAAACAGGCTGCTATGCTAGTAGCATAGCCTACATCATTATTAATACAAAGCACACATACCTTTGGAGGTCTTGTGTGCTTTGTAGTTCTCCAGCTAAACACTTATATATTATATATTATTGCCCCAGTTCCCTCTCCGCAGTGCCGCACACCCGATGCCCCAACAATCCCCCTCCCCCCCCCCCGTCCACCTTCTAACATCTTTCCACTGCCCCCTGTACCCATACCTCCCAACTTTTGAAGAACCAAAAGAGGGACAAAATGTGCAGCGCGCTTTGCGCGCCGCGGCAAATTTAGCCACACCCACTGTTATGTTGACTCCACCCATTCTCATTAATTTTTCATGTGCCCGCACACAGTATAATCCTCCTACAGTCACCCGTACATTATATGTCCCCCTTCTATCTCTCCCCCAGCTTCATATACACCCTTCATCTGCCCCCAGTTTCATGTCTCCCACCCAATCTCTGCCCCCATATTCATGTCCGCCCATCCATTTCTGCCACCAGTTTCATGTCCCCCCCTCCATCTCTGCCCTCAGTTTCATGTCCCCTCCATCTCTGTCCTGTTTCATGTCCCCCATCTCTACCCCCAGATTCATGCCCTCCATCTCTGCCCCCCATATTCATGTCCCCTCCATCTCTGCCCCCATATTCATGTCCCCTCCATCTCTGCCCCCAGATTCATGTCCCCTCCATCTCTGCCCCCATATTCATGTCCCCTCCATTTCTGCTCCCATATTCATGTCCCTCCATCTCTGCCCCCATTGTCATGCCGTCCTCTCCATCTCTGCCCCATATTCATGTCCCTCCATCTCTGCCCCCATTGTCATGCCGTCCTCTCCATCTCTGCCCCCATTGTCATGCCGTCCTCTCCATCTCTGCCCCCAGTGTCATCAGTCCAAATTTAACAAAAAAAAAAAAAAAAGGAAACTGAAGCTTAGGGAAAAATATTGTCAAATCTTCAAAATCTTTCAAAAAGGTTAAGAAATTTCATCCTGTTTGAGACTGCACTAAAAATATGTACTACATGACTGCAAAAAAACAAAAATGGCAGGAAACAAATACATATGGAAAAATCCAGCCAATCAGCATGAAGGGTTTAGATTTAGGGTGAAAGCTCAGCATTGATTGGATACTCTATTTGTCAAATATCAGTCCATTTAAAAAAAAAGAAAAAAAAAAAGGAAAACTTAGGCTTAGGGAACGAGATTGTCAAATTTTCAAAACCTTTCCCAAAGGATAAGAAATTTTATCCTAGATGAGCCTGCCCTAAAATTTTCTGCTAAATGACTGTAATCAGGGCCGCCGATAGGCCAGTACTACTGGCAGGGCCGCCATCAGGAATTTTGGGGCCCCATACAGCCTAAGTGTCTGCCCTTCCCCCCCCCCCCCCCCGCCGCCATTTTAAAACTACTTTAATTTGCGACATACCCATTATGTATTACATTTCCCTTTATTTAGCAGCTTTACAAGGCTTAATCAGATTCTATTTGCAGGTATAACCTGCTACGTGTGACAGCCCCTATAGAGAGCCAACACCATCTATAAGAGTTCTCTTAATAAATCCTCAGGGCTTATTCACATTGCGTTTTTGGCCTCCCTTGCCGGGATACGTTGGTAACCAGTCAGAATCAGCTGTCAACTTATCCCTGCACGAAGAACTGGCCATTAAAAAAAAGGGGGGCCTGCAGTTCTCTGTGCAGGGATAAGTGGGGAGCTGATTGTGACTGGTTACCAACGTATCCCGGCAAGGGAGGCCAAAAACGCAATGTGAACACTCCTTTAAAGTGAAAGTCCCACCCCCAAACAGGCTGCTATGCTAGTAGCATAGCCTACATCATTATTAATACAAAGCACACATACTTTTGGAGGTCTTGTGTGCTTTGTAGTTCTCCAGCTAAACACTTATATATTATATATTATTGCCCCAGTTCCCTCTCCGCAGTGCCGCACACCCGATGCCCCAACAATCCCCCTCCCCCCCCCCCCCGTCCACCTTCTAACATCTTTCCACTGCCCCCTGTACCCATACCTCCCAACTTTTGAAGAACCAAAAGAGGGACAAAATGTGCAGCGCGCTTTGCGCGCCGCGGCAAATTTAGCCCCACCCACTGTTATGTTGACTCCACTCATTCTCATTAATTTTTCATGTGCCCGCACACAGTATAATCCTCCTACAGTCACCCGTACATTATATGTCCCCCTTCTATCTCTCCCCCAGCTTCATATACACCCTTCATCTGCCCCCAGTTTCATGTCTCCCACCCAATCTCTGCCCCCATATTCATGTCCGCCCATCCATTTCTGCCACCAGTTTCATGTCCCCCCCTCCATCTCTGCCCTCAGTTTCATGTCCCCTCCATCTCTGTCCTGTTTCATGTCCCCCATCTCTACCCCCAGATTCATGCCCTCCATCTCTGCCCCCCATATTCATGTCCCCTCCATCTCTGCCCCCATATTCATGTCCCCTCCATCTCTGCCCCCATATTCATGTCCCCTCCATCTCTGCCCCCAGATTCATGTCCCCTCCATCTCTGCCCCCAGATTCATGTCCCCTCCATCTCTGCCCCCATATTCATGTCCCCTCCATTTCTGCTCCCATATTCATGTCCCTCCATCTCTGCCCCCATTGTCATGCCGTCCTCTCCATCTCTGCCCCCATATTCATGTCCCCTCCATCTCTGCCCCATATTCATGTCCCTCCATCTCTGCCCCCATTGTCATGCCGTCCTCTCCATTTCTGCCCCCATATTCATGTCCCTCCATCTCTGCCCCCATTGTCATGCCGTCCTCTCCATCTCTGCCCCCATTGTCATGCCGTCCTCTCCATCTCTGCCCCCAGTGTCATGCCGTCCTCTCTCTGCCCCCAGTTTCACGTTCCACATTACACTGACTGACTTACCTTCTCCTTCGTTCCCTCGCAGCTCTCTGCGCGCCTCTCTCTCACTGGCGCACAGTTATAGACGCGATGTGATGTCATCACATCGCGTCTACAAGCCAGTAGCGGAGGCGGCGAAGCGAGGAGCTGACACAGGTCAGCTCCTCGCTTCAGCCGCATATGTGACAGCGAGAGAGGCGCACAGCTACTGGCTTGTAGACGCGATGGCTGAAGCGAGGAGCTGACCTGTGTCAGCTCCTCGCTTCGCTGCTGCCGCCGGCTACTGGCTTTTAGACGCGATGTGATCACATCGCGTCTAGAAGCCAGTAGCAGCGGCGGCGGCGAAGCGAGGAGCTGACACAGGTCAGCTCCTCGCTTCAGCCGCATATATGTCAGCGAGAGAGGCACACGCAGCGGCGAAGCGAGGAGCTGACCTGTGTCAGCTCCTTGCTTCAGCCGCGTATGTCTTCAACTCAGATCTGCGTCCTCTGGATGCAGATCTGAGTTGAAATAGGACATACACAATTACTGCTACGGGCGCCAGGGGGCCGGCACACGGTAGCGGGCCAAAACCGGGCCCCCCCCATTTTTCAATTTGGCCGGGCCCCTGACGCCAGTACCAGTAGTACTGGCCTATCGGCGGCCCTGACTACTGGTACTGGCGTCAGGGGCCCGGCCAAATTGAAAAATGGGGGGGGCCCGGTTTTGGCCCGCTACCGTGTGCCGGCCCCCTGGCGCCCGTAGCAGTAATTGTGTATGTCCTATTTCAACTGATGACTGACACAGGTCAGCTCCTCGCTTCGCCGCTGTGCGCCTCTCTCGCTGTCACATATGCGGCTGAAGCGAGGAGCTGACCTGTGTCAGCTCCTCGCTTCGCCGCCTCCGCTACTGGCTTGTAGACGCGATGTGATGACATCACATCGCATCTATAACTGTGCGCCAGTGAGAGAGAGGCACGCAGAGAGCTGCGAGGGAACGAAGGAGAAGGTAAGTCAGTCAGTGTAATGTGGAACGTGAAACTGGGGGCAGAGAGAGGACGGCATGACACTGGGGGCAGAGATGGAGAGGACGGCATGACAATGGGGGCAGAGATGGAGAGGACGGCATGACAATGGGGGCAGAGATGGAGGGACATGAATATGGGGGCAGAGATGGAGAGGACGGCATGACAATGGGGGCAGAGATGGAGGGACATGAATATGGGGCAGAGATGGAGGGGACATGAATATGGGGGCAGAGATGGAGAGGACGGCATGACAATGGGGGCAGAGATGGAGGGACATGAATATGGGAGCAGAGATGGAGGGGACATGAATATGGGGGCAGAGATGGAGGGGACATGAATCTGGGGGCAGAGATGGAGGGGACATGAATCTGGGGGCAGAGATGGAGGGGACATGAATATGGGGGCAGAGATGGAGGGGACATGAATCTGGGGGCAGAGATGGAGGGGACATGAATATGGGGGCAGAGATGGAGGGGACATGAATCTGGGGGCAGAGATGGAGGGGACATGAATCTGGGGGCAGAGATGGAGGGGACATGAATATGGGGGCAGAGATGGAGGGGACATGAATCTGGGGGCAGAGATGGAGGGGACATGAATATGGGGGCAGAGATGGAGGGACATGAATCTGGGGGGCAGAGATGGAGGGCATGAATCTGGGGGTAGAGATGGGGGACATGAAACAGGACAGAGATGGAGGGGACATGAAACTGGGGGCAGAAATGGATGGGCGGACATTTATTCCCTCTTTTGGTTCTTCAAAAGTTGGAAGGTAAGGGTACAGGGGGCAGTGGAAAGATGTTAGAAGGTGGACGGGGGGGGGGGGGGAAGGGGGATTGTTGGGGCATCGGGTGTGCGGCACTGCGGAGAGGGAACTGGGGCAATAATGGAAGATTATGTAGATAATCTGTTTTCCCTTAGCCCAAACAGCAGCACAAGATGGGGTATTCCTGCCCCTGTGTACTGTTAGGACAGGTGGAACTTTTAATAAACTAACTAGTTACCCTCCCATAAAAGGTCCAGGAGACCTCCCCCTCCCTGTGTTAGTCTCCAAGTATCATACCGACTATAATAATTTATCCTTTAACAAGCAAGGGAGGGAGCTTTGTGCTGCTGTTTGGGCTAAGGGAAAACAGATTATCTACATAATCTTCCATTCCCCCTACGCCCAAACAGCAGCACAAGATGGGGATTTAACAAGTAATACCCCTTCTAGGGAGGGCGATCCTGACAAGCAGAGGTCAGGATAGAATAACCAAAAGATTTTGCCTTGGAAACATGCCAGTCTAACCTATAGTGTCTGGCGAACGTCAAGTGGGAAGACCAAGATGCAGCCGCACAGATTTGGTCTACTGAGAGGGACTGCCTCTCTGCCCATGATGCAGCCACCGACCTGGTAGCGTGGGCTCGCAAAAATTCCGGAACCTGCAGCCCTTGTGTCTGCAAGGCCACTGAGATGGCTTCTCTGATCCACCTTGACAGAGTAGGTTTGGACGCCTTAACCCCTCTGTTGTGACCAAAAAAAATTGATGAGCAGGTTTTCTGACTTACGGAATGGGCCTGTTCGGTCCAGGTATATTTGCAATGTTCGCACAAGATCCAGACTGTGCATCTTCTCCTCCCACTCCGAGGAAGGAGAGGGGAAAAAGGTGGGCAAGGTTATAGTCTGGTTTATATTTTCCACTGACGGAACCTTGGGCAGAAAACCTTGAACAAACCTAAGCTGGACTCTGTCTGGAAAAAAGACTGTGTATGGCTCTGATGCCGCCAAGGCCTGGAGCTCACCCACTCGCTTGGCAGATGTGATTGCCAGCAAAAAGGTCACCTTCCAAGAGAGGTACTTGAAGTCCACTTCAGCTAAAGGTTCAAATGGAGGGCCACATAGCCCTTGCAGGACCGCAGCTAAGTCCCATTGGGGAGCCGGGGGCCGAACCGGGGGTCGGAGCCTGGAGGCCCCTTTCTGGAATTGCCTTATAAGAGGATTCTGAGACAGTCTAGTCCCCAATAGAGCGGATAACGCCGAGACATGTACTCTCAAGGTGGCTGGGGACAATCCCTTGTCCAACCCTTCTTGTAAAAACTCCAGGACTGATTCGATGGATGTTGTATCGCACTGCCTCCTGGCTCCCCAATCGTTAAATACTTGGGCGATCCTCTGGTAACTACGATTGGTTGAGTCCGCTCTAGAGTGGGCCAGTGTTCTTAAAACGGCCTGGGACAATCCTCTGTCTCCACGTACCGTGCGGTCAACCTCCAGGCAGTGAGGTTGAACCTGTCCAGATCCTGGCAGAGCTGACTGTTTAGAGTTACCAGGTTTTGGACACACGGAAGCCTCCAGTAGGTCCCTCGACTCATTAACATGAGGTGGGTAAACCATGCCCTTTTCGGCCAGAACGGCATGATGACAATGGCCGATGTCTGGTCCTGCCTGAGTATTGCCAACACCCTGGGAATCATTGGAATGGGAGGAAAAACGTATACTAGTTTGAAGCTCCAGGGTATTGACAGGGCATCGATCGCCAAGGGATTGCCGTCCCGGTACAGGGAGCAAAACCGTCCCACCTTGGCGTTGTGTTGGGTGGCCATCAGATCCACCTCGGGGAGACCCCATATCCTGGTAAGCTGTTGGAAAATTTCCGGGGACAGGGACCATTCGGCTGTTGTCACTAGTCCCCTGCTTAGTTGATCTGCCAGGACGTTGAGGTGGCCTTTGATATGTACCGCTGACAGCCGGGACAAATTCTTCTCCGCCCATGAAAATATCAGGTCGGTCACCCGCATCAAGGAGGGGGACCTGGTGCCCCCTTGTTTGTTGATATATTGGACGGCTGTAGAATTGTCTGTTCTTACTCTGACAGCCTTCCTTTGGAGATGGGGAGTCAGAGTCCGTAGTGCCAGAAAAACTGCCGTAAGTTCTCGCCAATTGGAGGAGCGAGTTCTCTCCTGCGGGTTCCATGTTCCCCGTATTAGGGTCTCCCCCAGATGCGCTCCCCAGCCTGTTAGGGAGGCATCTGTGGTCAACAGGGTCCAGGAGGTCTGGACCGTGGACCTCCCGTCTTTGAGTTGGGACCACCATTGTAGTGATCGACGGGCACTGATGGAAAGCTGGATAGGCTTCTGAAGTCCCATGGGACTGTGGTTCCATACTCTCAGGATCTCGAGTTGTAACGGGCGCATATGCCATAGAGCCCAGGGAACTGCCTCGATGGTCACGGACATGAGACCTAGGACCTTCATCGCTGTCCTGATTGTAACCTTCCTGGTTCGGGATAGGTAGTGAACCGCTCGACCAATCTTCTCCTTTCGAGGAGAGGGCAGGGAGATCATCATACTGAGAGAATCCAGGTTGAACCCTAGGAATTGAATCCGGGTAGATGGAACCACTACTGACTTTTGCCAGTTTACTAGCCAGCCCAGTTCGCTTATAAATGCCACTGTGATGCTCAACTGCGTGGCGAGGAGCTCCCTTGACTGAGCTTTTATTAGCCAATCGTCTAGATATGGGACAATAAATATCCCCTGGAGGCGCAGGGCGGCTATGACCGGGGCCACTACCTTTGTAAAGGTGTGGGGGGCTGAATTTATACCGAACGGGAGAGCTGTAAACTGGAAGTGATGTAATCTTCCATTTAGATATGTGGCAATCCGTAAATATTTTCTGTGTGGAGGATAGATAGGAATATGGAGGTATGCGTCCCTCAAATCCAAGGTGACGAATAGATCTCCTGGCTGCAGGAAAGGGAGAACCGACCTTATGGTCTCCATCCGGAACCGGACCTTGCGGATAAATTGATTTACATACCTTAGGTCGATAATCATGCGCCACCCTCCGGTCGATTTTGGCACTAGAAACACAGGTGAGTAAACGCCTTGCCCTTGTTCGTTTAGAGGGACGGGTTCCAATGCAGCCTTGTCGATATACTCCAACACAGATCTTTGCAGATGAAGTTGTCTGGTGCCCTGAAGAGGGCGGGTCCTCCTGCATCTGTCTGGAGGAAGGGAAAGGAAGCTTATCTTGTAGCCTTCCCGTATAAGTTGGAGAACCCAAGAATCCTGGATATGATGGTGCCAGGCGGTTAAATGTAAGGAGAGATGACCCCCCACCTTGGCCCTGCAGGCAAGGGGATCGTGACCATCAGAAGGTGGATCTCTTCTCACCACCACGGGAGGAACCTCGACCGCCTCTTGGGCCCGAGGGGCGCCTACGGAACTGGCCTCTAGACATGCCTCTGGAGGGGGCGTAGCCCCGAAAGGATCGTTGCCTGCATCCTGTGGACTGGGGCAGGTTCTTACCAATTGAATCGGCCAGACCCTCCATTATCCGGTCGAGTTCGCTGCCAAATAGCCTGCCGGGCTCGAATGGTAAGGCGCATAGATTAAACTTGGAGGCATTATCTGCCCTCCAGGGCTTAAGCCAAAGGGGGCGCCTTGCGGCGGTGGACAATGCCATGGATCTTGCGGCCAGCTTGACCTGGTAGAAGGCCGCCTCCGAGAGATAGTCAGACATGAGGGAAATATTTGTCATGGCCGACAGCAAGTCGTCCCGATGGACCCCGGAGTCAATATCTCTCTCCAGCTTAGAGATGTCTGACCGTAGTTTAGCGACTACCTCGCTAGCCGCAATGCCCACTGAGGCCTGTGCCGAGGAAGAGGCGTATATACGCCTCAGGGACCCCTCCGCCCTGCGATCCATCACATCTTGGAGGTTAGAGCCATCCTCCGCTGGTACTACCGTGCGCTTTGACAGTTTGGAGACGGCTATGTCAACCTTGGGCGGAGGGCCCCAGGAGCTGGATTGTGCCTCGGATAGGGGAAAAAGAGACCTAAAGCGTCTAGACGCAATGAATGGGCGTTCAGGGAACCGCCATTCAGCCTCCAGCCTTCTTACCAAGTCTGGGTCCGCCCTGAAGGCTCTGAGAGAGGTAGATGGAGCCTCCTCAGCCGCCTCCTCCAACTCCTTAGCCCGAACCACTCTTAGCAGTTTGGGCATCCTATCCACCGAGAATACCGGCTTAGATGGGTCCAGGTTGTCCTCTTCCGAGGATACCTCGTCCAAGATCTGGAGACCCTCCATCGGTGGGAGAGAAGGAGGCGAATCCAGGCGTGGTCTCTTGGACAATTGAGAGATTGAGAGTTTCATCTCTTTCATCGACTCCTCGACGAATTCCCTTACCCAACCGACCACGTCACGGACCGAAGTGTCTTCTGAGGGGGGACCCCGACACCCGCGACAACATTGATAAGCGTAGCCATCAGGTACGGGGACTTCGCATTTGGCGCAGGCAAGGTGGCGACGCTTACTGGAATCCTTCCTTTTAGGGTTATCTGCCACTGAAGAGGAGGATGACATCTAAGGAAAAACATATTACTCATTATTTTCCTTACCTTTGCAGCCTCTACCCTCAGGGCCCACCAGGGGGCATACATCACCTTTGAAGGAATTCAGAGCACCTGTAGTGTCAGGAAAATTTCTTCTACCTTCTGGTTGCCCAGGGAGAGTAGGAACCTGCAAGCTAAGCAGACAGGCAACCTACTCTGGGCAGACCAGGATTAAATAGGGAAAAAACGGGGGCGGGGCGGAGCTTAGCTCCGCCCCTTCCATCCCCTCGGCCAGAGCCAGGATAGGGGGACCATTCTACTCCTAACATAGAATACAAAGGATCATCCAGCAACGAGATAAGAAAGTCCAATATAAGTCTTCTTTATTTCTTGTTATCGCAATGTAAATAAAACAGCACGCAATGCACAGGAAAAGCCTGCGTCAGACAGACATGTCTGACGCAGGCTTTTCCTGTGCATTGCGTGCTGTTTTATTTACATTGCGATAACAAGAAATAAAGAAGACTTATATTGGACTTTCTTATCTCGTTGCTGGATGATCCTTTGTATTCTATGTTGGTTATTTCACTCCATGCCGAGGGAGCTCCTCATCCGGGCAAGGTGTCGCAAGAATTTAAAAGCCAAATGGAGATAAAAAGAAAAATCTAAGTAGGACTACTGCAGGAGGGCTGAGTATAATTCCTTTTCCCCCTTTTTTCCATTCTACTCCTAGCCTAAGCTGGCCAGGAGGAAGGAGAGAAGGGGGAACACTATCCCCTTAAATTTAGCCCAAAAGCGGGGTGGGAATGCTGCTCAAGCGCTCCCAAAGTCCGGCCGAGCGGGGAGGACGGTCTGCGCATGCGCGAACCGGATTCCCGCGCATGCGCGGGAAGAGCGGAAGTCCGCGGAGCACCGCTAGTAGTGCCCGCGGCGAAACAAGGAACTGCACATACAGTTCCTCCCCCGGCCGCCGGAAAAAACCTCCTCAGGCAGCGGGGAAGCCGGGAGCGTGTGGCGCCGCAGCGCCGAGAACAGAGATGCTGCCTCTCACCACCTCCCCCCCCCCCCCCGGGGGCCGCGCCAGACCAGGGAAGGGAGGAGGCGCCGTCTGGAAAACAAAGAAAGCCCCAAACCCCAGGTAAGACCCGACAGCAGCAGCACAAGATGGGGGGAGGGGGGGGCTAGGAAAAGGGAGATTTCCTCCACAAAAAAGAAAGGAATGTGTGGGAGAGGAGGAGACCTCTCCCTCCACCTGTCCTGGTAACAGGACAGAAAAAAACACAGGGAGGGGGAGGTCTCCTGGACCTTTTATGGGAGGGTAACTAGTTAGTTTATTAAAAGTTCCACCTGTCCTAACAGTACACAGGGGCAGGAATACCCCATCTTGTGCTGCTGTTTGGGCGTAGGGGGGATATATAATATATAAGTGTTTAGCTGGAGAACTACAAAGCACACAAGACCTCCAAAGGTACAGTCCTATGAAAAAGTTTGGGCACCCCTATTAATCTTAATCATTTTTAGTTCTAAATATTTTGGTGTTTGCAACAGCCATTTCAGTTTGATATATCTAATAACTGATGGACACAGTAATATTTCAGGATTGAAATGAGGTTTATTGTACTAACAGAAAATGCGCAATATGCATTAAACCAAAATTTGACCGGTGCAAAAGTATGGGCACCTCAACAGAAAAGTGACATTAATATTTAGTAGATCCTCCTTTTGCAAAGATAACAGCCTCTAGTCGCTTCCTGTAGCTTTTAATCAGTTCCTGGATCCTGGATAAAGGTATTTTGGACAAACAATTCAAGTTCAGTTAAGTTAGATGGTCGCCGAGCATGGACAGCCCGCTTCAAATCATCCCACAGATGTTCAATGATATTCAGGTCTGGGGACTGGGATGGCCATTCCAGAACATTGTAATTGTTCCTCTGCATGAATGCCTGAGGATTTGGAGCGGTGTTTTGGATCATTGTCTTGCTGAAATATCCATCCCCGGCGTAACTTCAACTTCGTCACTGATTCTTGAACATTATTCTCAAGAATCTGCTGATACTGAGTGGAATCCATGCGACCCTCAACTTTAACAAGATTCCCGATGCCGGCATTGGCCACACAGCCCCAAAGCATGATGGAACCTCCACCAAATTTTACAGTGGGTAGCATGTGTTTTTCTTGGAATGCTGTTTCTTTTTGGACGCCATGCATAACGCCTTTTTTTATAACCAAACAACTCAATTTTTGTTTCCAAAATGAAGCTGCCTTGTCCAAATGTGCTTTTTCATACCTCAGGCAACTCTATTTGTGGCGTACGTGCAGAAACGGCTTCTTTCTCATCACTCTCCCATACAGCTTCTATTTGTGCAAAGTGCGCTGTATAGTTGACCGATGCACAGTGACACCATCTGCAGCAAGATGATGCTGCAGCTCTTTGGAGGTGGTCTGTGGATTGTCCTTGACTGTTCTCACCATTCTTCTTCTCTGCCTTTCTGATATTTTTCTTGGCCTGCCACTTCTGGGCTTAACAAGAACTGTCCTTGTGGTCTTCCATTTCCTTACTATGTTCCTCACAGTGGAAACTGACAGGTTAAATCTCTGAGACAACTTTTTGTATCCTTCCCCTGAACAACTATGTTGAACAATCTTTGTTTTCAGATCATTTGAGAGTTGTTTTGAGTAGCCCATGATGCCACTCTTCAGAGGAGATTCAAATAGGAGATCAACTTGCAATTGGCCACCTTAAATACCTTTTCTTATGATTGGATACACTTTAAAGGAGTGTTCACATTGCGTTTTTGGCCTCCCTTGCCGGGATACGTTGGTAACCAGTCACAATCAGCTCCCCACTTATCCCTGCTCAGAGAACTGCAGGTCCCCCTTTTTTTTAATGGCCAGTTCTTCGTGCAGGGATAAGTTGACAGCTGATTCTGACTGGTTACCAATGTATCCCGGCAAGGGAGGCCAAAAATGCAATGTGAATAAGCCCTGAGGATTTAGTAAGAGGGCTCTTATAGATGGTGTTGGCTCTCTATAGGGGCTGTCACACGTAGCAGATTATACCTGCTAATAGAATCTGATTAAGCCTTGTAAAGCTGCTAAATAAAGGGAAATGTAATACATAATGGGTATGTCGCAAATTAAAGTAGTTTTAAAATGGCGGGGGGGGGGGCAGACACTTAGGCTGTATGGGGCCCCAAAATTCCTGATGGCGGCCCTGACTGTAATAAAAGACATAAAAATGACAGGAAATACATGTAATGGCATATGCAAAAATTCGGCAAATAGGCATTATGGTTTTAGGTTCAGAGAAAATGCTCAGTATTGATCTCCAAATCTTTCTAAAAGGATAAGAAATTTCATCCCATATGAGACCGCACTAAAAATATCTGCTACATGACTGCAAAAAAACCTAGAAATATGGCAGTAAGCACATCTAATTGAATATGAATAAAAATCCAGCCAATCAGCATGAAGGTTTAGATTTAGGGTGAAAAATCAGCATTGATTGGACACTTTATTTGTCAAACATTAGTCCATTAAAAAAAAAAAAAAAAAAAAGGGAAATTTAAGCTTAGGGAGAGATATTGTCAATTTAAAAAAAACCTTTCCCAAAGGATAAGAGATTTCATCCACTATGAGAATGCCCTAAATTTTTCTGCTAAATGACTGTAAAAATCCCCCCATAAAAATAGGAGGAAACACATCTAATTGCATATGCAAGAATACAGCCAATAGGCATTATGGGTAGAGATGAGCAAACAGCGGTCGATCAAATAGGTATTCGATATATTCAATTAAAATCAAATACCACGCAGCAAACGCAGTAAAAATTTGTATCCCCTCCCACCTTCCCTGACGCTTTTTTTGCACCAATAACTGTGCAGGGGAGGTGGGGCAGGAACTACGACAATGTAGGCATTGAAAAAAAATAGGAAAAAGCCATTGGCTGCAGAAATCAGGTGACCTTCCATTTATAAGAATAGTGGCCACCATGTTCATCTCATTTGCGGCTTGGAGAGATAGGGACAGACATCTGCTGAGGGCTAGAGAGGGATTAGCTTCTGCTAGGCAGGAAATCTGAAAAACAACAACAGCTCTTTTCAGCAGGGAGAGGAGTACACTCAATCCAGCTTTCCTCGGTTTATACCCCCCAAAAAACCTAAGTGGTATACACAGCAAATCCGTCAGGCCATATACGCTCAATCCAGATTTCCTCGGTGTATACACCATAAAATTTGCATTTATATACATCTCAAAATGCGTAATGCTAGCGCAAAGGGACGAGGATGGGGGCATGGAAATGCAGCTGGGGAGCAAGGTTGCAGTCAAGCTACAGCGCATCCCGTGCCTATTCCTCTGCTGCAGCAAACATTGCGCTTCCCCACAGTCCCCGGCTTGATGGCCACATTAAGTAGGATGCAGGGTACAACACTAACCAGGCCAAGAGGAGTTGAGGTAGAGGCTGACTGGCTGATGGAGAATGTGCTGGAAGCATTATCGGCTAGCCATTGTAACACCTGTTCCTGGTGCTTGGGCCAAGTTAGTGTTGTACCCCGCACCCTACTTAATGTGGCCATCAATGTGGCCCTTGATGGAGTACCATCTCCTAAACCGAAGGTTTCCTCAAAGTCAGCTCCCGCAGTTTCTGCACCATGAGTGGCCATGGATGGCAGACTTATGTAAGATCTTACGTGTCTTTGAGGAGTCCACCAAGAGGGTCCGCTGTGACGACGCACTAGTGAGTGTAACAATCCCACTCCTGTGTGTGATGTGAGAATCCCTCATCGACATCAGGGATAACACATTGTACGCTGAGTAGTCGGGTATAGTGGCAGAACCATCCCAGCAGGATAGTCAGTGCACACTCCTGTCCGCTTCACACCGTATAATGACGGAGGAAGAGGAGGAGGACGAAGTGGCAGATGATCTCATTGTCACACAGGAGGCTAGCGGGGAAGTTCAGTGCGTCCCATTGCTGCAGCGCGGATGGGGCGAAAGGGAGGAGGAGGAGGAAATGGAGAATCACCATTCCGGAGGGGGCAGCTAAGTCTTGAATCTTGTGTCTTACTTGAAGAAGAGACAATCTTAGGCTGACTGCTTGTGCTGCAGGATTTGGAGTTGGGTCTGACAGCCTTGTGATGAACGTTTGAATAGTCAAATATTGAATATTGAATCGAGTATCGAATATTTCACTGTTTGCTTATCTCTAATTATAGGTTTAGGTTCAGGGAGAATGCTCAGCATTGATTGAACACTGTATTTGTCAATTAAACATCAGTCCAAATTTTTTAAAAAATTAAAAAGGGAAAATTAAGCTTCAAAATCTTTCCAAAAGGATAAGAAATTTCATCCTATATGAGACTGCACTAAAAATATCTGCTACATTACTGCAAAAAAACATAAAAATGGCAGGAAACACTTCTAATTGCATTTGCAAAAATCCAGCCAAATCAGCATGAAGGGTTTAGATTTAAGGTGCAAGCTCAGCATTGATTGGACACTCTATTTGTCAATCAAACATCAGTCCATAAAATAAAGAAAAAAAAAGGGAAACTTAAGCTTAGGGAGAGATATTGTCAAAATCTTTCCCAAATGATAAGAAATTTCATCCTATATGGGAATGCCCTAAAATTTTCTGCTAAATGACTGTAAAAAACACATAAAAATGGCAGGAAACACATGTAATTACATATGCAAAAATCCAGCCAGTAGGCATTATGGGTTTAGGTACAAGGAGAATGCTCAGCATTGATTGAACACTCTATTTGTCAATCAAACATCAATCCAAATTAAAAAATAAATAACTAAAAAACGGAATCTGAAGCTTAGGCAGAGATATTGTGAAATCTTCAAAATCTTTCCAAAAGGATAAGAAATGTCATCCTTTATGAGACTGCACTAAAAATATCTGCTTCATGACTGCGAAATAACATAAAAATGACAAGAAACACATTTAATTACATATGCAAAAATCCAGCCAATCAGCATGAAGAGTTTAGATTTAGGGTGAAAGCTCAGCATTGATTGGACACTCTATTTGTCAAACATCAGTCTATAGCAAAATAAAAAAAAAAAAAAAAAAGGAAGCTTAAGTTTAGGGAGAGATATTGTCAAATTTTCTAAATCTTTCCCAAAGGATAAGAAATTTCATCCTATCTGAGACTGCACTAAAATTTTCTGCTAAATGACTGTAAAAACCCCCAATAAAAATGGCAGGAAACACATGGAATGGCATATGCAAAAATCCAGCCAATAGGTTTAGGTTCAGCGAGAATGCTCAGCATTGTTTGAACACCCTATTTGTCAATCAAACATCAGTCCAAATTTAAAAAAAATAAAAATAAAAAAAGAGAAAGTTAAGCTTAGGGAGAGATATTGTCAAATCTTCAAAATCTTTCCAAAAGGATAAGAAATTTCATCCTTTATGAGACTGCATAAAAATTAACTGCGACATGACTGCGAAATAACGTAAAAATGACAGGAGACATCTTTTACATATGCAAAAATCCAGCCATTTAGCATGAAGGGTTTGGATTTAAGGTTTTCGCTCAGCATTGATTGGACACTATTTGTCAATCAAACATCAGTCCTTCATGAGACCATCATTTATATGATTTTACATAGTTACATAGTAGATGAGGTTGGGTAAAGACATGAGTCCATCAAGTCCAACCTATAACCCTACAATCCCTACAGTGTTGATCCAGGGGAAGGCAAAAACCCCATGAGGCTCATGCCAATTGCCCCATTTCAGGGGAAAAAATTCCTTCCTGACTCCAAATCTGGCAGTCAGTATAAAAACCCAGGATCAACGTGTCCTTAAAATCTAGAGACCATAACCTGTTATATTTTTCTCTTCAAGAAAGACATCCAGGCCCTCTTTGAACTTGTTTAATGAATCCACCATCACCACTTCCTGGGGCAGAGAGTTGCAGAGCCTCGCTGTTCTTACTGTGAAGAATCCCCTTCTATGTTTCTGGTGAAACCTTCTCTCCTCCAGACGTAGAGGGTGTCCTCTTGTTACTGTCACTGGCCTAGGACTAAAAATATCCTTAGAAAGCTCTTTGTATTGTCCCTTCATGTATTTGTACATTGTTATTAGATCTTCACGTAGACGTCTTTTGTTAATCTCTCGTTGTACTCCAGTCCACCCATTCCCCTAATCATTTTGGTTGCCCGTCTTTGCACTTTTTCAAGTTCACTTATGTCTTTCTTGAATATCGAGGCCCAAAATTGCGCACAATATTCTAAGTGTGGCCGTACCAGTGATTTGTATGTAGGCATATCTATGTTCTTGTCATGACAATCTATATCTCTTTTGATGCATCTCATAATTTTATTTGCCTTGGCAGCAGTGGCCTGGCACTGGTCACTAAAGGTAAGCCTGCTGTCCACCAAAATCCCTAAGTCTTTTTCATTGGCAGTCTTACCCAGTAATTTACTATTAAGTACATAGTCATACATTTTATTACGTCGACCAAAGTGCATTACCTTACATTAGGGTTGAGCCAATCTTGACTTTTCAGGATCGATTTTAAAATCCGATTTCCGATCATTTTTCATTCGAACCCGATCTCGATCCCAATGCAAGTCAATGGGATTTTTTTTTAATCGGAGATCGGATTTTAAAAGCAATCCTACCCCCTGGTGTCCACTTACCTCCAGAGATGGCTGGTCCGGTGCCTGGTGCCTTCATTCTTCGCCTTGCTGCTGCTCCATGCTGCTCTTCTCTCTTCGCTGCCCCCTCCCTGCCAGGTTAGGAGAGTGTGGGCGGGTACTGGGAGGGGAGACGTCACGTCTCCCCGCCCTGTGCCCGCCCACACTAAGCCACAAGCCCCGCCTACCTAGCGCTTTAAACACTAACCTGGGAGGCGGGGCAGCGAGGCAAGAAGAAGGAGGGCACTGGAGCATCTCTAGAGGTAAGTAGCTGTTAGAGATTTAGTTTAGCCTTCCATTCGAATGAATGGAGGCAGCCGGCGCGCAGGGGGTTAAGGCTGTGTGTCGGCTGCTTCCATTCATTCCTATGGAACTGCAGCGCAGCCTTCACACTGAATATACATTGTATACTCAGTGTGAAGGCTAAGCAATGCATTGTGGGAAAAATCACCGATCTCGATCCCACATAAAAAGATCGTGTTCGGAATTCCGATGGTGATCGTGAAATTTTCTCGATCGCCGATCGGAATCCGATCTTTTCCGAACACGATCGCTCAACCCTACCTTACATTTGTCAACATTAAACTTCATTTGCCAAGTCTCCACCCATGCTTCCAGTTTCCTTAGATCCCCCTGTAATATTCTACGATCCTCCTCATTATTGATTACCCTACAAAGTTTAGTATCATCTGCAAATATGGACACCCTGCTTTGTAAACCCACTACCAGGTCATAAATAAAGATATTAAACAAGAGAGGATCTAATACTGACCCTTGCGGCATTCTAATTCGCAATCATTCAGCAGAAATCTTTAGTGCAGTCTCATATATAGAATGAAATTTATTATCCTTTGTGTAAGATTTTTGAAAAGTTGACAATATCTCTCCCTAAGCTTAAGTTTCCCTTTTTTTTTTTTTTTTTTTAATGGACTAATGTTTGACAAATCAATTGTCCAATCAATGCAGAGTTTTCACCCTAAATGTGAACCCTTCATACTGATTGGCTGGATTTTTGATTATGTAATTAGATTTCTTTCCTGCCATTTTTCTAGGTTTTTTTGCAGTCATGTAGCAGATATTTTAGTGCAGTCTCATATAGGATGAAATTTCTTACCCATTTGGAAAGATTTTGGAGATTTGACAATATCTCTCCCTAAGCTTAATTTTCCCTGTTTTTTTTTTTTTTTTTTTTTTTTTTAAATTTGGACAGATGTTTGATTGACAAATAGAGTGTTCAATCAATGCTGAGCATTCTCCCTGAACCTAAAGCCATAATGACTACTGGCAGGATTTTTACATATGCAATTGCAATTACATGTGTATCCTGTCATTTTTATGTGTTTTTTACAGTCATTTTGCAGAAAATTTTAGATAAATCGCATATAGGATGAAATTTCTTATTCTTTGGAAAAGATTTTTGAAAATTTGACAATATCTCTCCTTGAGCTTAAATTTTCTTTTTTTTTTTGGTAAATGAACTGATTGTTTGACAAATAGAGTGGATGCTGAGCTTTCACCTTAAATCTAAACCCTTGATGCTGATTGGCTGGATTTTTGCATATGTAATGTTTTTCCTGCCAATTACATATGCAAAAACACAGCCATTCAGCACGAAGGGTTTAGATTTAAGGTGAAAAGCACAGCATTGATTGGACACTCTATTTGTTAATCAAACATCAGACCTTTTTTTTTTATTATTATTATTATTATTAAAAAAAAAGGAAACTTAAGCTTAGGGAGAGATATTGTCAAATTTTCTAAATCTTATCCAAAGGATAATAAATTTCATCCTATATAAGACTTCCCTAAAATTTTCTGATAATTGACTGTAAAAAAACCCCCATAAATGCTCAGGATTGATTCGACACTCTACTTGTCAATCAAACATTAGTAAAAAAAAAAAAAAAAAAAAAAAAAAGCAACCCAAAAAGGGAAAAACTTAAGATTTTTTTAAATTTTCTAAATCATTCCCAAAGGATCAGAAATTTCCTCCTATATGAGACTGAACTAAAAATATCTGCTGAATAACTGCCAAAACCCCCACACAGATATCAGAAAACACATCTGATTTTATATACAAAAATCTCACCAATCACTATAAAGGGTTTAGTTTTTGTGTAAATGCTCAGCATTGATTGGACATTCTACTTGTCAATGAAACATCAGAATTTACAAAAAATAAAAAGGGAAACTTAAGCTTAGGGAGAGATATAGTGAAGTTTTCAAAACCTGTCCAAAAGGATAAGAAATTTCATACTGTATGAGACTGCACTAAAAAATCTACTACATAACTGGAAAAAACCCATAAAAATGGCATCACATTTAATTACATATGCAAAAATCCATCCAATCAGCATGAAGGGTTTAGATTTAGGGAGAAGTCTCAGTATTGATCGGACACTCTATTTGTCAATCAAACATTAGCCCAAAATAAAAACGGGAACTTCAAATTTTCAAAATCTTTCCCAAAGGATCATCCTATATAAGACTGCACTAAAGATTTTTGCTGAATGATTTTCAATAAAATCATAAAAATGGCAGGAAACAAATCAAAAATTTTTTTTAAGGCCTCCAAACTGTGCCAACAACACACCCAGTGCACAAAAAAAGTGGGGTGCCACTAAAAAAAAACATGCCCAGGATGCTTACTGCTTAGGTACCCTATCCCAAAAAGGAAAAGGGTTCCCGACTTGCTCCTTGCCACTGGGCCAAAAGGCACTGAGTGACTCGGAGTCACTAAAGGACCTACTGCCGAAACAGCAAGTCCAGGACAAAGTTCCTTTCCCCTTGGGGCTGCCACCACCCTAGGGTACTAGGAACCGATCTTTCACCCATTTTCTCCCTGGGCTGCCACCACCTGGGATACTCCTGGTCTCAGACCCATGCCTGCCTCAGCCGAAGCGGGGAAAGGTCACAAAACACAGGGAGGGAAGCCCATTACAGACCTCACCTCCCATACAGACCATCGGGAAGGTCTCAAAAGGGTACAGCATCCCTTCATCGCACACAGAAAAAAGGTGACAAGAGTGACAAAAAAAGAAGTGAACAACGTTTAAATATGTGAATGGAGTGCCATCAAGGCCCGGTCCACCCGCCGGATCTATAAAAAATTCCCCAGCTCTGGTACACCAGGCATTAAGGAGTAGTGCTACAAAAGCGTGTATAGTGCCAGGCAATGTGCTGAAAACCAGTGGGCTCCCACCCCCAGTGGTTTAAGGCACCCCAGGGGCCACTCAAACTCCCAGGGCACAACACTAGAGGCCTTCGAGCGGCTCCCCGACCCCCAGCCATGATCCCCAGGCATCAAAGCACCTGGTGGTCGTGTTGCCAGTATCCACAGTCTCCCAGCAACACGCCTCAAATGGTTCTCCATTCCTACTTCCACAGCGTTCTGTCCACTCCTGCCATTGGGCCCCGGTCCTAGCCCTCCGGCAGATTCGATTACTGACTGCTTCTGTAAGAACAGATACTACACTTGATCTTAGCCAAAAGGCCGAGATGATCAGCGGCGGTCCTGCCGGCGGTCAGTTCACCCACCGCTGACTTTGCTACATAGCAGTGTTTTTAGTGCTGCCCAGTTGTGGGAGATTTGTTAATAGACCCCTGATGAATCTCTTCTTCTAGAGAAGAAACGCGTGAGGGCAATGTAAATAGTTATTGATGTGACGCTCACTCGCTGACAATTTGGACAAGAGCCTGGCCAGTGGTACCTCCCCTCTCTGTTGGCGTAGTGTTAGGCCAGTAACCTCGGAGAGGTGGGGGAGTAATCCACTGAGCCCCTGGTATAGTGGTTCTATCCTTAATTAAGTCTGCTGAGTTAGGCGCACATCCTATGTTGTAATAGGGAGGTAGTAAGAAGTATGCTGTAGGGTCAGGATCCACAGTAGTACCTCCCTTCCTCACAACAACCATTTTTGTTAAAGTTGGTTTAGGGTGTGGGACATGGTTTTACACTTTTTTTCATGTTTTTAATAGTAACCTAATAAAAGTGAAGTTTTATCATAATATTACTTTGGTGGATTGGTCGACCCTCCTTCTGTGAATTCTGTAAATAAGGAATAACTGTATCCAATAACAGAGAAATTATATTTTAATTAATACAATTATTCCATTTGGATTCGTTTAAGAATAGATGAATAATTAGAGACTTACTTTGCTATCTTATTGTGTGGGGAGGGGGAACTACTGTTCAGCATTTAATACTGTGTGGGGAGGGGGCTACAAAAAAATGGCTGTGGGCATGTGCACATGGGTAGAAGTTTGAACCCAGCGCTGGGAGAAGACGCGGAGAGAGGCCGTTCCAGACAAAGATGGAGGCGGCGCTGGAGATTTCTCGCAGCATTAGGGACGCCCCCGGTATTTGCATACCGAAGAAAACTGGGATTTCTACCGAAGACATCTAAAGGTAGGAGAAGAATAGCCTTTCTTAAGGCTATTTCTACGTGTTAGTGAGAAAAAATAGCATTGTCCTGGACTGGCTTAGCGTCACCGTCTCGGTGGATTGGGGCGGCCCTGACGACGCAGCACTGCTCCAGCGGCCGCCCCTCATGCTTCGCAGAGAGCAGGTCCTCTCCCTGCCTGCTAATGCCGCTCCGCCCCTCCTTCCCACACGCCAGGTGATATGGCCACGTAATCAGGCCCGCACCCTACTTGGGGAGCGCTCTGAAGACTGGACCGGACCAAGAAGAACAGAGAGCTGCAGGTAAGCGGACACCGGTGGGGAGAGGAGGTTAATCACTACAATAAATGATCTAGAGAACAGAAATATATTTTCTCCCATTTGTTTATTTTCAAAATTTACTTAGAACTAGATACATAATAAAGACATTTTTTCCAGGGGCATAGATAAAAAGAACGGGTATTGCATACAATAGTATTGCTGCTTCATCATAGACACACAATGAAAATTTATTAAAGTCTTTACACCAGAAATTTGCATTAAAAGCATACAATTTTTAGTGCATGGTTAATTTTGCACCCACATCACTTTTTGAACAAAAATGGCCATGTCAGCATGAGGCTTAACAGGAGAGTACATGGTCCCCCATGAGACTCTGTGGAGTCAGAGGTGTGTCGGGGATAGTTTTGGGTGAAATTGGAGTCAGAAAAAGTTACCAATAGAGATGAGCGAGTACTGTTCGGATCAGCCGCTCCGAACAGCACGCTCCATAGAAATGAATGGATGCACCTGGTACTTCCGCTTTGATGACGGCCAGCCGCTTAACCCCCCGTGTGCTGGCTACGTCCATTTTCTATGCGAGAGTGCTGTTCGGATCGGCTGATCCGAACAGTACTCGCTCATCTCTAGTTACCAACTCAGGCTTCAAAATAAAATTATTTAAAATTGAATTCATAAATATTGTATAATGAATTAGATGCATTGTTTGTTGCATATTTACTTTTATATGGAGTCAATCATTAGCTTTTTTTGTAAACTACAGGATCTTTACAGCGTCTGTCTGACCATGGCTGTCAGCCATTTATGAAGGATTTGGTATCAGAGCAGAAATTGGAACCTTGAGTAAATAGAGGAGTTAGAGTCAGTGTTTTGCTCTACAGAAACCAAAGCGCTACGTCCCAGAAGACTCATCAACTGCCTCCAAAAAGTGGAAACTGTGGAAAAGTGGCTAGCACTGTAGCCTTTCAGCGCTAGAGTCCTAGGTTCAAATCCTGCCAAGGGCAACATCTGCAGTTTGTATGTTCTCCCTGTGTTTGCGTGGGTTTTCTCTGGTTTCCTCCCACACACCAAAGACATACTGATAGGGACTGTAGATTGTGAGCCCTATATGGGACAGTGACTGACAAGATCTGTATAGCGCTGCAGAATATGATGGCGCTATATAAGTAAGCATAATAAATAAGGATCAATGCACCCAGAGTTTTTTGGTGAAGATTTTGGAGAGTAAACAATCCACTTCAGGAATTAGGAAATGTTTTTTTTCCTCCAGCACAGTGTATGGACCTTGAAAAAACCTGACGAAGTGCTGTGTGCACAAAATGGACGTAGCTTGGAAGTGTTGCTTTTCCTCTTTTCTGTGCAATCTGTTTTAAGAAGGATGAAATAAAGGACTATGATTTTTAATGAAGTTCCTTGGTGATTGCCCTGCTTATTCTTTTTGCATATTTATATTCCTGTATTTTTGAGGCAGAGAGCACCATCTGGTTGGCGATAGCCAAGAATAATGAAAGTATATGGTACACCCAGCACCTGACTTTTCCATTTGGACACAATTTATAACGGGCGGTGTAGGCTGTAATTCAGACGTGGTTCCGCTCGTGAGTTTTCTTCTTATAAATTGGGTTTGAGCTGGTAAATAGGGCCCAAATGCTGACTGAATTTTTTGGCTCAAACTTAGACTTGTGAAACAGACCTAAAAGCAATTAATACATCACAATTATTTTGCTGCCAGATATAATATATTGTCAAAACTAGATAAATAGGCCACTTTAACTAGGGGAAGTATATTAGAACACTTGTATAATTTGTTAATGAAATTTTCCTAGAAATATAACCAGATGTAAATTTATAGACAATTAAAAGTTAAACAATTTTACAGATATAAATATTTTTACATTTTTCAGAGTTTTAAAGATTTTCTAATAATTAGTAAATAAAATAATAATAATAATAATAAATAATAATAACAATATATCAGCACTAAAATGGTTAGAGAAAATCTATAAAACCCTGCAAATTTGTCATTTACAAAAATATTAAACTTTTAATAGTCTACAAATCTAAACATGGTTGCATTCATGGGAAAATCCCTTTAGGTCGGGGCCCAATCGCCACAATTTGGCCGCAGCGGAAACACAGTGGCAAAAACCGCTGAAATTTACAGTACGTACAAAGTGGATGGAATTCTGGCTAATCCCATTCACACATTGCAGAAATAAAATCTGCAGTGGAAATCTGCTTTTTTTGTAAATATATATATATATTATAGTAATTATATTATATATTATGCCTGTGGAAATGCTGGCGTTTTCCGTATAGGTGTAATAGAAGCAGAAAATATGCAGAGGAAATCTCTTCGGAATGTCCTTGAAAAGCGCTGCAGAAAAAAACATGACGCGTTTCTGCCACGTTTTTTTCTACAGCGTCTTTTGGCTGCAGCTTGCTACATGGGGCCTTAGCCTTAAAGGGAATCTATCAGAACTTTCTTGCTTCTCACCTGCCGCCATATACTATTACATATGCTAATAATGTTTCTAAACATGTCCTCAGTGTGGTAAATCCAGTCTAGCCAAATTGCAGAAATCACTTTATAAAATGCATCCATGGATACTTACGTGGAGCTGTTACCAGAGGCTCTGGGCTGAGCACCCACCATTATCCTGGTGCTGATGTAGACTGTCTTCTTTTTTATAAAATGGATGCTAAATAAAAACTACCACAGAATTAATACTTGGGAGGTATTGAGACCAGGAACTCCACCCCTCCAACTCCACCCCTTCTGGTTTGATTGACATCGCTCTAATAAGGCCTCATTAAAGGGGCTCTATCACTAGGAAAAGTCATTTTTAACTAATCACACCTTTGCACAGCCTTTAGAAAGTCTATTTCACACCTACCTTTAGTATGTAGATTGCCTCAGTGGTTTCTGAATAAGTCCATAAAATCAATAAATTCATATGCTAATTAGACTGGTGCACGATAGATCGTGCACACCTCTCCTATTGTTTTCTATGGGAGACTGCTGCTGCTGATGAGTCAGCTTCCTGTTTGCTTCTCACACATAGAAGATAATAGGAGAGAGGAGGCTGCTGGGAACTTCCTGAGCTGGCTGGAAGCTCATTAGCATATCAATAGAAACTGACTTATTCAGAGACCACTGAGGCAATCTACATACAAAAGGTAGGCGTGGAATAGACTTTCTAAAGCCTATGCAAGCATGTGTTTAGATAAAAATGACTTTTCCCAGCGATAGAGCCCCTTTAAAACTAGTAGGGTGGGAATGGATGGCTGACTCTACAGCTGCTCCTGACAAAAGCACTGCCCAGATGACTATTCTATGATAATTTTGGCTATTTCCGCATTTTGGCTACATCTGATTAAAGCATAACTGACTAAACTTTCAGATAACTTTTCTGGCAGTATTTGTGTCAAGAATACATTTTGTAACATACTTTATTTACGCTAGATGCAACACAGGGACTCAAATGACAGAGAGCAGTTACACATGAACAGCAGCAGACCCCATTGACTATAATGGGTCCGCTAAGTGTCTACTATTTCATAACTAAAACTGGCGGAGAGAAAAATCCTCTGTTCAGGACTTTTCTCTATGCTGATTTTCGGCAATATCTACTACGGATTTCGCCTCCTTTCTGTGAAATCTTACATCTCTTTACTATTCTCCCTCGTTTCTGTATTGAGAGCTGTTTCTGCCTTTAACTGAGTAACTGTGAATGGGTTATCTCTGTGTAAAACGTACAGAAAATTAGGGTGGAGGAAGGTCATTTTAAACAGTCATATCTTGAGAGATATAAAACGTAATAAACCGTTGCAGTGCTACCTATATTATTTCCAGAGATATCACTGGCTGAAAACACAGTTGGGATTTGGATTGGACTGTGTTTTCAACTAGTGATATGTCTAGTGTATATAGATTCTGTACGTGTCACCACCAGGCTGTGATTGAATGGCACATGGATGACATCCGTGTGCTGCCTGTGCATCCATGGCCCTATTCATTGAGGTCAGAAAGCATAGTCCACAAAGCGGACAGGAATAGGACCTGCCTTCATTTTTGCTTACAGCCCCATATACGGGAATGTGAAAATACAGAGTCGTGTGTATGGGGCCACAGAAATAAATGGGTCAGTGTGCAAAACATGGCTAGCACACTGACAGTGCATACAGTCGTGTGCATGAGGCCTTACTCATTGAGAGGCAGGAACATCTCTAAATACAGAAGCAAAGAAAAGAATAAAGAAATGCGGGATCTCATAGAAAGGAGGCAAAATATATTAATATATGATACCATTTAATAATAACCTAAATACTGCCAGAAAATCAAAAGTTGTCTGAAAGATTAGCTATGCTTTAAATATACAGGGGCATCTTCAGAAAAATGATCAGGTCATGTAATAAGGCATCGTGGCAGTTTATAAGCATAACAAGAGCTGTCAGGTTCCCTTTAATACATGCATGTTCAATAAATCCTGTTTTATAGTTTTCTGCTCAAAGTATCATGAATGGAATTTGTAAACCCCCAAGTAATGCAAGATCTTAAGATAATGAGAGATGCTCCTCGATATAGCAGTGAGATTCTTCCTCCACATTTCTCCCATACACGTAGGGCTACTTTCTTTACATGAGGTAGATTATTTCCCACTTCTGCCTGCATGTTTGCTATTATAACACTCAATGGATAAAGTGCCAGTGAGGTAAAAGCACCATTGACTGCTCCAGAGCCAAAAGAAGGGGCCCACACAGGGAGACCTGGATAAGTCAATAAGTCTCTCAATGGCTCTTTGCAAGAAAGAAAGATGGCACTACCAATCATGTTCCTGACAAGTATTACAGTGAATCCTCTGTACATTCCACATGTTAGCCATTCTCTGTTATTGTAGGTTCGGAACTCTTGCACAATTGAACGTGTATTTGGAAAATTTACATTATTACGACCATCCTGCAAAATGTTCTGAATTCTCTCAAATGGTACTAATAAGACGGCTTCTATTGCGCCAGATAAACAACCAGACAAAGCACAAGATTTTGCTCCTGTAGTACCTCCCTTAGAGAGAAAATGTTGGAGGCTTCCTTGAGTTCCAAAAAGCAAAGTCCCTTGAACAGTTTTTGCCATGAGAGGTGGTGCCAGACCGCGATAGAGATGTTTAAGACCTTCATTATTCAACTGACTTGTGGCAGCTCGGATGGTTAATGTATGAAGCTGCTGTCGAAAAATTGTCTTATAAATGGGAAAGGTCAAAACAGTGGACACAAAACTTGAGGCAGCTCCAACAAAGTAACTACTATTCCAGCTGCCCCATCTTGGAGCATCTTTACTTTCCATCTTATTTCCGTTTAAAAAGTTGGAATATTTTCCCAGAAGATCTTCAGCATTAGAATGTAATGTAGTGCATCCTCTGTCCTATGGAAGCTGCAAAAAGCACAGGTAAAATAAATATAAGAGGAGGAGGAGTAACAATCATATAAAATAAATATAAGAGATACTTGCTGTGAGAATATGTAAACTTTCAAGAGGAATTTCCAGCATGTAAAATACATTTAAAGGGATCCTATCATTCAAACGCATTTTTTTTTATGACTAACATGTCAGAATAGCCTTAAGAAAGGCTATTCTTCTCCTACCTTTCGTTGTCTTCTCCACGCCACCATTCACTCGAAATCCCGTTTTTTGTCAGTATGCAAATGAGTTTTCTCGCAGCACTAGGGGCGGGCCTCAGCACTCAAACAGCACTGGAGGCGTGCCCAATGCTGTGAGAGAACTCTCTCCAGCGCCGCCTCCATCTTCTTCTGCAACGGCCTCTTCATCTTCTTCTTCCGGCGCGTGGTGGGTCAAACTTCAAGAACCGGGATTCCTATGGAACGGCGGCGCGGAGAAGACAATGAAATGTAAGAGAAGAATAGCTTCTCTTAAGGCTATTCCGATGTGTTACTCAGAAAAAAAAGGGTTTGTATGATATGATCCCTTTAAAGCAACATAAGCATACAACATTGTGCAAGTACATCACAATACATGATACAATAGAGCCATACTACACCAAATTGTGGCACACTAAGGCTTATTTCACACGCAAATCCGCTTGTGCATATTCTGTCGCGGCAGCCGTGACGGGATGCTGGTGCAGTGCACAGCATCCCATCACGGATTAGGCCCAAATGAATGGGCCCGCGGAATCCACCTGAAGAAAGGGAAGCTCGCTTCCGCTAGCAGAAAAAAGAACGCTAACGGTCTCAATAGACCACCATTGTGAGGGTGCGGATTATGACATGGATTCCGCGCCATAATCCGCCCCCTCTGTTTCCATGTGAACTAGCCCTTACTATACGAACACTGTGCTCTTTCTCCACCTACAGGTGGATTTGGGGCAAGGGATTATTAACCCTTCCCTGCTAAATGAACTAATTGTTCAAGATGTGCATCTGCACCTCCTTGCAACTCCATAGTCCTAAATATAATGGACCTTACTCCTTCTGGTATATCTATAATCCTGAATATACTGCCCCCCTCTTCCTGGTACTTTTATAGTCCTGAATATAATTCCTGTTCCTCCTCCTGGTATCTCTATACTCCTGAATACAATGCTTACTCCTCATTCTGCTATCTCTATAGTTCTGAATATACTGCTCCCCTCTCCTGGCATCTCTATAGTCCTGTATAATCCCCCCTCCTCCAGTTATCTCCATAGTCCTGTATATACCGTATTTTGCGGACTATAAGGCGCACTGGACTATAAGGCGTGTTACCCATGAGCGCCTTATAGTCCTGTCTAGGTTCATATATAAGGCGCACCGGACTATAAGGCGTAGCGCTGTCCGATGCGCCTTATATGTGATTGAAAGCGGTGGCACGCAGACTTTGCCGGCGGCCACTTAACCCCCCGCGTGCCAGTCGCTTCTATTCATTTCAATGGCACGCTTCCATTGAAATGAATGGAAGCGCTCGGCACGCGAGGAGTTAAGCGGCGGCCGCCGGCAAAGTCTGCGTGCCGCTTCCATACATTGCAATGGGAGCGCGCTATTCGAATAGTATTCGCTCATCTCTAACTTCAATTGTAAGAAGCTACAATTGAAGTTAGAGATGAGCGAATACTATTCGAATAGCACGCTCCCATTGCAATGTATGGAAGCGGCACGCAGACTTTGCCGGCGGCCGCCACTTAACTCCTCGCGTGCCGCAGCTTCTATCCATATATAAGGCGCACCGGACTATAAGGCGCACTTTCGATTTCTGAGGAAATCGTAGGATTTTATGTGCGCCTTATAGTCCGAAAATACGGTAATGTCCTCTACTCCTGTGTTGTCTATGTATTCAATGTACTCATGTATACAATGCCCTCACCTCTTCCTTGAATTTCTGTAGTCCTGTATATAATATCCCCTTCTCCTCCTGGTACCAGCCCTGTATATACTGGCCTGGTATCTCTGTATTCCTGTATAATGTACCCTCCCCCTTCTATTATCTCCATAGTCCTGTATACAGTCCTATGAAAAAGTTTGGGCACCCCTATTAATCTTAATCATTTTTAGTTCTAAATATTTTGGTGTTTGCAACAGCCATTTCAGTTTGATATATCTAATAACTGATGGACACAGTAATATTTCAGGATTGAAATGAGGTTTATTGTACTAACAGAAAATGCGCAATATGCATTAAACCAAAATTTGACCGGTGCAAAAATATGGGCACCTCAACAGAAAAGTGACATTAATATTTAGTACATCCTCCTTTTGCAAAGATAACAGCCTCTAGTCGCTTCCTGTAGCTTTTAATCAGTTCCTGGATCCTGGATGAAGGTATTTTGGACCATTTCTTTCTACAAAACAATTCAAGTTCAGTTAAGTTTGATGGTCGCCGAACATGGACAGCCCGCTCTCAAATGATCTGAAAACAAAGATTGTTCAACATAGTTGTTCAGGGGAAGGATACAAAACGTTGTCTCAGAGATTTAACCTGTCAGTTTCCACTGTGAGGAACATAGTAAGGAAATGGAAGACCACAGGGACAGTTCTTGTTAAGCCCAGAAGTGGCAGGCCAAGAAAAATATCAGAAAGGCAGAGAAGAAGAATGGTGAGAACAGTCAAGGACAATCCACAGACCACCTTCAAAGAGCTGCAGCATCATCTTGCTGCAGATGGTGTCACTGTGCATCGGTCAACTATACAGCGCACTTTGCACAAATAGAAGCTGTATGGGAGAGTGATGAGAAAGAAGCCGTTTCTGCACGTACGCCACAAATAGTGTTGCCTGAGGTATGAAAAAGCACATTTGGACAAGGCAGCTTCATTTTGGAAACAAAAATTGAGTTGTTTGGTTATAAAAAAAGGCGTTATGAATGGCGTCCAAAAAGAAACAGCATTCCAAGAAAAACACATGCTACCCACTGTAAAATTTGGTGGAGGTTCCATCATGCTTTGGGGCTGTGTGGCCAATGCCGGCATCGGGAATCTTGTTAAAGTTGAGAGTCGCATGGATTCCACTCAGTATCAGCAGATTCTTGAGAATAATGTTCAAGAATCAGTGAAGAAGTTGAAGTTACGCCGGGGATGGATATTTCAGCAAGACAATGATCCAAAACACCGCTCCAAATCCTCAGGCATTCATGCAGAGGAACAATTACAATGTTCTGGAATGGCCATCCCAGTCCCCAGACCTGAATATCATTGAACATCTGTGGGATGATTTGAAGTGGGCTGTCCATGCTCGGCGACCATCTAACTTAACTGAACTTGAATTGTTTGTCCAAAATACCTTTATCCAGGATCCAGGAACTGATTAAAAGCTACAGGAAGCGACTAGAGGCTGTTATCTTTGCAAAAGGAGGATCTACTAAATATTAATGTCACTTTTCTGTTGAGGTGCCCATACTTTTGCACCGGTCAAATTTTGGTTTAATGCATATTGCACATTTTCTGTTAGTACAATAAACCTCATTTCAATCCTGAAATATTACTGTGTCCATCAGTTATTAGATATATCAAACTGAAATGGCTGTTGCAAATACCAAAATATTTAGAACTAAAAATGATTAAGATTAATAGGGGTGCCCAAACTTTTTCATAGGACTGTATAACATCCTGTCCTCCTTGTATCTCTATAGTCCTGTATATAACATCCTGTCCTCCTTGTATCTCTATAGTCCTGTATATAATATCCTTTCCTTCTTCTGGCATCTCTACATCTGTAGGTTCTATTGGCAAAAATGGTGAGGTTAAAAACCTCAAAACTTTATTGAAAATAATTAAAATTACAGATATATATATATATATATATATATATATAGTGATATCACCAACGTGAAAAGTACAGCGCAGTACAGTACAGCGCTATAGACGCTACAGTGAGGAAGGGGCATTCCTGACTGTCAGACATGCCCTTCTGACAGTGAAGAGCTACGGTAATGGTACCGATCGCTCTTCACCGGGGGCATAGAACGGGAAAGCTGAATTTAGCGCACTGTCGGCTTTCAAGCGGTGTATTAATCCGCATGTACCCCAAATGGTGAAAGATCCTCTTTAAGGATTAGGCAAAATAGTGAGACGCAGTCTTTTTCATTGAGCCTTTGTCCCCAGCACCCCGTTATCCTCCTGCCTGTGTCTGTTTGGTCTCATAGCCTCATTTCTGGAAATCCTGTACATAAATAGTCTCAGTGATCATATGAGGTGCAGGACTCCTAGCAAGGAGGCGCCAGCACGAGACTAAATGGACACTGGCAGCAGACAACAGAGTAATGGGGACAGGTGAATGCGCTTTCTATTTATTTATTTTTTATTTCACAACTCCCTCCCAGCACATGGGTTGATCCAATTCCTGGACAAATCTTTAAAGGATTTATCCATCTTTGTAATATTGATGGTATGTCCTTAGGATAGGCTGTCAATATTACATCTGTGATGATACAACAGTGAGGACCTCTGCAGATCAGCTCTTCCAGGACAGCGTGGCTACAGGTAATGGTAACATTTCTAGGAGCCATGCTGATCACTTTCCATACAGAGTGTAACAGTAGGTTTAGGTAGTGCGCTGTTGCACATCGTATGGCAGGTGAGCTGCATGGCTCCGGACATGTTATTTATTACCTTTAGCCGCCCTGTCTCGGTATCGCTGGCCTGAGGGGTCCTGATGGTGGGTCCCTAGAAACAATTCCACTGGTGGGCCCTAGACACCTCAGTCCGACCCTGTCTGAGTATATTTAGCTGTGTACTTTTATATAAGTCATGACCTTTCTAAAGGCTACTCCTACCTCTGTTTTGTTCTGCTACTTGTGAATCACCTTATGAAGTGTTACAACAGGTTGACAGGCACACAGGATGTAAAGTATTTTTGATCGTGGGTAAGCCAAAACATTCTCATAATGAAACTGAAATGCAATATGTTGAATGTCACAGGACCTACACCAACAGAATAACTAGAAAACTATAGGTATAGATTATCCCTAGTTTGTGTAGACCGGGAGCAAGAATGATGAGGCTGGTGTGAGTAAAGCCAAAAATCTAGTTCAAGCTGAAGATATAAAATACAGTTAAGGACATAAAAACTGAAGTAATAAAATTTGCTACATGTGTCTGTGAACAAAATACCATTTACCAAATAAATGGCTAGCTGAAGATTGTAGTGAAGACTGGCACTTTACAGGTAAGTTCACCTAAGGGTAGGTTCACGTGGAGGAATTTGGAGCTAAATTTTAATGCAGATTTTGCCTCAAATTCCGCTGAAATCTGAAATCTGCCTCCCATTGCTTTCAATAGGGGCAGACACGGAAGTTTCTATTCAACGCTGAATAATGAAACACCCTGCTCATGCTGAATTAAGCAATGTACATATGGGCTAATGAGTGTGAAAACCCCCTGTGGAAAGCTTCAGCTTGACCTCAGCTTTCTGACACGGGTTCCACAGTGCCAGATTTTGGCGAGGAATTTGAAGGAAAAATTTCTCTGTTTGAAATTACCTATGTGTATAATGCTAGGGAATGCATACCATATAGAAAAACACCAACTGGTGCAGTTTTTTTTTGGATATATAATTGCCAAGGTCTGAGCAGATTTCATCCTATGCACTGCAACATAAACAAAGCAATGACCAGGGGAGAAGAATACGCACAGTGGAAATGCTGCGATTTCCAAAAATGTTGCATATTTGGAAATCACAACATGTCAATTATACCTACGGAGGCATCGGTGGTTTCCTATTAGTATAATTGAAGAAGAAAGTCCACAAAGGAAACCTCTTTGGACTTTCTGTGAAAAGTGCAGCTGGGAAAAACCTTTCTTGCCACGTTTTCCGTCAGCGCTTTTTCGCTGTGGCCGCTACGTGGGGCCTTAGCCTAACAAAGGAAACAAACAGAGACTAGCTAGCATCAGTGACAGGACAAATTGGCCAGGGGCCGCTCACATGTCTATCCTTGATGCTGATCTTGTAGATTTGTACACAACTCCAGGGTAGAAGTCTTAGAAGCAGGGGTCCTTTTATTTCAGGACACTCCAAGTGACTGATTTACTACAGAATGTTGCAGCCTTGTACTTGAGAGTATCTGTAATCTGAACAGAAAACAGAGTCCAGCACGTAGGAAATGACAGTGTACCAATAAGACTACATGAACAGCATGTACATACCTGACTCAGCTCGTCTCCCCCTTTAAATGGCATGGTCATTGCATATGTCACTCTCTAGACGAGGAAATACATGAATGGCCATGAGAGCCCTGCCTGACCTGAACGACATACAGCGCGGAGCCGGTGTCAGCCTCTCCCATCCGCTTATCTGATCTGCAATGTAACGGAGCAGCCGCCTGTGCTCTCGGAGAGCTGGACCACGGTATTGGAGGACACGCCCTCAGCCGCATTGTGATTGGCGGAGACGCTCAGCCTCACTTCCTTTGTGGCATCCTTTGTTGTGTGGTGTGGCTCCCGGTCACACAGATGAGCAGGATGAGCTCACGAGCTGCCGGTGTATGTCCCATAATTGGTTTCAATTGCTTTAATGTGCCCATTCTGCTCGTGTAGCAGCTGTAAGGGGCTGCCATAGGCAGCAAACATGACCTGCTTGTAATGCACATATTCTCCTCATGTAGAAGCTTCATGGGCTGAGGAGGTGTTTGCAGACCACAGTTACCCTACATCCAAGATAGAGCATTAGCCTGAAGCCCCGCAAACCACAGCGTTTTACAGTCACTGCAAAGTTCAAGCAAATCCCATGCACACATTGCAGAAAAATGTATGCAGCCGAAATGCAGCAATTTCCAAAACCGATGCGGTTTTGTAAATCGCTGCATGTGAATTATACCTACAGAGAAGCCGCCAGTTTCCCTACAGGTATCATTGAAAGTCTGCAGTGGTTTCCTGTTTCATCTTCTGTGTAAAGCTGTGAGGCTTTTGCCCACAGCACTTTATTGCTGCGACCCGTTACGTGGCGTTTTGGTATAATTGAAGCAGAAAATCCACAGAAGAAAACTCTCTAGATTCACAAGAATCCCATCCACTTTGCAGGGACGTTTATCCCACATGGTCCCGCCCTTAGAGCGCAATTGTAGCGTGTTCAGACACAGCAAAATGTCCCTTTTTACCCCTGCACTCCCATGCGGTCACCTTGTAACTTCAACAGCATAATCCCCCATTATTGTGGCCCCCACAGTATAATGCCCCTTTAATACGCCCCAACGGTATAATGTCCACGTTAATAGGCCCTCAATGTATAATGTTCCTTTTAGTAGCCGCTCACTGTAGTGTAAATGACCAAATGTGCATAATGTTCTTTCACTTTTGAACTCAGTTGTATTTGCAGGCAAAAAATTAGAGTAACATGTAGGGTGTATCTAAAATCAGGAAATGTATATTAACTTCTTCCCGTGCAACTATTTTTCATTTCTCAATGTTCAGTTTTTACTCCGCCTTCCAAGAGCCATAACCTTTTTTTATTTTTATTTTTTGTTTACAGAGCTGTATAAGTGTTTAGGTTTTGCAGGACAAATTGTACTTCGTAATACCATTCCAACAAAACAAAAATTCAGATTTGTAGGGAAAACTGTATTTGCGCTACTTTCTTATGGTTTTTGTTTTTATGGAGTTCACTGTGCGGCCAAATTGACATTTTACCAGTATGGGTGGGTTCACATCTGCGCCCCGCTTTCAGGTTTCTGTCTTCTGCCAAAAGGAGACGGAAACCCGGCAGGCCGTGACTGCCCGTGAGCAATTTGTGGTCTTCGCGGCAAAATGGTTTTTTTTTTAACCGGACACAAAGTCCTGCATGTCCGACTTTGTGTCCAGTTAAAAAAAAAACGGTTTCGCCATGGAGACCACAAAACACTCACAGGCGCTCACGGGCGGACACTTTACAAACCCATTCAAATAATTGGGTTTGAAAAGTGACTGCCGGTTTCCGTCTCCTGTCCAGTTTCTTGGGCAGAAGACAGAAACCTGAAAGCGGATACTGGGGCGCAGATGTGAACCCTGCCCTATTTTGTTTTAAGGCTGAAGCCTAATTTTGCGTACCTGCATATGTTTTTGTCGCAGATTTCTTGAGCCAAAGACGGAAGGTTTAAGCAAAAGGTAGAAATAGAAGTTCTTCATATATTTTCCTCATTTCTTTTGTGGCCATTCTTAGCTTTGGCTCAAAAAACCACAGCAAAATCTGCAACAAAAAAAAGCAACAATTCTGCAACTTGGGGCTTCATCCTAACACTTTAAAAAGTCACCATATTTTATATTTCTGTATATGGGGGTATTAGGTGTTTCTGTTTTTATTTTTATTTTTTTTTGCATTCAAGATGTGCTTTTTATCCATACCACTTTGACATTTTGGTCACTTTTTATTAAAAAATTTTTAGAGGCAAAACTGTTTAGATTATTTTTTCCTGCTGAAGCATTATTGAGACGTGAGGATGCATAATGTGTTACTTTGCTTATTTTTATTTCTGTCTGTGTAAGGGGAGTGATTTTAAATTTTGTAATTTTGTAATTACATTTTTTACTAAACTTTTTTAAATGTATTTTTTACTTTTATTTTTAGACACCCTAAGCAGTGCTGATGAAAGTTTAGGAGACCGAGTACCCAAACTGCAACCCAAAACCCACTAATTTATTGCAAAGTGCCAACACGGCAATTTAACCTTAAGGTGGTTATCCCATCTCAAGGATCCTATCTATACTGCTAGCTTATGTGGATTCAAGACTTTTCCTAAATGTGTTGCTTCAGCAAAACTGCTTTGTTTAGCTACTACCTGAGATTATTCACTTCATTGTTTACAGAGCTTCTCCATAATGGACCTGGGGATAATTTTATCTCTCCGCCTTGTACAAGTGCGGTAGCTCACTGCTTTTGTGAAGGTTATAATTATGTAATGTATGACAAAACATTGCTATCCTTTAAAGCTGAATGCTAGATATAGTTGCTTTTGCTTGAAACTGCTATAATGTTAAATGATAAGATGGCGCCTGTATCCAAAATGGGTGCAAGAAAAACAAATGCTTGGCTTGCTGCCAAAAGACAGCGCCCCAAGGTCACCACGGAGAAGCGGGACCAGATGGCTATATATGTATGGCACTGCATAAACTTTTTTCTGTTCGATTGAGATGTACCATACCAATCAGGAATGAATATGAAAACTTACATTGTTGTTGTATCACTTCTTTTCTCTGATACTATCTAAAGAGGACCTTTCATCGATTTGGGCACAGGCAGTTCTATATACTGCTGGAAAGCTGACAGTGCGCTGAATTCAGCGCACTGTTGGCTTTCCTGATCTGTGCCCAGGGTAAAGCGCTATCGGTCCTGGTACCGTAGTGCTTTACAGTCAGAAGGAGCGTTTCTGACAGTTAGCCAGGGACGCCCTTCTGCCCAGCAGTGCCTATCGCGCTGTACTGTGGAGCAGGGAGGAACGCCCCCCCCCCCCTCTCCTGATAATACTCGTCTATGGACGAGCTGTGTGAGCAGAGAGAGGGGGCGTTCCTCCCCGCTCACACTGTACAGCGCAATAGGCGCTGCTGGGCAGAAGGGCTTCCCTGGCTAACTGTCAGAAACGCCCTTCTGACACTAAAGCTCTACGGTACCAAGACCGATAGCGCTTTACCCGGGGCACAGATCGAGAAAGCTGACAGTGCGCTGAATTCAGCGCACTGTCAGCTTTCCAACAGTATATAGAACTGCCTGTGCCCAATCTGATGAAAGGTCCTCTTTAACTCTGTGTTCTCAATAAAAAGTGCGTCAGTATACATTTTAGCTAAGAAAAGAATGAATACCAACACAGAGTGGTGTGATTTCTTGACCACCGGCCCTCAGCCTTATTAATTAGGACGACGACAGTTACCCGAGATTATTGTTCAATTAGTCATAAACACGACTATGAATTTATCACTTTCAGCAAGGGAGGGGGAGCTGAGTGCTCGGGAGCTGTTTATCTCCCCCTCTTCCAGTTATCAGGTCGGCTAATTGAATTTTGCTGATAAGGGCTGAGACAGGGAGTCTGTTACCTCTATATGTAAACACAGACCTAAAATTGAGTTTATTGCAAGCTGACTCTTGTTCCTGTAGCATTTAATGCCCTGTTCACATCTGCTTTTGTATTCCGTGGTGTGAGGGCGATTTGGGAAAACCCCTTTAATACTGAGGTTTTATTTTGGAAAGAAAACAACTCATACATTAACATCTTTTGTCTTAAAAATTAAAACACATAGTATAATATGCTAAACAGTGGGCCCACACACAGTATTATATGCTCCACAGTGCGCCCACACACAGTATAATACACTCCCCAGTGGCCTCCACACAGAATTATATGTTCCACAGTGGGACCTAACACAGTATATGTTCCACAGTGGCCAGACACAATGTTATATGCTCCACAGTGGCCCCTCACACAGTATTATATGCTCCACAGTGGGGGGGGGGGGAGCCCACACACAGTATTATATGCTCTGTGGGCCCTCACATAGTATAATAAGGTCCCCAGAGGGGGCCCACACACAGTATAATACACTCCCCATTGGCCTACACACAGAATTATATGCTCCACAGTGGGACCCCACACAGTATTATATGTTCGACAGTGATCCTTACACAATGTTATATGCTCCACAGTGCCCCCCCCCCCCCCAGTATTATATGCTCCTCAGTGGTCCCCACACAGTACTATATAGTATGTGGCATTCTTTGTGTGGGATGGCGCCGGTCACACAGAGCAGGATGAGCTCACAAGCTGCTGGCTGCACTCTAATAAGGTTACTCCAGGTTGTGGGCAGCAAATCTTATTTTTAGACTCTCTAGGGGATCTGATGATGGCTACTAATGTTATGCTAATTAATTGTAGCATATTGGAAAATGTATAGGCTAGAGAACAGCAGAGAACCAGCAGCTATGCCAGCTGCTCAGCTCCTGAGAAAAGGTCAAAGAAGAAACATCAATTTGCTCAGGAGTAAAAACGTAGGACAACAGATTCTGAACCTACAAACCTTGGTTCACCACCTTCAGATTGTAAAATTTGCAGATTACAAATCATGTTTTTAGGCTGTTTATGGTGATCACCCTATTTACCCCTGAGAATATATTTAGGGGTGGAACAAGTGATTATGAAGATAATCTTGTTTCCCTTAGTCCTAACAGCGGCACAACTGGGGTATTTTCTGCCCCTGTGTGCTGGTAGGACAGATGGATTTTTAATTAGCCAGTATTAATTTCACATGGCTAGGATCCCTTAAAAGGACACAGCTTCCTCCCCCAAAACATGTACATACCAGAGTAATATCAGGTAATATAACAACATCAAGCATAAGCATATAACACATTTTGTGGTTTTCCCCTTTTAAAAAAAAAAAATAAAATAGGGTGGGAAGTCTTGTGCCACTGTTAGGACTAAGGGAAACAAGATTATCTTCATAATCACTTGTTCCCTGTTGTCCCTACCAGCGGCACAACTGGGGAGATACCAAGTAATCCCTTCAGGGCGGGAGTTGACTGCAGACCGAGCTTAAGACAGCTCGCCCAAAGGCAGTAGATTCGGTAGGGCGAGAGCTCAGATGGTAGTGGCTTATGAACGTGGTCTCCGAGGACCAGGAAGCAGCTGCGCAAATCTGGTACAGAGATAGCACCCTATTCTCTGCCCAGGAAGTAGCCACAGCCCTGGTTGAATGAGCCCTGAGAAGGGCAGGAGGCAGTAACCCTAGGGCTGTAAATGAAGCTTTTATGGCTTTTCTTACCCAGCGTGCTATAGACGCTTTTGATGCCTTGAGGCCTTTCCGGCTACCAAGGTAGTTGATCAGAAGGTTTTCAGACCTTCTGAAGGGGTGAGTGCGCTGCAAATAAATTTGAAGGCAACTGACCACATCTAAGGTGTGAAACTTCTCTTCTGGAGAGGAGGGAGATGGGTAAAAGACAGGCAAACAAATGAGCTGATTTATGTTTGTACTTGAAGGCAATTTGGGCTTAAACCCCGGGAGGAACCGGAGTTGCACCTGGTCCTCGAAGAACGAGGTGTAGGGTGGTTCTGAAGAAAGTGCCTGGAGCTCGCTCACTCTCTTTGCAGATGTTATTGCGAGGAGAAATGCGACTTTGTAAGTCAAAAATTTTAGATCCACCTCTTCCAGAGGTTCGAAGGGAGCGATGCACAATGCCGAAAGAACCGAAGTAAGGTCCCATTGGTGGATGGGAGCAGTAACTGCTGGTCTCAGCCTAGTTGCCCCTTTAATAAAGGTACTCACCAAAGGATCCTGAGACAAACGCCTTCCCAGATAGGCGGACAAAGCGGCAACATGTACCTTTAGGGTAGAGGCAGCCAGTCCTTTGTCTAGACCATCCTGAAGAAAGTCCAGGATCACCCTCACTGGGGAATCGGAGGAGTCCACTTCATGTTCAAGACACCAGGCATTAAAAATGTTACTGATCCTACGTTAGCTCCGGTTTGTAGATTCAGCTCTGGCGCTAGCAAGGGTCTTCAGGACGTTCCGGGAAAGTTCTCTATTCCTTAATAGGGAATGGGTTCGGGGGATATTGTCACTCCTTAGGGAGAGACCACCATATAGGGAATGGTCAACCTCCAGGCTGTCAGGTTGAGTCTGCTCAGATCCTGGCATCTCAGCTGTCCTTGGGTCACCAGATCTGGGAAGGGGGGGAAGCCTCCAATGCACGCCTTGACTCATCCACATGAGCTGGGCAAAACGGGATTATGGCAATTCCCAAGACTTGGTCCTGTCTTATTTTCATCAATACACTCGGTATGATGGGAATTGGAGGAAAGATGTATATCAGCCTGAACCTCCAAGGGATGGACAGGACATCCACTGCCAAGGGATTGTCCTCCTGGTACAGAGAGCAGAAGGTCCTTACCTTGGCGTTGAGTCGGGTTGCCATAAGATCGACCACCGGGAGACCACATCTCTGGACGATCAGTTGAAATACGTCTTGATTGAGAGACCATTCTCCTGATACGGTAATACCAAGACTCAACTGATCCGCTACTATGTTCAGGGAGCCCTTGATGTGATAAGTGGATAAGTGGGACAGGTTCTTTTCTGCCCACGTAAAAATAAGGAAAAATTGTCAAAAGACACGATCACCATAAAAATATTGTATTTATTAGTAATCAAATATTTTAAAAAAAACTAAATTGTAGTTCATATAATTATCAAAGATACTGGTTAGATATAGGAGGACCAACACACCACAAAATACGGTGAGTGGCAGGCAACAATAAACAGTAAAATATAAACATGCAAAAGTGTAACAAAGTGTAACAAAAACAATAATATTATAATAATGTGTCAGCTAGCTGAAAAATATATGCACAAAATTTTATATATATATATATATATATATATATATATATATATATATATATATATATATATATATATATATATATTAGCAATACCCCTTAATAGAGATAAAACTCAGTGTAGGTGCATAAGGGAATACACACATGTAGCCACACAAGTGAAAGCATGGTAGCTAAATAATGAAGTCAGTGCAAGGCTGAAAAGACATTACAAGTAAGGCATGACTCAAAAATTAACAAATGAAAGACTTTGAACACAATATATTGCAAAAATAATAATGAATATGCCTACCAAAGACCGGAACGCCCAACGCACGTTTCACCACGGATGGCTTAGTCCCCTGACAAAGAGGCCCCCTCATCATCCACCTAGAGCCTCTCCAGGGATGGCAGGGAATGTAATAACAGTTTCAGTGGAAATCAAGGTTCCGCGCCGCAAACATGGTTACTCACCATGTACTCCTTGACCCATGTCACTACTTCAGAGGTGGAATACGAGAATAATCGTAGCCTAGCCTTAATGAAAACAAAAACCGGACATAGAGTTACCAGGAAAAGGGAGCGGGATGTCACAAGCCACACAAGGCAGATGCCTTCTTTTGGTAGTCCTCTTCCTCCTACCACGGTCACACGGTGGTGTAGTGGAAGAAGACATTTTAGGCCTATAGAGAAAAGATGGGTGAAGGAGACAAAACTTTGAAGGTTAGAAAAGGCCAGTAAGTCTTACCTTAAACTATTTAGAAAGAGCTTGCAGATAACGTTCAGCAAATTCACTTGCTTGGAGCCAGTAGCAGCCAGACTAGGCGACTTAGGCAACCTGCCAGAGATTCTGGAAGGCAAGGAGGAGACAAACTAATGCCCCTTTAAGGTGCCTTGGAGGAAGGGGCGTGGCTAAGCGTCAGTCAGTTTTTAGGACTCCACAGATCCCTTATTATAGGAGCCCAACTTTCAAGGCTTCCCAGGAACACACTAAGCGTCCGTCCCCCTGATCCTTCTACTCCCTGCAGCCTAACCAGCAGCGGGGAGGACTTCATTTTGCGGTCGCAGGGCCTCGCAGGAAGTGCGGGCCGCACCAGAAGTGCGCAACCACAAATGTGACCAGCCGGAAACAGGGAAGCTCAATGAGGTTCTGCCTGAGAACAAGCATGGCCGGCTCCTGAGGGAGGAGAACCGGCAGCTCCAAAAATGGCCGACATGACTCTAAAGCGAGGTAAGTTGCCGTAGGTCTGCTGGGAGCCTTTAGAAAACGATCTTAATAATCTTTGCTGGAAGCATGTCACAAGGAAGCTGTGGAAACAAACACCGGGCCAGGTAACTGTTCAGACCTGATCCCATAGGAAGACACAATTGTCTTCTTCACCTGTCCTGGTCCACACAGGACAGAAAAAAAAACATGTTTTGGGGGAGGAAGCTGTGTCCTTTTAAGGGATCCTAGCCATGTGAAATTAATACTGGCTAAATAAAAATCCGCCTGTCCTACCAGCACACAGGGGCAGAAAATACCCCAGTTTTGCCGCTGGTAGGGACGACAGGGAAATATAATTCTCCCTGCACCCCCCTCATACACATGATCATAATTATAGTCATATATGTACCTCTGAAATTTCAACTTCTTAAAGGGATCCTATTATTTAACCACTTTTTTTTTCTAGTTGACACGTCGGAATAGCCTTTATCAGTCGCCTCCAGCCCGCCGTTCGGTAGAAACACCGGTCTTTACTGGTATGCAAATGAGTTCTGTCACAGCACTGGGGGCGGACCCCAGTGCTCAAACAGCACTGGGGGCATCCCTAATGCTGCCAGAGAACTCTCTCCACCGACACCTCCATCTTCAACAGCAACCGCCTCTTCTGCCGTCTTCTTCCGGCTAGGGTCACACTTCGACGCCTGCGCAGTCGGCTCTGCCATCGGGACACAGGCAAGAGCCGAGTGCACAGGCCGGCTGGTGGCCGGTGGTGGTGCTGCGAGAGAACTAATTTGGATACCGGTAAAAACTGGTATTTCTGGGGGGCGTGGCTAGCGCTCGAAGCAGACAGCCGCATGTAGTTGGAGCTCCGTGCCGAATCGACCCTAATCCTGCCTTACAGCCTGCTTACCTAGAGCTCCGGGTCCCTGCTTCTGTCAGGTATTAGCCTCCGTCCACCCTCCTCTCCTGCACAGCTCTCCTCTGCTGTCCTCTTAGGGTAGGAGCTGCCAGGAGTGATTGCGGCCTACTCCCCACGTGCGCCCATCTTTAGGAAGTCTCGTCACATCAAGTGGTGCTCTCCTCTGCCCTGGATCGCGGCCTACAACCTCCGGATACCTCCTCCCCGGCCCTCCTGTGACATTTGTGCCTCCTTGCTCTGCTGCTAGGAATGGGTGAGTGGAGCTCCGGCTACAGCCTGCTTTGCCCTGGTGACTTCTCCCTCCTGCCTGGCCGACCCCTGGAGTAGCTGCTGCTCTGCTTCTGTGGGATCCCTCCCCCGCTCTCCCTGGACATTACCTGGCATGGGTTACCCTGTATCTGTACTGTCCTGCTGTGATTTTGGAACTGTTATGGCCTGCTTGAGTGACATCTCCTCCATGTGCCTGTAAGCAACGCTGTTCTGTGCTATTTTTCCTCTGATAAAGTATCTGCTGTGGACATTTCAGCGTGTTTGGGCCTCTCCATCTGCCACCATATCTACTCTTACGGCACGAAAAAAAGGGCGGCAGCGGTCCCTCAAAAATGAGTCGCCTGCAGTCGACCGCTGTATTGGACCGCTTACGTGGCTTTGCCAGATCCACTACCCTCCCGCCTCCCACCTCCCCTGAAGCTTCCCCTTCTGATGTGTCTGTGGACGATGCTGAACCCACCTTGAAACAGGTGACTGCGCAACTGCTGGAGGCGATCCAGGCTGGTACGCCTTCCCTAACTGGCAAGATTGAGGAGGTTAAAATTGACCTTGGCCTGCTCCGTCAAGACTTTCAGACTTTGCGAGGTAGGGTGGGCGAAGTGGAGGAGCGTGTTTCCCAAATGGAGGACTCTATTCAACCTCTCCCTGCCAAAATTCAGGAACTGGAACGGATGGCTGCCTTGTGGTCCCAGAGGGCGGATGATTTGGAGAACCGATTACGCCGCAATAATCTGCGTATTTTGGGCCTTCTGGAAAGAGCGGAGGGTGCCGACCTTCAGTCCTTTATAGAGAAATGTCTACGTGATACTCTGCCGGATGCTCATTTTTCCCCCATATTCACTGTTGAGAGAGCCCACAGAGTTCCTGCTAAGCCCCCTCCTCAAGGGGCCCCCCCACGTCCCCTGTTGGCCCGCCTACTTAACAGCACAGACCGTGACACTGCACTGCGGGCTGCACACCAAGTAGGAAAGATCAAGTTCAATGGAGCTACGGTGGCGCTATTTCCTGACTTCTCGGCTGCTCTACAGAAAACCCGAGCCTCCTTTGTGGCGGTTAAAAGAAAGCTCCGGGAGAAGGCGATACAGTATTCCATGGTCTACCCAGCCCGGCTCTGTGTCATCCATGGTGATCGTTCCCTCTTCTTCACTACTCCTAAGGATGCGGAGGACTGGTTGTCCCTTCTACCCAGATCTCCAAAACATTGATACTGTATCCTGGTGGTGAGAGGTCCTGTTGGACCATATGCCTGGACCTGTTGTTTTTGTTATTATTTTGTTTTTTCCATTCTGACTGTCCCTTCCACATTTATTGCCCCTTGACGGACTTTATGTTGTTTAGCTGGCCCAGAGGCCTAGAGTGTCTCAATGGCTTTGTTTCTGCACCTTCGGCTCTACTACATGAACATACTTCGCTTATCTGCGCAAATTTTTCTGAGAAAGTGCCCGATAACCCCCCCCCCCCCTCTCCGTTGACTGTAGCTATGGATCTGGATTGTCCAGTACCTATCTATTGTTTCTGTAAATGTTTGCACCCTCCGTGGGTGTATTGTTTTGTTGTGTTCATGTTTTTATTAGGTTATTGTTTTGCCACATGCTGATTTACCTTTTAGTCCTGAGACCCCATCTAATGTCCTATGATCCCCGCCCGTGGTTTAGACACTACGGCTATAGAAAAATGTACCATCATGGCATCACTTAATGTTCTTACATGGAATGTGAGGGGTCTGGGTAGTCCGCTTAAGCGCTTCACTAGTTTTTCCCAGATTAAGCGGGTCCACCCTCATGTCATATGCCTCCAGGAGACGCATTTGGTGTCTGAGACTGTTAGATGGCTTCAGAAGCCATGGATTCAGTGGGCTGCTCACTCTATGCATACATCCTTTTCTAGAGGGGTGTCCATTCTGGTACATTGTAGTGTTAGATGGGAATTGGGAGTGGTTGAGAAGGACCCAGAGGGGCGCTATGTATATGTACAGGCTTGGAGAGACTCGACCCTGTACGTGATTTTGGGTGTATATTTGCCACCTGCATCGGAACTGTCTCTACTCCAGGGTTCAGTTTGTAGCTAAATTTCCTGGGGCGGTGGTTTTGTGCCTGGGTGATTTTAATCGGGTGATGAACAATGCTTTAGATAGATTTTATGCTAGTACGGGTCCTCTGCCGTCTTTTCATCCCACCCCCATGGCTAGACTGGTCTGGGAGTTGGGGTGGCAGGACCTGTGGAGGACTGTATTCCCTGATTCTCGTTTTTTTTCCTGCCATTCTGCCCATAGACATGCCCTGTCCCGTATCGATTTTGCTTTTGGGAATGTCAAAACGTGTTCTATTTTGCATTCTGTAGCCTATCTGCCTAGGGCGGTCTCTGATCACTCCCCTTTACTAGTTATTCTAAATCATGGGGACACGGTTAGGGTTAGTTCACACGTTGGGGGTCTGCGCGGGTTTTGACACAGAGAGAGACGCGTCTCGCCACGTCTCTCTCTGGTCAAAACCCGCCTGCCGCGACCATCGCGGTCGCGACTTTCCCCTCCTATGTCGGCTCAAATGAATGAGCCGACACAGGAGGGTGCTGCCACTAGGCGGAAGCCGCGGCCCAGCACGCCGCGGCTTCCGCCTGAAGATAGGACATGTTGCTTCTTTTCTCCACTAGCAGCAGTCCGCCGCTAGCAGAAAAAAGAAGCCCAGTGTTCTGCATAGACCACCATTGTAAAGGGGCGGATTTTGAAGCGAAATCCACTTTCAAAATCCGCCCCTTTGCCCATGTGTGAATGAGCCCTTAGATCGCATCAGAGCTGCTGTATACATCCATTCTGCCTCAAATTATTTGCACCCAATGATACCTGATCAGCTTCAGGTTTTCCTGACTGTTAACACCCCTGACACCGCCCCTTCCCTTCTGTGGGAAACCACCAAGGCATATCTTCGTGGATGTATTCGTTCTTCTATATCTTTCATTAAACGGGAGTCCTCATTGTTGGAGACCTCCCTGGCGGCCAAGTGTACCTCTCTAGAAGCTGCTTATGTTGCCAACCCCACAGATGAGTCTAGATCCCAATGGCTGCAGGTGGGCAGACAATATCTACATGCACTTCAAATTCTATGAACTTGGGAATCAATCTAGCAGTTTACTGGCCCATCTGGTACATCAAAACACAGCTTCCCTGGCTATTCTCCGAATACATTTGGGGACAGGTGACACCCTCACTAGTGGTAATGACATCCGCGTTAGATTCCACCAGTACTATAGTGACCTATATGGTTCCAAACTAGTTATCGTGACCTGGCTACTTACTTAGATTCCATTCCCTTCCCCGCTCTATCCAATGACCAGCGTACTTTTTTGGACTCCCCCTTCACCCTGGAGGAGTTGACGGATGCGCTGGCGGACATGACAAGGGGGAAATCTCCAGGTCTCAACGGTATTCCGATGGAGGTATATGCTCAGTATGGGTCTGTGCTCCTGCCTGTGTTGCTGGTGTTATGAATCTGCCTTTGAGGGACGCAGTCTTCCGGCATCCTTTTATGAAGCTACTATTATTGTTCTCCTCAAACCGGATAAAAATCCGCTGGACTGTGGCTCTTATAGGCCTATATCTCTGTTAAATACTGATTACAAAGTACTGACTAAAATGTTGGCGAGAAAACTTAATACTGTGATTCTAGATCTGATCCATCTGGATCAAACCGGCTTAATGCCAGGCAAATCCACGTCTGACAACCTCAGGCGCGTCCTTGCCTCGAGCCATGGAAGTGATAAATACTTTTGGTAATTATTCGGGCCTGCATACCGACTGGTCCAAGTCCTCTTATATGCCCATAGGTCGTACTCTGACAGCAGCGGAGGGAGGAGTAGTGTGCGGATTGCCGGTGGTCTCAGCTTTTAAATATCTTGGAATTATGATCCCTAGAGACTATAGGAGGTACCTGGACCTCAATATTTTCCCCTTCCTCTCGCACTTTCGCTCTAAATTCCAGACCTGGGCTGCATTGCCATTGTCTGTAGCCAGTAGACTTAAGCTGATAAAAATGATCGTTCTGCCTAAGTCCCTATACTCCCTTAGTAACTCGGCCGTGCCCGTCCCTCTCCGATTTTTTAGACAGATGGACTCCTTGTGTACCTCTTTTGTGTGGGGACATTCTAGACACAAATTACGATTATCTGCTCTCCAGAGGCCGAAACAGCTTGGGGGTGTGTCACTCCCCGACCTACTTCTCTATTATTTAGCGAGGCAGCTCCGTTTTATAAAGTCCTGACTCTCCCCGACCCGGCTCTCGGGACCTGAGGTGCACCTGGCTCACCACCTGGACTTGCGCGTATTGTGGCCGGTTTTGGACCAGTCTCGGCTGTTTAGAGGTCGGCTGCTGCCCATCCACGCCTTGGCGGCACAGGTTTGGAAACAGGCTCGGAAGGTATCCTAGTATTCAGACACCCCCGCGGAGACCCCTTTATGGGACAATCCTGGGGTATCTGATTTGTTAGAACTACCCGATGCCAGGTCCTTGTCCAGATATGGGGTGTCTTCCCTGGGTTTGTCACTTTTGATTCCCTGGTCTCTTCCCATGAGATTCCGAGGCACCAATTCTTTAGATTCCTCAGATTCGGAATGCCCTTTCCTCATTGTTCCCTCACCAACCCTGTGCCATATCAGAATACCCGCTTATTGGGGTGCTACGATCCCAGGGGGCCTTATTTCAGTTCTTTATGATCATTTGATTCATGTGAAGGTATCTCTAGCCGAAGCCCCGACATTGATGCGATGGCGTACTAATATTCCAGAACTGACGGAAGAGACGTTTCAGGAGGTTTTAGAGTCTCCACTGTACGTCTCACCCTCGGCTAATAACAAATTGATTCAGATCTTCATTTTACATCAATGTTATTTGACCCCAGTCCAGTTACACTGGAATGGTCGGCTACCTAGCCCTAATTGTCTTCGGTGTTCATGCCCCCGTGCGGACTTTTGGCACCTGCTGTGGGGCTGCCCGGTTATCCAGGCCTTTTGGAAGGGGTTGACGGATGTCCTGAATAGAGAGGAGCGAACACTGTTCGGAACAGCCATTCCGAACAGCACGCTCACAGCACGCTCCCATAGAAATGAATGGAAGCGGCCGGCACGCGGGGGGTTAAGCGGACGGCCACCGGCAAAGTCTGCATGCCAGGTGCTTCCATTCATTTCTATGGGAGCGTGCTGTTCGGATCGGCTGATCCGAACAGCGTTCGCTCATCTCTAGTCCTGAACTGTCCTGTCCCATTTTCTCCTGATATATGCCTGTTTGGTGTGTTGGAGGAGGAATTGTGGCAACATCACACCCGCATTTTCCTTCGGGAATGCTTGTTTTATGCGAGGAAAGCCATCGCCTTGCGCCTCATTCCCCATCTATTCCCCAATGGCGAAAACTGGTTAACGCGGTTCTCCTATTTAATCAGATTATGTATAAAGGGAGAAGCTGTCCCCAGAAGTTTTATAAAGTTTGGGGCGCTTGGTGTGACTCCCCCATAACCCAATATTCTGCCCCTTCAATGCGTTCAGCTATTGATGCCTTCGACTCCATAAGGGGTGGCCCGTGCCGGTTAGGTTCACGGCCGCCTCTGTCATGATCATGCTTCTTTATCTCGGTATAATATGTAATGTTATGCTCTGAACTGTGCGGTTGGTGGGGTTTAGGGAGGGGAGGAAATGATAATCTGGCTTATCTTTGTTCGATTGTGATTTTTCTTTATGTTTTATTTGTGCGTCCATTGTATTCTCTTCAAATGTATTATTTGTTCTGTTATGCACTCTTCAATTAAACGAGTTTTAAAAAAACAACAACTGGTATTTCTACCGAACGGCGGGCCAGAGGCGACTGATAAAGGTAGGAGACAAATAACCTTAAGGCTATTCTGATGTGTCAACTAGAAAAAAAAGTTTTTAAATGATAGGATCCCTTTAATAAGTCCTTTTGTCTGTACTGATATATTATAAAATAACTTTATATAATACAGACCTCCAGGATTCCAGGTTCTTGCCTATGCATTGTAATAAACTTTATTATTGTTTATTATTTTTTATTTATATAGTGCCATTAATTCCATGGTGCTTTTCATTTGAGGGTTTACATATAAAACAAATATAATACTAAGAGTGACCAACTCGCACAATGGGATAGAGCAGGGGTCGTAAAATTGCAACCCGCTAAGCACTTCTGTCCAGCCCGCCAACAACGCCGGCAGGCCTGCATTTATAATGAAGCTCCTGGGGAGATTGGGCCAGGCCATGGAGCGCACTTCACTTTACCTATTGGAGGGCACCGCTTCTGATGTCTGTGCAACCTGCGCTGCCTCCAGTGTCCGCCTGTGTCCTCCTGCCACATCGCTTGTATGCGATGTAACAAGGATACAGGAGACACCGCTTCCGATGTCCGCCTGTCACATCACATGTATGCGATGTAAGAAGGATACCGGAGGCAGATCAGGCCACGCAGAAATAAGGAGCGGTGCCTCCTGTATCCTCCTTACATCGTATACAAGCGATGTGGCAGAAGGACACAGGCGGACATCGGAAGCAGCACAGGTTGCACAGACATCAGGAGCGGTGCCCTCAAATAGGTATAGTGAAGCGCGCTGTCTCCATGGTCTGGCCCAATATAGTGAACTGTGCCCCTCCGTCAATTAGGTCACCCTAGCAACGAGACCTGACCTGACGCAGCCCAAATTACAGTAAGCAAAGCCACTACCGTACTACAGTTTGCTGCGCTGCTCAGCAGTGGTCTCACTGGTCAGGTTTAGTCCTTCCTGGACAGACCCTACCTGTGCCCCATGAAGTAAGCAGTATAATATCTTACTGTAGGATAAATAACACCTCAGAGGGCGTTCACACTTGTGCTCGGTGTCTGGTGTATGCATTCCGTCGGGTTTCCATCTTCAGTCCCAGCAAAACTGGCAGGGGACGGAAACCCGGCAGTCACCTTTAAAACCCATTCAATTGAATGGGTTTGTAAAGGTGACCAGCAGTGTCCGCATGTGGCCTGTCTGCGGGGAAACATTTTTTTTTTCTTTTAGCCGGACACAAAGTCCTGCATGTCCCCCAAAAGCTGTTCACCAAAAGGCTTTTGGGGGACTTTCGTTTCCCCATCCCTCTGATTCCCAGGGAACCCGGTGATCAGGCCACCAGCGATCAGACACTATCTCCTGCCAGTTGTACTGACCTTGGTGTCACAGGGCACAATGTGGACTTTCTAGCTCAGCAGCCTTTAACAAGTGAAGTTACATTGCAATTGCAACATTTCAATGTGTATTCCCTGCACATTGGACACATGCACAGTGAAAGTTTTAGGTTGTGTTAACATGGAGGAATTTGGGGGCAAATGTCTTCAATGAGAGGAAGAGATCGCAGCAGGATGCAGAAAAAAAAGAAAAACACATGAGTCAAAAACATTATGGACAGAACTAAATCTCCCGTTCAAGGGCAGGAAAATTAAGTCCAAGGAGGTGTGAACCTGCACACCAAACATAACCATTTCAAGGGTCTTGTAGCTGGACAATGCCCCCTAGGAAGGGGAGCAGGGGTGGACCATCAGTAGACAGCCGAATAAAGCCAAGAGAAGTAACAAGTGGCAGGGCAAGAAAATAATAAAAAGAAAAAAAACAAAGGGAAAGGTAATGGCCTGCCCCACCTGGGGGGCATATGGGGGGGGAGAAATAATCACGGGGGTCTTTGAGGTGTTGCACCCGGAGAGGGCAGATGACGACGTCGTGTTCTCTGCACAGTCCACACTGGAGGATGCGGTGGCAGAAGAGCAACAATCTCCCAAGCCGGTAGGTCCAGGTCCACAAGGGAATGCAGGGTAGCAGAACGTTCATAATATCAAGCAGTAAGGGCAAAGGGGAAATCCCCAGCGGCAGCGGTCACGCAGAAGTTGGAGTGGAGGGTGAAGGTGCCTCCGTTTATGGAGAGTGATCCAGGAGAGATCTTGGTATAGTTGAATTTTTGCCCCATCACCAAAGTCCCAGAGACGTCTAGCTTTAGCTAGGCTATCTTCCTTCAAGATGCAGCAGATGACATCACGGGGGGTAGGGCCAGAGCCCTTAGGACGCAGGGCTCTGTGAGATCGGTCAAGCTTGATCTTGTGGGAAGGAGGTTCTTGCAAAATGGAGTTGAAGATTGCCTCCAGAATGGCATGGGTAGCCTCAGGGAGGCCCTTGACCCTAATGTAATTACGCCTTCCTCTATCCAAGTCCTCAAAGTGGTGCTGCATGTCCATGGCGACTTGACGCTGAGAGGAGACAGAATCCTCCAAAGTGTCAACCCTGGACACAATGTTTTGAAGATCTTTCCTGAGTGTAGAGATTTCTGCACAAATTTCAACCCAATTTGCCTCTGTGACTTTAGCAACTAGAGAGTGGAAGTTATCCTCATTGAGCAATTGGTGCCACTGCGATGGAGTGGGAGATGCTGGAGGAGCACTGTGCTTCTGGGCCCCAGGTGAGGAGGTAGGAACAGGCGACCTTTGGGAAGCAGCAGCATAAGGGTGGGTCACCCCCAAGTCCACTCCACCTCCCCCCCCCCTAGGAAGGAGTTGGTGAAGTCTGGGAGGGCTGCAGCAGAGAGCCAGGCGAGTGGGGACCCCAGGAGCAGAAGGCAGTTCAATTGCTGTGGCAGCAGGAGGGGAGGAGGAAGAATTACAGCTGGGCCCATGGCCAGGAAACCGAGAGGCAGAAGATTGCCACCTGGTAGCAGCACTGCAGTCCAGCGGGGAAGGGGAGCCACCTGCCAGGGAGAGAGAGCGCAAAGGCGGTGGTAACTGCAGGAGTGCATAGTTTTTCACCGGGGCCTCCCCAGAGCCGCTGTACTGCTGATAAATGCAACGCAGGGAGGCAGGAGCGGCCTCAGACTCACCAAGCCTGGGCAGGGCTGCAAGACCTTGCAAGATGTCCACTGCCTCATAGATGTCCGATGGCAGCAAGGGGGTAAGCTTCAGCTGTCCAGGAATCCCAGAAGAAGCAGGAGTCCCAGAAGATGATGCTCTGTGTAGTTTTCTCCCCATGGGTACCCAGGGGTGCAGAGTTGGTCCCGTTAATACAGCAGGCAGGGCAGGAGCTCCAGCTGCATGTGTCTGCTCTCAACGGTGTTCAGACCACATCCTGTACTGCTTTTCTTTGGAGGTGCTGTGCATCTCAGTCTGTTTATGATAGCCTTTTAGCCACAGACATCACCTTTGGTTGGCATTTTCCAAATGTGCCTTTTGTCCCCTTTTATTAAATACACGGATAAAAGATTATAATTTTATTTATTTATAATTCAGGCAATTGTGCCTGACAAAGGTGTGAAAATTGTCCAGGCACCAAAAGGTTAAGCCCAATTTCAGCAGAAAAACCTGTATCAAATGCAAAATGCCATGTAACATGGCTGATCTCAATTTTGATAGTTTTTTCTGCTCTGCATGATGGCCTAATGTCTGAATTGGTCAGAAAAACAACTTTACATAGAGTGAATATGGAGCATCGTCTCCTGAAAGAATTAGCATATAAATGGACTAACAAAATTATTTCTCATTTCAGTTTATTCTGCGCAACAAGTGTATACATCTAACAGGATTGGAATACCCCCCCCTCCCACTAAAAGTCTAAATAATGTAATACCGCAGCATTTGATGGTACCCCGCTAAAAGAGGTGAAGATTGTTTTTAATCGGTCAATATGGACTGTATGGAGAACCAATTTGTTCTCACTAAAAAGGAGAAGTACAGTAAATACCTGCTAGTATCAAGCAGTGGAACCATTGAGAAATAGCCTTTTTTTTTTTATTAAAAAAAACAAAAGAAAAAACCCCCACAATAAATGACATTCAAATAGTAATCTTTCCATCCTCAATCACAAAGTGGTAGTTTCCAACCAAGTTCGTTAAAATACAAAACACAAATAAAATTCTGGACGGACTCCTCGTGCCTTCCAATGCAGCTACAGTTGATAAATTGGCCTCTTCAGCAGAATAAACTCCCTTTCTTTCACAATGATGGAAAATGATAAAAGAACCAGCTGACTACATTGTGTCCCCCTGTTAACCGTTATGGGGAACACAGAAAGGGAAATCATTACTGGCTATTGAAGGTGCTATAAGGGAACATGGCTGAACAGGTAAGAAACAGACTCCCCATTGTGTGTTCGGCGAATGGCTTCTGCCAAGATCATAGAGATGTCGATGACCTGTTGAAAAATTGGCAAAAATGAGGGGCAGTCAGATGAACATATTTCACAGTACTGTAAAACACATTAAAATAATAAGATCTGTACCGCCAATGATAGCTTAGGCACAAAGATTGTTTCACTTTATATTGCAAATACTCATTCATGTGAATAAACCTACCTACAATAAAAGGAATTATCTAGAGAAAATAAAAGTTCCCTTGTAGTCGAGATGGTCATAAGTAAATTAGCTATATTCACCCCCAGCACTACTAACTAACTACTACTTCTGCCAATCATTAAAGGGGTTGTCCCATAACAAGTATCCTATCTATAATGCTAGTTTATGTGGATATAAGTCTTTTCCTAAATACATTGCTTTATCAAAACTGCTTTGTTTGGCTGCTATCTTAATTTATTCACTTCATTGTTGACACTGGCCCTTGGGATTATCTGCTTTATTTGTCAAGTGATGTAGCTGCCTGCTCTCAGGGGGGGGGGAGGGGCTGACAAGCAACGGGGCTCCTCATATAGGGGAGGGGAGAGCTCCGGGATGAGGGCCCATCCTCCAAGTCGTTCCACTTCCTCCCTCAATTCCACTCCAAACCATCTGTGCTGTTGGGGCTGGCTACCCCATAGAACAGGTAAACTACCTGCGAAAATAGTAAAGAAGGGAGGGAGCAGAGCAACCTGGGAGACGAGGATGGTTCTGATCACGTGACCTAGGGATGAATCCAGTCTAGAACCCCAAGTCTGGTATCAAGAAAACTCCTGCACATGCAAGTACAATTACACTTCCCAAACAACCCCTTTAAGATAACCGGATTCATACGATAGGTCATGAACATTAAATTGGTGGGCATCTGAAACCTTGCACCTCACTGTTCAGGAAGTCACCAGCACATGAACTATACATTAGACAGAGGCAGAAGAGTTGCTCCATCCACTGTGCAGTGGCCATTCTTAATTACTACATCTGTACAACTGATCTATAGATCCAACACTAGCAGCTCAGTGAGGGATTCTAAGGACAGGCTATCAATATCAAATACCTTAAATAATGTGTAGGACCCTGCAGCAGGCTGCATTATTTTGCTCATCGGGGCAAAAAAAAAAAAATCTGATAGGACAGTCTTTTGTACTTTTTATAAAATACTTTTTGCACCACCTACTTACAAAGTTTAAGTATTAAGGGGCAGAAATATGGGGTGAATAAGATAGCCTTATTGACATTATACATTCAGATACATTCATACCTGGATTTTAGAACAATGTCTGATCTTTTCTTCTTGAGGTATAGTATTCGTTACCACCACAGCTTCAAAACATGCATTATTAATTCGAGAAATGGCAGGGCCAGAAAATATGCCATGTGTCAAAATGGCGTAGACTTTGGTGGCTCCAGCGGATAGGAGTCTGCAAAGATTAAACATTATTGTAAATTTCCTGAATATTATAAAGGCTCTGGAAAGCATGCAAACATTAGCAAATATAGTCTGTAATCTATAATAATCTAATCTGCAAATAAAACACAATTAAAACATATTATAAAAGGAAAAAAAAAGTTACAAGTTCAAGTTAAAAAACCTATTGTACAAGGGGCTGTAATTGAGCACTGTATGTTTTTAGCAAATATTAACAAGAGGTGAGACATTTTGATATGCAATATGTCAGTCCCGACAGACTTCCATGGTGGCTGATTGACAGTGCTCTCTTTGTAAGGGTGTCTATGGCCCAAGTTATTGGAGTTCTGACACGTCTCCTCCTCTTAGGGTTGGAAAGAGTTGACTGCGCATGTTCCATCGGCCATTTTGTGGTGGTCCCATGTAAGAAGAGGAGGAGACACATCGGGAACAGAAGACAGAAGCAGTGCTGAAATTGATGACGAAGCTGTGCTCAGAGCACAGAGGAGCGCCTCATGTGCTCTCTGAACACAATCGGCATAATGAAGAAAAGAAGAAAAATTCAAAAATGGCAGCACAGACCTGCAAAGTGTAGGTGACCGATGAGACAAATGATGTGACGGATGATGTGAAGGTGACAGATGTGACAAAGAGGCTATTCCTATGTGCTTTTAGTTTTAAAACTTTTTTTTAATGATAGTATCCCTTTAACTATATTTTGCAGGGAGGCTGATTTTTGGGGGACACGTTGAGTGCGTCTATAACCACGATCCCTAAACCTGGGAAAAGACAGCACTGCCCCCACTAATCATAGGCCCATTTCACTCTAAATTTAGATATCAAGATGTTCTCTTCTGTTCTCTTGTCTGAATGGCATCTTTGGTATACTCTCCGATCAGGTCGGATTTATACCTGGTAGACACGTCTAGGACAATATGCAGAAACTTTGCAACATTTTACACTGGGACAAACATATATAACCCGGGATTTGTCAAGGGACAATTGAAACAGAGGGCGCCCGAATACATATAGCAAGGCAATAATCAAAAAGAACATTAAACAAGTGTGCCACAATAGAAGAACCCCCTTACCACTGGATGAGACACCCTCTGTTTCAATTGTCCCTTGACCAAGCCAGGGTCCACCGGGCGAAACACACGTCGGGCGGTTTTGTGGCATTGGTGGTATGTTATCCATGTGAGGATTCTCTTTTGGGCATTATTTATGTCTGGATTACTTTAACAGGGGTGGTGTGTAGGTCATTATATATGTATATCATTGAATACATTCCTATGTTTGATTGATTCCTACATTTTCACTTTTATCTTTATATCTATGTGACATGATGCCATTACTATTATGTATTACTATTATATTAAGCCTTGGTAAATTTTGTGGTTCATTGATTATCTTGTCCCCTCTATTTATTATTATAGCATTTTGTTTTGTTATGTGTTTTTGGTCTACATGCATAATTTCAATTATGTTATGATCATTAATAAAATATAATTTTTTATTATTTAATGTGTGTTCTTTTTGGTTAAATATGATTTATCTTTACACACATAATATATATTTTTTGTGTTTACTGGGACAAACATCACAAAGTACCTTTCTCGGTACTGGCCCGGACCAAGAAAGACCTTTGATAGTTTATCATGGCGTTACCTTGTACAGGTCCTTCGGTTTATGGGAATCACAATTCCAACGGGCACTCTGTGCCCTTTGTAGTGATCCATCTGCATATCTATAACTCCCAACAGACTCCTCTGTCGGGGTACCAGCCAAGGCTGTCCTGTATCCTCTACTCTTGTCATAGAAGAATATCTTGGGCGTATGAAGAAGAGATTTCAGTATAAAATTATAGAACATGATATCACCTCTGCTCCCCATCTTCACCCCTCCCCCATCTTTTCCACCTGGTCTTTAACTGGAGGCTTTTGTTTAATGTAGACATGAACGGTTTAAGCTCTATAATGACTTCCTCCTGGACAAATGAATGGTTACCAAGGAACACTTCACCCACATACCCCTATCCAAACCTTTCCGCATATGTCAGATATTTAATTTTCTACACTCCCTTATTACACATAATACTGTAATTAAGGCAACTAACTTTGAAACATAATGTCTCTATCGGTCTGAAGGCAAGGGTGCCCTGTCCTTCACTTATGGAGAGTATACCCCACCACCAAAATGGACTTCATGACTTCCTGGGAAAGAGACCTTGGGACCATGTTGAACATTTATTAACAAAGGTAGTTGGCAGCTTACCCTGGCACCCTATGTATCCTATGTACTTTAGGGGCTGTCACACCAGGGAAGATACGCTACATATTTGGTGGACTTTTCCCATTGTCCGCCACTTCTGGCAGTCCATTCATAGAATAGCCCAGAGACTTCTAGGTCAATCAACCTCGCTATCAGCCCCAGCTCTCCTACTAGGCATGAAACAGCTGGCCTACGCTATGCTCCATATAAATTACTTCAATATATTTTACTATCTGCCAGAATTCTTATAGCATCCAGGTGGAGGTCACAGAGTCTCTCGACACCAGAAGTTATTAAACAAGTTGACTCAATCATGCTTTTTGAAAAGATCAAGACTGATCTAAGACTTCCTTTGACAAGGTGAAGTCCCCCTGGATCAATAAAGCTAATATCCTGGGCTTATTACAAAGAAAACTAATAAGTCCAGCTCACCATATTAGCTTATATAAACTTTGGAGCCAGGAAGCACGGAAACCCTTTGGATTTTAAAGGCACAAATACAGGTATATGGAAGATAAAATCCAGCTTCAACTGCAATGCAATATATCCAGACATACGTGGTATAATAAAAATTAACTTTTATTCCAATCGAAGGTAAAAATAGTCACATATCGACTTAGAAAATCAACATATAAAAAAGCATCGACGATTGAAGTTTGCGGGGGCGTTTGCGTCCCGCCCTGCGGCCTCATTTTTTGATGAATTTACAAACTCTCGAGCACGATTTCTTTCTCTGTAAGGTGTAGAAGATACAGTAGCTATATTGTCCGATACATCTGTATTAGTACTGTATTAGTTTTAAAGTTTTTATACTTATCATCCTTCACCGATTTTAAATGTTCTTGTAGTATTGTCAATTCCTGTTTTATCTCTTCCAATTTACGTTTTTCTTGTTGGATAATGAGTCATTAATTTAAAAGAACATTCTGACAGAATATCATTCCACTGATCAAAAAAATTATCGTCATAGACAAATGTTGGATTTTTTCGTAGACGCAAAGCCCTTGGAATCATTTTTTGTTGCACATACTTTTCCAGGGTAATGCCATGACCCCATGATATCTTAAGCTCTTGATTCAATAACTTTTCCCATTTGTGCAGGTACTGTTGTGTCTCTGAACCAAATGGGAAAAGTTATCAAATCAGGAGCTTCTTTGTATGCTGATTTTCTAAGTTGATATGTGACTGTTTTTACCTTCGATTGGAATAAAAGTTAATTTTTATTATACCACGTACGTCTGGATATATTACATCGCAGTTGAAGCCGGATTTTATCTTCCATATACCTCCAATATCCTGGGATTGCCAGTCTTCAATTATAAAACTTGGTTGTAGAATCCTGAATCTAGTATTAATCCCTTAGGTTAAAGACCCTGTGTTAAGAGACAGCACTCCACTGCACCCACTTTACTTTGTGTGTTTTATTCTCTTATTGCAAACTTATATAATTTTATAGTCTACCTGACTAATATTATGTTTAACATTTTTGCTTTATATTTGATTGCCCTGTTCATGATCTCTCTTTGCTATTAACTGGCATTAATTGTTAATGTTCCTTTCCTATTTTGTATCTATGGATACTTCACTCGTTATTGTGATACATATTGTATTTTTCGGTTTCATTCAATAAATACCTTTAAAACTAAATTTGAGTACTATCGCATGAACCATATAGGAAAGAGTCAAGAACAGGGCTGTGCAAGTAATCAAAAAACAAAACAAAAAAACAGATAGAATGTGAACCCGGATAACAGATATGATTTTGTATACGTCTGTTATTTCAATTCTGTAATTATATTATTTGTGAGCCTTTGCCTGCTGTTTTGTTCAGACCAAACGCGTCCAATCCAGAACTGCTAATATATTTTGGGGTCTCTTTAGACCCTAGAGTATAATTAGTAGAGGCCACCAACATTTTTAGCAAGACCTTTTGAACTGCTGGAACCCAGGGAAGCTGTATTTTTTTTTTTTGTTTGCTCACCTTACATAGGTCTCCACTAATTATACTTCGATCCAAACAAAACTGCCAAGAATATAGGGGGGTTAGAAGGGAGTTTTGGCTTACTGACTCCACAGCACTCATTATTGCAGATTTTTTTTTTTTTTTTTTCCCCCTTTTTGGTGAAGACCATATGAAAGCTGCAATGTGAATGGTTCTTCTTTTAAACAGGTTCATAAGGGTATATTCACAAATAATTTTTTCAATAGGAGGCACAGGTTGGAGTAGAATGCTTTTAAAAAAAAACAAAAAACAAAAAAAAAAACATTGATCTTGCCACGGATTCAGCAATTGTTTCAGCCAGAGTCCGTGGTGCAAGACACCCGAATGATCAGCCCCAATCACGTGGGCCTAATTTGCTGTGGAAAGAGACAGAAAAAGAAAAGGAATCGAGGCCAACGTCACCTCATATTATGGCCCCTAAATCTTCTGTTTTATATTTTAAAATTAAAATTGCAACTCACTTATCTGCAGCATGACAAATGGTTCCGCAAGTGTCCGCCATGTCATCGACGAGAATCGCTACTTTATCTTTCACATCTCCCACAAGAACCATACGGTCTACCTCATTGGCTTTTTTCCTTTCCTTGTGTATTAAAGCAAAGTCAACATTCAGTCGGTCAGCAATTGATGTAACTCTAAATGGAGAAAGAAAAAACATAAGCAAAGAAAGCTTAGAGGCACAGATGGGACACACAATTCTAATTTCCTTATATTTGTTCATAGGAAGTCAGTTTTATCAAAGCTGGCTTCATACTTCACCTAGAATTGTTGTAGAGAAAAGTCCTGCAAGGAGGATCTTTCTCTCTGCCTGGTGGACCCCATTATAGTCTGTGGGGTCAGTGGGTTTTGTGTGTAACCACGTTTTAAGAAGGCCTGAAGGCGATTGTGAACCTAGTGTAAGCCATTGTATGCACACATGATTTTGTGCATTGTGATACTCATCTTTATAAAATATCTTACCTCTTGGCACCACCAGCATCTGGAGACACTATGGTACAAGTTTTCCATTCTGCAATGTTTTCTCGGATCCATTTCAAGACAGCAGGTTCAGCATATAAATTATCCACAGGAATATCAAAGAAACCCTGTAACAGATATTATACTTAAAGGAGTTGTCCGGGATAAAACAAAAATTAAACACTGTCTAACTTCTAATTTACCAAGTAAAAAAAACTCTATACTTATCCTTATCCCAGTGGCAGTAATGTGATTGCCCCAAGCACACTTTCTGAAAATCTGGTGACGTTCTGTTTCCATAAACGAAGTGTCACCAATACTGCCCCCCACCCACCCCGCTTCATATCATATTCACCCGCCTTGAGTCTTCTGGCACAAAACATCACTTCCTTCATTTCAGCCGGCACCTGCACAATAGAACCAGTGATTCTAGCTCAAATGTACAATTGCCGTCAGAAGTGAAGCACGACTACCATACATGTGCAGGAAGTGTGCAAGAAGGAGCTGGTGGGACAGAAGAAACTGATCTCCAGGACATAGAAGACAGGAAAGTATGATTGGGTGGGCTGAGTTAGGCAGGTAGGGCTAGCAGTGCGCAGGTTAGCTAGGGAAACAGGAGGGAGTATTTTATTTTGGATGCAAAGTGAATGCCATAAAAATGAAATCCGCAAGAAAGTTGCACAAATGCACTTTTTCTCCAATTCCACCCCATTCTGAAAGTTTTTTTTCCAGCTTCCCAGCATAATAAATGGTACCATTATGATGAACTATTTGTCCTGCAAACATTAAGCGAGGGGTGTGGTTGTGTGTGTGTGTGTGTGTGTGTGTGTGTGTGTGTGTGTGTGTGGGGCATCAAAAATGAAAATTGCCAAAAAGCGATAAGGAGTTAAAATAGGAGTTAAATTCCACTTCGGGGCCACCTGTCATTGTGGCCTTGCAGTTGTTTCCAAACTATAACTCCCATATGTTATTAAATATTTTTGCACATTTTTGCTTCAATTTTTCCCCCCCATTTTCCTCCTCTAAAAACTAGGTACGTCTTCTGGTTTGATGCATCTTATAGTCTGAAAAATACGGTATTAACCTCTCTACCGTAGTTAGGAATAGGGTTGAGAGCATGTCTGCAACACCCAAAAGTAGGCTACCAATAGTTAAAGGGGTTTTCTGTCCCCAAATGAAGTTTTTATACTGAAGATCAGCTGTTCGAGCACCCTCCAGGGGTTGGAAGCTAGAAAATAAGGCAGTGGATAGGGAGCCCAGACAAGCCACTTCTATTCAAATAACAGAAACAACGTGCAAGTCTCTGTCCAATGCATTTCTTGAACTTCCAATACCTAGTGGCTGCCAGAACAGCTGATCTGTTAGGGATCTGGGCGTCTGATCTATATACATATTTTGTATTCAGTGGCACAGATTTTAAAATCAGCATAGCTGCAAAGATCATATATAATAGCAAAAGAAAGAGAAATACCTGAATCTGGGAGGCATGAAGGTCCATAGTAATGATGTGGTCGGCCCCAGCCACAGACAACATATTGGCAACAAGCTTAGCAGAGATTGGTGCTCGTGACTAGAAGAAATCAAAGTGGGAAAGAGAAATATGATTATTACCACACAAGGAAGAAATATTACATTATAACTCACATAGAATGCAACATTAGTGAAGAAGATTTGAGTGACTCACGGACTGCTTTGACTTACAGGTGAACATGTCCTTACCTTATCTTTTTTATCCTGACGTGCATATGGAAAGCAGGGTATAACAGCGGTGACACGACAGGCAGATGCTATTTTGCAGGCATTTATCATAATCAGAAGCTCCATCAAGTTGTCATTTATCTCCCCGCACCCACTTTGAACAATATAAACATCTTCTCCTCTCACACTCTCTCCAATCTCAACACTGTAATGAAAAGGATAAGAGCATTAGTGCAGGAAATATAAGCTGCACTTCCAGGTCTTTCCCCCTCGAGCGCAGCTGAGGGAGATCATCAATGCCCACAACACGCTGATTATATGGCGTCTCAGCGAGTTGCCGCAACAATCACAGCCACAGCGCGAGGAACGAGTTCAGCGGCAGGCCAGCTTGACAGCTATCGAAACGCTGGAGCTGGTGGATCATAAACACCAACAACACGCTGATTATATAGCGTCCCACCGAGCTGCTGGAACAATCACAGGCATGGTGTGAAGAACAAGTTCAGCAGCAGGACAGCTTAAGTGCTGCCAAAACGCCGGAACAGGCAAACCATCAACGGCAGCAATTTGATTAATACACTCATTATATGGTGTCCCAGCGAGCTACTGTGATGCCGGAACAATCACGGGCATGGTGCGACGAATAACTTCAGTGCCAGCCCAACTTGAGAGCTGCTGAAACGCCAAAGCAGGCGGATCATCAACGCCAACAACACGCTCATTATATGGCGTCCCAGTGAGCTGCTGAGATGCCGGAACAATCACAAGCACAGTGCAAGAAACAAGTTCAGCAGCAGGACATCTTGAGAGCTGCCGAAACATCGACGGCAGCAACTGGCTAAATTTAGGCAGATCATACATGCCAACAACCCGCAGACGAAGTTGCGGGCAGAAGCTAGTATATTATAATAAAATAAAAATCAGGTGGATGGTTTTCTAAACCCGGCACCCCCTTCGCAAGTCACGCTTTGTAAACTATTTCTTGTCTTGGCCCCTGAATTTCTCAGTCTGTGTGTAGTATATAGCACAGCAAGGAATCTCACTTTACACGCTCTCTTACTATGAGCCAGGCTAGAGGGGGTGAGGGGAGCTGACTGAACTAGAGCACAACTCCCCTGCTCATATTGCACTAGACAATGCACTAATCCTTGGTGGGCTCCATTTTTGTCACACGTGTGAGTTTCTGTAATGGTTGCAGAACTAGTAACCACTTTCCTGCTTATGTCACACTGAAAACACAACCGAATAAATCAAGGCTGTGGAGTAGACGTATAAGAGCTTCCTATAGGTTTCCCATTATCTTTGTAGTCACTCTTGGCAAAAAAAAAAAAAAAAAAGCAAAATCTGCAACAAAAATGGCAGCTTTTCTGCAATACGGGGGCAATGTTTGTGCTGCTTGTTTGTTCAGGATTCTACCTGAAGCACCCACTGAAATTAATGGGAGCCAGCTTCAAATTACCAGGGAAGCTAAAAAGAAAAAAAAGTAACAAATATAGTATCAAATCCCTCAGTATGAAGCAGAGCAGAGGGCTCATTTACCAGACATGCCGCCAGGTCTGCACTGAGCCCTGCACGGATGCTCTTGACTCATCACATCATTTTAGGCTATTAATTCCCACGTGTTTTCAGCTTATTCTCCTCTGCCTGCACTGATGCATGCCGGGATTCGTAGTCATGCCGTCATCTACTATAAGCTTACACGTAGGTCACGTAAACTACAATCCCCAGCAGCGTTTGCGTCCGGCTTTTCCATTTTAGAAATGTCACGCTCTGCGATCTATCAGTGAAGTGCACGGGGGACTACACGGCCCGCTGGGCTCCAGAGCTGCACGGCAGAGCGCTCGGGCCAGTGTAGGCTTTCTTACCAAGTCTCTTGATTGCTGAACTTTTTCGTCACCACTCGCCCCAGTTCTAGTCCAAGTCGATCTGCAATTTTTTGGGACAAATCTTGATGCGAGCTCCCGCTAAAGATCTTTATGTTGGGCATGGTCTCCGCTGCCTCTCGGGGGATTCGTCACTGGAGTGGAGGAAAAGCAGGCCAAGGGGGAGCCTGGAAGATGTCCTGTTGCTTAACGGAGACGAAACTCTTTGCCCCACCCCTTCCCGCGTCCAACCAATCAGTAACTGCCGAGACACACCTCCATCTTGCGCAGGATCGTCTAATTGGATGTTTTCTAAATGAGGCCGTGTCGGCCATGTTGAATATTGGCAGGTTTGATCCCATTTTAGGGTGTTGGTCGGGTTGCGATGAAACAACACGTTCATTTTGCCTTTTGTAGCTATAGTTATGTCGTATGCAGGCAGTGAGAGCAGGTCGCATGCGCCTGTGGAACCGAGCAGCTGCTTTCTCCTCCTCGACGTCAGAAGATCACGTGGCATTCCAAAGTCACGTGGCACTGGCTGGGAAGACGCTTGAGTCCTTTGCTGTTGATGCGATATTTGCTGCGTTCGTGGCTGTGACATCACTACCGATATGCCTGTCTCAATGTGAATAAAATTTCTTATAAATAAATGTGAATAAAATTCTCATAAAAACATTAAAATTTTGGAGCATGCTGTCATTCATCATGAACAATTATGAATACATAATTTCACCCTAAATTCACCCCCACCTACATGGAACTGTTAGGGTAGGTTCACACTACCGTTATTCAGTGTTAGCTGCTTTCATCCATCATAAGATGAGAGCAACGCATATAATATGGAAATAGAGCCCTCGCTCTCTGGTGTCATCTGTATTCACTCTAGTGGCGTAACTACCGCCATAGCAGCAGAGGCAGCTGCCACAGAGCCCGGGACATTAGGGGCCCAGCGACAGTCGTTACCACTGCTATCATTATCCTCGGGGGGTCTTTTCGGACCCCCGAGTATAATGATCGGCCGACTGGGAGAGGTAAGAAACATAAAAAACACTGTTACTTACCTCTCCACGATCCTGCCAGGCCTCCTTCCTAGTTGTCTGACATCTCTGACGTCACATGAACCCGGCCTGCGTCCCGGGTAATGTGACGTCCGACGTCATTGAAGAAGGACGGCAGCGGAGGCCGACAGCGTAGGAGCCGGGGACAGGTAAGAAACAGTAGGTTTTTTATGTTTTTATTCCCCCGGGTCTCCGATTATTATACTCTGGGGTCTAAAAAGACCCCAGAGTATAATTGTTTATGGGTGTCCACAGTGGGACATAATACTGTGTGCAAGGGCCACTGTTGGGGATAATACTATGTGCAGGGGCCACTATGGGACATAATACTGTGTGCAGGGGCCACTATTGGGGATAATACTGTGTGCAGGGGCCACTAAGGGACATAATACTGTGTGCAGGAGCCACTAAGGGACATAATACTGTGTGCAGGGGCCACTATTGGGGATAATACTGTGTTCAGGGGCCACTAAGGGACATAATACTGTGTGTAGGGGCCACTATGGGGGATAATACTGTGTGCAGGGGCCACTATGGGGCATAATACTGAGTGCAGGGGCCACTATGGGGGATAATACTGTGTGCAGAGACCACTATGGGGGATAATACTGAGTGCAGGGGCCACTATGGGGGATAATACTGTGTTCAAGGGCCACTAAGGGACATAATTCTGTGTGCAGGGGCCACTATGGGGGATAATACTGTGTTCAAGGGCCACTAAGGGACATAATTCTGTGTACAGGGGCCACTATGGGGGATAATACTGTGTGCAGGGGCCACTATGGGGGATAATACTGTGTGCAGAGGCCACTATGGGGCATAATACTGAGTGCAGGGGCCACTATGGGGGATAATACTGTGTGCAGGTGCCACTAAGGGACATAATACTGTGTACAGGGGCCACTATGGGGGATAATACTGTGTGCAGGGGTCACTATGGGGGATAATAGAGGAATGCGTAGGAGGGGGTCGGTCGGGGGGGGGGGGCATGTCAAAAGTTTGCCACGGGTCCCCACCATTCCTAGTTACGCCACTGTGCGTTTGGTATTCCGTTCAGGATGGTCCCCGAGCGGACTCCCCGAACGGAGTACCGAACACAGATGTGAACGAGGCCTTATAGAAGAAAACGTCACTTAACCACTTCAGTACCGGGCCAATTTCTGGTCCAGGACCAGACACATTTTAAGGTTTTTTTGTATGTGCAGTTTTGAGGGCTGTAATGTTTTTCTCATATGTCTCATTCAACTAATTTTTGCGTCTTTTTTTGGTGACACATAGTGCTTTATTTTTATGTTGTTTTTATTTTTCAATGGGTTTTAATTTTTTTTATATATAGGAAAATATAAACAAAATAGGAGGGAAATTGTGTCTGTTTTTCACTTTTCTTTTCTCTTTTATTTAAGGGGGCTCTATCAGCAAAACCTAAAAAATAATGATATACTTACGCATCGTGCAAGGTGGGCGGGCATTCAGGGTGTGTCTTCTTCTTCATCCACACCTCCTCTTCCTGCGATGTCCTCAGGTCCCATCCTTCTGTTTGATTTCTTGGATGATCACACAAAAACGTAGTATGTCATACTTTATGTCCGTCAAAAAAAACCAAAAAACACAACAGATCCATTTTTGTTCTCTATGTAAAGGGATGGTCATCTGTTTGCATCCGTTTTTTGCATAGGTTAAATGGATCTGCTAAATAAATGTTGTGAGAAGGTGACAGGCAAAGTGCTGGAGTCCTGATATATCTTCTCCAGGTTTCTCACATGTGTGGTCCAGGTCGGGTCTTGAATAGGCTTCAGTACTGGGTGTGGGTCCTGAGGCTCATTACTGGGCTATAAAAGGCTGCAGAGCCTGCACTTCAGGGCAGATTCTGGGAGTGAGAGGAGGTGCCTGAGTCTGTCCTGACATACAGAGTCTGGTGAGCCTGTACTGCGCTATTTCTGTTTATGTGGCGGTCACACTTGTGCCTTGACCTGTCTGCTGTCTTTCCACCTAGTCCCGGGAAAAACTGCTTGGGGATGGCTTGCCAGCAGTCAGTATAAAAACCCATTCATTTCAATGGGTTTTTAAAGGGGCTCTATCAGCAAAATCATGCTGATAGAGCCCCACATATGCGTGAATAGCCTTTAAAAAGGCTATTCAGGCACCGTAAATGTTATATTAAGCTAACACCCCCCCCCGTTTTATAATAATACCGTAAAAAAGAATGTGATTTACTTGCGCATCGTGCACGCTGGGCGGACATTCAGGGTGCGCTGTCTTCTTCATCCACGCCTCCTCTTCCTGCGATGTCCTCGGGTCCCGTCTTCCTCCGGCGCTCGCGAACTGACATTGATTGAAAAAAATGACCTGGGCGCATGCGCAGTAGCCATAGTAGAAGCCGCATGCTACTGCGCATGCGCCCAGGCCATTTTTTTTTATCAATGTCAGTTCGCGAGCACCGGAGGAAGAGGAGGCGTGGATGAAGAAGACGGCGCAGCCTGAATGCCCGCCCAGCGTGCACGATGCGTAAGTAGATCACTTTTTTTTTTAGGGTATTATTTTAAAACGGGGGGGGGGGGGAAGTTTAATATAACTTTTACGGTGCCTGAATAGCCTTTTTAAAGGCTATTCACGCATATGTGGGGCTCTATCAGCATGATTTTGCTGATAGAGCCCCTTTAAAGCAGACTGCCGGTGTCCATATGCAGCCTCTCTGCTGTGAAAGGTTTTTTTGCACAGACTTTGTGTCTGTGCAAAAAAAACAACAAACAGTTTCATGATTGAGAGGTTGCATACGGATACCGGCGGTCTGCTTTAAAAACCTATTGAAATGAATGGGTTTTTAAACTAACCACTGGCAAGACATCCCCATGCAGTTTTACCCGGGATTTAGGTGGAATCACAGTGGACAGGTCAAGGCGCATGTGTGAACGCCCCATTACTCGTGTGGTTAGTAGGAAGCCACATGTACACTTAGCACTTTATTGTTTAGTTAGTGCTCAGAAAAGCAGGGTTTTGTCTGACATTCTTTAGCCTGAAATTAAGGCTGTATTTTATTTTGCTCATTTTGTGCCTGAAGTCAAGGTTTATTTATTTTGTTGTTTTTTCTAAATAAACAAATTTTGTGTCCCTCTCTCCGACTGTATGCACCTTTGCTCCTATTGCTACCTTCCTTATAATGTAAAAAAAAAAAAAAAAATTAAAGTGTTACTCTGCTATCATTAAAGAGAACCTGTTATGTTCTCATGCATATGTGGTTTCATATCCTGCTAGAAAGCCGATAGTGTGCCGAATTCCACGCACTGTCGGGGGGGGGGGGGAATGTTTCTCATGGAGATGATTCTAGACTGTTAGGAACTCTCTTCTGATAATGGGGACAGATCAGTGCTTAAATTAATAGGATGGATATCTCCAGCCCTGGGGCACATAACGGGAAAAAATTCAGCGCATTGTCGGCTTCTTAGGGCATACCTCCCAACTGTCCCGATTTCCGTGGGACACTCACGATTTCGGTGTCCTGTCCCACGGTCCCGGTCAGCGGGAGGTATGTCCCGATTTCAACTCATCGGAATCCTACGGACGCCGATGAGCTGAATACATAGGCCAGGGGTCCTCAAACTGCGGCCCGCCAAGCACTTCTGTCCGGCCCGCCGACAACGCCGGAAGGCGTGCATTTATAATGAAGCTCCTGGGGAGATTGGGCCAGGCCATGGAGCGCACTTCACTTTACCTATTGGAGGGCACCGCTCCTGATGTCTGTGCAACCTGCGCTGCTTCCAGTGTGCGCCTGTGTCCTCCTGCCACATTGCTTGTATGCAATGTAAGGAGGATACAGGAAGCACCGCTCCTGATGTCTGTGCGACCTGCTCTGCCTCCGGTGTCCGCCTGTGTCCTCCTGCCACATCGCTTGTATGCGATGTAAGGAGGATACAGGAGGCACCACTCCTTATGTCTACATGGCCTGATCTGCCTCCGGTATCCTCCTTACATCGCATACATGCGATGTGACAGGCGGACATCGGAGGCAAAGCAGGTCGCACAGACATCGGGAGCGGTGTCTCCTGTATCCTCCGTACATCCGTCACTTCATCAGTCAGGTCATCCTAGCAACGTGACCTGACCTGACGCAGCCCAAATTACAGCGAGCAAAGCCACTACTGTACTACAGTTTGCTGTGCTGCTCAGCATTGGTCTCACTGGTCAGGTTTAGTGCCTACTGCCTTCCTGGACGGACCCTACCTGTGCCCCCTGAAGTAAGCAGTATAATATCTTACTGTAGGACAAATAACACCTCAGAGGGCATGACACTGGGGCAGATGAAGGGGGGAGAACGACATGACACTGGAGCAGATGAAGGGGGGGGGGAGAACGGCATGACACTGGGGCAGATGAAGGGGGGAGAACGACATGACACTGGAGCAGATGAAGGGGGGGGAGAACGGCATGATACTGGAGCAGATGAAGGGGGGAGAACGGCATGACATTGGGGCAGATGAAGGGGGGGAGAACAGCATGACACTGGGGCAGATGAAAGGGGGGGGAGAACGGCATGACACTGGATGAACGAGAATGGGCGGAGTAAACATAAAAGTGGGCGGAGCCAAATTTGCCGCAGCGCGCACCGCACATTTTGTCCCTCTTTCTACTTTTCAAAAGTTGGGAGGTATACTAGTGGTATATAAAACCACAATGCATGAGGACATGAAAGGTCCTCTTTAAAGTCTATTTCTGTCATTCTGTATAACGGATGGCAGCAACAAACATTAATAACAGTAGTGTGATTGTAGCTTTAGTTGTTTAGTGTGTATTATATAGCTTCAAAGAGAAGCTGCCAGCTATCCTGAAATGTACGTTACCATCTGTATTGGGTGTGCATCCAGTGCAGATTAGAAATTTCCAGATGAAAAAGTGTTGTAAGGGTGCGTTCACACGATTTTGCAGCCGCAAAATCACGGGCGCAAAATAACGCGGTGTATATGCTCCTAACTCCCATTGAAATGAATGGGAGCATTTTGAGTGCGTCATCTGCCGGCACGTGTATACGTGCTAGATTGCGCTCCACGTTACATTGTGTGAACGCACCTTAAGGATGACTTTTTTTGCCCATTCTTTAAAAAACCAAAAAAATCTGGAATTACTTTCTCTTTAATGGGGTTCATCAGGCCTCCGTTCATGTCCGTCACTTTCAGAATCCGCTTTTATCCAACTATCCATTGTAGACTTCTGACAGACCAGAAGGTGGTCTCTCCCTAAGGATAGACGTTATCCCCATAATTTGGTCTCTCAGCCTCTCACTTAAACCAAATCAATTCTCTCTAGGCTGCGCTGATGAAGTCCAACCAGATAGAAATGGTGCCGTAAACTGAGAAATTGATTTGGTTCAATCTCGTATTATGCATTGAAGACTTCTGGGAAGTTGGGCATGATGTTCAGGGTGCTTGCTATAGAGGGCAGCAAAGCAGATGCACTGTCTCCCTGTTTACATCTTGGGAGACAGATTTGCATATTCTTCCCATGTTCCCCTGCAGTGGAGCAACTATGGCTGTATAAGTCTCCACACACCTGAGAAGGTAGTCTCTCCCTAAGGATAGACATTATCCCCATAATCAGACCAGAAGAATGGAATTCAAAGCACAGATGTGAACCTACATTAGGATAAGATCACACCACTGTTATTTATTGTCCATTGCTCTCACATCATGGGATGAGAGCCATGGACATAAGTGATTGATGCAGCCAGAACTTGCTAAGTGTGGTGTATATCTGCATTCACTCTCATGTAAATAACAGGACAGAAGCTTTCTTCTGTCATGTAGGTTGCTTTTCTAATAGAAGTAACAATTTTTGGAGCATTTTTGCATTTTAAAAATACTTTAGTGTATTTTTTTTTTTTTTTTTCAGTTCCACTGTGGGATTTAAACACTAAGGGGGCGTTCACACTACCGTCGGTGTCCGACAGGTAGTGTCCGCTCCTAGTGTTCGCTCAAAATCTGTCACGGACATTAGGAGCAGACACTAGCTGTGTCCGTGACACCTGTCATTTATTTAAATGGGCATCGGGTGCGTTCTTTTGCACTCCGTGCCCGTCCTTCCCTGTCCGCAAGTGAAGATGTCCGACTTCTCAAGCGGACAGAAGAACCCTGCATGCAACACCCTTCTGACTGTAAAACGCTACGGTACCGGGACCGATAGCGCTTTACTCGGGGCACAGATCAGGAAAGCCGATAGTGCGCTGAATTCAGCACACTGTCAGCTTTCCAGCAGTATATAGAACTGCCTGTGCCCAATCTGATGAAAGTTCCTCTTTAACAGTGACAGCCTGCCTCTAGCTGAGCGTCATAGGATAACTTCAGATGGTGACATAGGGGCCCTCTAATTGACATCCATCATCATGGTAAAATATTGCTATCCTCCAGTCTCATGTTTGTCACCACTTTACAAGTTCAAAGTCACATATTCCACAAGAATTAGCACATTGAAGCACAGGATGGCAGCACTGCACTTCTTCTCTAGTTAAGAAGATGACATTAATCGAAAATCTATGTTATCCCTAAAAATTTCATTTTCCGTTAACTATAACTATACTTAACTATCTTCTGCCCGCAACTTCATCTGCGGGTTGTTGCCGTTGATCCGCCTATATTCAGCAAATTGCTGCCGTCGATGGTTTGCCTGCTCCGGCATTTTGGCAGCTCGCAAGCTGTCCTGCTGCTGACCATGTTCCTCACACCGTGCCTGTGATTGTTCCAGCATCTCAGCAGCTCGCTGGGACGCCATATAATGAGCATATTGGTGGTGTTGATGATCTGCCTGCTGTGGCGTTTCGGTAGCTGTCAACCTGGCCTGCTGCTGAACTCGTTCCTCGCACTGTGCCCGTGATTGTTCCAGTATCTCAGCAGCTCGCTGGTACGCCATATAATGACCGTGTTGTTGGCACTGATGATCCGCATGCTCCGGCGTTTTGGCAGCTCTCAAGCTGGGCTGTCACTGAACTTGTTTCTTGCACTGTGCCTGTGATTGTTCCGGCATCTCAGCACCTCGCTGGATAATGAGCGTGTTGTTGGTGTTGATGATCCGCCTGCTCCAGCGTTCCTGCAGCTGTCAAGCTGGCCTGCCGATGAACGTGTTCCTCGCGCTGTGCCCATGATTGTTCCAGCATCTCAGCAGCTCGCTGGAATACCATATAATGCATGTGTTGTTGTCATCGATGATCCTCTTCAGCTGCGCTTGAGGAGAACTTGGTTGACTTCTGGCTTCCTTCATACTTGTTGTTTGCAACAAATTAGATTCTCTTTTTCCAAGCATGTTTGCCAATTTGGATTAAAGTTGTTTGCCCAATGTCAGTTTGTCTGCAATGCCTGGAGCAGATAAGATAATATGCAAATGCATGAACACTGAAGGTTAGTGTGTGTTTACATAGAGATATAACAGCCCTGGCTCTCTCAGAAGGTGAGATAAGAGCAGTGTAATATAGTATGTGAACAAAAATTCATAACGGTCAGGAAGCCATGTCATTTACCAGGATAAAAAGTAGTTTATATGTTAATCGAGGTTACAATATATCTGTGTGCCAAATTTAATTGAAATCCGTTCAGCCGTTTTTGCGTGATTGAATAACAAACACACAAACATACAATTTATAATATTAGTAGGATGTTCAGCGTCGTAATGGTACAGTACTGTAAAGTCATGGGGACAAGACAATAGTGATCATAGCATCCAGGAGGTTTGGGGGCAAGATTATCCACCATCTCGCTACCCTTCAGTCCAAGAGATTGCCATGGTGGCCTGAAGGCTGAGCAAGGGCTTCCTGATTGCCTAAGCACAATTTCCTTAGGGAACCTATGTGTGATGTACTACAATGCTATGTATTGCAGTACATTGCAGTGAGGATCTGAGATTTCAGGTTCAAGGCCCTATGTGGGACATGTAAAAAAGCAAAAATAAAAAAAAAATTGCAATAGTTTAAAATAGACAAATAATAAAAGGTAAAAAAAAAAAAAAAAAGTGGCGTTGTCTCTGGTGTCCTGGCATGGAGAGACAGGGAACAGAGCCAGTGCGAGCCTGGCTGTACTCAGTTCCATCCAGTCTACTTGTAAACCAATGATTTCAGCAGGGAAGTACTGGGACTGGGGGAAAACATATGCATTTGGGTTAGCAACTGGCTCACTGATAGGAAACAGAGGGTACTTGTTAATGGTAAATATTCAGACTGGGCCACAGTCACTAGTGGGGTGCCACAAGGGTCAGTATTAGGTCCTCTCTTGTTTAATATCTTTATTAATGACCTGGTAGAGGGTTTACAAAGCAGGGTGTCTATATTTGCAGATGATACTAAACTTTGTAAGGTAATCAATAATGAGGAGGGTAGTAGAATATTACAAGGGGATCTAAGGAAACTGGAAGCATGGACGGAGACTTGGCAAATGAAGTTTAATGTTGACAAATGTAAAGTAATGCACTTTGGGCGACGTAATAAAATGTATGACTATGTACTTAATAGTAAATTACTGGGTAAGACTGTCAATGAAAAAGACTTAGGGATTTTGGTGGACAGCAAGCTTACCTTTAATGACCAGTGTCAGGCAGCTGCTGCCAAGGCAAATAAACTTATGGGATGCATCAAAAGAGGTATAGATTCTCATGACAAGGACATAGTTATGCCTCTATACAAATCACTGGTATGGCCACACTTAGAATATTGTGCGCAATTTTGGGCCCCGATATACAAGAAAGACATAAGTGAACTTGAAAAAGTGCAAAGACGGGCGACCAAAATGATTAGGGGAATGGGTGGACTGGAGTACAACGAGAGATTAACAAACTTGGAGTTATTCAGTTTAGAGAAAAGACGTCTACTGGGAGATCTAATAACAACGTACAAATACATGAAGGGACAATACAAAGAACTTTCTAAGGATATTTTTACTCCTAGGCCAGTGACCGTGACAAGAGGACATCCTCTACATCTGGAGGAGAGAAAAGATATATAGAAAAACCGGGAACTGGCAGAGCGCTAAAGGCAGCAAAATCCGTAATAGACTTGAAAAATAAAAATGACGATATGCAAGATTAAGATGAATTGGTTCTGTTTTATTGCTCCAAGGACATGAACAACAGCTTAAAACGGCTACGCGTTTCGACACCGGGCGGGTGTCTTCTTCAGGCCAAGCAGGAAGTGTCCAGCAACAGCCTTAGAACCAAGGAGGAGGAGAGAAAGTGTCACCAGAAACATAGAAGGGGATTCTTCACAGTAAGAACAGCGAGACTCTGGAACTCTCTGCCCCAGGAAGTGGTGATGGCGGATTCACTGAACAAGTTCAAAGTGGGCCTGGATGCCTTTCTTGAAGAGAAAAATATAACGGGTTATGGTCTCTAGATTTTAAGGACACGTTGATCCAGGGTTTTATACTGACTGCCAGATTTGGAGTCGGGAAAGATTTTTTTCCCCTGAAATAGGGCGATTGGCATGAGCCTCATGGGGTTTTTTGCCTTCCCTTGGATCAACACTGTAGGGATTGTAGGGTTATAGGTTGGACTTGATGGACTCATGTCTTTATCCAACCTCATCTACTATGTAACTATGTAACTATATGTACCAGACACAAGGTACTTACATGTGGCTATTGACACATTGATGAATTCCATTTTATGTTTTTTCTTAAAGACTGCAACATTTCAGAGTAAAACATAGGTAAGTTGTGAAAGCCAGTGGTACCGGTGGTTAAGGTAACATGAATCACCTGACAGTTTACATTTAACCTCTTCTTTACTCAAACCCCTAGAGGAAGTGATTAAAAATAACAAACACTTATTACTCACCTTGCCTCACCTCTCCAGTGCATCCTCGCTCCGTCTGGCTCTCTTTAGCATCTCTTTCGGTACTCTTCTACCTATGACTGAGGTGACATGCCCCAGAAGTCACTGCTGGAGCAGTGATTGGGTCCCAGGGATCACATGGGGCACGCTGACATCATTACTTCCCTAAACGCGTCACTTCAGTAACACGCCGGAATATCCCCAGAAAGGATGTCGAGAATCATCAAAACGCAGAAGAGGTGAGTATAAGTATTTCTTTTTTTTTTAAATGTAGATTGTGAGCCCCATATAGGGATCACAATGTGATCTGGGGGTACTACTAATGAAGATACTGAATTATTACCTCCATGTCTCACATATCAGTAATAGAGATGAGCAAACGGCGTTCAATCGAATTGGTATTCGATCGAATATCAGGCTGTTCAAGGTATTTGATTCCAATCGAATACCACGTGGCAAACACATTAAAAATTCGTATCCCCTCTGTTGAGCATTAAAGCCTCTACTTGGGCTTGGAGATATCTCCTGTCACACACTGCCATTGAGGACCTGGTCCCTTTGATAAAAATGCATCTGCTTTACATGACCGCATTCCTTCCCCAGCTGAAAATCCGTGGTTGGATTGATAAAGTTCTCTAAAGGATTTCACAATTGATAATGACTGCCTCAAATCTTTCACTATGTTGTGTACTGAGTTTGATCTCCCTAGCAATGATTTTTTTAAGTACCTCCAAATTCATCACCTTCTACAAACTCTTGGAGCCTCGAGACTTGTTTTTCCAAGACTAGCCTTTCAGTTATGGAAACAGTCTCCTCCTGCCCGAGGTGGCACCTCTGCATTCTATAGTTTTCTCTCGACTCCATCTACGCAGATCAAACCCCTTTGCCTATTGCGTTGGGAAGCTGACCTAGCCAGTACCATTCTCCTGACGGAGTGGCATGAAGCCTTTGGATTTGTTAAGAAGGTGTCCAGGGGTGCTTCCCATTGGGAGAAGGCGCAAAAAATTATGTGCACTGGTATAAGACTCCTGTTCAATTCCTCTACCTCAAGGCTATGTGGACGGGGCTGCGGTCGTGTAGGCTCATTTATTCATATGTGGTTTGGGTAGGTAGTAGTGTTTCAGTTCATGTCTTCCATTGTTGGTCTCCCTATTCCTCCCTCCCCAGGGTTAACGCTGTGTTTCTTGGATCCCGGCTCTTTTCCAACGGGTACGCAGGTTATCTTGGGCCAAATAATCCTAGCAGCTAGGTCCATGATTGCCCGACAATGGAAATCAGCATTATGTTTGACTGTAAACGCGCTGTTCCATCATGTCAACCTAGCTTTTATACTGGAACGTATGCTGGCCAGTAAAGGGCACACTTTTTCTAAATTTCAGACCAAATGGACCCTTTGGTCTTTTTATGTAAGGAACAAAAGGGAGTCCCAACCCTGGATTTTGCCTCCTTCTTCTGGAGCTCCCTGATAGCAGCTTTTCCTAATTGAGTTAGTGGTGACTGTACCACTGGGAATCTCTTTATTCTCTTGACCGAGATTTAAATTTCATATGCTGTGAAACTGAGTTGGATGTAGATAAGTGTTATTTCTATTATGTTGTTGCGGTTGTTATTTTACTGTTTTCTCACATCCTCCCTCCCCCTTACTTCCCTTTCCCCCCTTTCTTTTTGCCCAGCTCCCAGATCCAGTTGAAGCGACCTTGAGTTGTCGATGGAAAGAGTCGTACTTACTCATGTGGTGTGCGAGTGTGCGAGTGTTCTTATTCTTCAACTGTACTCTGGTATTGTATTTCTGTTTAATATGTATGATGTCACTCCTTCCATGCTATATTTATGGTCTGTTGTAGGAGCATTATTATTTTCCCTGCATTCTTTTTCCTTTCCTGTATTTGATAAAAATTTTCTCAATAAAAACTAAATTTAAAATAAAAATTTGATTCCCCTCCCACCTTCCATGGCGCTTTTTTTGTACCAATAACTGTGCAGGGGAGATGGGACAGGAACTATGACAACGTAGCATCGAAATCGGAAAAATCAGAAAAAGTAATTGGCTGGCTAAATCAGGTGACCTCCACTTTATACCAATGGTGGATTTCAGATTCGGTTCATATGAGACTGTGAACTATGTGACTGTAAGGGTGCATTCACACGGAGTAAAATGGAGTGTAATTTGGAGCGTTTACGGAGCGTATACGGAGCGTTTACGTAAACGCTCCGTAAATGCTCGTTATACACTCCGTAAACGCTCCAAATTACACTCCATTTTACTCCGTGTGAATGCACCCTAAGACAGGGATAGATGTACTGGCAGGGTTAGCTAGGAATTAGCTTTATTTAGGTAGGAATGTTACTCAAACAGCTCTTTGGGGCTCTATCTCGTGGCAGCCCATTATATGCTAGTTTGGATCCCTGTCAGCTTGCGTTATGCGGGAGCTGACTTTTTCTCATAGGAATGCATTGACCAGCCTTGATTGGCCGAATGCCGTACAGTGTACAGCATTTGGCCAATCAACGCTGGTTCTGCCGGAGGAGGCGGAGTCTAAGATCGGTCCACAGCAGTCTCCTTTGTGGTCCGATCTCAGATGTAGCAGAGTTGACACAGCTCTGCTACATCTCGGGTATAGCAGAGTTGACACCGCTCCGCTACATCTCAGATGTAGCAGCGTTGAGCGCACAGCACTGCTACATCTCAGGCATAGTAGAGTTGACACAGCTCTGTTACATCTCAGATGTAGCAGCGTTGAGCGCACAGCACTGCTACATCTCAAGTATAGCAGAGTTGACACAGCTCTGCTACATCTCAGATGTAGCAGCATTGAGCGCACAGCACTACTACATCTCAGGTATAGCAGAGTGACACAGCTCTGCTACATATCAGGTATAGCAGAGTTGACACAGCACTGCTACATCTCAGATGTAGCAGTGTTGAGTGCACAGCACTGCTACATCTCAGGTATAGCAGAGTTGACACAGCTCTGCTACATCTCAGGTATACCAGAGTTGACACAGCTCTGCTACATCTCAGATGTAGCAGCATTGAGCGAACAGCACTGCTACAGCTCAGGTATAGCAGAGTTGACACAGCTCTGCTACATCTCAGATGTAGCAGTGTTGAGCGCACAGCACGGCTACATCTCAGGTATAGCAGTGATGAGCGGGAGCTGACTTTTTCCCATAGGAATGCATTGACCAATACAGTGTACAGCATTCGACCAATCAACGCTGGTTCTGCCGGAGGCTCGTGTGTGAGGAGGCGGAGTCTAAGATCGGTCCACAGAAGTCTCCATTGTGGTCCAATCTCAGATGTAGCAGAGTTGAGTGAACAGTTCTGCTACACCTGAGATGTAGCAGAGCTGTGTCAACTGCTGTTGACCGATCTTAGACTCCGCCTCCTCACAGACAAGACTATTAGTGGTGTAATACAGGGACTTGGGCATGTTAGATGCCCCCAGGCATGCTTCCCCTGCTGTCCCAGTTGCATTCCAGAGGTGTTGTCATCATTTGCTGAGGTGTCATAGTGGACTTGATGACGCTATTAATATGAGGCACATGGAGTTACTAAATTGTAATGCACATGACCAGACTTTATATCCACAATTGTCCTGGTATAGCGGTCAGCAGGTGACGTGACAATCCTGGTATAGCAGTCAGCTGGTGATGTATTTAGGCCTGGTATTGTTGTCAGCGGGTGACATAACAGTATTTAGTCCTTGTATAGCGGTCAGTGGCTGACGTGACGGCCACACTTAGAATATTGTGTGCAATTTTGGGTCCCGATATACAAGAAAGACATAAGAGAAGTTGAAAAATTGCAAAGACGGGCAAGCAAAATTATTAGGGGAATGGGTGGGCTGGAGTACAACGATAGATTAACAAACTTCGGGTTATTCAGCTTAGAGAAAAGACATCTACGGGGAGATCTAATAACAACGTACAAATACATGAAGGGACAATACAAAGAACTTTCTAAGGATCTTTTTACTCCTAGGCCAGTGACAGTGACAAGAGGACATCCTCTACGTCTGGAGGAGAGAAGGTTTCACCAGAAACATAGGAGGGTATTCTTCACAATAAGAACAGTGAGGCTCTGGAACTCTCTCAGGAAGTGGTGATGGCGGATTCATTAAACAAGTTCAGAGAGGGCCTGGATGCCTTTCTTGAAGAGAATTAGAGTATTACAGTTTAACATGGCAGAGGTTTACATAGAGGATTAGATACATGCATCTGCACCCAGTATAACATAGCAGAGGATTAAATAGAGGATTAGATACATGCATCTGCACACAGTATAACATGTCAGAGGATTAGATAGGGGATTAGATACATGCATCTGCACCCAGTATAACATGGCAGCAGGGCCGGCGTCAGCGCACGGCATAGTCGGGCAAGTGCCGGGGCCCACAGAGCCTCTGGGGGCCCCCCGGCACTTGCCTGTCACAATTTCAGCTCATCGGCGTCCGTCCGCCGATGAGCTGGAATACATACGCGATGCAGGAGCTGCGAGATCAGCTCCTGCTTTAAAGCTCCGGCCCGGCTTGCGTGTGTAGGCGCGATGACGTCATCGCATCACGCCTACACACGCAAGCCGGGCCGGAGCTAAGCAGGAGCTGATCCCACAGCTCCTGCATCGCGTATGTGATTGGAGGGAGAGAGAGAGGAGCGTCGGGGGAACGAGGGAAGGTGAGTGATAGAAGGTGAGTGTAAGTGTTTGTTTTGTATTACATATTAAGGTGAAACATAATGAAGGGGGCCCATGAAACTGGGGGGCAAATGAAGGGGAGGGGGGGGAACGGCATGACACTGGAGAACATGAAGGGGGTGGGGAGAGAACGGCATGAAACTGGGGACAGAGATGGAGGGGGCCCAAAGAAACTGGGGGGCAAATGAAGGGGAGGGGGGAACAGCATGACACTGGGGCAGATGGAGGGGGGGAGAACAGCATGACACTGGGGCAGATGGAGGGGGTGGGGAGAGAACGGCATGGAACTGGGGACAGAGATGGAGGGGGCCCAATGATACTGAAGGGGCAAATGAAGGGGAGGGGGGGAACGGCATGACACTGGGGCAGAGACGGGGGACATGAAACTGTGGGCAGATGAAGGGGGAGAACGTGATGAAACTGGGGACAGAGATGGAGGGGGGACATGAAACTGGGGGCAGAGGAAGGGTGTATATGAAACTGGGGGAGAGATGGAGGGGGGCATATAATTTACAGGTGACTGTAGGAGGATTATACTGTGTGGGAGCACATAATGAATGAGAATGGGTGGAATCAACATAAAAGTGGGTGGAGCTAAATTTGCAGCGGCGCACAGAGCGCGCCGCACATTTTGCCCCTCTTTCTACTCTTTAAAAGATTGGGAGGTATGGCGTTGGTGACGCCACACTCCTGCATGACGTCACTCGCTTCATCTGCAACGCACAGTGTCTCGACTCCCCCACCTCCTTTACAAGGGGGCCCACTGAGGCTCTGTCGTCCAAGGGCCCATAAAAACCTGGAGCCGGCCCTGCATGGCGGAGTATTACATAGAGGATTAAATACGTGCATCTTCACACAGTATAACATGGCAGAGTACTACATAGAGGATTAGATACATGCATCTGCACACAGTATAACATAGCAGATAATCACACTTCTTAAAACGCCACATGCCACAAGCCAAAAAGCTTTCCTTCTTCACTATACAAAAACGAAGGTGGGAAGGAAGCCAATCACAGAGCACTGACGCCAGCCAATGAGAGAGAGCATTGACGCCAGCCAATCAGAGACCATTTATGCCAGCCAATCAGAGAGCATTTAGAGCAGTGAGGAGAAGCCAATCCATGACGGTCATGGATCATTCCTGAGGCTAACGCTTCGTCTGTCTTTCAGCATCCCACACAGTCAGCTCCCGGCAGCCCAGTGGGCCCCTTCAGGAGGTTGGGGCTCCGACACTTGCCCGGGTTTGCTGACGCCAGCCTTGCCCGCTGGTGTGTGTTCTTAAAAGTGTGTCAAGCCAATATCTCACTACTCTGCACTGGCTCCAGAGAACATCTAATCTGAACACTTATATGATGATAGATCTGTCCCTTAAACTAAGTGAATGTCTCATTGATGGATTGATGCTTCATGTCATTACCTCTTTAGACATGTTTTTAACAGTTTGAAATAAAGCCAACTTTTATACATTAATCCTGGTTGGTGAGTGCCCCAATACTTTTTTCTTATTGTGTTTACTGTCCCAGTATTGCTTACATGCCGGATGCTGCGCTGCTCACTCACCATATTCTTGATAACTGCAATTGTGGGTACTAAAGATGTATCCCTTTCAAGTTTCTGAGATATCACTTCAGCACCCGTAACTACCACTATCAAGAATTCGCTCTAGGAAGGGGGTAGGGGGCCTCAGACAAATGTTTGCACCCTCGCCCACAAGACTTTAGTTACGCCAATGGCGGCTGTCCTGGGCCCACCCAAGCGCCACCATTAATATATCCTACTTTTAACTAGATCGGTATCTGCAGACACCAATCTAATTAAAATGCTTCCTGCAACTTGCCAGTCTTGTAAACCGCAAGCCACATGAGGCCTGCAGTTTACAAGACAATGAAAAGGAAGACAAACATCTGCTTCTCAGCACAGGCGCGATGATGTCATAGCATTGCTGCTCTTGGACATAAAGGAGGCGGTGGCTCCGCTCATCAGGATCCCAGGTAGGTGAGTATAACTTATTTTTTTTATTTTTTTTTTAGCTTAGTTGTGGGTATTTTAATAGTACAAGGGGTTGTTTGGAGGAGGAAATTATAATTATAAGGAAGGGGGCATTATGAACATAATGCGAGTCATTTATATAAGGGTTATTAGGGGGCATTATGGATACAAGGGGGAAGTCATTTATATTAGGAGGCATTATGAACATAAAGGGGTGGTCATTGATATAAAGGGCCATTAGGGGTACAGTATTTATGTCAAGGGGAGTCGGGCATACTATGAGGGGGCAATTAATTTAATGAAGGTAGCACTTGGGCTTTATTAAGACTCAGGCCTCATGTAGCGAGCTGCAACAAAATAGCGCTGCAGGAAAAAACCATGTCAGTAACGCATTGTGTTTTTTTCTAGCAGCGCTTTTCACTTTCTACTTCCATTATACCTATAGGGAAACCGTTGGTGTTTTCCTAGGTATAATTGATATGCTGCAATTTCCAAAACCCCAACGGTTTTAAGAGATAAGTGACCCACGCTGTCTGTTTCTAGTGACCGTGTGATGTATTTCCAGCCCTGTCACATAGACATGTAAAGGACCAGGCTGTAGTTACATTACATGGCTTGTATGAGATGTATGACACTATGGCGCGTATACAGATATCACGGTTCATTCACACAGCTGATGTACAGCCTTCACAATGCAATTTAGACCCGGCATCCGCTGTAATAGAGAGGCGGATGCCGGGGAGTGTTAGACGCCGGCACAGGTGCCTGCGACATCGCTATGCTCCTGCCCTGCCCTGCCCTGCCCTGTATTGGCGGGCCCTTTCCCCCCCAAAGTGTAAACTACCCCCCCCCCCCCCCTCCAGGCCCCCCTGAGAGCAGCAGATACATCACTTGACTTTTGACCAGATAAGTCAAGGGATGTGTCAACAGAGAAATGAATAAAGTAAGATAGTGGACAAACAAAGCAGTTTTGCTGAAGCAATGTATTTAGGAAAAGTCTTACATTCTCATTATCAAGCAGTATAGATAGGATCCTTGTGATGGGGCAACCCCTTTAACTTGGCCTTTATCAACCCATAGATACTGTTTGTCCACATCCCTTTTCCTTTTCCCACCCCCATCCAGGTTATTTCCTACCACACTCACTTCCCCTGCTTCCCATTCCTTTCCCCAAAAGTGTTGTTATTTTCTCCTTTTTGCCTTATACCCAAAATGTTGTACAATATCTTTATTTGTTGAAATGTTGCTCTTGCTTTGTATGTTGTACTTAATAAAAACAGTTTTGAAACATAAAATAGCAAGCCTAAGCAGTATAGAACTATATAGGAGGCTTTGGATACCAGAACTATGGCAATGTACAGACCTGACTCAGTCTACTGCCTGGTCTAGTACACCAACAATACTTTTTCATTAAAGGGGCTCTATCACTGGGAAAAGTCATTTTTATCTAATCACATCCTTGCATAGGCTTTAGAAATGCTATTTCACACCTACCTTTAGTATGTAGATTGCCTCAGTGGTTTCTGAATAAATCCGATTTTATTCATATGCTAATGAGCCTCCAGCCAGTTCAGGAAGTTCCCAGCAGCACTCGTCTCTTCTATTATCTCCTATGTGTGTGAGGCAAACAGGAAGCTGAGTCATCATCATTATCATCATCATCATCATCAGTCTCCCATAGAAAACAACAGGGAAAGGTGTGCACGATGTATCATGCACCAGACTAATTAGCATATGAATAAAAACGGACTTATTCAGAAACCACTGAGGCAATCTACATACTAAAGGTAAGTGTGGGATAGACTTTCTAAAGGCTATGCAAAGATGTGATTAGTTAAAAATGACTTTTCCTAGTGATAGAGCCCCTTTAAGGTGTCTGTATAATCTTCAGTTAAAAATGTTTTCTGCATTTTCCCTTCCCCTATGAAAGCACCTCTGGCTTCTCACCTGCTGGACAGAAAAGCAGAGAAGATTAGAATGGACCCAACTCACTTTGTTTAGCCTGCTAAACTTCCTTGGTAGCCTGACCATCTTCCTCTAGCCAAGTCACCATCTTCAAGGCTGCATTTTCTCTGATCTCATACCTTTTTCTTTTAGGGATATTTATCTAGGGGTAGAGACATAAGACTACTCAGAACTGCTGATAAGTTGGAGAAGAGCCTACTTCCTTTGCCCATTTTACTGAGGTGGTGATCTCTTCTGGAAAGAGGATTGCTTCTCTATGAGCTTCATTCTGCCATCTGTTGCACACATGTGATAGGTGCACAGGGAAAGGTGGAGTAAGCTTCCACTGATATTGCTAGTTTGGCTCAGGGTAAGGGGGGCAATAAAAACTGTGACATTTAGTGCCGTGGTCCAGCCCTACCTCTGACCCTTTGTGGTTCCATTGAGCATTGCATGGTTTTGGCTGGCTCTGTAATGAAAATTTCCTACTCTTCTTGCCCCTGGAGCACTGTTCCCTAAAGACTTTTGCAGTCTGTATGCCAATTTTACCTACCTGGTCTTATGCAGTTGGATATCCCGTCTGTTCTCTTCTTCCCCTTCTATGGTTCATGGTGTTTCATTCAATATTGCTGATAACCACCAGAGACCAGTCCTGGTGTTACTCATCATTGGTTAAGCTGTATATCTTCTGCATAATCTTTAGAATTTCCACTTATGCTAGGTTCACACCTGCGTTTAGCAGTCCGTTCTGTGGTTTCCGTCTTCTGCATGCCAGAAGACGGAAACCACAGACCGGGTCCGGTTGTGAGCGGCGGTGAGCGTTTTATGCTCTCCGCCGCAAAACCGTTTTTTAAAATCCGGACACAGAGTACTGCATGTCCGACTCTGTGTACGGATTATAAAACCCGGTTTCGCGGCGGAGAGCATAAAACACTCACCGCCGCTCACGGCCAGACATCTTTCTCACCCATTCAAATGAATGGGTGAGAAAGACTCCTGCAGGTTTCCGTCTCCTGTTTCAGTTTTATGCAGGAAATGGAAACCTGCATAACGGAGTGCCGGGCGCAGATGTGAACGAGCCCTTAGACGAAACAAATTTTCAGCGTCCACCAAGCAAAGGATGAATAAAATCTTCAGTCTTTATTAGTCCATTTCGTATAAAACCATCTTATTCACAAAGAGATATGCCTGAAACAGGGCGAGTAGCCTCCTGCTACGCGTTTCGGAACGATGTTCCTTCTTTAGAATGTCTGCCCAGCAGAAGAGGCAACTAGGCACGTCGTCTGTACAGAAACCATCTTCTTCAGTCTGGTACTTCAGGGACGATGGGGGTGGGCAGGTTTTCTTCTCACCAAGTTTCTGGCAGAAAGTAAGCCCCTCCTACAGGCCCCTTATTATAAGGACTTCCTTAAACTCCTCCCACTGCATAGACACGTCACATAGGATTTGGAACATCAACAAACTTCCTGGTCAATAAGTCTAGAGCCCTTTCATTAACCATTTCATGGATCTCCAGACTTACTGGACCTACCACTTTTCCATTACCTCCTATGTGTCATGTTGACCAAACTTTCCTTGAAATAAACATACTCACACCTTTATTTGTCGGTTAAGTGAGTATGCCACAGCCTTATTACCTTAATAATTTTTTTAAAACAACTTAACCGTATAATCAAACACACTTTTAACCACAACCGTTCCATGCCCGTAGTAACCATCTTATCCTGTATGAATTCTTCTCCCTGTTCTTCTTCCCGAATGCCATCACTGGAAGACAGCGGGCATATGGAGCCATGGCGCCATGGAGCTGGCAGTGTATCCCCTACACCTGCCTGAGACCCACCCCACCCAACAGAACCAATGCCCTCTCCAAACCATCCTGTATGTGGAGCAAAAATTTATTATTACCAATGGGGTTCAAATGCACCCCATCTCTCAGCAATAAATTGGCATTACCCCCCTCCAGCTCTTTAAGCCGTACCACCACACCCCCGGGTGTAGCCTTGGCACCATGTCCATGTACAAGAATCAGTTTCCCAAAGAAATCATAAATAGAGATGAGCGAGTAGTGAAATATTCGATATTCGTTTCGAATAGCCCCTCAATATTCAACTATTCGACCGAATATCGAATCCCATTATAGCCTATCGGGAAAAAATGCTTGTTTCAGGGGAAATCACAATTCTACTCAAGAGAGTCACCAAGTCCACAATGACACCTCAGGAAATGATGCTAACACCTCTGCAATGCAACTGGGACAGCAGGGGAAGCATGTCTGGGGGCATCTAACACGCCCAAGTCTCAGTATTACCCCAATATCACAGCCTATCAACTAGACACTTTCCACACTCAATAGAACCTCTATGGAAGTAGAAAAATACTTGGAAACCTTCTTTACTCCACAATAGTATGGATATAAAGCCAAATTTTAAGCTAAAGAAATATTAGCATGCACCCCTTTAAATCACGTTGCCCATGGCAACCACAGATGGCATAGGCAATGGGAAATCCAACAGCTCCCACCCTTAACTGTCATTGTTTATGTGTGTGTGATGTGATGAGCCCTTCAAAAATTACTTTTCTGGCGCCTCACGTTAGCCCTTCCAAATTAAGTTAGAGGCTAGGGTTGAGCGATCGTGTTCGGAAAAGATCGGATTCCGATCGGCGATCGAGAAAATTTCAAGATCGCCATCGGAATTCCGAACACGATCTTTTTATGTGGGATCGAGATCGGTGATTTTTCCCACAATGCATTGCTTAGCCTTCACACGTATACTCAATGTGAAGGCTCCGCTGCAGTTCCATAGGAATGAATGGAAGCAGCCGACACATAGCCTTAACCCCCTGTGTGCCGGCTGCCTCCATTAATTCGAATGGGAGGCTAAACTAAACATCTCTAGCAGCTACTTACCTCTAGAGATGGCTGCTCCGGTGCCCTCCTTCTTCTTGCCTCGCTCCATTGTGGCTTAGGAGAGTGTGGGTGGGTACAGGGCGGGGAGACGTGATGTCTCCCCTCTCAGTACCCGCCCACACTCTCCTAACCCGCCCACACTCTCCTAACCTGCCAGGGAGGGGGCAGCGAAGGGAGAAGAGCAGCGTGCAGCGGCAGCGAGGCAAAGAAGAAGGAAGGCACCGGGCACTGGACCAACCATCTCTGGAGGTACGTGGACACCAGGGGGGACTAAGTAGCCAGAAGATTTAAAAAAAATCCTCTGGCTACTTTAGTGATTCACTACACAGCGTGGATTCTAACAATTGTTAGATTCCATGCTGTATAGTGAATAGGATTGCTTTTAAAACCCGATCTCCGATCAATAAAAAAATCCCATTGACTTGCATTGGGATCGGAATTGGGATCGAGATCGGGTTCGAATGAAAAATGATCGGAAATCGGATTTTAAAATCGATCCTGAAAAGTCAAGATCGGCTCAACCCTATTAGAGGCCCTTAAGCTGAGCTACCAGCAGAGACTGAGGCCCTTGAGGTGTCTTGACCCTTTTACCAGCATAGTTTTAGGCCCTTTAGTTCAGCCTTGCAGCAGCAGAGTTATTTGCCCTTGGGGTGAGTTGAGCCTTTAACCAGCAGTGTTTTTGGCCCTTGGAGTGAACTGAGCCTCTAACCAGCACAGTTTCTGGCCCTTGGAGTGAACTGAGCTTTGTACCAGCAGTGTTTCTGGCCCTTTGAGTGAATTGAGCCTTTAAACAGAATAGTTTTTGGCCCTTTGGGTGCATTGACCCTTTAAACAGCAGAGTTTTAGTTTTTGTCCCTTGGGGTGAGTAGAGCCTTGCACCAGCAGTGTTTTACTTTTTGGTCCTTGGGGTGACTAGAGCCTTGCACCAGCAGTGTTTTACTTTTTAGCCCTTGGGGTGAGTAGAGCCTTTAACCAGCAGTGATTTACTTTTTAGCCCTTGGGGTGACTAGAGCCTTGCACCAGCCGTGTTTTATTTTTTGGCCTTTGGGGTGAGTAAATCCTTTAACCAGTAGTGTTTTACTTTTTGGCCCTTTGGGTGAGTAGAGCCTTGCACCAGCAGTGTTATATTTTTTGGCCCTTGGGGTGAGTAGAGCCTTGCACCAGCAGTGTTTTATTTTTTGGCTCTTGGAGTGACTAGAGCCTTGCACCAGCAGTGTTTTATTTTTTGGCTCTTGGGGTGAGTAGAGCCTTTAACCAGCAATGTTTTATTTTTGGCCCTTGGGGTGAGTAGAGCCTTGCACCAGCAGTGTTTTACTTTTTGGCCCTTGGGGTGAGTAGAACATTGCACCAGCAGTGTTTTATTTTTTGGCCCTTGGGGTGAGTAGAGCCTTGCACCAGCAGTGTTTTATTTTTTGGCCCTTGGGGTGACTAGAGCTTTGCACCAGCAGTGTTTTATTTTTTGGTCCATGGGGTGAGTAGAGCCTTTAACTAGCAGTGTTTTAGGCCCTTTGGGTGAATTGAGCCTTTAAACAGCAGAGTTTTAGTTTTTGGCCCTTGGGGTGAGTAGAGCCTTGTACCAGCAGTGTTTTAATTTTTGGCCCTTGGGGTGAGTAGAGCCTTGAACCAGCAGTGTTTTACTTTTTGGCTTTTGGGGTGACTAGAGCCTTGCACCAGCCGTGTATTTTTTTTGGCCCTCGGGGTGAGTAGAGCCTTGCACCAGCAGTGTTTTAGTTTTTGGCCCTTGGGGTGAGTAAAGCCTTGCACCAGCAGAGTTTTATTTTTTGGCCCTTGGAGTAAGTAGAGCCTTTAACTAGCAGTGTTTTAGGCCCTTTGGGTGAGTTTTAGTTTTTGGTCCTTGGAGTGACCCCTAAAAAATTAGATTTCAGGCCCTTGGGGTGAGCCCTAAAACATTAATTTTCAGGCCCTTTGGGGGAAGCCCTAAAACATTAATTTACAGGCCCTTGGGGTGAGCCCTAAAACATTAATTTCCAGGCACTTGGGGGGAGCCCTAAAAAAATATTTTGCAGGCGCTTGGGGAGCCCTAAAACATTAATGGGGGGGGGTTAACTATTTATTTACACTGAAGGTGGTGGTGGTGTTGGAGAAGAAGGAGGAGGACGAGGAAGAGGACGAGGAACTTGTGTGCTGGCACAGACACATGGAGCTGTGCCTCGTCAGTACTGTGGACAGGACATGCTGATTGCGGATCCACAATATCTGCTATCCACCCTAGTATAGGTTCCTGGTGCTCAGGCCTCATCAGCACTACACCCTGCACCCCGCTTGATGTTATGGCACTGCTGGCTTCCCCTCTCCGGTATATGATTGGAGTCGAGCTACTGCGGCCTGGATCCCTCGTCCTCGCCCCCTTGTGCTACTGACGACGGGCACTGCTGGCATCCCCTCTCCAGTAGCTGGACTGTGGACTGGATTTCCACGTCCTCACCCCCTTGTGCTACTGACAAGGGGCACTGCTTGCAGCCCCTCTCCAGTAGCTGGACTGGATCTCCAGCTGGATTTCCACGTCCAAGTTCCCACCCCCGTCCTTTGATGCTACCCTGATGCATCTTTGGCAGGTTTAGTGTATATGTATACTGTTCCTGCAGTGTAGCTCTGAAAAGAGCTGTTGTTTTTAACTTTTCCTGCCTAGCAAAAGCTAAACTTTCTCTCTCACCCTGCTTGCGATGTCTTTCCCTAGCTCTCCAAACCGCATCTGAGACGAATATGGCTGACACTATTCTTATAAATCCGAGGTCACCTGATTCCTGACTTTTTCCTATTTTTTTTTTTTTTATGCCTGTGTTTTCCTGCTTCCTGTGCCACCTTTCCAGCACAGTTATTGGTGCAAAAAAGCACCAGGGAAGGTGGGAGGGCATACAAATTTTTACTGTGTTTACCGCATGGTATTCGATTGGAATCGAATATGTTGAATACCTTAAAATTCGATCGACTATCTACTCGATCGAGCGGAATTCGCTCATCTCTAATCATAAACTCTCCAGAGGTCCTGTTTTACTGGACCCTGCAAAAGACAGGGGAGGCTCCAGGGGGGTCCCAGACCTCCAAGCAGCTCTCGCACTGGAGCGTTGTGTCCCCCTTACGTTGGCAGGCTGGAGCTAAGGTGGGCGAACTTCCACCACGGTCTGCTGTCTCTCAGTGAGGTGGCACCTGTGCCAGCTACTGCAACACTCTTCTGCAGGACCTCCAAAAGCCATCTGGAGCCCTGGCTGGCCACACTCTCCAGGATCAACTTCTCCAGGGAATCTGCCATAACGCAGGTCCTGTGTTCCTCTCACCAAGTTTCTGGCAGAAGGTAAGCCCCTCCTACATGCCACTCATTATAACAACTACCTTAAAGTCCTCCCTTTGCATAGACACGTCATGTAGGATTTTGAACATTAACAATAAACCATTTCAGGGTTCTCCATTCATTCCTCTTTTGATGCACCTCATGTTTTTATTGCCTAAGCAGCAGCTGCACACAGTTAAACTATAGGAACCTACTGGTTCCTACAATTAAAGGGAGTCTGTCACCAAGTATCTCATTATCAACCCAGCCACATTGCGTTATATGGGATATTATGCTGGCCACCATCATACTAATAGGCACATGTCCTTGATATATCAGTCCATAGTCATGTGATATACAGTCCATGGTCATGTGATGAATTCACAACACAACTGTTTACCAGACAGTTGTCTGATTACTGTTCTGTCAAGGTAATCTTAAGGCTGGGGCCCCACACTGCAGAAACACAGCTTTTTTTGTTACAGATTTTGTTGTGTTTTTTTGAGCCAAAGCCAGGATTAGATTTAGCAGAAATTAGAAATATAAGAGCTTTCTATATATTTCCGATTCCATTTGTGGATTCCATCCACTTTTGACTTTGGCACAAAAAACTGTAACAAAATCTGTAACAAAAAAAGCTGCATTTCTGCAATTTGGGGCCTTAGCCTAAAGAGGACTTTTTGTCACCTCCACCAATTTAAATTCTTAGCATCTGTTAAGAGGCACCACTCCACTAATTCCAGTGCAGCTGGAATTTTTTCTCTACTGCCCTCCCAGTTCCTATGCAACAAATTCTGTTAGTTTTGGTGTCTGATGTGCTATTTAAGCTCTTTATTGTCAGAAGGGTGGTGTCAGGTAGGGGGTGTCATTCAGAGCTTAAGAGGCAGTCAGTGTCAGAACTTAGAATCACACCCCTTATTGCGTAGATGTGAATTTAGCCTGACTCATAGCAAACTTTTGACTGGGTCCAACTGTATAATGCCCCCATTTCTTGGCCCCTTTATTGACCCCAGCATGGTATATTGCCCCCCTTTTGGCCCCCCACAGAGTACATTAACTCCTTATTGGTTCAGTATGCTACCTCCTTTACTACCCTCCGCACAGTAATTCCCCCTGTACTGGTCCCCACACAATATACAGTTACTTTACTGGCCCCAATACAGTGACTTTATTCCACTAACTGGATTCTTCCAGGTAACAGATACTATACACATGCTGACCTTTGCTTTTGGCCATAACCTACTCAGCTACTTCTTCAGCCTTTAAACATCCTGGTGCGCTGCACATTAGGAACAGTGTCACATTAGGAACATGATGTAAGACACAGGGACCCCTGGAGGCTGAATGAAAGTGGAGGAGAACGTGGCCAGGAACAGGGTTTGTTTAGTGATTAGTGGCCATTACCTGCTAGAGTAATCCAGCAGGTAACAGCCTATTAAAAAAAGAAAAAGCTGTAGGGGCTTGGGCAGCTGCTATAGCGGTAGTTCTGCCTTTGTTCCACGCCTGCTTCAAACTTTTGAACTGTTCCTCTACCCATTGCCTCCATATATTCAATACTAGAGATGAGCGAACACTAAAATGTCCGAGGTTCGAAATCCAATTCGAACAGCCGCACACTGATCGACTGTTCGAACGGATTTTGAACCCCATTATAGTCTATGGGGGGAAAATGCTTGTTTCAGTGGTACACAAAATTCGATAAAATTATACTTACCAAGTTCACGAGTGACGGTCGGGCTGGATTATGCGCATGCGCAGTCGTCTCTGCCTAGGCCGGATGCCTAGGCAGAGTGAATTCCAGCTGGAAGACGCCGAGGGGACGCTGCACGGAGAAGACTTCTAAAGGTAAGAGAAGAACCAGCGTTGATTGGCAAAATGTATAGCATTCTGCCAATCAACGCTGGTTCTGCATCGAACCTTAAATTTCGAACAGCTAGTAGTGTTCGATCGAGTACGAGTATTTCGAATACCATAGTATTCGATCGAACACCTACTCGATCGAACACTACTTTCTCATCTCTATTCAATACCCTCACAACTATCTTCCCACTGTGTGGACTTTAAATAGGATTTTACTTAAAGGCAATTAGTAATTTCAGCTTTTTGGTATAGTCTTTCCAATGACAGAAATTTATTAAAATTGAAGTTGCAATTAAAAATTGTATGTTGCAAATGTAAGCAAACTGTAATTACAAAATGTTACATAAAATAAGCAGACACCAAAATCTGGATAACAACATGTTGACACTTTTTAATAATTGTTTTTTAAGCAGAGCAAGAAATAAAATCTTTATATATAGTGAAATATATATCTGTATATGTATATTTATTTATATATATGTATATATATATAATATGGTATTTATATATTTATTTATACATACATTTTACACAAGTAATTTCACTTCAAGAGAGGTTTCTAGGTAGCAGGATCACACAGTTTGAATTTACAGACATAAACGTTTCACGCGTATGATTCAACTCAATTGCCAGATCCTGGGTATAAGAAAATACTTGCTTTCACATCATGTTTGTATTCTGGTTTCATGATATTTGTCTTCTCTTTCCACATGTATTCTACTACAAATACTGCAATGACGCTTTATCATTTAGTCCTTACACACTACATATTTTGAAATCCAAACACCACTATTTACACTAAACTGTCCAATCACACACACGATTTGTGGCAATATATAATGTCATATGGTGTTTATAACAATACTTAAAGGGATTTTAGCATTAAAATGACATTTTTTTGTCGATCTCACGTAGTAATAGCCTTAAGAAAGGCTATTCTTCTCCTACTTTTAGATGTCTTCTCTGCGCCGCCGTTCAGTAGAAATCCCAGTTTTCGTCTGTATGAAAATGAGTTCCCTCGCAACACTGGGGGCGGGCCCAATGCTGCGAGAGAAATCTCCAGCGCCGCCTCTATCTACTTTAGGAACGGCCTCTCTGCTCGTCTTCCTCCGGCCTAAGTTTCAAACTTTAAGACCTCGGGCAGAGCCTGCGCATGCCCACAGACCACAAGAAAATGACCGCTTACACAGCTGTGTAAGTGCCCATTTTCTTGTGGCCTGTGGGCATGCACAGTCGGCTCTGCCCAAGGCATAGAAGTTTGAACTTGGTTCCCGGAAGAAGACGCGCAGAGAGGCCGTTCCTGAAGAAGATGGAGACGGCACTAGAGATTTCTCTCGCAGCATTGGGGACGCCACCAGTGCTGTTTGAATGCTGGGAACCGCCCCCAGTGCTGAGAGACGAAATACAGACAAATACAGACGAAAACCGGGATTTCTACCGAATGGCGGAGCGGAGAACACATCTAAACGTAGGAGAAGAATAGCCTTTGTTAAGGCTATTCCTACGTGTGATCGACAAAAAATTTCATTTTAATGATACAATCTCTTTTTTTTTTAAATGTAGATTGTGAGCCCCATATAGGGATCACAATGTACATTTTTTTCCTATCAGTATGTCTTTGTAGAAGGGGAGGAAATCCACGCAAACACGGGGAGAACATACAAACTCCTTGCAGATGTTGTTCCTGGTGGGATTCGAACCCAGGACTCCAGCGCTGCTGACCACTGAGCCGCCGTGTTGCCCCCATGATATAATCCCTTTAACATTATATTAACATTATTTAAAATGCCTGCGTTTCTGTACATATATTTGACATGCTGTTTTTTTTTTTCTTTTTAAATCGCAGCATTTCCGCTGCAGATTTTTTTCTTTCAAATTTGTGTATGGGATTAGCTAAAATCCAATCCACATTGCAGGTAATATGTTTTTGCTGTGGCAAAACACTGTGTGTTCGCAACATGGGACTCCATCCTTAAAGAGGTTTTTTGGTAGATGCTGGTAGCTACACAGGTCCTATTCAAGTAATAGAAGTGGCACGGCAGCCTCGTCTACTTCATAGAGGTGCCCATTCATCCAAAGCATGAGTACTGGTAGGTCTAAGCCTATATTCACACTACCGATGTGTTCATAGATCGTTCATACAATGCAGTGTATGGAGGGATCTGTGAAAATGGACAAAAATAGAACATGACCTATATTTTGACACTCCATTATAATGTACCATCAAAATATTGGTTATGTGAAGAGCCCGCATTCACATGCATAGAAATAAATGCAGCTGTCACACGGTCGATTACAATGTTCGTGTGACTATTGTGTAAATATGTGACATGTTACATTTTTCGATTCATTTACAAGTCTAATTGCAGCAATTTGGTTTCTACTTGTTTCATGAGATACATCTATAGAAATAATAACCTGTCCTACTGAGATGATATGAAATTCAAGCCATTTTGTACCAATCATTGTGTAAATGTATCTATAATTATTATGTCTCCATCTTTTTTATCTTTCTAGAATATACTTTTCTGAATAATGTTGAGAATGACTTGCTTCTCTGTGTGACTTTGATATATAATTAACAATTCTATACAATCATTGCAATCAACCCCATGCATTTATTGGGAAAAACCAAATTGTACTGAACGTCATATTTGATAACAGAGTTCTATTGCTGAACTAGTTCTAGTAATCATAGATCCCCTGCTAAGCAAAGCAGCAAACCAAGCTATACACAATTCTAACCACAATGCTATATTCACTTGTTCTACTTCCCATTATACTAAATCTATTCAAGTAAACAGCAACAATTTCCTATTAGGAGAGGTCTACTGTTTTGAGGAGTTTTTATTGTATGAGTTTTATATTTTGTGATTTATATAAACAAATAAGATCTGAAAGTCAGTTGGGGAACTCATTCTTTAACCTTAAGGCTGGCTTCATACCAGCGCTTGGCTTTGTTCGGGGATTACGTGCCCCATTCCACTTGAACAATGCGGAGAGAAAAGTCCTATTGTCTCTATCACCCACTGTCAAAGGGCAATTTGCTCTATCTTATAGCTGAAGACTGTATTGGACCTCAATCATGTAGGTAGATCATATTTAGAGATGAGCGAGTACTGTTCGGATCAGCCGATCCGAACAGCACGCTCGCATAGAAATGAATGGACGTGGCTGGCACGCGGGGGGTTAAGCGGCCGGCCGCCGTCAAAGCGGAAGTACCAGGTGCATCCATTCATTTCTATGGAGCGTGCTGTTCGGATCGGCTGATCCAAACAGTACTCGCTCATCTCTAATCATATTGTCTTCTGACAGCAGGTATTCCTAAGGATAAATCCCCATGTTGCGGAAAAGCAGCGTTTTTCCTACTGCAGAAATGCAGGGGAAAAGAAATGCTGTGTTTTACGGTACCAGAAAAGTAAATCAGATTCCGGCTACTCCCATCCACATATTGCAGAAAAAAAACGTTGCGGCAAAGCTGTGTTTTCAAGAACACACACGTTTTTGAAAAACGCAGCATGTCAATTATACCTACAGAAACACTCACATTTTCCCCATAGGTTTAATAAAGGAAGAATATCTGCAGAGAAAAACTCAAAAATGTACAGAAAAATGCTGCAGAAAAAACAGGATGCGTTTCCGTAGCGTGGGACCAGAAGCTAAGACATCTATTCCTAGTTGAATAGTCTCAAAACTTATAGTATTTGGACAATTGCTTTCTATGGTTGGGGGGAATCCCATCCACACCTTGCAGAAAATTACGCACAGCGGAAACGCTGCAATATTCAAACTGGTTTTGGAAATCGCGGCATGTCACTTATGCCTACAGAAACGCCCTGTAGGTATAATTTAAGCATAATTTCTGTAAAAAGCACCGCAGGAAAAACTGAAATGTGTTGCTATCGCTGTTTATCCTGTAAAGCTTTAAGGCCTGCTATGTAGGGCCTTAGCATAAAGGCTACTTGTTCATAAGTCTTGCTATATGCTACTTAGAAAACCATTGAATATGTTGAAGCGTAAGTTAGGAGAAGTCAGACATGAGTCTATAACTTTTCTGATTAAGAACCTGATGATTATTATCACAAATGTTATTAAAGGTTTTTGATTGATAACCAGTTTCTTGTAAATAAAGATTAAAGAGATGCCACCATTAAAAACACATTTTTAAACTAAAACCACATAGGAATAGCCTTTAGAAAGACTATTCATCTCTTCCCTTTATTTTGAAGGGCCGCACCACCATTTTTAATTTTGCCTTCATTCTTACATGAGACCACCACAAAATGGCACAAAACATGCGCAGTCGGCTGGTCCATCGGCCATTTTGCAGTGGTCTCTTGTATGAAGAGGAGTGAAGAGGAGGAGACACAGAAAACAGAGTTGGTGCCGGAATGAAGAACAACGCTGTGCTTTCTGAGCACAATTACCAAAAGGAAACGGCAGCGTGGACCTTCAAAATAAACATAAGAGATGAATAACCTTTCTAAAGGCTATTCCTAAGTGGTTTTAGTTTAAAAAGGTTTTTTTTAATGATAGAATACCTTTAAGTTCATATCTCTCCAGCCAGTGATTCTCAAAATTTGATCCAATATTCCTTTCAACTTGTTCCATTTTGGACAGGATTTATGATGCTGTAATGACTAGGAGACATACATCCTTCTACAAGGACATCATGTGCACTTCACCATTAGATTATCATTACTACATCTGCTATTTTTTTCAGCTGTCGGGCATAGCTTAAGGTGAGTATTCTGAATATTAACACCTTACCCAAGTAATGTTTGAGAGGCCTAAGGGCACAGCCAGACAATAGGGCATTTGCATGTTGCAAGTCCCCCATGGTGCCCAATTGCCACATGATCTTGCAGGTAACACTGAGGTATAACTTTCACTTATAGTCTTACTTTCAGAATTGTGCCACCACTGGGTGTTCATGGGGGAAGGGGGGGGGGGGAGTAGGCTTTGCCTCTGTGTGGCCTTAAGATCCTAGATTCAAAATTTAGATCTCCATACCCATCCCATTTATTAAGCATATGAGACCTGATAGGATATAAGATTTTTGTTATGGGAAACTTTTATAAGTTATCGAAGGGCTCATTCACATCTGCGCCCGGTCTCCGTTCATGCAGATTTCCGTTTCCTGCACAAAACTAAGTAAGAGATAGAAACCTTCAGAACTCTTTCATACCTATTCATTTGAATGGATTTGAAAGATGTCCAGCCGTGAGCGCCAGTGAGCGTTTTATGCTCTCCGCTGCAAAACCGTTTTTTTAAAATTGGACACAGAGTCGGACATGTGTGGACATGTGGCGGAGAGCATAAAACGCTTACTGGCGCTAACGGCCGGACCCGGTCTGAAGGCTTTCCGTCTTCTGCATGCAGAATATGGAAAGCTGAGAACGGACTCTGGGCGCTAGTGTGAACCTAGCGTAAGACATTATGAGCTTTGTTTACTTCCTTTTGGAGAGCCATACCTCAGATTCAGGTTAGGTAATACACCCCTGCCATCTTGTTTAAGAAACTTAAACCTTTTAGGATCAAGTTCATCTTCATGCTTCCATTTCTAAATTGATGTCTTCAAAAACTTGGGGTTTGTTTTTATGGCATTCACTATATGGTAAAAACACGTTACCTATATTCCGCTGCTCAGTTTGATCCGAGTGATGTCAAATATATATAACTTTTAGGATATTTTAATACATTCAAGTTAAAAACTTTGACATATTGAAATATTATGAGGCATTGTACCAGTATCGATGACAAGGTATTGGGCAATAGAGATGAGCGAACACTGTTCGGATCAGCCGATCCGAACAGCACGCTCCCATAGAAATGAATCGAAGCACCTTTCCATTCATTTCTATGGGAGCGTGCTGTTTGGAACGGCTGTTCCGAACAGTGTTCGCTCATCTCTATTGGGCAATATTTATCTACAAGAATCATCACAGATTTTCCACAAGAGTAGAATTAGTGCCAGTTGGACCCAATGAAAAGATGACTATGTTTCTTGCACATGATATCTTGCTCCTATATGGACAGGGGAGTTGTTAATTATTACTAGAGATGAGCAAGTACTGTTCGGATCAGCCGATCCGAACAGCACGCTCCATAGAAAAGAATGGATGCACCAGGTACTTTCGCTTTGATGTCGGCCAGCCGCTTAACCCCCCGCGTGCCGGCTACGTCCATTCATTTCTATGCGAGCGCGCTGTTCGGATCGGCTGATCCGAACAGTACTCACTCATCTCTAATTATTACCATTGTTAACCAGTCTTGCTGGTTACTTTTGTATATTTGTATAAACTAGAATAAAAATATTGGGGCTGATTTATTATTAGATTTACAACTTTTTTTTTCATTGCACCAAATTTAGTATTCTTCTACATCATGTTTATAGTGCTTTGCACATAATGTGCTTTTTTTGAAGATGGCGGAGACTGTCTTGCAATGTGAGTATGGTTTATATGGTTCATGGTGATTAAGTCTATAATTTTTAAATGCAACTTTTAAAAAAAAAGTAGCAGAATTTTTGTTCAAGCAAATCCCATTTCTAACTTGGCTTAAAAAAATAGAAAAAAATAAGTAAAAAACCAAACCAAGTCAGAAAAGTGGTATAAAAATCCTCTCATGATAAAAAGGCCCCATTGTGTGCTGAAGAAAAGTAAGTGTCTGCATGTTCTAAGTTATATACAGAAAGTGTCAGAGAACTGATCCTTTCCATACCACATTGCAGAAACACAGCAGAAAAAAAAAACCAGTGTGTTTGAGAGTACCAAAAAAATTACTGAGATTCTGGCTAATCCCACATATTGTGGAAAAAAAAATGGTTTAATAAGGGAAGAAAACCACAGAGAAAAAAAACAGCCCAAACACAATGAAAAAGGCTGTGAAAAAAAAGCCAGCATGTATTGTGTCTGCTTTTTTTAGCCGCAGTTTGCTACATGGGTCTTATAATTTTGGTGCTTTGTATTTACAGTAGTGGCCAGATTTGCATTTGCAGTGAATAGGAATTCATGACATTTCCATTAACATTTTGCAGTTTATTTCTTTGTGATTTGCATTTTAACTTCCTAGACATCTACAGTATATTTGTGATTTTTTTTTAAGAACATTTCTAAACGTAGTCAAAAAAAGCTTAGCAGCATGCATTTCGCTTTTTTTTTTTTTTTTTGCAATAGTACTACAATTCTCAACTTGTTCCCCTTTCTGCCCTAATGATTTATTGCACTTTCTTTAGACCTCTAGCAAATTGCAGAACTGTGTAATCCCTGCAAAACCATACTACATTGTACTTTGTTATACAGTGTCTAGTAGAGTTTAGCACTTTTTGATACATTCAGCAGATAATACTAACATGTGTTGGCATAGGGAGGTACAGTGCTGTAATTGCAACCAATTAGTTTTTAGAACCTGTACTATCACCATATTCATGGGGCCTTAGTCTGATGCTCGAACCTAAACTCTGGTAGTTTATGTGAATTTAGGTCTGCAGAGTCAACAATTACTTTTTTCCAGTAGCCCTTTAACAATGTATCATATTGCTAAATTATTAGCTTGGAAATAAGATTAATAATAGTGATAGATATGATAAAATGAATGAACAGATTGTATAAGTATGCTGTAATATTTCATACCATAACATATTCAACACAAGAGGTAATTCTGAAATATATGATCTCAATCCTAGTCATACAGTGCTACTACATTTTATTCTATACATTTAATATCATACTTTAATGAGAAGGAAAACCAATGGTGACCACATTTACATTTTTAACTATATTTCATACATATATTCCAACAGCTGATCTCAATTGAAACTGACACGAATCTCTCATTGTCGTTTAATCTCTCAATGTGTTATACTAAGTGACAGGCATATCACAACATCCTGCGTACATGAAGAACACTGTGCTGAGCTTCATATGGTGCTGTCATATTATGCTCCCTCCACCATATATCAGAAATATTTGACCTAGGGAAAGATAGCTCTGTTATAAGGTATATAATGGATGATGCCACTATTTTTAGTCAGAAGCTATAAGACTGACAATAAAAATGTCTCTATAACTTCAACGAAGGCATAAGTATTGTAGTTACAGTAGGGCCCTATAGAAGTCTATGGATGTCAACTTATGGCTATGTACATTTTGAGGCTGTATAGTTATGATATGGTCATTAGTGTTGAGCGAGTAGTATTCAATCAAATACCTCGCCGGCGTGTAATCGGGTGAACACCAAGGGGTTAAATGCATCAAATATTCAAGTGTTTAACCCCTTGGTGTTCGGCCGATTACACGCATTCCTATGCCAGCGAGGTATTTGATCGAATACTACTCGCTCAACACTACTGGCCATGTCAGATAGGCCAAAGTGTGAGGTGTTTGGTAATAGTCTACCACTACAGTTGTATCCCATTACACATAAATAAAATTGGTATGTACTTTTTCTTTATCTTTAACAGTTCTTCTGGTTTGTGTTAATGTGTTATGAGAGCTAGAAAAATATATATTTTTATGTAATCTAAGCATATTTATTTCCTTTCTAAAACCAGATTATACAGAAAGATACATAAGTTTTTGGTTGAAAATAAAAAACCAAAGCATTTTTCTCCTATCATATCATGAAGTGTGGACATGGCAGAAGTTAGGTTACCCTTTCGTATTATATTTTTACATGTTCATATTAAACGGAACAATTCAATTGTAGGCACATTTTTACTAATATAGGTAAACAAAGCATACAAAGCATAAAACATACGTTGCAAAAAATGAGTCTTGTACTTTGAAGTTATTGGAGTGACTGTAAAGATAGCCATAGATTAGTGATTCATCCTTCAAGTTACAAATGGTGCTATCAGCAGTACATGCCGTCAATTTGGTCTAATGGGGTATCTCTAAAATCTCTAGCTTATGTCCATCCATTAAAATCCTTCAATTGGTAAACATTTACATTCAGTATTGTGAGACTAAAGTCCTACTGCTGTTGTTCTGTCTATTGTTCTGATCCATCATTGATAAAATAAGGGACACAGGTGGAGCGCTTTCTGTTTGCATTCGTCATCATTAAGTCAACCAGGGAAATAGACTTTAAGTCTAAGGGTAAGTTCATACGGGATTTTTTGTTCCGGAACCTGAGGCGGAGGCCGCCTCAGGCTCCGGACCAAAAACCGGGTAGCCGTGACTGAAAGCTGGTGCACTGCACCGACATCCAGCAGCGCACTCCGCTCCAGATTAGGCCCAATAAATGGGCCTAGTCCAGAGGAGGGAGTGTCTTCAGGCCAAATCACCAGGCGAAATGGCCTGAAGAATGAGCATCTTGCTTCTTTTTCCGGGAGTTGGAACAAAACTGCTCCCGGAAAAAGAACTGATCGGCTCCCATTGATTTCAATGGGAGCCGTCTTTTTGGTCATGATTTTGAGGCAGATACGGCCTCAAAATCCTGACTAAAATACTCCATGTGAACTTACCCGCAGAAATGCAGCTCTTTTTATTGCCGATTTTGCCGTGTTTTTTGAGCCAAAGTCAAGAATGGCTACAAAAGGAATGGGAAATATATTGGAAGCTCTTATACTTCTCCTACTAAATCCATTCCTGGTTTTAGCTCGAAAAACCGCAGCAAAATCTGCAACAAAAATGCTTTGTTTCCACAACGTGGAGCCTCAGCCTAAATTAATAGCAAGCAAGAAGGAAGAAAACTCCTACATTTGTTTTAAGATTAGTGTGAAAGATGACAGATGCAAATAGCAGGTGCTCTGTCTCCATTCCTCCACCATTCTCTCAGTTTTTCGTTCCATTGTTGTGGTCCTATGACAGATCAGAACAACGCACAGAACGATGACAGTGTGAACGCAGCCTACGTCAGTTCACTAGTATAAAAAGACAATCTATATTTAATGGTAAAACCAATTACTTTGTATTACATGTCGTGTGTATGGTTTTACAGCAACTGAACAACAACCATACCACACACATAGAATGAACACATTTTATCACAGTCATTATTTTCTTTGTAGACTAATTTTAGTCTGCTGAGACCATGGTCTCGTAATTGCTATGATGGTCCTTAATATTAATATTGTAAGATTGGAATACATTAAATACATACATAAGTAGAAAAATAGACTTATTAAATTAAAACTTTTAATATATTTATATATATATATATATATATATATATATATATATTTGGCCTATGCTCATGCTCAAAGGTTTTTAGTCAAGGAGAAAATATGCATGCTCCACCCACTTTCCTCCTTATTTTGGGATTTTTTAGCTACAAAAACATCCCTAATTATTAAAAAGGAATAGGCGTGGAACTAAGAAAATCACAGTGGGATGGTAGCTATATACACAGAGGCAATACTATTGTTGTATACAGTTTTATAGTCAGATGTCTTGCTGTAGCATAGTAACACAGAATTCTATTCACCAATGAACTTTGATGAACTTTATCAATACTAGACAGTCATAAGCACTTAAGACTCTCCTACCAAAAGCTTATTAAGCTTATTAAGGCTGGTAGTTTCCAAAGAGATATTTTTATGGTTTTTCACACAAAAAAAGTTCATACATGTTTAATAGTTTACCATGAGCGACTTTCTACACTACTTGCTCATAAATGTTTTTATAGAACGAGAAAAGGTGCTAACTGCTGTAGCCACTGTAGCAGACTGTTTTGCTAACTGGCCTACTACATTTTGACTATGTCCAGCTGTCCGGGCACTGGATTCCTCTGCTGCTCTGAGCAAGAACGTGTAATTTCTTACAACTTCTTCTACTTTGCTTAACAGTTCCTGACGTTGACTTTCTGATCGTATCACAAACACCAGTTTTACAAAAGTCTCAATCAGACCACAAAGTACCTGGAAGCTAGAAGTCACAGCAGTAAGCATATGTTGTGGATTTTTATCAACTCCAGCCATTCTCCTGCAAGATGCCCTGAATTCTTTAAAGCGCAATGTTAACTCTTGTTTGCGCTGACCTAGATGCACTGAATTGAGTTTAGTTGCTCCACCTTCAGTACTGACTAAGCACTGGCGCAAAATTGTAAGAAGTTCACTGGTGTCAAGTTGAACAGACATGAATCCATCAGGTAGGGAGTAAGTACGTCCACGTAGTGCATTAACTTTAGAAAGACTGCCCTCAAAAGTGGCAGTGCGGAGGTCAATCTCTTGGGTTTGAATATCGTCAGGACCACTACATACTGTAGCATCCAATACTTGAAGAGTCTGACTTAAAACAGGTGTATTATCTGAATTTATTCGCATCCCTGGAAGGATCTGCATGGGAATGGAATAGGATAATTCATCCTTATCATTGTTGTCATCAGCAGATAAGCATCTACGGCAGTTAAAGCAGTGACGAAAAGAGCAACATTTTTCCCCTGTTATTGACCCTTCTTCTCCAGGCAACTTAGTTTGAACAGAAATAATATCTCCTTGCCGTGGGAGAATTACAGGAGTCTTTGTTTCCTCCTTGCTTCCTGATAGATCTATTGTTTTGCTTTTAAGTACTGAGGGATCACTATCTTTCTTCTGTGATTTAGTAGTGGGAAGGTTGTAGGGTGCTTCCTTTTTATCTCCTTCAGTTACATTATATTTTGGGGGCAACTTTGTGTATTGCACATTGCTTTTACCAGGAGTTGTGGAAGTGTTTATACATAAAGGCATCTTTTCTGTTCCCTGGGATTCGAGACTTGAAGACCGGACAAGTCTAATACCTGTAGGCCCAGATACTCGCGGCCTGCTCCTTAGCTCTGGTTCTACAACAGGGTTAGGTGGGACACGAATACCTCTTATAATACGTTTACAATCACAGCTACGCCTCTGTTCACGAGACATTCCTGGCACTTTTTGCAGAGGACTGCTACGTACCTGACATGAACAGCGCCCAGGTACTAATGGGCAAGGAACTTCACGAGGTTGAGCACCCATTTTTCCCTGTGGCTTCAGCAGTTCTTCAAGGAACTCCATTTCATACTGCTTAACCTTAAGCAGTTGTGCTTGGCGCTCATCTGTTTCTCGTCTCATACGTGTGGGGAACGTTGCAGAGAAAAGTTTCCTCAACTTGAAGGGGGCTCGCGCCCTCGGTTTGGCTGGTGCATCACAGTCATCTAGTTCAATTGGAGTAGGCACTTTTTCTGGTATTCTCAAGCTTGTTGCTATGTCAGTGTCTGATTTGATAGTTATTTTTGCATCGTCTCGTGTATGCAAGAAGCTATTAGAGGCAGAAGGGATTTGCTCTGTTTTGAGAATTTTCTCATTTGTTTCTTGCTTTTGTTTGTTCAGGTTTGGTGAAACCATATTTTCTATGTAGGATTTAGTTTTCTCGTTTTTTTCAGTTGTCTTTTGGCTTTGATGCTGATCCTCTAGTGTCTTGGCAGAACAAGCTTTAGCATGGAGCCTCTCATCATCTGTTGGGGATAAGTGAAATACATCCTGTACTCCATTGCCTGGTTCATCCAATGTTGCAGGAGAGGACTCGCCTTTTGATAATTGGCAATCACACAGAGTACCTGTAGAGGGTTTACTTTCTTCAATATTTCTATCCTTTTGAAAGGTAGAACCATTCTTGTGGCTTTTTTCAGATGGCGATGATGAGATTGATTCAGAAATACCTTCTGCGAAAACCGAGGGAGGATCAGACTCCTTTTTTGAAATATTTTGTGAGATTTTTGTGGTTCTTAAGGGAGTGGTAAAACAAACATCTTTATTAGACTTTTCAGGGGATGCATTTATGGATATTTCATTATGTAAGTTAAACAGTGTGTTGGCAGCAGTATTCATTGACTCTTGTTGCTGACCTGCCCCTATTAAATTTTGTTGTAAAATTGCAGGCTTTAACAAAGGGCTAGTGTCCAAGCGACCTAAAGAGTAAGGAGAGGAGAGGACAGCCTGAGCTGTACATGTCTGAATTCTAAATGGGAGATCCTTCCGAGAAAGCAGACTCTCCTTGTTAAGGTGGTGGGCCAGGAAGTAGGCAGTGTTGTGATGCTGCTTCATAGCTGTCACCATTTCTGAAACATCTGTGAGTTCTGAGGAGTTTGTTTCATGACCTGAGTCCAGGGATGACTCAGGTGTAATAGTAGCAAGGACAATGAGGCCTGAAAGAAAGAGATATTTTCTGTGAATAAAAAATTATGTTAGCAAGAATATTTCCCTTTATTTTATTTGCATACCCTGAGAAAGTAAAAAATACTGATCAATGACTATGTTATTAGTATTATGTAATATGCTATCAAAATATATGTTTAGCGGTATGAACACATGGGAACCAGAATGAAAAGACAGGGCAAATTTGTTCCTTACTGTTATGTATATACCTCATTAAAAGGGTTGTCCGAGAGAAATAGAAAATCTGTCCCTAAACTAAACCCCCTCTCCCCGCCTAGCTTCTAACTGACTTTCATTTTAAAAAAATCTATATTTACCTATGTACCTGGGGCGGTCACTTGACCTCCCCAGGCACACTTTCTGGAGACGAAGCATCATCAAAACCCCCCTGCTCCAACCCTTACATACTTACCCATCTTCATAATTCTGCTTTTGCTGGCGCCTGCGCAATAAAGCTTTCTTGTACAGTCGCTGGCAGAAGAAAAGAGCACACACCATGCATGCGCAAGAAGTCCACAGAAGAAGATGCCACCGGGAACAAAGTATCTGATCTCCAGGACACAGAAAACAGGTAAGTATGATTGTGGGAGGGGGGATTGGGGCTGAGTGAGGATAGGGCTACTAGTCTACAGGCTAGCTATGGAAACAGGGAGGGGTGTGAGAGAGGGGGTTCATGGGAGTTGTAGCCTAGGACAGCAGGAAGATAGGGGAAGCATGTAAACATATGTAGAGAATGTCAGGAAGTCCCATAGAGAGCCAGAAATCACTCAAAGCACTGTTAAAGGTATTTTGGTACAATTAATAACCCATTAATAGCATTAAAATACCTTTTTTTTTTTTTTTTTTTTTTTTTTTTACAAAAAGTGGGTTTCTTTGCCCAGAAAGTCCCTTTAAGTATGCATAAAGCAACACTCCAACATTATACATATATATATATATATATATATATATATATATATATATATATATATATATATATAGCTTGTATGACTAAATTTAATCATTTCTATCCCAAAAATCATGGGATCATTTTCTTCAGTTTTGTCATGTGATCTAATTTTGACATCCCTGAGAATTACATTTCTTTTGGTTCTTTATAGAAGTCACAATCTCAGGCAACAGAACTTTCTGAATTGTAAAACTGCATGGAGTGTTCCACACAGGCTCTCTCTGCAGCTGTGATACAAACTCTTATCACAGTTAATGTTTAGACAATAGCACACAATCACACAATTGTAATTCAGAAGCTCATGATATATACAATACTGTGCAAATATTTTAGGCAGGTGTGGAAAATGCTGCAAAGTAAGGCTTCCAAAACGTATTAGTACTTTACTTTTGTCCATTTACAAAATCAAGTGAACAAACAAAAGAGAAATCTAAATCACGAGAATGTCTGAAAAAGAAAAGAGTCAAGATGGTGCAGTGGCTCGGTCAAAATCCAGACCTCAACCAAATTAAATGCTGAGGTGGGACCATAAGAAAATTGTTCATAAATAAATGTCCACAGACCTCAATAAAATGAAGTAACATTGTGAAGAACAATGACTATTATTATTGTTTATTTATATAGCACCATTAATTCCATGGTGCTTTACATTTGCTAAATATATATGATACATATATACATATGATAAAGTCATACAAAAAATGATAAATTATTTCTGCCAAAGGCGGCTCAACAAGGTATTGATTCATTGGGTGCACTTAAATTTTCACTCATGGATTTTCCATTTTGGCTTAATTTTGTTGAATAAAAAATTGAAACATATAATCTGTTGTGTGCTGTTGTTCATTTTTACCCAATTTCATGTTTACCCAGTTTCAACACCATTTGAGCACTGTATTATTTTATATTTTTTAGTTTCAAAAGTATTTATTGAATTATATTATAAATTATTATATTATTATATTATAAATTGTATTATATTATTATATATTATATTATTATATTATCAATTGTATTATAAATACAATAAAAAGGCACACATGGTAAGAGTCATACAACCAATGCAAGTGAAAAGAGGAATACAGAATGCAAGAACACTTTGAGAAAGGTAACAGTAAGACATAAAATAAAACAGTAAATAAAAAAGAAGGGAAGAACTAATATATTGTTTTTTCAATATCCACTCCTGACCATGAGAAAGGTATATAACGGTATATATAAAGCTATATAATACAATATCTCCGCGGGATGTAATATGCTGCGTCCACAATTTTACTCTGAAGGAGGCTATTCTATCCAAGGTTAGATGTCTTACAGAGATTGACTTTGACGGTGCAAAGGTCCAATTGTATCAGGACCTCTCCTGGATCACCCTGCAGAAAAGGCGCCACCTTCGACCCCTCCTTTCAGGTACTAGATTCTCTACCGTTGGAATTTCCCATTTGCCTTGACAGCCTGGCTGAATGGTCGCTCAGCCACTCTGCGTACATATGCGGACCTATGCCCCTTCTGTGATGCCTTGGACTTTCCGCCACCTGAACTTTCTGATTGGGAACTGTCTCCCCCTCCTCCTCCGCTCCCCCTGGTCTGGAGCTCCCCAACTTCCAGAAGACGCCGCCTGCCCCTACCTGGCTCATCGGCCAAGGGTGGACCCTGTTCCCCCCGATTGTCATTCTGTGTACCCTTTTCTTTCTCTCCTCTGCAGGTTCCTGGGGAGTTAGCCATTTCTTGTGACTTACGTTTGCTCTACCATTTTTTCTTACCAGTGATATAGGCTGCATTGGCTTTGTTGTGTTCGGTTGCCCGCCCACCCTTGTTCTTTGTCTCTCATATGTTTTCTTTGCCTAGGTTTTTGTCTCTTCTGTTTTTGACCTGTCACCTAGTGCTGGCCACCCTCCCTGCCCTTATATTGGGGGTGTTTTCCAGCTGTGGTTCCCCTCCTGGGTTCCATTTGGTCCCTGGCCCCGCCTCTTGTAGGTTGTGTGCCCAGTACCCCTGGTCGGGAGATTTAGTCACGATTTCACAATTGCTCTTTATGGTATTTACTGACATCTATCGATTATTATCCTCTCTGGATGGATGGACCCCTCTGACTCACAAATATATGACTCTTTGGTCGTCTGATTTGGTTAGGCAGATTTCTCAGGCTCAGTGGCAGATCATCTGGTCTCGTACTATTAAGTCGTTCACCTGCATAACTTATCGTGAGACCCAGTATAAAATTCTTCTACATTGGTACCACACCTCAGCCCTCCTTCACACGTTAAAACCAATATTCCCTCTAATTGCTGGAGATGCCTTTTGGGTCCAAGTACTTTTTCATATTTTTTGGGACTGCCCTCTGATCCATCCTTTTTGGCAGGAGGTGAAGTCCATGATAAATGCAATCTTCCCTCACGCTGTCCCCCTGGTTTATCTCCTTTACTTACCTCCTAGGCCCCTGGGTAAACAGCCTTCCTTGCTGTTTTTATATATTTGTACCGCAGCTAAGTCCCTTATAGTTCGTCACTGGAAAAGTACCCAACCCCCCTTGGACCCCTTTCTGCTTGCTCGTATCGAAGATGTTAAGTGTTTGGAGTTTCTTTCTGCTACTCTGAATAATACGGTGGAGAAATTTCTATACGTGGCCTTTGATCCCTCCCACCCCCCCTTCTTTTCTTGCTTGTCTCCTGTCTCTAGTCCTGTGTCTCCCTATCTCTCTCCGTTGTTTCTGTTATTTATTTTTGACCTTTTGCCCTATCGTAGCAGTGGTTTAATTGCATTATTGTCCCTGCTTAAGGGACATAGAAAATAGATAGTAAACATCCCACTTGATCGCATGAACAGATCAATGTTGAAGGTAATATGGAAGGCCTAAGGAGCTCAAATTTTATTAAAGAATGGGTTTGGTATCCAAGATGATGGAATTATTTTTTTTCATGGAACATTATAGAATCAACACACCCTATCACATTGGTCAAGGAGAGGAATGATTTCCTCCAATTGTAGGCAATATGGATACTTGCTGCCGTCAGGATGTACTGGAGCAGCTTATGTTGGGCATATCTAAAATTGGCTGATTTAAGGCTTAGAAGGATTGGTGGAGAAAGTGGAATTGCTTGGCCGAAAAGTTGTGCTACTCTTTGTACAGCTAACCAGAAACGATGGGAATGCGGACAGGATCACCAAACATTGAGAGTAGTGCCTAATGTATTACAACCTCTAAAAGAAAGAGGTGAGACTGTAGGATAAATGTTATGCAGCCTATGAGGGCTGAAGGTCCTATGGTATGAAGAACCTTCAGAGAAGATTCCATAAGGGTGACCTGTCAGCTGCCCTTGCTGATGAAGGTGCAGCAGTCATGTAACTGGGCTGGCGTTAATGTTGAATCAAGGTCCTGTTCCCAGACCATCATGATGTTTAGCTTATCATCAGGTGGAGAGACATTCAGCAAACCATATATAAATGAGACAGAGTCCTTGTCCGCTACTCTGAAGAGGAACAGTCTCTCAAAAATGCCGATAATAGGAGAGATGTCTCAACCAAGTGGGATGAGGGAGTATAAGAAATGGAAGACCTGTGTAATATGAAAGGTCTCTAAAGGAAGCAGAGAGTATGTGCTAGTTGTTCTTTGGTGAAGACCCGGTGATTACAAAGGAAGTTGACAAGATAGTGGAATTGAGCATGTCTCCACCAAACAAATACCTCAGGCATAGGCCAGAGGGAAACAGGACATTAAGAAGCAGAGGGATTAATGGAAAGATTGGGTTTTGTAGCTGATAAGGAAAGTGAACCTCTTCCACAGTTGCAGCATATGATCTGTGACCTTAGCACTTTTTAATTGCTTAGTCGAAAAGTAGTTGTGCTAATCTGCGTACAACTGACCAGAAACGATGGGAGTGCGGGCAGGATCGCCAGACATGGAGAGTAGTGCCTAAGGTGTTACTGATTAAGGTATTACTGGTATCCTGACATGTAAAACCATAGAATTGAAAGGTATTGAGTTGATAGATTTCATTTGTTTTTCTCATAATTGTGCATTCTTTTTATCGCATATTATAAGCTAATATAGTCTCCTACATAAAGCAAAAATATGTCAAAATGTTTTTTGGCACACAAAGCACTATGGAAACATTTGGCATATAAACCTAACATCGTATCTTTTCCTGAGGATTTCAGGGGTGTTTTTTTTGGATCTAACCTTTTAGGATATAGCTATACATAAACTCTTTTAGGTTGAAACACTGAATTGAAATATTTCAAAATGTTAGTTGATATTAGTCACAAGATGGATAAATATGATAGGTATCATGGCTGTCATATCACAATTTAATTGTATAAGAATTAAGCCACAGCTAATAGGTGTATGAGCTATGTATTTAGATACTTTAACCGTGTGTCCATTATTTTAATACATTTAAGTGCTTCCTTTGTATTTTCCATTCCTTTTCAAGTCATTCCTGACTTTGGCTCAAAATTCTGCAATAAAAAATGCTACGTTTCCACAAAGCGGGGCTTTAGCCCTAAAGCGGTTGTCCACCATTAAGCTGAAAAAATCACAGTGTCCTAGGCAACCCAGAAAGATGGTTATAGGACAAATATGTTGGAAAAATGAAATTTATCTTAACTGTTCCCCATTAAAATGAGATTTTGCAGTGTAAGCTCAGCCAGCTTTTGTGGGCAGCACATCAACAAACTGAAAGTGATACTCCTGACCTGCATTCCAGTGCTGGAGCTGAGGCGCATCACAGCGCTGCCCACACATAGGATGTGATCACAGTGGCTGTCACTGTCGCAACACATGGCTGAATCCTAGGGGGTCCTGCGCAACTAATAGCCGCTGATGGCCGCTATGATTTGTCCAATTTGAATGGAGCGCCAAAACACCTTCTTTAGCGCTAAATTCAAATGGACTAATCAATAAAATGCCACCGGATAACATCGATTACAATAGGATTGTGACTAAATCCTTTACTCCATAAGGATCTGGTCCTTACCACTTACCTGGTCTTTACCACTTATATTATTAGCTGCATCAGTGTGATCTATTTTCCACTAGCAGTACCTGCGACTTCGTCCGGCCCCCCCCATTGCCCGGTGTCCCTTTCCCCCCCCCCCCCCGACCCCCTTTCCACCAAACCTCGCAACCCCGGCCCCCTTTCCACCCCGTCCCCGACACCGGCCCCCTTTCCACCACCCCCCACTCCCCACAACCCCAGCCCCCTTTCCACCCCTGCCCGCAACCCCGACCGCTTTCCACCACAACTCCTCTGCGACCCTGGCCCCCTTCCCCCCCACCCGCAACCCCAGTCCCCCTTCCTATCCCCACCCCTTTCCACCACCCCCTGAACCCGACCCCTTTTCCACCACCCTTTACAGCACCCCCCCCCCCGACCCAGCCGCCTTTCTCCCCCCCCCACGGATACCCCACCCCCCAACCGCGATCTCGAACTCCTCTCCACCCCCCACCCCCCGTGCACCTATGGGAAAAGGAGGCGGGACTGGGACACACTTTCCCAAACCACCGTCTTCCCCTAGCATGCCGTACATGGCCACAACTGCTGCGCAACACAGTCCGTTTGGCTGTTTCGGCGTGATTGCGGAACAAACATCCAAACACACAAACTTTCACATTTATAATATTAGTAAGGATTTCTGGTCAGGACTAGAGATGAGCGAACACCGTTCGATCGAATAAGTATTCGATCGAATATCAGGCCGTTCGAGGTATTCGTTCCCAATCGAATACCACGCAGCATACGCAGTAAAAATTCGTATACCTTCCCACCTTCCCTGGCGCGTTTTTTGCACCAATAACTGTGCAGGGGAGGTGAGACCGGAATTACTACAACAGAGGCATTGAACTTTTTTTTTAAAAAAACTCATTGGCTGCCGAAAACATGTGACCTCCCATTTATAAGAACGGACAGATTTGCGGTCAGAGATAGGGAGAGAAACATATCTGCTGAGGGCTAGATAGCCATTAGCTTCAGATAGGCAGGGAAAAACCGAAGAACAACAACAGCTCTTCTCAGAGCTATACACTGCAGGGAGAGGAGTGGAGCTTTCCACGGACGGTGGAAAAAAGGGATACAGAACAGTTACTTGTTCCTATATACGTGCAAACCAGCTTTTGTTAGGGGTGTCGTTCCCCCCCCCAAAAAAAAAATAGCAGGAATCCACAGCAGCTACTTCTTTTTACTCCCGAAGGACCAGGACCTCACCAGTCCAAATTCCAGAGAAAAGTTCAAATTCTTATGACCCCCTTGCAATATACCCACAGGGGAGGGGATAATGTCGCAGATAGCCCCTGTAAGTTTACCCCTGCACTGCCAGCAATTACTTCATCCATAGCCATATATTTCTTGTGCACCCCCAAACATGCATTCTATATATCTTTCTAGTGCACCCCCATAATGTTAATAAGCACTCCAAAGCTCAGAGCACCCCAAACAAGTTTCACACAGCTCCCCATGTGTCTTTTATGGCCGAAGCCCAACGTAGTCCCTGCAAAGTGGATAGCGAATCCCATCCACTTATTGCAGAAAAATACCCGCTGCGGAAATTTTACAATTTTTCTGAAACAGTTGTGTTTTGGGAAATTGCAGTATGTCAGCATGTCACCAGCGGTTTCCCTATAGAAAGTCCATAGTGTAGTGTTGTAGTGAGGATGCAGGTCTTCTGGAATAAGTCCACTATGAGATGGTTACTCTTGTAGATCAGAACACTTTATTCCATGCTCCATCATGGCTCCCTGTATAACAATTCCTCCCCCTAAGCTCAGCTCCTCCTCCATTACTACCTCACTGTTGCTAGGCAGACAAAGCAGAATAAGTAAGCAGAACAGAACATACAGTACTTACTTATAACAACATCACATCTCTCCCCTTCTTATAAAAAAAAATAAAATAAAATGCAAACATTATAAATGAACAATAAATAAAAGGTCCGAACTGAAAAGAAAATTTTACTGCAGAACATAGTCCCTGAGGTGCGTTGGTGGCCTTCGACTCATCCTTGTCGGGTAGCGTTGAGACATCTCGTTATCAGAAACAGTCTGTGAATTTTCAGTATCTCTTGTTGGTGTTGCTGAACCAGTTGTACCTGGTGAAATGTCCTCATCATCTGTCTCCTCTGCACTTGCTCCTGGGTTGTAGTCACGAAGCTTTTTAAAATGGGAGACATTTCGTGTCACTTGATGACCCTGGCGTTGAGCAGTAACCATGGTACCTTTGACGTGTGTGACTTGAAAGGGTTCTGGATGATAAGGGGATGATAACTTGTCACTGGGTCTCAGCCTTTTAACAAGGACCCAGTCTCCCACATCCAGCTGTTTGAAGCAACAACTTCTCTTATCTGCATATCTTTTCATCCTGCCTTTGGCAAGGGAATCATTGAGGACCAATGGAGTCTGGACATGAACTACTGGGATGTTTGGAAGCTTAATGCGCAAAGGCCTGCCGAAAAGTGCAGTCGCTGGCGGAGTTCCTGTAGTAGAGTGTGGGGTGGCTCTGTACTGTCTAAGGAATCTGTACAATTCTTGCTGCAAATCCTTGTGTTCCATGGTAGCAATCCGAAGAGTTTTGTTGATTGATTGCATGAAGCGCTCCACTTCACCATTGGCTTGAGGCCAGTAAGGAGTTATTTTCCTGTGGTTAAAACCAAGATAAGTTGCAAAAGACTGAAAATCTGCACTATTGAAAGGTGGCCCATTGTCAGTCTTCACTGTTTCAGGTATGCCATATGCAGAGAAGATTTTGTCCAGTTTTGGTATGACAGCTCTTGCAGAGGTGGTGGAAACGGGTTCAATGACTGGAAACCTAGAAAAATCATCTATGACAACCAGTAAATAGGAATGATCTGGCAAAGTGCAGAAATCAACACTCACAGCAGTCCATGGATTGTCTGGCAGAGGTGTCATTTGTACTGGTGCTCGGCTATGGTCCACCGTAGTTGCTTGGCAAGGTATACATGTGGCAATAAGTGCTTCCACTTGTTTATCTAGTCCAGGAAACCATACTTTCTCCCTAAGTAATTGCTTTGTTTTAACTATACCTTGATGGGCCTCATGGGCCAGATCGATCACTCTACTCTGAAGTTTCTGAGGAATGACCAGGCGGTTGTCACGTAGTAGTATGTTTGAGTCAGATACAGAAAGAGAGTGTCTTGCATTAAAGAAGGCCTGTAAATATGCTGTTTGGCCCTGCGGTTGAAGACGAGTCTCAGCTAGAAAAGAGTTCCAGTTCTTAGACCGAACAGTGTCAATTACCAACTGAAGTTGGGGATCAGAATCCACCGCATGTTTAATTTCTTCGAGGGTCATTGCTCTTGGCACAGAGTGTGTAACAATGAAATTTACATGCTCCTCAGCTAAGACAGTGGCAGGCAAGTCATCTTTGGTAGACTGTGGTGAAGGGTGTCTTGAAAAATAGTCTGCAGGGTTCCCAGCTCCTGCCTCATATCTCAAGTGAAAGCGATAGTTCTGCAGGCGGAGTAGCCAGCGTTCAAGTCGTGGGGGTGGCTTTGATGAATGTTTATTGAAGATTGGAATGAGTGGTTTATGATCACTGACCACTGTGAATGGACAACCAAAGAGGTAAAGATGAAAATGAAGGCATCCCCATACAACTGCGAGAGCTTCCCTCTCAGTTTGAGAATAGCGCTGTTCCGTTTCTGTTAAAGCCTTGCTCGCATAGGAGACTGTGGAGATACTGCCAGTTTTGGACACCTGAGTTAAAATTGCACCAAGGCCTACAGGACTGGCATCCACAATGAGCTCAGTAGACTTTAGTGGGTCAAAATAGGCCATGACCGTGTCACTAGAAAGACTGGACTTTAGTGTGTCAAATGCTGATTGATGTTCAACTGTCCATGACCAAGGAGTATCCTTTTTAGTGAGTTGTCGTAGGGGTTCAGAAACAGTAGCCAGATCAGGTATGAATCGTCCACAGTATGTGACCAGACCAAGAAAACTTCGAACATCTGAGACATTTTGTGGCTGGCTAGCAGAGGTTATGGCTGCTACTTTCTCAGGGTCTGCAGAAACACCATTTTCAGAAAAAATGTAGCCAAAAAAATTCAATGACGTCTTGTTGAACTCGCATTTTGATGGATTAACAGTTAAATTGCAGGTTTGCAGTCTCTGAAAGACTTGTTCTAGGTGATTGTCATGTTCCTCTTGGGTTGTGCCAAAGATAAGGATGTCATCACTAACATTGAGGACTCCAGGTATTCCTGAAAGAACCTGCCTGATAACATTCTGAAAGATTTCTGCAGCCGATGAAATGCCAAAATTCAGCCTCTTGAACCTTCTTAGACCGACATGAGTGCTAAAAGTTGTGATATATCTGGAGTCTGGATGCAATTCAAGCTGATGATAACCAGATTTTAGATCAATTTTTGAGAATACTTTTGCACCATTTAGATCTGTGAGAATATCATCAATGGTAGGCGTAATGTGCCTTTCTCTTTGAATGGCTCGATTGGCATGTCGCATATCCACACATAACCTGATTTTACCAGGCTGCTTAAGTTTAGGCGCAACAACAATTGGTGAGACCCAGGGAGTTGGGCCCTCGACACGTTCAATAACATCATCTGTCTCAAGGTCTTGTAGCTCTTTCTCTACTAGCTTGCGGACATGGAATGGGATGCGCCTGTGAGGTTGAACTGACGGCTGGACTGACTGGTCAATGTGTAATTTCACTTGAAAGTCTTTCAGCTTTCCTATGCCTTGAAAGAGTTGAGGATATTTTTGCATAATAGTTTGGACAGAAGAGTGTGTTACGCTGTTTGCCAGTTTCACTAGGCCCAGAGATACCGCACTATTGCAGCTGAGAAGAGTGTCTGCAGAACACTCCACTACATAGAAAGTGTCCGTGATGGATTTCCCTTCAGCCGTTAGTAATGCCTGAAATTTGCCACATAGGGGTAATGCAGTAGCTGAACCATAAGGATATATCTTCAGGTTAGTACATTGCAAAGCAGGTTTGTTCTTTAGCTGGCTATAAGTGGCATGACTAATAACATTGACAGACGCCCCTGTGTCTACCAGTGTCTCCACCGGATTGCCATGTATTAAGATGACTTGTTTGGGATTAGACATTGCATGCACATTGCGAGACCCCTCAGTCACTGAGAATAAGTAGGTGCTGCTGGGCTCATCAGCAGGGGACACTGACTGCACTGCCTGGACTTTCTGTGGCATCACTTGTTTAGCAGAGAGAGAAGATTGTGATTTTGATCTGCAGACTTTTGCAAAGTGATTTTGTTTCCCACAGTTATGACAAGTTACTCCCTTTGCTGGGCATGGTTTCTGATGAGGATAAGGACCTCCACAGTTGTAGCAGGTTGCAGCCTGTGTGTGAGGCACATGTGGCTTCTGAGTGAGCTTTGCTACAGAAGATGGCTGCTCTGGTATACAGTCTGTGTTCTCTATAAGTTTAGCTTGATTCTCTGCTGCATCATGAATACGTGCAACGTCCAGTAGCTTTGCTAAAGTCATGGTGGGATCTCTGAGTGCTTGTCTCCTTAACTTAGAGGACACACAACCTTGTATGATTTGCATCAGAATTTCCTTGTCTATATCTGCAAATTCACAGTAAGCTGCAAGTTGTCTTAAGCGGACATGATATTCATCAATGGTTTCTGTTGCTGACTGTTTTGACTGTCTAAACTTGAAAATTTCAAAAGCTGCATTTATGTATGGAGAGAAATGCTTAGTTAGTGCTGCTTTGCTTAGCTCATAGTCACTGTCGTCCCCTGTATTGGGCAGAGTTGTGAAGATATCATAGACTTGCTCCCCTGCATAGTGCAATAACATGGCTTTCTTTCTTGCATTATCAGTAATGTTCATTGCTTGCAGGAATATCTCAAAGCGTTTCAGCCATTTATTCCAGCATGCTGCTAAGTTTGCTTGGGGCTGGTGCACATCAAATACAGCAAAGGAGGGTAAGCAGGCCATGGCTGGTGCTAGGATTGCAGTCTTGTACACAGTTTTCTGTAGCAGTGAAATACCTTTAGCTGATGATTCTTAATCCTCGTCGCCAATTGTAGTGTTGTAGTGAGGATGCAGGTCTTCTGGAATAAGTCCACTATGAGATGGTTACTCTTGTAGATCAGAACACTTTATTCCATGCTCCATCATGGCTCCCTGTATAACAATTCCTCCCCCTAAGCTCAGCTCCTCCTCCATTACTACCTCACTGTTGCTAGGCAGACAAAGCAGAATAAGTAAGCAGAACAGAACATACAGTACTTACTTATAACAACATCACACATAGAAAGTCCACAAAGGAAGCAGAAAGTCCACAGAGGAAGACTCTGTAAACTTTGTGTGAAAAGCGCTGTGGGAAATCACTATGCGTTTTCACAGTGCATTTTCCCGCAAGGTTTTTTGGCTGTGTCAAGCTACTTAGGGCCTTAACCTAAAACATATTATCAATCGCCCATGCACCGCCAATGGGGGTGTTTCTTTGCGCCTCTAATCCAAACCTTAAACAGATATGAAAGATTCCTCCATTCTTCATGAGCCTCTTGTGCATCGCCAAGCCCCTCCCCCATTCCTGAATGTACCTTCTGTGCATGGAGCACACACAAGCACAGCACCACACCTCTTTTGGATTTTCTCTGCACATTGCCACTTCTACATGTCAGGCTATTAACCATGAACCCTTGGTTCTAGGAATTGTTGCTTGCATATCTGTAATAGCTTTAAAATGTAACCCCTTTACGGGTTGCATCTTGCAACCTAAATTCATATCCTATTCACAAACAACACTGACAGAACAAGTAGCTGAAATCTCTAGTGTCTCCCATTCATTTTAACCCACTACTAACATGGGAGTGTTCAGGGTGCGCTGTCTTCTTCATCCACGCCTCCTCTTCCTCCGATGTCCTCCGGTCCCATCCTCCTCCAGCGCTCATGAACTGACATCGCTTGAAAAAATGGCCTGGGCGCATGCGCAGTAGCATGCTGCTTCTACTATGGCTACTGTGCATGCGCCCAGACCATTTTTTTTTAAGCAATATCAGTTTGCGAGCGCCGGAGGAGGACGGGACCCGAGGACATCGGAGGAAGAGGAGGTGTGGATGAAGAAGACGGCACACCCTGAATGCCCGCCCACCTTGCACGATGCGTAAGTAGATCACATTCTGTTTTAGGGTTTTATTTTAAAACGGGGGGTAGTTTAATATAACTTTTACGGTGCCTGAATAGCCTTTTTAAAGGCTATTCACGCATATGTGGGGCTGTATCAGCATGATTTTGTTGATAGAGTCCATTTAATGCACTTCTCATATTTACATTAAGACAGTGTTCACATTCTTCCAGTGCTGATAGCTTTACTAACTGTAGTTGGAAACTGAAAGTGAGTCATGAACTCATATACTTAATACCATCAGGAGGCTATTTACTTTCCTCTGAGCTTTCTACTTAGGTGCTTTTTTAGGTGCCCATGTAAGGCAGAGCTGTGATCTGTGACTACAGCTGAGCTACAGTGCCTATAGGGAGCCGGGGTAGTCTGATATACTACTCCCCATTGGTTCATGCTGCTGTTTCTTCCCTCCCACTGCAGCTCTGGCTTCTCAGGGGTCAGGGGCTCACCAGAAAGTCAGTGCATGGAATAACAGTAATAGCAGAATATTATAAAGTACAGGAGACTAACCACTATTGAAAAATTTATAATCATTAGGAGAGTACTGTATACAGTATATTTCCAGTAGAACGGGCCCTCGTAAGAGGGACTATTATAGGTCTAAAGACTTTTTTTTTTAATGCAGAGTGTGAGCCCCATATAGAGATCACAATGTACATTTTTCTCCTATCAGTATGTCTTTGGAATATGGGAGGAAATCCACACAAACACGGGGAGAACATACAAACTCCTTGCAGCTGTTGTTCCTGGTGGTATTTGAACCCAGGACTCCAGTGCTGCAAGACTGCAATGCTAACCACTGAGCCACCATGTTGCCCCTAATGACCTATTTTATGAACAGCCATAATGTCACACACACAGCCTTACACTGCCATGCTACATTTTATTTATTAATGCTCCCGCCACCTGCAAACTGGGCACCTGCAGGGACCCTCGGCGATGGAATACTTTCCCTATAAGTATATGTCACAAGCAGTGGAGTAACTAGAAATGGCGGGGCCCTGTTGCAAACTTTTGACATGGCCCCCCCCAACCGACACCGAAGACCTCAACCGACCCCCTCCTCCGCACTCTATTATGTCCCTTAGTAAGCCCTGTACACAGTATTATGTCCATTAGTGGCCCCTGCACACAGTATTATGTCCATTAGTGGCCCCTGCACACAGTATTATGTCCATTAGTGGCCCCTGCACACAGTATTATCCCCAATAGAGGCCCCTGCACACAGTATTATCCCCCATAGTGGCCCCTGCACACAGTATTATCCCCCATAGTGTCTCCTGCACGCAGTATTATCCCCAATAGTGTCGCCTGCACGCAGTATTATCCCCCATAGTGGCCCCTGCACACAGTATTATCCCCCATAGTGTCCCCTGCACACAGTATTATCCCCAATAGTGTCGCCTGCACACAGTATTATGTCCTACTGTGGACACCCATAAACAATTATTATACTCTGGGGTCTTTTCAGACCCCAGAGTATAATAATCGGAGACCCGGGGGAATAAAAACATTAAAAAAACAGTTGCTTACCTGTTCCTCGGCTCCTATGCTGTCGGCCGCCGCTCTCGTCCTTCTTTAATGACGTCGGACGTCACATGATCCGGGAAGAAGGCCGGGTTCATGTGACGTCAGACAAGTATGAAGGAGGCCTGGTAGGATCGTGGAGAGGTAAGTAACAGTATTTTTTACGTTCCCTTACCTCTCCCGGTCCGCTGATCATTATACTCGGGGGTCTGCAAAGACCCCCGAGTATAATGATAGTATTTGTGGGGCCTGCGGTGTCACTTGCCGATCCCGGCCCAGCCAGGATTGGCAAGTAAATAGGGCCCGTAACGGCCTATTAAAAAAAAAACAAAAAAAATAAACGCAGCGGTAGCGGCTGTCACTGGGCCCCCTAATGGCCCGGGCCCTGTGGCAGCCGCCTCCGATGCCTCTATGGTAGTTACAGCCCTGGTTACAAGCACACTGTGTGTAGCTGCAGCGGCTAATACATAACAGCCAGCGCAGGAGCTGAAAGTATTGATTGAGGAAGCTCCACTCAGCGCTCTCAGGAGGCTCCCCCCACCCCCTTTCTCTGGCTGCCCTCTGTCCACCAATGAGAGGGTGAGGAGAGCCCAGGAGGGGGAAGGGGGGCTTATCCCTATACAGAAGATGGACCCTGCCAAGCTCCTGCCATCCTGCAGAGGAGAGAAGGAGGAGAGGACAGCTCAGCAAAGTGAAAGCAAAAAAATTACAGGTACATGCTGGAGTTACTACTGTATGGCTAGTAATATCAGGCATTTGGGGTGATTAAATTAGTTTCAGTGACTCCATGTGCCTCATAGTAATAGCAGTTAACCCCATCATGTCCCTCACATTAACCCCTTTGTGCCTGACATAAGGGTTGCTGATGTGTGAGACATATGGGTGTAATAATAATGAAGATACCTAATTATTACCTCCATGTCTCTCACATATCAGTAGCTGTTATGGGAGGTACACAGAGGCATGATGGGGTTGTGATGTGAGGGCCATGATGGGGTTACCTGCTATTACTATGAGACACATGGAGTTACTCAGGGCTCGTTTACATCTGCGCCCGGGACTCCGTTATGCAGGTTTCCGTTTCCTGCACAAAACAGGGCCAGGAGACGAAACCCTGCCAGCATCTTTCCAAACCCATGAATGGTTTTGAAAAGTGTCCGGCTGTGAGTACCGGTCAGCAGTTTATGCTCTTCACGGCGAAACCTTTTTTTTAAAACCGGACACAGAGTCGGACATCCAGTACTCTGTGTCCGGTTGAGCCGAAAGCTCAAAATGCTCACTGGCGCTCACGGCTGGACTCAGCATGACAGGTTTCCATCTTCTGCATGCAGAAGACGGAAACCTGATAAAGGAGATAATATTGTGGACTATTATATTTTAATGTTTACACACGGTCGTTGTTTTTGCGGCCGTGTGTCCAGGCCAAATTGAATAGCTGCAAATTATGGAGCAGATCCTATAGCTGTCCTAAACCTAGACCTTTCATGTCCTCAGAGATGGATTGTATTATATACCACTAGAAAGACTGAATTCACTGCGCTGCCAGCTTTCACGGTATCAAAAACACCTCCCATTGAATTCAATGGGTTCCGGTAGCTTTTTTTTCTGCTAGCGGCGGTGGAAAAAAAGCTAGCGGCACCCATTGAAGTCAATGGGAGGCTTTTTTTTTCAGCTTTGAAAATAGCAGTCAGCAGCTGACGTGACAGTATTTATTCCTGGTAGGTTAGAGAGGGTGTTTTTTTTATTGTTTTTTTTTTATTAACCCTTTCCTGCCGATGGCATTTTTTGATTTTCGTTTTTCGTTTTTGACTCCCCTCCTTTTAAACCCCATAACTTTTTTATTTCTCCGTTCCCAGAGCCATATGATGTCTTAATTTTTGCGGGACAAATTTTTCTTCATGATGCCACCATTAATTATTCTATATAATGTACTGGGAAGCAGGAAAACAATTCAGAATGGGGTGGATTTGAAGAAAAAATGCATTTCTGTGACTTTCTTACGGGCTTTAGTTTTATGGCGGTTCACTGTGCAGCCAAAATGACATGTGCCCTGTATTCTGTGTTTCGGTACGGTTCCAGGGATACCAAATTTATATGGTTTTATTTACATTTTGACCCCTTAAAAAAAATCCAAAACTGTGTTAAAAAATTTTTTTTCTAAAAGTCGCCATATTCCGACAGCCGTAATTTTTTTTATACGTCAGTGTACGGGATGCATAGGGCGTCTTTTTTTGCGGGGCCGGGTGTACTTTTTACTTCTACCATTTTAGGGAAATGCTATTGCTTTGATCACTTTTTATTCAAATTTTTATCAGAATCAAAACAGTGAAAAAATGGCGGTTTGGCACTTTTGACTATTTTTCCCGCTACGGCGTTTACCGAACAGGAAAAATATTTTTATAGATTTGTAGAGCGGGCGATTTCGGACACGGGGATACCTAACATGTATGTCAGGCATGTCAAACATGCGGCCCGCGGGCCGCATGCGGCCCTTCACAGGCGTATCTGCGGCCCGCACAAAAGTCTCAAACTTTGTCTCTAAAAGACAAAGTTTGAGACTTTTGTGTGGGCCGCAGAGGTGCAATACTCACGCGGCTACTCGCTGCTGTGTAGACGTGATGTGACGTGATGACGTCACATCGCGTCTAACTCTTCAGGCGCCCCCGGCAGCTCCCTCCTATGTCGGCTCATTCATTTGAGCCGACAGCGGAGGGGAAAGCCGCGACCGCGATGGTCGCGGCAGGCGGGTTTTGACCAGAGAGAGATGCGGCTCGTCGTGTCTCTCTTGGTGTCAAAACCTGCACGGGCAGTTCACGTGTGAACTAGCCCGAGAGAGAGAATGCGGCGGGGGAGCGAGGACTCGGAGTCGTCGGAGAAGGTAAGTTTAATGTGTGTATGCATAGAGGTGGAACGTGAAACAGGGCAGATGAAGGAGGGGACGGCATGACACTGGGGGCAGAGATGGAGAGGACATGAATCTGGCGACAGAGATGGGGGACATGACACTGGGGGCAGAGATGGGGGACATGACACTGGGGGCAGAGATGGGGGACATGAATCTGGGGCAGAGATGGAGGGGGGACATGAATCTGGGGGCAGAGATGTGGAGACATGAATCTGGGGGCAGATATGGGGGGACATGAATCTGGGGGCAGAGATGAGGGGACATGAATCTGGGGCAGAGATGGAGAGGATGGCATGACACTGGGGGCAGAGATGTGGGGACATTAATCTGGGGGCAGAGATGGAGGGGGGACATGAATCTGGGGGCAGAGATGTGGAGACATGAATCTGGGGGCAGATATGGGGGGACATGAATCTGGGGGCAGAGATGAGGGGACATGAGTCTGGGGCAGAGATGGGGGGACATGAATCTGGGGGCAGAGATGGGGGACATGAATCTGGGGACAGAGATGGGGGACATGACACTGGGGGCAGAGATGGGGGACATGAATCTGGGGCAGAGATGGAGAGGACGGCATGACACTGGGGGCAGAGATGTGGGGACATGAATCTGGGGGCAGAGATGGAGGGGGGACATGAATCTGGGGCAGAGATGTGGAGACATGAATCTGGGGGCAGATATGGAGGGACATGAATCTGAGGGCAGAGATGAGGGGACATGAATCTGGGGCAGAGATGGGGGGACATGAATCTGGGGGCAGAGATGGGGGACATGAATCTGGGGACAAAGATGGGGGACATGACACTGGGGGCAGAGATGGGGGACATGAATCTGGGGCAGAGATGGAGAGGACGGCATGACACTGGGGGCAGAGATGCGGGGACATGAATCTGGGGGCAGAGATGGAGGGGGGACATGAATCTGGGGGCAGAGATGTGGAGACATGAATCTGGGGGCAGATATGGGGGGACATGAATCTGGGGGCAGAGATGAGGGGACATGAATCTGGGGCAGAGATGGAGAGGACGGCATGACACTGGGGGCAGAGATGTGGGGACATGAATCTGGGGGCAGAGATGGAGGGGGGACATGAATCTGGGGGCAGAGATGTGGAGACATGAATCTGGGGGCAGATATGGGGGGACATGAATCTGGGGGCAGAGATGAGGGGACATGAATCTGGGGCAGAGATGGGGGGACATGAATCTGGGGGCAGAGATGGGGGACATGAATCTGGGGACAGAGATGGGGGACATGACACTGGGGGCAGAGATGTGGAGACATGAATCTGGGGACAGAGATGTGGAGACATGAATCTGAGGGCAGATATGGGGGGACATGAATCTGGGGGCAGAGATGAGGGGACATGAATCTGGGGCAGAGATGGGGGGACATGAATCTGGGGGCAGATATGGGGGGACATGAATCTGGGGCAGAGATGGGGACATGAATCTGGGGGCAGAGATGGGGGACATGAATCTGGGGCAGAGATGGAGAGGACGGCATGACACTGGGGGCAGATATGTGGGGACATGAATCTGGGGGCAGAGATGGAGGGGGGACATGAATCTGGGGGCAGAGATGTGGAGACATGAATCTGGGGGCAGATATGGGGGGACATGAATCTGGGGGCAGAGATGAGGGGACATGAATCTGGGGCTGAGATGGGGGGACATGAATCTGGGGGCAGAGATGGGGGACATGAATCTGGGGACAGAGATGGGGGACATGACACTGGGGGCAGAGATGTGGAGACATGAATCTGGGGACAGAGATGGAGGGACATGAATCTGGGGGCAGAGATGGGGGGACATGAATCTGGGACAGAGATGGGGGGACATGAATCTGGGAGCAGATATGGGGGGACATGAATCTGGGGCAGAGATGGGGGACATGAATCTGGGGGCAGATATGGGGGGACATGAATCTGGGGGCAGAGATGGGGACATGAATCTGGAGGCAGAGATGGAGAGGACATGAATCTGGGGCAGAGATGGGGGACATGAATCTGGGGACAGAAATGGGGGACATGAATCTGGGGGCAGATATGGAGGGACATGAATCTGGGGCAGAGATGGGGGACATGAATCTGGGGGCAGATGAAGGGTGTATATGTAAATAGATAATTTTCTTTTATGAGACTAACAAAATCTTCTCAGAGAACAAGGCTGACTGATCACCACCTATAATCTAAAAAAGATTGAAAAAAATGATAGCAAATAAATGTTTAGTTTTTAATTGCTGTATTTTTGTTAAATATATTAGTTGCTGTTACATATTACTACTTCATATCTTGTTTTCATGACTGCTGTTAAAATACGTGTGTGACATTAGCTGCTGTGTGCGGCCCTCGCAACAACCTCTTGTTACTCATGTGGCCCTCGGTGTACCCTGAGTTTGACATGCCTGATGTATGTGTTTCACAGTTAACTACTTTTATATGTGTTCTAGGGACAGGGGGGTGATTTGAATTTTTAATACTTTTTATATATTTTTTTTACTTTTTTACTTTTTTTTTTTTTTTGCATTAATTAGACTCCCTAGGGGTGTTGAACCCCAGGGGCTCTGATCACTAATGCAATGCATTACAATGCTAATGCATTGCAATGCATTGCAAAAACATTATCATTTCTTTTGCAGGCTGCGTAGACCAGCCTGCAAAAGCTTTCTTGGGGGCAGAGATGGGGGGACATGAATCTGGGGGCAGATATGGGGGGACATGAATCTGGGGCAGAGATGGGGGACATGAATCTGGGGGCAGAGATGGGGGACATGAATCTGGGGCAGAGATGGAGAGGACGGCATGACACTGGGGGCAGATATGTGGGGACATGAATCTGGGGGCAGAGATGGAGGGGGGACATGAATCTGGGGGCAGAGATGTGGAGACATGAATCTGGGGGCAGATATGGGGGGACATGAATCTGGGGGCAGAGATGAGGTGAGCAGAGATGAGGTGGGCAGATATGGGGGGACATGAATCTGGGGGCAGAGATGAGCTTGCAGACAAAGCCTGGGAGCCTTGTAAAGGCTCCCGGCTGCAATGCCAACGTGACGTTGGCCCTGGAGCATGCTCCAGGAGCTGGCGATCACCGGCAAAATGGCGGCGTCCATGCGCCGCCGGGAAAATGGCGTCTCCGGTGCCTTTGACCGTGGCACCGGAGGGGTTAATGCCTCCGATCGGAGGCATTAGAGCCGGTTGTCTACTGCTTAAAGCAGTAGATACCCGGTGGCTATGGCGGCCGCCAAGCTCCCGGGCGGTCGCCATAGTTACACACCCGACATGCGCCGTACTATTACGGCGCATGTCGGGAAGGGGTTAAAATGCATGGGACTGCATAAATTGTAGGGCTGCTTTATTCTTGGGACTGCCTACAGGATGGATCTGAAGCAGGCAGAGAGGATAGTGCTGTCTGCATGCAGTCCCATGTTGTAGGTGGGGGAGGGGAGAGGGGTAAAGATTTTTACATGAGACTGCATATTGGGAGGTGGCTAAAGGGAAAAAGTGAAGCAGTAGATGTGTAGTGTACGGGGATGAGGAAATTAGGGGGTATTTACATGGAGTAAAGCGGCACTGATTGGGGCCACACTGTGGCTCAGTGGTAAGCACTGCAGTTTGTATGTTCCCCCCGTGTTTGCGTGGATTTCCATACCATATTCCAAAAAAACATACTGATAGGGGGAAAAAAAAGTACATTGTGAGCCCTATGTGGTGCTCACAATCCACATTAAAAAAAAAAAACCCAATAAATAAAGTGGTGCTGATTCTGCTATGATAACTCGCGGCAGAATCAGTGCTGATGAAAAGAATCCCATTGATTTCAATGTGTTCCGCGTGGAAGAAGGAACCTATGGGAGTCTTTATTCGCTGATTCTGTCATCTCTATTTGTGAACTCAGCAGAGAGGGATTGGCTGTTTATGGAAAGTCATTCTGTCTTGCTGAAAGAAAATACCCACACTTGTGATCAGTTAACTCTGTATGGAATTGTCCATGTACATGACATAAGTCACATGTTCATAAATCTGTGCTCCCAGTGTCACACACCAAAGACTGATTTTTGGCTCATGAAGAGGCTGTTACAGCTTCTATAAATTTTCTATGTGCCAGTACCTATTGTTCTGCAAATTAACTCACTCGATTAAATGGAACCATGCACCAATGTACTTCAAGGGGTCCAAAATCATACTCACTAGGCAATTGCCTATTGGTCAAGGCCAAGGTTAAAGAATTTCAGTACATGTTAACAGGATCTGCTGACGTGCTCCTGTTGGGATACATTTCGTATTGATTTTTTCATAACCTTGGTCTGGATATCTGCAAGAATGAGACATGTCTGGACAAATGGTTGTCTATTCTTTTTTGCATTGCCTACAGGTCTTGCAATATTCAACTTCCAAACCGTTTATACAGTTTTTTGCTGTGTTTTTTTGGACGAGTCTATGTGTACATAGGTCTCCACTATTGCAATAAATTATTAAGGCCGGGAGCCCCAGGTGGAGTAAACACCGTGGTTTGTTTGTAGTTCTAGTGAATCCCATCCCCACACTGCGGTAAAATACGTGCAGAAGACACATGTCAATTATACCTATGGAAACGCCAGCAGTTCCCCAGTTGGTATATTTGAAAGAGAAATCGCTGCAGGACAAACCATTATGCATAGCCACCACATCTGTCTCCTCTAGTCAGAAAGTCTGACGCATTTCATAAATTTCATCAGGAGAGTGATAAGCGATGAAGATTGCGGTGATAACCGCAGTTCCTGGCGCCCAGATGGTGGACACCAGTACTGTCAGGACGATGAACGCCAAAGCTCAGTGCTCTGCCCTTTATATAGGCCGCCTATGGACCCTCGGACCACCCACATTAAAGTGTCATAGAAATTTAGCCAATAGAAAAGCCAGACACACCCCCTTACCACGGAGGCTCGTCTATAGTGGGTGGAGACCCAGAGGTCCATCTGATGTAGCACTGGTTACAGTAAGTAAGTGTATAGACAAAGCCAAACGACATAAAGATGGAATATACTACTGTGGGTTCTATAAAACCGGTCCACTGTGGATTTTATAGCATTAAATATGACAATGATATCTAGTTACTCTAGACGAATATCAATATTAAATATCAATATGTTTTCCTGATACCAATATTTTTTACAATTAAAAACATTTTTGTAACAATAAATTTAGATTTAAAATCAAAAGAATTTTTTGTGTTATTTATACATTGATACTTAGTTGGTGCTTTCAATATTAAATTACATCAGGGTAGGTGTCTAGTTGCGATAATCTGAATACATCAAAGTAAGTGTTTAGTTGCGATAGTTACCGGTGTAATAAATGCACACACGTTCAGACAAGTTAATGAACCTCACACTATAGCTCAAATATCATATATATTGTCATGATACATATCAAACCATAATTGCAGCAATATTCCTTTGATGGAAGAGCAAAACATGGTATAAAAAACGCATCTGTGATGCAAAAACTGCTTAGAGTGTGAATAGGGTCCTAAATGGAAGAAGTATCAGTATGGAAAAACTTCACTAGAGGCCATAGTATCAAGTTGCAATAGTCTGAATACATCAACCAGTGGCGTAACTACCGCCATAGCAGCAGAGGCAGCTGCCTCAGGGCCCGGGACATTGGGGGCCCGGTGACAGCTGCTACCACTGCTATCATTATCCTCGGGGGTCTTTTCGGACCCCCCGAGTATAATGATTGGCGGATCAGGAGAGGTAAGAAACATAAAAAACACTGTTACTTACCTCTCCACGATCCTGGCCAGGCCTCTTTCCTTGTTGTCTGACGTCTCTGATGTCACATGAACCCGGCCTGCATCCCGGGTCATGTGACGTCCGACGTCATTGCAGAAGGACGGCAGCGGAGGCCGACAGCGTAGGAGCCGGGGGACAGGTAACAAACAGTAGTTTTTTATGTTTTTATTTCCCCGGGTCTCTGATTATTATACTCTGGGGTCTGAAAAGACCCCAGAGTATAATAATTGTTTATGGGTGTCCACTATGGACAATAATACTGTGTGCAGGGGCCACTATGGGGGATAATACTGTGTGCAGGGGCCACTATGGGGGATAATACTGTGTGCAGGGGCCACTATGGGGGATAATACTGTGTGCAGGGGCCACTATGGGGGATAATACTGTGTGCAGGGGCCACTATGGGGGATAATACTGTGTGCAGGGGCCACTATTGGGGATAATACTGTGTGCAGGGGCCACTATTGGGGATAATACCGTGTGCAGGGGCCACTATGGGGGATAATACTGTGTGCAGGGCCCATTATGGGGTATAATAGAACTCGCAGGAATGCGTAGGAGGGGGTCGGTCGAGGTCTTCGGCGTCAGGGGGGGAGGGGCCATGTCAAAAGTTCGCCACGGGGCCCTGCCATTCCTAGTTACGCCACTGACATCAACTAAGTGTCTAGTTGTGATAATCACAGATGTAATAAATGCAAATGCACACACATTCAGACAAGTTAATGAACCTCACACTATAGCTCAAATATCACATAAAGTGATGATACATATCAAACCATGATTGCAGCAATATTCCTTTGATGGAAAAGCAAAAAATGGTATAAAAAAAGCATCAATGATGCAAGAACTGCTTATAGTGTGAATAAGGTCTTAAATGGAAGACGTTTCAGTATGGAGAAACTTCACTAGAGGCCATAGTATCTAGTTGCAATAGTCTGAATATATCGACCTTCAGTTCCAGGAGTACTATATCAGGATATCAGGGTCTCATAACTGCCTCCTGAGGCTCAAGGAATGTACCTGTCGTGCCTGGTCATGGCATATTCCTAAAGTATTATACATTGCCATCTGTATGATATGTGTGGACAGCTTTTTATCTACACATTTGTTTTTCTCATGGCACTATATGGTTTCAGGATATGGTCATATAGATCAACCCCTCCCATGTACTTATAGGCAAGAATGTAGTCTGGCTTGAGTATAGTGTACATGAATAGGGGTACTGCTATTACCATGAATTGTGTATATGCTTGGGTATTCTGTGTACATGAATAGGGGTACTGCTATTACCATGAATTTGGTCAATGCAAGACCATCCCTCTTGTCCTAATACTTGACCAACAGCAAGTTCTCATTGCAGACCGCCCCGCTGTCACCCCTTCCGAGGGGCTGTACAATCTGTGCACTGTTCCACAAGCTCCAGTTCCTCTGCAACTGAGGCACCTAAAGAGTAGGATGCTAGTGTAAAAGTTATCCATATAGAGGTGATAACTCTGGTCCAGTAGTGGGTGCATCAAAATCATCACTATTTTCCCACTACTAGGATTAGGGGGCATTCTTGGGGCTCAATTCTGGTGTCCCTACCTTAATAAACCCTAAACTTGTGGATGTATCCTAAGCTGTTCTTGCACAATTTGTACATTTTAATACCATACCATGCCTTCTTACTGGTTAGGTATTGGTGATATTTAAGCATCTCCAGTGGTGAACCTAGCCTCTCTGTTACTTGAGGCGGATGATCAAAAGACGCCCCCCCCCCTCGGTATTGAGTCCGGCAAGGGGGGAGGGGGTGTTCATCTTTTGATCGTCCACCTCAGGCAGCAGGGGGTTTGGGGGTGCTAACAGTAGCATTACAGTAAAGTAATATTTTGTGCAGTAATAATCACAGGAGATGTCTTCCCACATTTCTCGTTTTTTTCTTTTGGATCGCCATGACCACTTCTTCCAGCTGTGACTTGACTCTGCAAAGTTTACAACACTGACATCATTGACTCCTCACTTCTCCACGCACCCAAGCCCCTGCAGCCTATATTATGCCCCACAGTGGCACAATCGACTATGGGGCATAATAGAGGTTGGAGGGGGGCCGCTGTGGGGCATAATAGAGGTTACAGGGGCCACAGGGGAGGTGAGAGAACATAATAAACACTGTTCCACACCTCTCTGGGATCTGAGGTTAATCCTAGCAGGCTTCAGGCCTGTATGGTAATGTCCCAGACATCACGTGGTCTGGGATATTACCATATAGGCCCAAAGCCTGTGCTAGCAGTACCAAACATACCCAAAGCCTGGGATAGGGATGGTTACATGGTAGTTAGAAATGCCAGGAGGCACTACAAGAGGACCTATACTGCCAGGAAGTGCTATTTAAGGCTCACAATAACAGCACAACAACTATCCAGCTTACAATTTCCAGATGCTTGAGAGTGATTGGTACTATGTATAGTACGTGTCGTTAAGGAGTTAATAGCTACTCTCAATATTCACTACATATTTTTGCAAATATTGTTGGAAAGATGAGGATATACAGTGGTCCCTCAATTTACAATGGCCTCATTTCTACATACAATTGTCTTTTCAATGCTGCAGGTTTCAAATCAGCACAGTCATTTCACTGGTAAAACCCATGTATCAGTGAAGTGCATGTACAGCACGTCAGCATAGTGCAGTACTACATGTTCTGTACTTCTCTTTACCTGTGCCAGGATCATCTGCTCCTTTGAACACTAAGGGTATGTTCACACTGAGTTTTTTGGAAAGTGCTTTGGAGAGAACTAAAAATCCGCTTCAGGAATTAGGAAATGGTTTTTTGACGTGATTTTTTTACATGAGGCATTTTTTTGGAGTGTTTTTTGAGGCTTTTGTTTTTTTGCTCCAGCGCAGTATATGGACCTGGAAAAAAGTGCTAGTGGTTTTTGAAACGTTTGTTTTTTTTTGTTTTTTTTTTATATAAAAACTATGTCGCTTTTTTTCCGCCTCCCATTCACTTCAATGGGTTTTTCCAGGCGGAATCCACCTGAAGATAGGTCATGTCCCTTTTAAAAAACCGCTAGCGGGGAAAAAAAGCTAGGGCTCCCATTGAAATGAATTGGAGGCGTTTTTTGGAGGTTGATTTTCGCGTCAAAAAACTCTCCAAAAAAACTGTGTGGACAGACCCTAAGTGAGAGCTTCTAATTCTCCTTTTGTGATATGTGGAAGGATTTGGATCTAATTGCTAGTTTTCCATAGGTTTTAGAAGTTAGAACACAGATGTTACAGTGACTTCAACTTATTCTGGAATCCAATGAATACTGTGACGCGAGGAACCACTGTAAGCACATGACCACGGCTCCCAAGTTTCAAAGCACAGAAAAAGGGATAAGCCATGGCAAATTTTGCACCACCCACTTCTATATTAACTCTGCCCATTCCCATTAATTTCTCTTTGTGCTCCCCACACAGTATAATGCTCCTACAGTCACCCTAATATTATATGCCTCTACATTTTAAAGGGGCTCTATCAGCAAAATTATGCTAATAGAACCCCACATATGCATGAGTAGCATTTAAAAAGGCTATTCAGGCACCGTAAGTGTTGTATTAAATCCTGGTCCCGTTTTTAAATAAAAGCATTAAAACATATATGCAAATCTTACCGAACGTGCACCATAGGCGGGGATGCACGATGTGATATCAGCTTCGGGCACGCCTGCCTCTTTTGTCTTCTTGTAGTAACACCCTCTGGTTCCGTGTCTTCTTCCGTCTTCTTCTCTTCAAATCCCACGACTGTGTAGGGAGGGAAGGGAAGCGCTACTACGCAGGCTCAGTCGCGAACTGCCATTAAGTAATATGGCGAGTGAGCCTGCGCAGTAGCTCTCCGAAGGGAAGCGCTACTACGCAGGTGCGGGATTTGAAGAGAAGAAGCCGGAAGACATGGAGCCAGAGGGCGTTACTACAAGAAGACAGAAGAGGCAGGCGTGCCCAAAGCTGACGTCGCATCATTTATCCCCGCCCATGGTGCACGTTCGGTAAGATTTGCATATATGTTTTAATGCTTTTATATAAAAAGGGACCGGGATTTAATGTAACATTTACGGTGCCTGAATAGCCTTTTTAAAGGCTATTCACACATATGTGGGGCTCTATTAGCATAATTTTGCTGATAGAGCCCCATTAATGTTCTCCTCAAATTGACCCCACAGTATAAAGCCTCTCTCCCCACAGTTTAATTCCCCCCTACAGTTGCCCACAGTTTAATGTTCCCCACCAGATAACCCTACAGTTAATAATAATACATTTTATTTATATAGCGCCAACATATTCCGCAGCACTGTACAATTTGTAGGGTTCAGATACAGACAGATACATAACAAAGAACTTCATTTCACACAATGGGACTGAGGGCTCTGCTCAAGGGAGCTTACAATCTATGAGGTAGAGGGGGTGACACAAGAGGTAGCAGGGGCGGCATTGCTTATACAGTATTCAGACAATTCTGTAATAGAGGTGACTGTCATTACACAAATAATACTGTATGAGCAGTCACTAGTGGTGACCTTTAACATGTGGATGGAGCTTGAACAGATAAGTTAGGCTGAAAAGGCACCATATCAAGTGGGGTAGTGTGGGAGCGGGGACAGAGGAGGGTTAAAATTTAGGGATTCTAATTGTAGTATGGAAGGGTTGACATTAGGAATTGTGATAGGCCTGTCTGAAGAGATGTGTCTTTAGTTTGCGCTTAAAGCTGTAGAAATTGGGAGTTAATCTGATTGTCCAGGGTAGAGCATTCCAGAGAAGTGGTGCAGCTCGGGAGAAGTCTTGTATACGAGCGTGGGAGGTTCTGATGATAGAGGAGGTAAGTGTTAGGTCATTGAGTGAGCGGAGAACACGGGTTGGGCGGTAGACAGAGATGAGGGAGGAAATGTAGGGAGGTGCAGCATTATGGAGAGCCTTGTGGATGAGAGTAATAACTTTATATTTTATTCTATAATGAATAGACAGCCAATGTAGCAACTGGCACAGACCGGAGGCATCGCTGTAGCATCTAGCCTGATAGATGAGCCTGGCCGCTGCATTCAGAATAGATTGTAGAGGGGAGAGTTAATAAGGGGAAGACCGATTAGTAAGGAGTTACAGTAGTCAAGGTGAGAATGAATCAGAGAGACAATAAGTGTCTTTAGTGTATCTCTGGTAAGGAAAGGGCGTATTCTGGAGATGTTTTTGAGGTGGAGGTGACATGACCGTGTGAGTGATTCGATATTTGGGGTGAAGGAAAGGTCTGCATCAAACATGACCCCGAGGCAGCGGGCATACTGCCTAGGAGTTATAGTAAGGCCTGAGACTGCAATGGATATATCAGGGACAGATCTATTAGATGGTGGAAACAGTAGTAGTTCAGTCTTAGAGAGATTTAGTTTCAGATAGAGCGAGGACATGATATTAGAGACAGCAGAGAGACAGTCACTGGTGTTCTGTATAATTGGGTGTCATCAGCATAGAGATGGTACCTGAAGCCAAATCTTGCATTGGTTTGTCCAATGGGGGCTGTGTAGAGAGAAAAAAGCAGGGGGCCGAGGACCGAGCCCTGAGGAACCCCAACAGCAAGGGAAAGAGGGGAGGAAACAGAACCTGTGAATGATACACTGAAAGTGCGGTCTGAGAGATAAGAGGAGAACCAGGAGAGCACAGTGTCGTTGAGGCCGACTGAGCAGAGCATAGTGAGGAGAAGTTGATGGTCAACAGTGTCAAAAGCTGCAGTGAGGTCCAGAAGAATAAGAAGAGAAAAGTCACCATTGGATGGAGTCACCATTAACTACAGTTAATGTCCCCCTCTTGGTACAGTTGTATTTTGTTGCATTTTTTTGAGCCAAAGCCAGTAGATTGAACAAAAGGTAGAAGTATAAGAACTTCCTATATACAGTATATCCCGTTCCACTGGTAGCCATTCTTGACTTTGGCTCAAAAAAACGCAACAAAATCTGCAACAAAAAAGCTGCATTTCCGCAATGTGGGGCCTCAGCCTTAGGCTCAGTTCCCACGGAGTAATGCGCCGCTCATTTAGACATGTATACACGTGTTAGAGCGTGGCGCTTCAAAACAGATCACATTGATTTCAGTGGGTGCCGGCATACGCGCGCTACACATTGAAATCAATGGGTTACAAAGCCTCCCACTGATTTTAATGTGTAGCGCGCGTATGCCGGCACCCATTGAAATCCATGGGATCTGTTTTGCAGCGCCGCTCTCTGACACGAGTATACGTGTCTAAATGAGTGGTGCATTACTCCGTGGGAACGGAGCCTTAAAGCGTACTGGCTCTACTAGAATTGCAAAACTGAGTGTGCCGTTCCTTTATTTCTGGCTGGCTGGTTGCTGTATTTCAGACACCTGGGGATCTCACAGTATTAGTGAATTTCCTTGGTCTAGCACTTCATATGACAACTTCTGTGATTATTTTAGTTCTGAGATTTAAATAAAGCTGTATCTATTTTGTCTTTCATTGTCACCAATTCAAAGCATGCACACTCTTATATCACATCCATTTTTATCAAGAGCATAACAGCAGTTTATTCTCCACTTCTGGAATTATCAGCCCATACATGTGTATCTTCAAATTAGGTAGATCGGATGTGTCCCTGTTTTCTATATATTTTTTTTTATATGTTTTCTGTTCCAACAGGAATTTTTTGCTGTTATGTTTATATATATTTATTCATGGGATGTAACTTTTTTTTTCTTTTGTTTCATGTTATTTTATTTTGATTAGAAACATGTCACAAAGGGTTAACATTACACCATACAGCAATATTTGTTTTTATGCTATGACTAAGGGGACTCGCTCCCTGAAGCGCATAAGGCATACCCTCTTTTGTACCCTGCAGAAGCATGTCTCTTGCGTTGATTGTTTTGTTAAGTATGTCGATGGCGTATCAGAGTGGAGCCATGAGTAAGGGGCATAGGCCCTGAAGCGCATAAGAAAGCACTTCACTATGTCGTCTCATCGTCCTTTCGTCTTGTGATATGTTGCTGTAAGTTTTTTTTCACACTTCTTTCATCTGGATTCTTGTGATTTTATGGACACATTTTTTTGCCATTAAAAGTTACGTTTTACTTACCTTGGGAGGTCCTCCTCTGTGCTGGATTTTTACACATTTATTGTTGAGGTTTGCATGGTCTGGGAGGTCTCTGGTTCTTTGTATTAATGAGATTCCAATTGATCCACATATACATTTAATGAGGGCTGTGGACTTACCTTTGTGGGGTTATTTTTTGCCTCAATGTTTATGTAGTTTGTGTTGTTTTAGGAAGGAGTGAGAGTCCATCCCATATCCAAAAGTCATGTCCCTAGTACATTCCCTAGTTGGTAGTCTTCCCCCTCTGACAAATAACTGACTGTAAATAAAGTCCCTATTCATCTCCCATTCAATTTCCTTTCACCTCTAACAGCTATAAATGATGATTTTTAGGATCACATGACCATAATACTGGTATAACACATGTTGTAATCAGGTGACCATGAAAATTGCTGCCAGCCTACACATGTTTATCTGACATATTCCAAAACCAATACAGTGTACCATCAGTTACAAAAGCATATGGTCTGGTTTACTACAGGGAACAATACTGCTTTACCATACACAGGAAATTCTTAATTTGGGAAGAAGTTTCCTCCATTCCTCCAACAATAATTCGTTTGCTGTACTGAAATTGCATATATTGATATCAGGAAACAGCTTTTTTGAGGCGAGTTCCCTCATGTTAGGATATATGTACATGGACCTTTTTTGTTAAATAATTATAGTGTCATTATATCTATTTAGTAAAATTATAACTGCAAGCCACAGACCCCCAGAACAGCCAGCCACAGTTCTGTCATAAAGTCAGACACAATACCTATAAAAGTTAGCTACAGCCTCCATAAAAGCCAACCCAAATCCCCATAATAGCCAACCATAGCCATTATTACTATAGCTAGCCACAGCCCTGTAGCAGTCTGCCACAGCCACACATAGCTCCCTCATAATTGTCAACCACAGGCTGAAAATATTGTTCTCGAGGACCTCTTGCTGCCTCAACATGTCAGAAAATACATACCTGGATCATAGCATTGCAATCCTGTAATCCTGCAAAACTGTATATTGCAGGTCTGTATTCTGCTTTGCAGTCTACTCTCTCTCTATATGGAACATGACACATGACCACATCTCACTGTTATGTTGGAGGATAGAGTAATTTTTTTCCCCATATGCACTGTGCCAGCTTTATTGCAATCTATAGTACTACTGTTCTTATGTCTGTTCCTTATAAATCTAATTAAAATGTATATGTGGAAAAAAAAGTTGAAGAAAGTAATTGTATATATATATATATATATATATATATATATATATGTACATTTAATTGGTAATAAAATAAAAATGACACACTTTAGTGTACCTCACGAAACATCATGAAGTGTAGATTAAGTTAGGCATTATCCCCTAACACTAAGAGAGTAAACGCTCGCTCATTTTGGCAAAATACGCATGTAAAAAAAACACGTGTAAAATGTCATTGAAGTCAATGGGACTCTTATTTTTACACATGTTTTTTTTTACATGTGTATTTTGCCAAAATGAGCGAGCGTTTACTCCGTGTGAAGGCTCCCTAATTCTTATCCCCAATAACACATTTGCTGGTAACTTGTTATATAGTTCTAAAGCCATGTCTTAAAATGTATTGGTAAAATAAAAGAAGGGTTGAAAAAATACAGGGGAATTCCAAAGTAATACAGTTTTAGTTGGGTAGCCTATATATTACATGTCATAAAATGTGACATGTTGTAAGGGAAATCCTGGTCAATCCTATATGCATCCTGAGGTGGTTTGTTGCACTTAGTCTGCTCTAGTGCTCCCATAGAGAATGAATGGAGTGGCAGTGTGCATGCTCAGCTTACTACTCCAGCAAGAAAAGAGACCAAAACCCTGTTTTTGGTATCAGTGGGCATCAATCAAACACCAATCTATCAGGAAGTTACCTCCTATCCTATCAATCAAGGATAGTTGATCCTTCTGCAGGTCCTTCTTCAAGTGACTTAGCTGCAACACTAAGCCCAACCATATACATTGAAGAGGAGTCTTCATTCAGCTGATGTATGGGGTTATGGGGAGTGGGATCCCCACTGATCTGATAATGATAACCTTCTCTAGGGATAGGTATTCAACACTGAAGTCCTGAAATTTTTCTTTAAGAAAAAGCTTAAAATAAATAACATAAAATATAATGTTGTATGTTGTGTATGATTGGCAGTGACTGAATAAAGAGAATGAATAAAGTGACACAACATACCTGCTGTGGGTTGGGGTGTTGGACTGGGAAAGTCCTCAGAAGCAGCGAGAGCCTCCAAAGCTTGCAGAGTGGAAACTAGAGCATCATCAAGTTCCTTTGCATGATCTTTAACGGTCCGTGTTTGGACGCTGTCAATTAAGGTAACTGGCAACTCCTCATATCCACTTACTGGCATCACGCTGTCTTTTTCCTGTTCCCTGCTTTTATCCTGACCCTTTATATCACTCCGTTTGGTTTCTTCCTCATCTGAACTGTTATCCCCAAATCCTGGTGGAGGAGGTGCTGCAGAAGGCAAAAGAGTTGCTGTCTCACTTATCTCCCTTTCATCTGACTCACCTTCTCTTTCATCCTCATCCTCTTCTTCCTCTTTATTTTTCATGTGTTCAGGAGGCGGCAAGGATATGAGATCAACCATGTTATCCTTACAGGTTGAGGATCCACATGGATTTTTGCATTTCACATCCACGCCGCCTCCCCCCAAACAGCTCTTTATTTTGGCCTTACAGGAGTCACAATAGAACTGGGTGCTCTCCATTTTCACCTGTGTGTCCATTGTGAAGGAACGGGACCTGCTGACTTCGGGCGAATCCTTGTTCCCCTCCGTTCCATGTTGGATGGATGACCCCTTGGGTGTGGGATCAGACTTTGTTCTTGGTCTGGCTTCCTCTGAAACAAGATTTTGGTTGACATCTCTCCCCTCCTTGTCCCGTAGGTTGAGGTAGCACAAACCGACAGGCTCCTGGTTCTCTGATATTGTATGGGGTGCAGGACCTGGCCCTTTTGAGAGGGAGAAATCCGCAGATGAGCTGTAGGGGGGAGTTGCCTTAACAGAGGCTGGCATGCGTGGCACTGGGGGCATACTGATGTGATCTATAAAGAGTTAAAACAACACAATCAATTCAATGGCAACTAAATCAATAAAAATGCAATTAAAATGAATCTATCAGGTATTTTTTTCCAACTTACACTGACAACAGTATGTGCAGCAATAACCCTTAAGTACTATCATGGTGTCTATCATACACCACTCCCATAGACATTCCATTATGATAGAAACTATGATAGTACTTAAGGGTTAAGTAAAGACCTTTCCTATGATGCATCACAAAAACATTTCTGTTAATGAAACGCCAAGTTAGAAGTCTTTAAAACCGTGGCATATGCAAATTACCATAGGAAAGTGACACTCCCATGTAAAAAGTAGCGCAATCTGATAAATTTGGAAGGAAATATATTTTTTAATAAGATATATTACTGTTTTTATTATAGTTATTATTCATTTATGGAACACACAAACTATGAACTTTCAGTAGAACCCAAAATGTTTTATAATCAACTCTACACTTTAAGGACACAGCTCCATTTGCAGTGACCAGATGGGAGGTAACGCTGCAGTTGGGATTGCGGGATGCAGACAGACGGTGATGCAGACAGACGGTCTCTGGGCACGAGGGCAGAGCGCTGGTGCAGTCCCACATTACCACCACTGGTACCAGTGATAGGGGGATGCACAAATGTTGGTGATTGTTTCTCCAGGGCGCTTCCCCTATAGTGTGCTGACTTGAGGTGTTTGATGTGCCCTGATGTTGTCGATGCAGAGTCAGACACAGAAACAGTTGTAATGTTGAAAAAGAGTTGAACTTCTACTGAAAACTCTTCCATGGATTTGGAGGCACAAATGTTTAAACAGTTTCTTCATTACACAATAACAGGGTTTACATGGTCCTGGGGTGCAGGATAGACTTGATAAAAAGTGTTCCTAGCCCTTTAAACTTTAGTGTTACAGCCTTAAGGTGAATCTGGGTTCCTATTTGGCTCATAGGAGGATGCCCACCATGATACTAGCACACAATATTCCCACTCACGTCATTTGATCCTGATAGTTCAGAGTTTTGGGGCACAATAATCAGGGCGGCGGGATATTCCACAGGTCTGGCCTTAGCCCCTGGATCCTGTGATACTTGCTATCGAGGACATGTTCTTGAATGTTCTCTCCATAGTCTCATGCTTATGAAATGATGATGCCTGACTTCCTTCAGGGCGATAGCTAGGCAGACAGGGGACAGGATCTTCTGAATACCTGGAGTATGTCGGCTCTTCAACCTTCCCGGTCTGTCTAGAACTTGAGATAGGACCAATATAGTTCTGTGCACTCTTCCAAGATTTGTTTGATATTAAAGGGGTTGTCCCATCTCAAGGATCCTATCTATACTGGTAGATTATGTGGATTTAAGACTTTTCCTAAATTAATTGCTTAAGCAAAACTGCTTTGTTTGGCAGTTATCTTAATTTATTCACATCATTGTTTACACTGTGGTTCCATAACCACGGACCTGGGGATGGTCTTAACTCTCTGCCCAGGACAAGTGATGTAGCTCCCTGTTCTCAGGAGGGAGGGGGAGCCGAGTGCTCGGAGCAGCTTGTATTTCTGAGCTGTTTATCACCGGCTCTTCCAGCTATCAGTCGGCTTGAATGTTGCTGATAAGGGCTGAGACAGGGAGTCCATTAAACACAGACCTAAAAGTGAGTATATTGCAAGCTGACTCGTGGATCTGTAGAATGTACGTTTGGGATTCTCATCACCTAACAAATCCAGCTCTGCTACATCAGCTTCATATTGTGCATCTTCCAGTGATACTGTGCTAATTTATTTATAACCATCTCTCATTACTGACTGCAAACATGTACTGCTATGAAGAGAGATAGCAGAGCTGGCTTTGTCTTGAGACGGCAAGTGAAACTACGCCCACCAATTTACCGAGAAAACCAGGAAGTGAACAGAGCATACAGCCTGCATGGTGGTGAACAAACGAGTTGGGAATACCCCTTTAAATGGCCTCAGAAATCCCTTACTGACACAGGTTTGCACTTAGTTGACCCATCATTTGATTTTTATTTTTATTTTTTGTGTTGACCCATCATTTGTTTTCATAAGAAGAATGATTCAAGTCATTACAATCATCCAATTTCTCAAAATCTTCCTTAAATTACCATATATACTCGCGTATAAGCCTACAATTAGGGCCCTAATTTTACCACAAAAAACTGGGAAAACTTATTGACTCGAGTATAAGTCTATTCACATAAGAGTTACTGATATGTGGGACATATGGAGGTAATAATTAGGTATCTTCATAATTAAGGTCCTTTATTAGTTACCCCCATGTGTCTCACATATTAGTAACCCTTATATTGGGCACATAGGGGTTAATATGAGGGACATGATGGGGTTAACTGCTATTAATGTGAGGCACATGGCGTTAATAACCCCAAATGCCTGACATTACTAGGCATAGTAATCCAGCATGTACCTGGTGTTACTTTCACTTTATTGTAGCTTCCTCTCCTCTTCTTTGCAGGATTCAGGCACACAGCAGGGACCTCCCGGACTTTCACCTCTCTTGCTAGAGAAGGGGGAGTGTACTATATCATTACTGTAGCAACCACTGAAGGACACTCCCCCTTTGTTTAATTTATGCAGGTCCTTGAAGAGCCTTTTCTCCGTGCTTCATTTTGCCAATGCAAATGCTTTGGTTAAAGAACCAATCGGGGCCCCTGACCAATGTATTTGTATTAACAAAATGACCGAGTTGGACCCTGACTCGAGTATAAGCTGAGGAGGGCTTTTTCAGCATAAAAACTGTGCTGAAAAAGTCGGCTTACATGCGAGTATATACGGTAAACTTATTTTCTTTTTATAAGTAATTTTGTGCTGCCTTTTATTTCATAAATATGCTTCTTTGAAGCTATCCATATATCATAAACATACAGATGTTATAACCCTGGATGGTCAATTTAACATTTCCCTGAAAGCATGTACTTTATTGGCAAACCTAAATACACATTCTAAATACACATAAGTGACCTGGTTTTCTAAATCTATATTTGTGTTTCATGTACTATGTTAGTGTCATATAAAGATTAAATATAAAATATATGCCTATGCCATCCGAATTTGCAATGTGAAAAACAATATCACAGTAGGGTTTTAGTGTATTACTTATGCGGTTATCTAGCATAAGTAATACACTATATGATAGATAGATAGATAGATAGATAGATATGATAGAGCTGATGAAATTCATACCTGCCTTGATAATCTGAGGCGGAGGCAAGTGACCCGTTGTTCTGTAAAATATGCCTTTCTTGGGGTCCACCAGGACACGATAATATCCTGCCACCAAACAGGCAAAGCTTGTGGCTTCAGGCCAATCCATCAGTAATACGAGAGACTGATAATGAGGAAAGCAAAAAAAAACCAAAAAAAAAAAAAAACAGTAACAATTTTTGGGATTAAACCATTTAAAAGTAATGTTAAACATTTACTAACGTTTCAGACCCCTATTGATCATATATTTATGGCCTATTCTGAGGGTAAGCCATGAAAAAAAAAAATAGAACCTGGACAACCTTTTTATCACTGATAATATCAAAAAATTAGACGAATTAAACAGCATGGTATAAAAAAAGTTATGATGGGTTAAAATTATACCACATTCAGGTTGAGGCCCCATGTTGCGGAAACGCTTCTTTTTTTTGTTGCACATTTTGTTGTTGTTTTTTCAGCCAAAGCCAGGAGTGGACTAAGTAGAAAGTAGAGGTTTAAGAACTTCTTATATATTTCCCATTCCATTTGTAGTCATTCTTGGCTCAAAAAACCGCAACACAATCTGCAACAAAAAAGCTGCCTTTCCGCAATGTGGGGCCTCAGGCTAAGGCCCCACGGGCTGGAACCGCCGCGTTAAGACGCTGCGGGAACATCTGCAATGTGAACGCATTGCAGTTTTTCCCGCAGCGCTTTGAACAGAAAGTTCACAGAGTTTTACTCCGCAGAATTTCTGTAACAATTATATCTATGGGAAAGCCGCCAGTTTTTCCATAGATATAATTGACATGCTGCGATTTTCAATTAGATTTTTTTTTTCCCGCAAAGTGGGCATGGGTTTTGCATGAATCCCATCCACTTTGCAAGTACTGTAAAACACCACGATTTTTTACCATCGTGGCGTTTCCGGCCCGTGGGGTCCTGGTCCTTAGCCTCAGTGTTTACATTTGACTGAACTGTCATGACTATACAATTACCATTGTTATTAATGCTAGGGCTACATAGCAACTTTGGCTGTGACTCCTTCCTCAATAACAGTGAATGTAGTTGCATTATAACCCTGAGGGTGCTGCGACTGCCTTCTAGTTACAAAAAGAACCAGCACTGCTGGATTTTGTTTTGTAATTAGAAGTCACAGCACCCACAGGATCATAATGTAAATCTATTCACTTACATTGATGAAGAAGTTGCAGAGTGACAAAATGGCCAAAGTTGCAGTGAAATGCTATACTGTGCGATACACATTTTTGCATATGGTTGAAAAACACCCTCAGTTGCAATTTTGAATAAAGCTGGATTTAAACATTTATGTCAAACATTAAAAAATATTTATCTTTACCTTTGTGTCAGTGACGCTTGTCTCAACACGTGCCACTCCTTGAGATTCTCGGAACAACTGGACTTTTGTAACTTGGCTGAATTCAAATAGCACTGTTGTGAGATTGGTCTTCAGATCAATTACATGACTGATACCATGACGGGGACCAACAAGAAGTGTAGTTGCTGGAGTTTTCTCATCCTGAGATAAAGACAAAAAAAGTGTGAAATTCTAGATATTGTAGACTTATGAATGTATCCTCACATTTTGGCTGGATATATTGAGGGATGTGTGCGTTAAGTTACTTAGTCAAGACAATATTGTTTTGCAATGCTGTGTTAGAAAGTGATATTCAATGTTGTGTCTATGTTGTCAAATGCAGCTTTTAATGTTTTTATTTTTATTTTATTAATTTAATTTATTTATTGTAGAGTTGATAACTAAAAATTGAGTCAAGTTAAAGGGATCATGACACAGATAAAATGCAGATTTATTTGCAGGCATCATGTTATAGAGCAAGTGAAGCTGAGCAGAATAATACATAGTCTGTAGTAAAAGATTTATTCATGAGCTGCTAACTATCGACCTGTCTCTCACCTCCCTTCATCTCTAAAATCTTGGAATGTTTGGTCTATTCTCGTTTAATCCACTCTCTCTCTACTAACTCTCTTCTTGACCCCTTACAATCTGGCTTCCGCACTCTGCAATCTACTGAAACAGCCCTCACAAAAGTCTCCAATGATCTCCTGACAGCTAAACCCAATGGTGACTTCTTTCTTCTTATTCTTCTGGATCTCTCAGCAGCATCTGACACTGTTGACCATCAACTCCTCCTCAATATTCTCCACTCAGTAGGTATCAAGGACACTGTGCTCTCCTGGTTCTCCTCTTATCTTTCAGACCACATTTTCAGTGTATCATTTGCAGGCTCTGTTTCTTCCCCTCTTCCCCTTGCTGTTGGGGTTCCTCAGGGCTCGGTCCTAGGCCCCTTGCACTTCTCTCTCTACACAGCCCCCATTGGACAAACAATCACCAGATTTGGCTTCCTGTACCATCTTTATGCTGATAACACCCAATTATACACATCTTCCCTGCACTAATACAGAACATCAGTGGCTGTCTCTCTGCTGTCTCAAACATCTTGTCTTTGCGCTATCTGAAACTAAATCTCTCTAAGACTGAACTACTACTCTCTCTACCATCTAATAGATATGTGCCCCGAAATATCCATTGCAGTCTCAGGCCTTACTAGAACTCCTAGGAAGCATGCCTACTGCCTCAGGGTTGTGTTTGTCTAATCAGTCTTTAGGCTCATCTATCAGTCTAGACGCTACAGCGATGCCTCCGGTGTGTGCCAGTCACTACATTGGCTGCCTATTCATTACAGAATACAATATCCATAAGGCTCTCCATAATGCTGCACTTCCCTACATTTCCTCCCTCATCTCTGTCTACCGCCCAACCCATGCTCTCCGTTCACTCAATGACCAAAGACGTACATCCTCTATTATCAGAACCTCCCTCATATACAAGACTTCTCCCAAGTTGCACCACTCCTCTGGAATGCTCTACCTCGGACAATCAGATTAACTCCAAATTTCTACATCTTCAAGCACAAACTAAAGACACATCTTTTCAGACAGGCCTATCACAATTCCTAATGGAAACCCTTCCATACTGTAATTAGAATCCTTAAAATGAAACCTCCTCTGTTCGTTCCTGCTCCCACATTACCCCACATGATATGATGCTGTTACAGGCTAAGGCAGCATTCACACTGAGTAACGCTGGCGGTTTTTGTGCTTATTTGGGCACGTAGCGCCGCGTTTATGCCGCGTTTGCGCCACGCTATTTTGTACGCGCCGCGCTATGTACGGCGCAAACGCGGCGCTACGTGCCCAAATAAGCACAAAAAACGCCAGCGTTACTCAGTGTGAATGCTGCCTTACTTTATATGTCGAGGCACAAACTGCATGTTAAAGGACATGACTGGTGATGACTCGTACAGTTTTATGTTTATGTAATGACAGTAACCTCTATTACAAAATTGTCTGACCATTGTATAAGTAATGCTACCTCCATTGCCACCTCTGCTACCTCTTGTGTCACCCCCTCTACCTCATAGATTGTAAGCTCATGCGAGCAGGGCCCTCAGTCCCATTGTGTGAAGTGACTATTTCTTTGTAATGTATCTTTTTGTCTGTACTTCAAAATTACAAATTGTACAATGCTGCAGAATATGTTGGCACTATATAAATAAAATATATTTTTATTATTAACAATCTTCTGAAAGTCTCCTCAGAAATTGTGGTTTTTTTTTGTCTCTTCCACAAAAACAAACATAACTGCAACTGGCCTCTAGAATGATTAAAGTTTCTCCATTCACATTGGCATAACCCATTACAATAGGTAAACTAATGGACAAGTGGCTCGTACTGTTGCCTTGCAGTGCTGGGGTCCTTCAGTTTGAATCTGACCAAGGGTGATATTTGCCCATGTTCCCTGTATTTGCATGGGTTTCTGCCCACTTGCCAAAGACATGCTGATGGGTAAATAGTAGGGTTGAGCAATCCGGATTGTAAAAGATCGGATTCCGATTGGCGATCGAGTAAATTTCACGTTCGCGATTGGAATTCCTTCCGATCCCGATTTTTTTTTTTAGGTGGGATCGAGGTCGGAGGTTATTTCCCACAATGCTTTGCTACTGGCCAAGCATTGTGGGAAAAGATAACAATGTTAGCTAGTCTAGAGATGAGCAGCCTGTGCCGGCATCCGCCCGCTCCCCTGCATGCCGGCTGTGTCCATTCATTCCTATGGGAGCGTGCTATTCGAAACGGCAACTTCGAATAGTACGCGCTCATCTCTATTTAGCTACTACTGCTGCAATGTACAGTCCTCCCTGCTGTGCCGTATACTGGACTGTGTCACATCTGCATTACTGTACATTGACTTGTCTATCTACTCTTCTACTTCATCCCTACTTTGAGATGTAGCAGAGCCGAGTATACGGTAAAGCAGGGACGAAGCAGAAGAGTAGATAGACAATTCAATGTACAGTAATGCAGATGTAGCAGAGTCCAGTATATGGCATAGCAGAGAAGAAACAGAAGAGTAGATACTATCTACTTACTTACCTGCACAAATCCACACAGATCCACTGCTGCTCCCTATTCTTCTAAGTTAGAGATGCTGGCTTAGGAGAGTGTGGGCGGGTACTGGAAGGGGAGAGGTGAGTGACGTACTCACATCTCCCTGGCCTGTACCCGCCCACACTCTCCTAAGCCACAACAAACCCTGCCTCCAGCATCAGTAACACTAGCCTGGGAGGTGGGGGCGCACACGGCGCTCTGCAGGCCTGTAAATGAGAGAGAACCAGACCGAGAAGAATAGGGAGTGGCAGTGGATCTGTGCAGGTAAGTGGACACCAGGGGGACTAAGTAGCCGGGGGATTTTTTAATCACTACACAGCGTGGACTCCAAAAATTGAAGCGTTCAATTTTTGGACTCCATGCTGTGTAGTGAATAGGATCGTTTTTAAAATCCGATCTTTGATCATTAAAAAATAATCTCATTAACTTGCATTAGGATCCGAATCGGGATCGAGTTTGAATGGAAAATGATTGGAAATCGGATTTTAAAAACGATCCTGAAATCTCAAGATCGGCTCAACCCTAGTAAATAGGCTTCTCGTAAAAAAAGAAAAAAAAACAAACAAAAAAAAACAACAACAGACCTTTATGGTTGTTAGGAATGTGAGCTAGTAGGCCTTCTGTACTCTCCCTGCACTTTTGTCCCTTGTGTGAGAAAATTACATTACAAATGATTGTCATTAGAAATGAGCAAAGTTTTTGAAAATTCAATTCGGCCACTTCTGCAGATTTCCCAAAAAAGATTTGATTGTATTCGAACAGATTTGCGGCGAATAGTATTAAAAAAAGACAGCGTGGAAGCTGCTGGGAACGTCACTGATGGAAGGTAAAGAGGAGTGAATAGAACATGTATGAGCAAGAGGCGAGAATGGGGGTGCAGGCTGTGTGTGACCAAGAAGGGGGAATGGGGGTGCAGGCTGTGTGTGAGGAAGAAAGGAATGGGGGTACAGCCTGTGCGTGAGCAAGAGGGCAGAATGGGGATTCAGGCTCTGGTGGGGGGTAGGCAACGTTAGCATATAATACTGTGTGGGGGCCACAATGGCACACATAATACTGTTTGGGAGCTCTGTGGAGCACTTAATACTGTGTGGGGTCCACTGCAGAACATGTAATCTGTCCCAGTATTGTTTACATGCCAGGTGCTGCGCTGCTCACTCACCGTTTTCTTGATAACAGCAACTGTGGGTAGTAAAGCTGTACCGCTTTCAAGTATCTGAGATATCGCTATCAAGAATTCGCTCTAGGAAGGGGGTAGGGGGCCCCGGACAAAAGTTTGCACTTGGGCCCACAAGACTTTAGTTTCATCACTGACTACACAGCAATAATTATTTGTTGAATTAATGTAAAGCAACTATACAGTGTTTCTAATTTTTACCAGTGTTTACTTTTTACCCTACCAGATAGTTCATACTGGCTGTTAGAATAAGAAATCCATGGTAGTCTCAGTCTCAATCCTATAATGTAGCATAACTTCTAAGTTTATTATGACATGTAGTCATAAATAAGAATTACATTGACCCTTAAATTTCCATTGTCCACTGGAGAAGTTTTAATAAGTATGAAATATATTTCTCTTTTTTACTGTTGTCTAAATCTGGGTTACATCCTATAGTTCAAAAAACACAACAAATATCAATTTTCTCAGTTCCTTCTGCTCTTTAAGGGGTTGCCTCTAGATTGCACTGCATCCAACGTGACAGGTTCTCTTTAACCACTTCAGTACCGGGCCAATTTGTGGTCCAGGACCAGACACTTTTTCGGTTTATTTTGTGTGTGCGGTTTTGAGGGCTGTAACATTTTTCTCGTATGTCTCATTCAACTAATTTTTGGGCTTTATTTTTATGTTGTTTTTATTTTCAAATGTGTTTTAATTTTTTTATATCCAGGAAAATATAAACATAATAGGAGGGAAATTGTGTCTAGTTTTCACTTTATCATTATTTTTTTTTATTTAATAACACAAAGTGTCACTGAAAAACTTTCTAAAATAGTTTTTCCTCTCCGTACGGTAATTTTTATTTTGTATGGTGTTGGCGGGGGTGGGGCGGCGTTTTATTAGCGTATTATTTTATTAATTTTTTTAAATTATTTTATTTTCATTTTTTTAAAAAAACTTTTTTAATATATATATATATATATATATATATATATATATATATATACATATATTTATATATATACTTTTTTTTTTTTTTTTCAGATTGTGTCCCCAAAAGGTCATAAGAGACCTCTGGGGACATCTGATCGCTATTTTTTTTTGTTAGGGAGGCTGATTTCCCCTATAACTGAGGCTGCTACATTTAGCCTCAGTTGCAGGAGGAATCCAGCCTCCTGCACACTGCCCCCGACGGATCACGTGACTGCCGGGTCAAAGGGCGGCCGCATCATGGCGGTGCCCATAGCCGTGTATACACAGCGATCGAGAAGGCAGGGAAGGGAATAAACCTTCCTGCCATCTCTCTGGGAGCTCCGGCTGAAGTTACAGCTGGCTTTCAGTGAAAGCAGCTGCACGATCTCCGTGCAGCTGCTGTGTTCTGATTGGACGTACCGGTACGTCCTGTCAGAACTAGGCAACCACTATCCAGATGTTCATAGTCTATGGGTGGTCCGGAAGGGGTTAAGGGTGGAATCAACTGTAGATATTATTTCTGAGCAACTGACGATTTCATGCCAATCATTTCCAAATAATACATTTATTATGATTTACGTCATAAAATGAGGGTAAATGATGTCTGAAATACACTCATAGCTGATATAGATTTCATTGCAGGTGCACAGCCCAGAGGAGGATGCTTCTGATTTATGAAGAGGCATTTGCCTCCTTAAAAATCAGATGTACCTTCTTCCAGCACAGGAAATATTAAGACTGACACGGAAAACACACCAGCCTTGATAAATCTCTCCAACAGAAACTACATATCCAACATTTACATCACATCTGCTCCCAGCTAAGGTTGTGTGTTACCATGGCAACTGTGTTGAAGAGGACACCAGCAAATGTAGGCAGCTCATTAAGAATACGTAGGTAGCGCAGCTTGGCTTGAATGATAGACATCTGTAGGAAGAAGATACACATTTTTTTTTATATCCACCAGTAAAACTGTAATAAAATTACTCTGTCATGTTCTCCTTACCTTGTTACCAGATAACTGGTTTTGGTGAATTTTCAGATGTTGAGCCAGCGCTTTTCGGAGAGATTTTTCTTTGTAGATCTGTAAGAGGGATGGGGGAAGGAAAGGTTCCAAGCCCCATTCTTTTCTAAAGAAATTTTAGAGAATAGTAAAGAAAGCTTAGCTTCTTTTTGCCTTGATTTAGAAACACAAACATATGTATAAATTGAGATGTGATTTTCTAGTTTTGTGCAATTTCACTCATTTATTCTCATCATTTTTATTATTAATGTTTCTGATAATTTTCTCTTCACAAATTATTTCCTAGAGGCTTAGATACAGTAGATCAGATGCTCAAACGAGGGATAAATGCTCTGTGTAGTCAAAGAGAACAATGGCTACATGTGTATAGCGTCACTAATTTTATAAGTAAATATATGTCTCAAAGTGCTGTTGACTAGAGATAAGCGAACACCGTTTGATCGAACAGGTATTCGATCGAATATCAGCCCGTTTAAGGTTTAAGGTATTCGATCGAATACCACACGGCATACGCAGTAAAAATTCGTATCCCCTCCCACCTTCCCTGGCGCGTTTTTTGCACCAATAACTGTGCAGGGGAGGTGGGACAGGAACTACGACAACGGAGGCAGTGAAAAAAATTGAAAAAACCCATTGGCTGCCGAAAACACGTGACCTCCCATTTATAAGAATGGCCACCGCCATATTCGCCAGATTTGCGGTCAGAGATAGGGAGAGAGACATATCTGCTGAGGGCTAGATAGGCATTAGCTTCAGATAGGCAGGGAAAAACCGAAGAATAACAACAGCTCTTTTCAGAGCTATACACTGCAGGGACAGGAGTGGAGCTTTCCACGGACGGTGGAAAACAGTGATACAAAACGGTTACTTGTTGCTATATACGTGACAAACAGCTTTTCTCTGGGGTGTCCTCCACAAAATAGCAGGAAACCACAGCAGTTACTTCTTGCTATATATGTGACAAACAGCTTTTCTCAGGGGTGTCCCCCACAACATAGCAGGAATCCGCAGCAGTTAATTCTTGCTATGTACGTGACAAACAGCTTTTCTCTGGAGTGTCCTCCACAAAATAGCAGGAAACCACAGCAGTTACTTCTTGCTATATATGTGACAAACAGCTTTTCTCAGGGGTGTCCCCCACAAAATAGCAGGAATCCACAGCAGTTACTTCTTGCTATATACGTGACAAACAGCTTTTCTCAGGGGTGTCCCCCACAAAATAGCAGGAATCCACAGCAATTACTTCTTGCTATATAAGTGACAAACTGCTTTTCTCTGGGGTGTCCCCCACAAAATAGCAGGAATCCACAACAGTTACTTCTTTCTATATATGTGACAAACAGCTTTTCTCTGGGGTGTCCCCCACAAAATAGCAGGAATCCACAGCAGTTACTTCTTGCTATATACGTGACAAACAGCTTTTCTCCGGGTGTTACAATGGCTGGCGGACCATTATCCCAGCACATTCTCCACCAGCCAGTCAGCCTCTACCTCAACTCCTCCTCCTACCCATCAGTCTGGTCCTCCTGCCTCACAACATGCCCAATCTTTAGAGATGAGCGAACAGTGTTCTATCGAACTCATGTTCGATCGGATATTAGGCTGTTCGGCATGTTCGAATCGAATCGAACACCGCGTAGTAAAGTGCGCCATTACTCGATTCCCCTCCCACCTTCCCTGGCGCCTTTTTTGCTCCAATAACAGCGCAGGGTAGGTGGGACAGGAACTACGACACCGGTGACGTTGAAAAAAGTAGGCAAAACCCATTGGCTGCCGAAAACATGTGACCTCTAATTTAAAAGAACAGCGACGCCCAGCTTCGCGTCATTCTGAGCTTGCAATTCACCGGGGACGGAGGTTTCCGTCCAGCTAGCTAGGGCTTAGATTCTGGGTAGGCAGGGACAGGCTAGATAGGAAGGAGAAGACAACCACAACAGCTCTTGTAAGAGCTAAATTCCAGGGAGAAGCTTGTCAGTGTAACGTGGCACTGACGGGCTCAATCGCCGCAACCCAGCTTTCCCAGGATCCTGAATGGAATACACTGTCAGTGTATTCCCGTATACCCGATATATACCCCCGATACCCGTTCCAACGGTGTGCCCCCCCACCTTCACCCCAGAAATACCCTGCAAGTCCCTAGCAATAGGATTGGGGCTATATACACCCACTATTTTTGCTACTGCCATATGGTGCCATTGTCTCACTGGGAATTCAAAGAATATATTGGGCTTACATATAACTTCAATTCCAGGGAGAAGCTTGTCAGTGTAACGTGGCACTGACGGGCTCAATCGCCGCAACCCAGCTTTCCCAGGATCCTGAATGGAATACACTGTCAGTGTATTCCCGTATACCCGATATATACCCCCGATACCCGTTCCAACGGTGTGCCCCCCCACCTTCACCCCAGAAATACCCTGCAAGTCCCCTAGCAATAGAATTGGGGCTATATACACCCACTATTTTTGCTACTGCCATATAGTGCCAGTTTCTGACTGGTAATTCAAAGAATATATTGGGGTTATAAATACCCTCATTTCTTGTTACTGGTATATAGTGCCATTGTCTGACTGGGAATTCAAAGAATATATTGGGGTTACGTGCACCCACAATTTTTACTACTGGTATACAGTGCCATTGTCTGACTGGGAATTCAAAGAATATATTGGGAATACAAATACCCTCATTTCTTGCTACTGCCATATAGTGCCAGTTTCTGACTGGTAATTCAAAGAATATATTGGGGTTACGTGCACCCACAATTTTTACTACTGGTATACAGTGCCATTGTCTGACTGGGAATTCAAAGAATATATTGGAAATACAAATACCCTCATTTCTTGCTACTGCCATATAGTGCCAGTTTCTGACTGGTAATTCAAAGAATATATTGGGGTTACGTGCACCCACAATTTTTACTACTGGTATACAGTGCCATTGTCTGACTGGGAATTCAAAGAATATATTGGGGTTATAAATACCCTCATTTCTTGCTACTGCCATATAGTGCCAGTTTCTGACTGGTAATTCAAAGAATATATTGGGGTTACGTGCACCCACAATTTTTACTACTGGTATACAGTGCCATTGTCTGACTGGGAATTCAAAGAATATATTGGGGTTATAAATACCCTCATTTCTTGCTACTGCCATATAGTGCCAGTTTCTGACTGGTAATTCAAAGAATATATTGGGGTTACGTGCACCCACAATTTTTACTACTGGTATAGAGTGCCATTGTCTGACTGGGAATTCAAAGAATATATTGGGAATACAAATACCCTCATTTCTTGCTACTGCCATATAGTGCCAGTTTCTGACTGGTAATTCAAAGAATATATTGGGGTTACGTGCACCCACAATTTTTACTACTGGTATACAGTGCCATTGTCTGACTGGGAATTCAAAGAATATATTGGGAATACAAATACCCTCATTTCTTGCTACTGCCATATAGTGCCAGTTTCTGACTGGTAATTCAAAGAATATATTGGGGTTACGTGCACCCACAATTTTTACTACTGGTATACAGTGCCATTGTCTGACTGGGAATTCAAAGAATATATTGGGGTTATAAATACCCTCATTTCTTGCTACTGCCATATAGTGCCAGTTTCTGACTGGTAATTCAAAGAATATATTGGGGTTATGTGCACCCACAATTTTTACTACTGGTATACAGTGCCATTGTCTGACTGGGAATTCAAAGAATATATTGGGAATACAAATACCCTCATTTCTTGCTACTGCCATATAGTGCCAGTTTCTGACTGGTAATTCAAAGAATATATTGGGGTTACGTGCACCCACAATTTTTACTACTGGTATACAGTGCCATTGTCTGACTGGGAATTCAAAGAATATATTGGGAATACAAATACCCTCATTTCTTGCTACTGCCATATAGTGCCAGTTTCTGACTGGTAATTCAAAGAATATATTGGGGTTACGTGCACCCACAATTTTTACTACTGGTATACAGTGCCATTGTCTGACTGGGAATTCAAAGAATATATTGGGGTTATAAATACCCTCATTTCTTGCTACTGCCATATAGTGCCAGTTTCTGACTGGTAATTCAAAGAATATATTGGGGTTACGTGCACCCACAATTTTTACTACTGGTATACAGTGCCATTGTCTGACTGGGAATTCAAAGAATATATTGGGAATACAAATACCCTCATTTCTTGCTACTGCCATATAGTGCCAGTTTCTGACTGGTAATTCAAAGAATATATTGGGGTTACGTGCACCCACAATTTTTACTACTGGTATACAGTGCCATTGTCTGACTGGGAATTCAAAGAATATATTGGGGTTATAAATACCCTCATTTCTTGCTACTGCCATATAGTGCCAGTTTCTGACTGGTAATTCAAAGAATATATTGGGGTTATGTGCACCCACAATTTTTACTACTGGTATACAGTGCCATTGTCTGACTGGGAATTCAAAGAATATATTGGGAATACAAATACCCTCATTTCTTGCTACTGCCATATAGTGCCAGTTTCTGACTGGTAATTCAAAGAATATATTGGGGTTACGTGCACCCACAATTTTTACTACTGGTATACAGTGCCATTGTCTGACTGGGAATTCAAAGAATATATTGGGGTTATAAATACCCTCATTTCTTGCTACTGCCATATAGTGCCAGTTTCTGACTGGTAATTCAAAGAATATATTGGGGTTACGTGCACCCACAATTTTTACTACTGGTATACAGTGCCATTGTCTGACTGGGAATTCAAAGAATATATTGGGGTTATAAATACCCTCATTTCTTGCTACTGCCATATAGTGCCAGTTTCTGACTGGTAATTCAAAGAATATATTGGGGTTACGTGCACCCACAATTTTTACTACTGGTATACAGTGCCATTGTCTGACTGGGAATTCAAAGAATATATTGGAAATACAAATACCCTCATTTCTTGCTACTGCCATATAGTGCCAGTTTCTGACTGGTAATTCAAAGAATATATTGGGGTTACGTGCACCCACAATTTTTACTACTGGTATACAGTGCCATTGTCTGACTGGGAATTCAAAGAATATATTGGGGTTATAAATACCCTCATTTCTTGCTACTGCCATATAGTGCCAGTTTCTGACTGGTAATTCAAAGAATATATTGGGGTTACGTGCACCCACAATTTTTACTACTGGTATACAGTGCCATTGTCTGACTGGGAATTCAAAGAATATATTGGGGTTATAAATACCCTCATTTCTTGCTACTGCCATATAGTGCCAGTTTCTGACTGGTAATTCAAAGAATATATTGGGGTTACATGCACCCACAATTTTTACTACTGGTATACAGTGCCATTGTCTGACTGGGAATTCAAAGAATATATTGGGAATACAAATACCCTCATTTCTTGCTACTGCCATATAGTGCCAGTTTCTGACTGGTAATTCAAAGAATATATTGGGGTTACGTGCACCCACAATTTTTACTACTGGTATACAGTGCCATTGTCTGACTGGGAATTCAAAGAATATATTGGGGTTATAAATACCCTCATTTCTTGCTACTGCCATATAGTGCCAGTTTCTGACTGGTAATTCAAAGAATATATTGGGGTTACGTGCACCCACAATTTTTACTACTGGTATACAGTGCCATTGTCTGACTGGGAATTCAAAGAATATATTGGGAATACAAATACCCTCATTTCTTGCTACTGCCATATAGTGCCAGTTTCTGACTGGTAATTCAAAGAATATATTGGGGTTACGTGCACCCACAATTTTTACTACTGGTATACAGTGCCATTGTCTGACTGGGAATTCAAAGAATATATTGGGGTTATAAATACCCTCATTTCTTGCTACTGCCATATAGTGCCAGTTTCTGACTGGTAATTCAAAGAATATATTGGGGTTACGTGCACCCACAATTTTTACTACTGGTATACAGTGCCAATTTCTAACTAGGAATTCAAAATGCGCAAGGCTCCCGGAAAGGGACGTGGACGAGGCCGTGGGCGAGGTCGGGGGAATGGTTCTGGGGAGCAAGGTAGCAGTGAAGCCACAGGGCGTCCCGTGCCTACTCCTGTGGGGCAGCAAGCATTGCGCCACTCCACAGTGCCAGGGTTGCTTGCCACATTAATTAAACTGCAGGGTACAAACCTTAGTAGGCCCGAGAACCAGGAACAGGTCTTGCAATGGCTGTCAGAGAACGCTTACAGCACATTGTCCAGCAGCCAGTCAGACTCTGCCTCCTCTCCTCCTATTACCCAACAGTCTTGTCTTCCTTCCTCCCAAAATTCCGAAGCTTTACAGAACAATAACCCAAACTGTCCCTGCTCCCCAGAGCTGTTCTCCGCTCCTTTCATTGTCCCTCAACCTGCCTCTCCATGTCACGATTCCACGAACCTAACAGAGGAGCATCTGTGTCCAGATGCTCAAACACTAGAGTCTCCTCCATCTCCGTTCGATTTGGTGGTGGATGACCAGCAACCCACCCTCATCGACGATGATGTGACGCAGTTGCCGTCAGGGCATCCAGTTGACCGGCGCATTGTACGGGAGGAGGAGATGAGACAGGAGTTGGAAGAGGAAGTGGTGGATGATGAGGACACTGACCCGACCTGGACAGGGGGGATGTCAAGCGGGGAAAGTAGTGTGGATGTTGAGGCAGGTGCAGCACCAAAAAGGGTAGCTAGAGGCAGAGGCAGAGGTCAGCAGCTTAGGCGAAGCCAGGCCACACCCGGAATCTCCCAAGATGTTCCAGTTCGTACCCAGCCCCGAAAAACTCCCACCTCGAGGGCACGTTTCTCGAAGGTGTGGAGTTTTTTCAAGGAATGCGCCGAGGACAGATATAGTGTTGTCTGCACAATTTGCCTCTCGAAATTGATTAGGGGCTCTGAGAAGAGCAACTTGTCCACCACTTCAATGCGCCGTCATTTGGAATCCAAGCACTGGAATCAGTGGCAGGCAGCAACGGCAGGACAAAGGCCGCCTGCCGTTCACGCCACTGCCACTGCCTCTGCCACTGCCTCTGCCTCTGCCACTGCCACTGCTGACTGTGCTGGCGATGCACTCCAGAGGACGAGCCAGGACACCACTTCATCTGCCTCCGCCACTTTGTTGACTTCTCCCTCATCCTCCCCTGTTCCTGTCTTATCTCCTTCTCCTGCACCATCAAAGGCACCATCAGGCGCTTCTTTACAACAACCCACCATCTCTCAGACATTGGAGCGGCGGCAGAAATACACTGCTAACCACCCACACGCGCAAGCCTTGAACGCCAACATCGCTAAACTGCTGGCCCAGGAGATGTTGGCGTTCCGGCTTGTTGAAACTCCCGCCTTCCTGGACCTGATGGCAACTGCGGCACCTCGCTATGCCGTCCCTAGCCGTCACTACTTCTCCCGGTGTGCCGTCCCCGCCTTGCACCAGCACGTGTCACTCAACATCAGGCGGGCCCTTAGTTCCGCGCTTTGCACAAAGGTCCACTTGACCACCGACGCGTGGACAAGTGCATGCGGACAGGGACGCTACATTTCACTGACGGCACACTGGGTGAATGTAGTTGAGGCTGGGACTGCTTCCCAAACTGGCCCGGTGTACCTCGTCTCCCCGCCTAACATTCCTGGCAGGGACACGAGAAGAACACCCCCCTCCTCCTCCTCCTCTACCGCCTCCTCCTCTGCCACCGCCTCCTCCTCCGCCACCGCCTCCTCCTCCGCTGTTAGATTGACCCCAGCTACGAGTTGGAAACGTTGCAGCACTGGCGTTGGTAGACGTCAGCAGGCTGTGCTGAAGCTGATCAGCTTGGGGGACAGACAGCACACTGCCTCCGAGGTGAGGGATGCCCTCCTCGATGAGACGGCAATATGGTTTGAGCCGCTGCACCTGGGCCCAGGCATGGTCGTTTGTGATAACGGCCGGAACCTGGTAGCAGCTCTGGAGCTTGCCGGACTCCAACATGTTCCATGCCTGGCCCACGTCTTCAACCTAGTGGTGCAACGTTTCCTAAAGAGCTACCCCAATGTTCCAGAGCTACTGGTGAAAGTGCGGCGCATGTGCGCCCACTTTCGCAAGTCGACAGTAGCCGCTGCTAGCTTAAAATCTCTCCAGCAACGCCTGCATGTGCCACAACACCGGCTTTTGTGTGACGTCCCCACACGCTGGAACTCAACGTTTCAGATGTTGAATAGAGTGGTTGAGCAGCAGAGACCTTTGATGGAATACCAGCTACAAAACCCTAGGGTGCCACAAAGTCAGCTGCCTCAGTTTCACATCCATGAGTGGCCATGGATGAGAGACCTTTGTGACATCCTACGGGTCTTTGAGGAGTCCACAAGGAGGGTGAGCTCTGAGGATGCGATGGTGAGCCTTACAATCCCGCTCTTGTGTGTTCTGAGAGAATCCCTGATTGACATCAGGGATAACTCAGATCACACAGAGGAGTTAGGGATAGCATCCGATCCGTCACAGCTGGAGAGTAGGTCCACACATCTGTCCGCTTCACTGCGTTTAATGGAGGAGGAGGAGGAGGAGGAGGAAGAAGAGTTGTCCGATGATGTGATGGTGATACAGGAGGCTTTCGGGCAACTTCGAATCGTCCCATTGTTGCAGCGCGGATGGGTAGACATGGAGGATGAGGAGGAAATGGAGATTGAACTTTCCGGTGGGGCCAGAGGAGTCATGCCAACTAACACTGTGGCAGACATGGCTGAGTTCATGTTGGGGTGCTTTACAACCGACAAGCGTATTGTCAAAATCATGGAGGACAACCAGTACTGGATCTTTGCTATCCTTGACCCCCGGTATAAAAACAACATCTCGTCTTTTATTCCGGTAGAGGGGAGGGCCAATCGCATCAATGCTTGCCACAGGCAATTGGTGCAGAATATGATGGAGATGTTTCCAGCATGTGACGTTGGCGGCAGGGAGGGCAGTTCCTCCAGTAGGCAACCAAGTTCTCACCGGTCCACACAAACGAGGGGCACACTGTCTAAGGTCTGGGACACCTTGATGGCACCCCCTCGCCAAAATGCCGCCACGGAGGGTCCTAGTGTCACCAGGCGTGAGAAGTATAGGCGCATGTTGCGGGAATACCTTTCCGACCACAGCCCTATCCTCTCCGACCCCTCTGCGCCCTACACGTATTGGGTGTCGAAGTTGGACCTGTGGCTTGAACTTGCCCTATATGCCTTGGAGGTGCTGTCCTGTCCTGCCGCCAGCGTCCTATCTGAGAGGGTGTTCAGTGCAGCCGGTGGCATCATCACTGACAAGCGCACCCGTCTGTCAGCTGAGAGTGCCGACCGGCTCACTTTGATAAAAATGAACCACCACTGGGTAGAGCCGTCATTTTTGTGCCCACCTGTGTAAAGCACCCCAACATGAAACTCCATGTCTGTACTCAACCTCTCCAATTCCTCCGCATCCTCATACTCATCCACCATAAGCGTTGCACAATTCTGCTAATACTAGGCTCCCTCCACCCTGATTTCCCCCAACTCTGCTAGTTAGAGGCTCCCTCCACCCTGATTTCCACCAACTCTGCTGGTTAGAGGCTCCCTCCACCATGAATTGGTCCAAACTGGGCTGTTTAGCGGCTCCCTCCACCATGAATTGGTCCAAACTGGGGTTTTTAGAGGCTCCCTCCACCATGAATTGGTCCAAACTGGGGTTTTTAGAGGCTCCCTCCACCATGAATTGGTCCAAACTGGGGGTTTTTAGAGGCTCCCTCCACCATGAATTTGCCCAAACTGGGCTGTTTAGAGGCTCCCTCCACCATGAATTGGTCCAAACTGGGGTTTTTAGGGGCTCCCTCCACCATGAATTTCCCAAAACTTGGCTGTTTAGAGGCTCCCTCCACCATTAATTGGTCCAAACTGGGCTGGTTAGAGGCTCCCTCCACCATGAATTTGCCCAAACTGGGCTGTTTAGAGGCTCCCTCCACCATGAATTGGTCCAAACTGGGGTTTTTAGGGGCTCCCTCCACCATGAATTTCCCAAAACTTGGCTGTTTAGAGGCTCCCTCCACCATTAATTGGTCCAAACTGGGCTGGTTAGAGGCTCCCTCCACCATGAATTTGCCCAAACTGGGCTGTTTAGAGGCTCCCTCCACCATGAATTGGTCCAAACTGGGTTTTTTAGAGGCTCCCTCCACCATGAATTGGTCCAAACTGGGCTGGTTAGAGGCTCCCTCCACCATGAATTTCCCAAAACTTGGCTGTTTAGAGGCTCCCTCCACCATTAATTGGTCCAAACTGGGCTGGTTAGAGGCTCCCTCCACCATGAATTTGACCAAACTGGGCTGTTTAGAGGCTCCCTCCAGCATTAATTGGTCCAAACTGGGCTGGTTAGAGGCTCCCTCCACCATGAATTTGACCAAACTGGGCTGTTTAGAGGCTCCCTCCACCATGAATTTCCCAAAACTTGGCTGTTTAGAGGCTCCCTCCACCATTAATTGGTCCAAACTGGGCTGTTTAGAGGCTCCCTCCACCATGAATTGGTCCAAACTGGGCTGTTTAGAGGCTCCCTCCACCATGAATTTGCCCAAACTGGGCTGTTTAGAGGCTCCCTCCACCATGAATTTGCCCAAACTGGGCTGGTTAGAGGCTCCCTCCACCATGAATTGGTCCAAACTGGGTTTTTTAGAGGCTCCCTCCACCATGAATTTGCCCAAACTGGGGTTTTTAGAGGCTCCCTCCACCATGAATTGGTCCAAACTGGGGGTTTTTAGAGGCTCCCTCCACCATGAATTTGCCCAAACTGGGCTGTTTAGAGGCTCCCTCCACCATGAATTGGTCCAAACTGGGGTTTTTAGGGGCTCCCTCCACCATGAATTTCCCAAAACTTGGCTGTTTAGAGGCTCCCTCCACCATTAATTGGTCCAAACTGGGCTGGTTAGAGGCTCCCTCCACCATGAATTTGCCCAAACTGGGCTGTTTAGAGGCTCCCTCCACCATGAATTGGTCCAAACTGGGGTTTTTAGGGGCTCCCTCCACCATGAATTTCCCAAAACTTGGCTGTTTAGAGGCTCCCTCCACCATTAATTGGTCCAAACTGGGCTGGTTAGAGGCTCCCTCCACCATGAATTTGCCCAAACTGGGCTGTTTAGAGGCTCCCTCCACCATGAATTGGTCCAAACTGGGTTTTTTAGAGGCTCCCTCCACCATGAATTGGTCCAAACTGGGCTGGTTAGAGGCTCCCTCCACCATGAATTTCCCAAAACTTGGCTGTTTAGAGGCTCCCTCCACCATTAATTGGTCCAAACTGGGCTGGTTAGAGGCTCCCTCCACCATGAATTTGACCAAACTGGGCTGTTTAGAGGCTCCCTCCACCATGAATTTCCCAAAACTTGGCTGTTTAGAGGCTCCCTCCACCATTAATTGGTCCAAACTGGGCTGTTTAGAGGCTCCCTCCACCATGAATTGGTCCAAACTGGGCTGTTTAGAGGCTCCCTCCACCATGCATTTGCCCAAACTAGGCTGTTTAGAGGCTCCCTCCACCATGAATTTGCCCAAACTGGGCTGGTTAGAGGCTCCCTCCACCATGAATTGGTCCAAACTGGGTTTTTTAGAGGCTCCCTCCACCATGAATTTGCCCAAACTGGGCTGGTTAGAGGCTCCCTCCACCATTAATTGGTCCAAACTGGGCTGGTTAGAGGCTCCCTCCACCATGAATTTGCCCAAACTGGGCTGTTTAGAGGCTCCCTCCACCATGAATTGGTCCAAACTGGGGTTTTTAGGGGCTCCCTCCACCATGAATTTCCCAAAACTTGGCTGTTTAGAGGCTCCCTTCACCATTAATTGGTCCAAACTGGGCTGTTTAGAGGCTCCCTCCACCATGAATTTGCCCAAACTGGGCTGGTTAGAGGCTCCCTCCACCATGAATTGGTCCAAACTGGGTTTTTTAGAGGCTCCCTCCACCATGAATTGGTCCAAACTTGGCTGTTTAGAGGCTCCCTCCACCATTAATTGGTCCAAACTGGGCTGGTTAGAGGCTCCCTCCACCATGAATTGGTCCAAACTGGTTTTTTAGAGGCTCCCTCCACCATGAATTTGCCCAAACTGGGCTGGTTAGAGGCTCCCTCCACCATGAATTGGTCCAAACTGGGCTGGTTAGAGGCTCCCTCCACCATGAATTTCCCAAAACTTGGCTGTTTAGAGGCTCCCTCCACCATTAATTGGTCCAAACTGGGCTGGTTAGAGGCTCCCTCCACCATGAATTTGCCCAAACTGGGCTGTTTAGAGGCTCCCTCCACCATGAATTGGTCCAAACTGGGGTTTTTAGGGGCTCCCTCCACCATGAATTTCCCAAAACTTGGCTGTTTAGAGGCTCCCTCCACCATGAATTGGTCCAAACTGGGGGTTTTTAGAGGCTCCCTCCACCATGAATTTGCCCAAACTGGGCTGTTTAGAGGCTCCCTCCACCATGAATTGGTCCAAATTGGGGTTTTTAGGGGCTCCCTCCACCATGAATTTCCCAAAACTTGGCTGTTTAGAGGCTCCCTCCACCATTAATTGGTCCAAACTGGGCTGGTTAGAGGCTCCCTCCACCATGAATTTGCCCAAACTGGGCTGTTTAGAGGCTCCCTCCACCATGAATTGGTCCAAACTGGGTTTTTTAGAGGCTCCCTCCACCATGAATTGGTCCAAACTGGGCTGGTTAGAGGCTCCCTCCACCATGAATTTCCCAAAACTTGGCTGTTTAGAGGCTCCCTCCACCATTAATTGGTCCAAACTGGGCTGGTTAGAGGCTCCCTCCACCATGAATTTGACCAAACTGGGCTGTTTAGAGGCTCCCTCCACCATGAATTGGTCCAAACTGGGTTTTTTAGAGGCTCCCTCCACCATGAATTGGTCCAAACTGGGCTGGTTAGAGGCTCCCTCCACCATGAATTTCCTAAAACTTGGCTGTTTAGAGGCTCCCTCCACCATTAATTGGTCCAAACTGGGCTGGTTAGAGGCTCCCTCCACCATGAATTTGCCCAAACTGGGCTGTTTAGAGGCTCCCTCCACCATGAATTTCCCAAAACTTGGCTGTTTAGAGGCTCCCTCCACCATTAATTGGTCCAAACTGGGCTGTTTAGAGGCTCCCTCCACCATGAATTGGTCCAAACTGGGCTGTTTAGAGGCTCCCTCCACCATGAATTTGCCCAAACTGGGCTGTTTAGAGGCTCCCTCCACCATGAATTTGCCCAAACTGGGCTGGTTAGAGGCTCCCTCCACCATGAATTGGTCCAAACTGGGTTTTTTAGAGGCTCCCTCCACCATGAATTTGCCCAAACTGGGCTGGTTAGAGGCTCCCTCCACCATGAATTGGTCCAAACTGGGCTGGTTAGAGGCTCCCTCCACCATGAATTTCCCAAAACTTGGCTGTTTAGAGGCTCCCTCCACCATTAATTGGTCCAAACTGGGCTGGTTAGAGGCTCCCTCCACCATGAATTTGCCCAAACTGGGCTGTTTAGAGGCTCCCTCCACCATGAATTGGTCCAAACTGGGGTTTTTAGGGGCTCCCTCCACCATGAATTTCCCAAAACTTGGCTGTTTAGAGGCTCCTTCCACCATTAATTGGTCCAAACTGGGCTGGTTAGAGGCTCCCTCCACCATGAATTTGCCCAAACTGGGCTGTTTAAAGGCTCCCTCCACCATGAATTGGTCCAAACTGGGTTTTTTAGAGGCTCCCTCCACCATGAATTGGTCCAAACTGGGCTGTTTAGAGGCTCCCTCCACCATGAATTTGCCCAAACTGGGCTGTTTAGAGGCTCCCTCCACCATGAATTTGCCCAAACTGGGCTGGTTAGAGGCTCCCTCCACCATGAATTGGTCCAAACTGGGTTTTTTAGAGGCTCCCTCCACCATGAATTTGCCCAAACTGGGCTGGTTAGAGGCTCCCTCCACCATGAATTGGTCCAAACTGGGCTGGTTAGAGGCTCCCTCCACCATTAATTGGTCCAAACTGGGCTGTTTAGAGGCTCCCTCCACCATGAATTTGCCCAAACTGGGCTGGTTAGAGGCTCCCTCCACCATGAATTGGTCCAAACTGGGCTGGTTAGAGGCTCCCTCCATCATGAATTTCCCAAAACTTGGCTGTTTAGAGGCTCCCTCCACCATTAATTGGTCCAAACTGGGCTGGTTAGAGGCTCCCTCCACCATGAATTTGCCCAAACTGGGCTGTTTAGAGGCTCCCTCCACCATGAATTGGTCCAAACTGGGTTTTTTAGAGGCTCCCTCCACCATGAATTGGTCCAAACTGGGCTGTTTAGAGGCTCCCTCCACCATGAATTTGCCCAAACTGGACTGTTTAGAGGCTCCCTCCACCATGAATTTGCCCAAACTGGGCTGGTTAGAGGCTCCCTCCACCATGAATTGGTCCAAACTGGGTTTTTTAGAGGCTCCCTCCACCATGAATTTGCCCAAGCTGGGCTGGTTAGAGGCTCCCTCCACCATGAATTGGTCCAAACTGGGGCTTGTAGAGGCTCCCTCCACCATGAATTTGCCCAAACTGGGGTGTTTAGAGGCTCCCTCCACCATGAATTTGCCCAAACTCTGCTGGTTAGAGGCTCAATCCACCCTGATTTTCAAAACAAATGTTGGTGCCAACCTCAACTTACTACAAGGGCCAAATTCACTGCTGGTGACAAGCTCTCCTCACTGCAAGTGCCAAATACACATGTTTCAAGGTGTTTTCCTACTGTCAGAGAGGTGGTATTGAGTGTGTAAAGTGTGTAGTTGTTAGGCTGTGATGTTGGGGTAATAGAGGGTCTTTGGTGTGTTAGATGCCCCCAGACATGCTTCCCCTGCTGTCCCAGTGTCATTCCAGAGGTGTTGGCATCATTTCCTGGGGTGTCATAGTGGACTTGGTGACCCTCCAGACACGGATTTGGGTTTCCCCCTTAACGAGTATCTGTTCCCCATAGACTATAATGGGGTTCGAAACCCGTTCGAACACACGAACATTGAGCGGCTGTTCGAATCGAATTTCGAACCTCGAACATTTTAGTGTTCGCTCATCTCTACAAATCTTCCCAGCAACCTAATCCCACCTTTCCCACCTCCCAGGAGCTGTTTTTGGATCCATTCACTTTCCCTCTCTCTGTGCCGCCACATCCTGAACCACCAGAGGTAAAAGATGAGTTGCTGATGCACAAACACTGGAGCATCCGTTACCTCCTGTTGTTGTTGTTGACCAGCAATCGACCCTCAGTGACGCACAAACACTGGAGCATCCGTTATCTGCTGTTGTTGTTGTTGATCAGCAATCGGCCCTCAGTGACGACGATAACGAAACACAGTTGCCATCAGGGCAGCCTGTTGCCATGTGCGGTGTGCAAGAGGAGGAGGAGCCGTCAGAGGAATTGGAAGAGGAGTTGGTGGACGACGACACTGCACAGGGCAGATGTCAAGCGGGGAGAGCAATGTAGATGTGGAAGGAAGTGCAGCACCAAAGAGGGTGGCTAGAAGCAGAGGCATGTCCAGAGGCAGAGGACAGCTGCTTCACCGAAGCCAGGTCACATCCAGCAGGGCCCAAAATGTTCCAACTTGTAGCCAGCCTAGAAAAACTCCCACATCGAGGCCACAGTCTTCGGTGGTGTGGAATTTTTTTAAATATATGTGCGGTGGACAAATATACTGCGGTTTGCACACTCTGCAACTCGAAACTGAGTAGGGGCTCTGAAAAGAGCAACCTTACAACCACTGGCATGCACTGTCATTTGGAAGGCAAGCACTGGGCTCAGTGTCAGAGAGCAAACGCAGGACAATCGTCGTCCGGCGTTGCCACCACTGCCTCTCCCACTATTGCCAGTGCTGGCGCTGCAGTCCAGACCAGCAGCCAGGAAACCTCCAAATGTGCCTCCACCACTTTGGAGACTTCTCCCTCATCCTCCCCTTTTCCTGCCTCAGCTCCTTCTTCTGCCTTAGCTCCTTCTCCTGCTTTAGCTCCTTCTCCTGTACCTTCATGCGCCTCTTCAAAGCAACCCACCATCTCCCAGACTTTTGAGCGCAGGTAAAAATACAGCGCTACCCACCCCCATGCACAAGCCTTAAACGCGCACATCTCCAAACTCCTGGCCCAGGAGATGTTGCCGTTCCGGCTTGTGGAAACTCAGGCCTTCCGTGACCTGATGGCAAGTGCGGCACCTCGCTATGCCATCCCTAGCCGTCACTACTTCTCCCACTGTGCCGTCTCCACCTTGCACCAGCACGTGTCATGCAACATCAGGCGGGCCGTAAGTTCCGCGATTTGCATAAAGGTCCACTTGACCACTGACACGTGGACAAGTGCATGCGGACAGGGATGCTACATTTCACTGACGGCACACTGCGTGAATGTAGGCGCATGTTGCGGGAGTACCTGGCCGACACCAGCCCTGTCATCTCCGATCCCTCTGCGCCCTATACCTATTGGGTCTACAAGTTGGATTTGTGGCTGGAACTTGCGCTGTACGCATTGTAGGTCCTTTCCTGCCCTGCCGCCAGCGTGTTTTCGGAAAGGGTCTTCAGCGGTGGCATAATTACGGATAAGTGCAGCTAACAGTGCTCACCAGCTGACACTGATAAAAATGAACAGCCATTGGATAGACCCATCATTTTCATGTCCACTGGTGTCAAGCACCCCGGCATGAAGTTTCATGTGTGTGCTCACCCTCTACAATTCCTCCTCCTCCTCATACTCCTCCACCATCAGCGTTGCACAATTGTGCTCCTACCAGGCTCAATCCACCCTAATTCCCCCTAATTTCCACTTTGATAGAGGGTTTTTTTGAGTGTAGAAAGTGTGTAGTTGATAGACTGTGATGGTGGGGTAAAACAGTTACTTGGGCTTGTTAGGGCCCCTTCACATGGCTGATACGCTGGCTGCTTTAGAACGTGTAAACGTTCCGAAGCAGCGGCGTCTAAAGCAGTTCCCATTGTTTTCTATGGGAGCCGGCATACGTGCGCTCCCCATAGAAATGAATGGAAAAAGCAGCCCATTAATTTCTATGGCGAGCGAGCGTATGCGGGCTCCCATAGAAAACAATGCGATCTGCTTTAGACGCCGCTGCTTCGGAACGTTTACACGTTCTAAAGCAGCCAGCGTATCAGCCATGTGAAGGGGCCCTTAGATGCCCCCAGGCATGCTTCCCCTGCTGTCCCAGTTGCATTGCAGAGGTATTGGCATCATTTGCTGAGGTGTCATAGTGGACTTGGTGACCCTCCTGAGTCGAATGGTGGGTTCCCCTGAAACAAAGCATTTTTCCCCATAGACTATAATAGGGTTCGATATTCGATCGTATAGTCGAATTTTGAGCGGCTATTCCAAACGAATAACAAATATCGAATATTTTACTGTTTAAGCTCAACAAACATTAACAAGAACCCCTTTAAATCACAACCACAGATGGAATAGGTAATGGAAAATCCATCAGTACCCACCCTGAACTGTCATTGTGGATGTGTGTGTGTATGTTGTGGTAAGACCTTCCAAAATTCACTTTTATGGCCCTTAACGTGAGCCCTTCCAAATTAAGTTACAGGCCCTTAAGCTGAGCTACCAGCAGAGATTGAGGCCCTTGAGGTTACTTCAACCTTTTACCTGCAGAGTTTTAGGCCCTTTAACTTAGTTCAGCCTTGCACCAGCAGAGATTTGTTGGTCCTTTGGGTGAGTTGAGCCTTTAAACAGCAGAGATTGGCCCTTGGAGTGAGTCAAGCCTTTAAAATACTGTGCTTTTGGTCCTTGGCGTAAGTAGAGTCTTTAAAAAGCAGTGTTTTTGGCCCTTGGAGTGAGTAGAGGCTTGCACCAGCAGTGTTTTTGTCCCTTGGCGTGAGTAGAGCCTTTAAAATACAATGCTTTTGGCCCTTGGAGTGAGTAGAGCCTTGCACCAGCAGTGTTTTTGGCCCTTGCAGTGAGTAGAGCCTTGCACCAGCAGTGTTTTTGGCCCTTGCAGTGAGTAGAGCCTTGCACCAGCAGAGTGTTAGCCCCTTTAAATTTCTTAGCCCGTAAAACGGTGGTTCTAGAACCATCGCTCTCATTGTGTTGAATTGATGCAGTGGATTGGACTGAGGACCCAGACATTGACCTTGATTTTGATTGTGAAATTGATAACATTTTGGCATCAAGTCCTGGGGGTAACTTTTATTTAGAGGGTGGAAAAGGTGGAGAATTGGCTGAAACCACTACTACCGGTAATGGTCCTTTAATATCGGACTCTACATTACCTCTACAGTGTTCTGATCAGGTGTTAATAGTCCATACAACATGCTCCAGTACTTTAGCTGTAGATCAGAAACCACTTTCCCTTCCAACACCAGATTTAACCAATCAATCATCAGCATCATCATCATCACCCATCACCCATCATCCATCATCCTGCTGAGATGGTGCCACTAAAGGAAACCTTGCCTTCCAAGGCATGTTCTGGAGCTGTGACTGAGCCTAATCTAAACACAGAGTCCTTTGGAACTGAATAAAATTCAAAGTGTCAAAAGACTTTAGAGACTGTTGAAAGTAATGGGATCCAGAATGAGGAGTTCATCACAAGGCTGACAGACCCAACTCCAAATGCTGCAGCACAAGCAACCAGCAGTCAGACTAAGGGAGAATTCACACAGAGTAACGTGCCGCGTGATGTGGCACGTATAAGGCGTGTGAGACTTTGCGGGCCGTATACACTCCCATTGATTTCAATGGGAGCCGGGATCGTATACGCCGCGTTATTTTTTTCACTGCCTCCGTTGTCATAGTTCCTGACTCACCTCCCTTGCACAGTTATTGGTGCAAAAAACGCGCCAAGGAAGGTGGGAGGGGATACGAATTTTTACTGCGTAAGCGGCCTGGAATTCAATTGTGAATGAATACACCGAACGCCATGATATTCAATCGAATACCTATTCGATCGAACGGTGTTCGCTCATCTCTATTGTGTAAGTTTGGTCTGAGCAAGGAGCATACTGCTCTGAAATGTGTTACCACAATTTTTGAAACAATAAAACAACATTCAAACGTTCTTTGGTACTTTTGCATGCATTTTTTGTATTCCCTGCTTCTTGGCAACATTACATCTTCTTCTGTGGACAATACCATCTCCACATCCACTACGATAAACCTTTGGACAAAGCGCAGATACTTATGGTATACATTTTTTAGGATATGGTAATCTACAACAATCTGCTTCTGCTCCCTCTGAACATGTTCCCCTGAACATATGTTGCTTGGGGTAAACTGTAATGTGGTTTGTTCAGAACTACTGGGGGTTAATCTTGCCAGTTGTAGTTAACCCCTTGTAATGTACAATATGAAAATATTCTAGAATTCAACTGGAAGAGTGCAATGAATGATTTGGATTAAAACTTTCAGCAGGGCCATGTGGCTTCCACCTGCAAGTACTTTTACCTTTATACCAATCATAAGAAAAAATGAAATCTCCATAACTTTTTAACATAAATGTTTTGAACTTCGGTCTGATTCCAACCCTCTTGCAACCCCCACTGTACCACAGGAGTGAACAAATTGTGTCACATCACAGACAACTTTGGCTAAGACTATTTCAGCCCACAATATTAAAGTGGCAGCAACCATCAGCTCACAGTCTGTTCTCCAGATATTGCTTTCACTTATGGGTTCAAAAAACCTTGTCAGGTAACACACAGACCCTTTGTCATTGACGTTTACTTTTGCCCACTGCCAAACAAGACCACATTAGTATAAGCTATTGACACTGGGTGGTGGAGAAATTTAAAGGTTGTCTTTCTTGAATATAACAGTCTTACAAAGGATATAGCTACTAGATTTTTGGAGTTGTGTTGTTGATCCACAAATTTATTCTGATTTGGAATCAGGAAGGTGGGTTTTTTTTGCTAAAGAAATTTGTTTCATCCTTATTGGTTTTTTGACTCTGGATTTACATTGCAGAATAATTCTCTTTTTAGAGCCGTACAAACAATCTCACCATTACGGTTTGGTGATATACCTTTAGGAACAATTCTCATTTTAGTCAGAATCTTAAGTAAATATTACACACCCTACAGACATGAATATATTCTGCTTTGAGAAGAGGAGGCAGCAGGATAGGTAGCAATCAGGGTCACTTTAACCATAGGATCAACAATGAACTTGCAATGGGCCCTATGGTAGCAGGGGGCACACTGGGACAGTGGGGCTGTCCTGCATATTCTGTCTCAGTGGGCTGCTGTTTTTATTTTTGTGTGGTAGGGAATGACATTAAACTGTGGGGACATCTGCAGGGGGACTTTAACCCTTTAATCGCTGTCTAGCCATGGTGGTACTCTAGTTACAGAGGAACCATTAGGGCTATAAAGATGATCCTGGATTTATTTTGTAAATTAGAATCTCATCTTCAAAATTATAGTAAGATCATCATGATAGCCCTTACAGATCTAGAGCGATTCGCTGGTGAAAGCAATGTTCAGCATTGAGATCCCAATGCAGATCTCAATTCCTGACATCATTTCTAACAGCAGATTGCTCCGAATCTGTAAGGGCTATCATGATGATCTCCCATTTTTAAAATGAAGCCAAGCTCATCTTCATAGCCCTAAGAGATCCTGAGATATGGGGCTCTAAAGTATCCCCTCCCCCATCCCCCCTGCCTCAGAGAGCATTTTAAGAGCTGCGTGCAAAAGGAGGAAGGAGGGGAAAGAATCAGAGCACAGACTGCGGAGACAATGAGAATCTTCATTGTCTAAGCATAACCTGTGACCAGGGCTGCACCTCTAATGAGGCAAGCTGAGGCGACGGACTCAGACGGCACTTTGGAGGGGCCGGCAGCTGAGCCACTTTGATTTATCTGCTGCCGATCTAGTCCTGAGTATCAGCACCAGAACTGGCCACATGCTGCAGTGTGACCCGGACACTTGCTTTCCTTGAATAGGACCACGCTGCTGAGCCGCTGCCTCTTGCAACCAGGGCATGCACTTGGTAAAGAAGCCAGTCTCATACAAGGAAAGCAAGTGTCCGGATAACGCTGCAGCATGTGGCCAGTTCTGGTGCTGTGATACTCAGGACTAGATCGGCAGCAGATAAATCAATGGCAGATGCAGGGGCTGCTGATCGCTGCTTGTAAAATTTCCCGGACACACAGCAGCTTCCTGTGCCGCCCCTCCCCCTCAGCATCGGAGTGTGAGAGGAGAAGTCCCGTGCGATGTAGCTGCTTTCTTCACTGCCAGACAGAGCTGCAGATGAGTTCCCTCCCATGTCCTGGGCACCCAGCAATTCACCCAAAGGTAAGTATATATTATTGGGTAAAATATTGTCAGGATCTGGGGTTGCTAGGTGGGGTGGCATAGACACACAAGTCCAGATTCTTTAGTCCAAACCAAAGGTAGACTTTTATTTTCAATCAAAAATATAGTGCAGCAACAAAAAGAAAAGCAATACAAAAATAAATACCTGCCTGGCTAGGCTCTAACTAAACATAGAACAGGTTACCTCACCTAGAATAACAGAAATCAAAAGCCAGTAGAATCATTCAGGACACAGCTCCAAAAATATGACCTCTTTCTTTGGCTCTCCAGCCAAGCTCTGCCCACAGTCTGCTGCTGGAGCAACTTATTAAGCCTCCCTTGATGAGCAGACTCTCTGTAGCTGAGTCGCTGCTAGAACATCCCCAAAGTGTGGACTGGAGGGGGGGGGGGAATGACAGGTCCCACTACCAACCTACCTGCCATTCCTAAAATCCAGCCCAGTGACTGGAACTCTGAATTAACCCTTAGCAGACAATAGTTATCTGCTGAGAAACATTCTTTCTGGAGTTTTCTTATCTCACCCACTTTAGTAGTCTGAGTGAGATGTACACCCCCTTCATTACCTGACCAGCCATCAGCTTACATATCCCCCCCCTCTTCTCCAGACCGGAGGGATGGGCATTTATGGTCATCATACAATGCACCCTTGACAGAGCATCAGTGTTTCCCAATAATTTACCTGGCCTGTGTTTTACATCAAACGCAAAATTTTGCAGAGACAGGAACCATTGGGTAATCCTAGCATTTCTGTCCTTATTAACTTTCATCCATGTAAGGGGAGCATGGTCAGTGATCAATTTAAACTTTCCGTCCAGGAGGTAATAGCTCAGAGCATCTAGTGCCCACTTAATGGCCAAACATTCCCTATCTACAATGGTGTAGTTTTTCTCAGCGGGAGACAGCTTCCTGCTCAGGTACATTACTGGATGCTCCTCACCATTTACCACCATTTACAGCACCGCTCCTAAACCTGAATTTGAGGCATCTGTCTGCACCAAGAACTCTTTCTTAAAGTCAGGGGCTATCAGCACTGGCTGCTGGCAAAGAGCTAACTTTAGCTTCTGGAACGCCTCCTCTGCCTCTGGTGTCCAGTAGATCATCACTGACTTCCCACCTTTCTTCAGGTCAGTGAGAGGAGCTGCAATAGAGGCAAGGTTTGGCACACGGTGGTATGGCTTTGGTACATGAAGCTGCTCCACAATTTCCCCATTACTTTTTGCAACCCGATACAAGAGGTCATTATTCATAGCAAAATGTGGGAATTGGTGGTCAGCATCAGGTTCCTGAGGCACATTGTTAACAACTCTCACTGAAGGTTACATCAGATATCTAAATCTGTCTTTTTAAATGGAGACAATTTTGACTGGTATCTAAAGATGGAAATTATGATAAATATAGACAAATACAACAATTTTTCTTACTCAACTCCACGTAGTGAAATCTTATGACCTGGACGAGAAGAGCTCACACTGATGTAGATATGTAATGCACTGAGTCCCAGGAGCATTTCTGGTTTTAGCTCCGCTCCCAGCCGTTCTCTTATCACATCATTACGACTCTAAAACGATATTGCAAATATGACAATACAATGAGAATTTTCACCAGATTATAACATTTACATGGAACTTAAAGTCTGATTCGCTCAATAATAATGACTACCTGTATAAAGATATGTGCACAATAAAACAATGTAATTTAAAGGGCAAAATTTATTATTTTTTATTTTTTTTTTAAAGGTTTGCTATCTACCATGTTTCCCTGAAAAAAAGTCATCCCCTGAAAGTAAGACATGGCTGAGGTTTTGTTGAATTGCCCAATATAAGGCACCTCCCAAAAGTAAGGCATCCACAAAAAAATATTGCAGCCAGCTGAACACTGTGCCGATGTTCCATGTGCACAGGAAAGCCGACTGCAACCTCTGCTGTGATACCGTACGTTGTATGCACTGTTCCTGCTGCTGTAGGATGAGCTGGGAGATGCCTGCTGTGCATACACTATGGTAAGCATCGTATGTGGCGGGGAGTCCACTATCCCAGCTCATCCCATAGCAGCAGGAACAATGGATACAACGCACAGTATCACAGCAGAGGCAGCACCCAGCTTTACTGTGCACACAGTGCAATGCCCGCCAAATGAGGCTCTCTGGAAGCCTCGCTAAGTCCCGTCCACCAATTCCGCCACCGCGACCAACAACAGCACCAGCACCAACACCCCCTCCCCTAACCTTTTTAACTATCTACAACCGGCAGTCATGTTGGCGCTCCTCTAAGGGTCGTTGTTCCCCCACTCCAGCCTCTCCATAAGACATCCCCCGAAAATAAGACATGTCCTATCTTTAGGACCATAATTTAATATAAGACACTGTCTTATATTCGGGCAAAGACGGTATGTACACCCAAATACATTTAGCAGTGTTTTGAGCGATTTCTAACTTTCTCTGGGAGCTCCTGGTATTCTCCTCTGCATTTGTTTACATGGGTAGCTTCCTGCTTTCTTAGCCTATAACTGCATTGCAGTTCACTCAAATCTCACTTCCTCCCTCACACCCCCCGTTTCCCTAGCTAGCCCCATCTATTCAGCTAACTACCTCAGTCCCCCAAACACCTCCCACCCGATTATATTTACCCATCTTCTCGCCCTGGACTTTCGTTGGTGTCACTGTCCCCTCTTCTGCCAACACCAGGGAGCCAGAGCTGGCCCCTGAGCAATAGAATGCCAGCAGAAGCAAAGAGAAGCAGCGGGTCTACCACGTATGCACAATAGAATGCTGCTTCTCTTTTGCTCCTGATGGCGTTCTATTGCGCAGACTCTGGCTCCCTTTTGAAGGAAGCAACACCCAGCAGAAGAAGAGGATGTGAACATTGGTGAGTATGATGGAGATGGTTGAGGGGTGGGGAAGAAACTGGAGACCTCCCGGCTCTGGAAGTGGGAACAGCAGGTCAGCAGGAAATCAGAAAATGTGCCTGGGACAGTCACATGACTGCTACAGGCATATTGGTAAATATACATTTTTTTTAAGGAAGTAGTTAGAAGTTAGGCGGGGAAGGGGGTTTAGCTCAATGTTGAAGTTAAAAACACTTCAGAGTAAGTTCACACAGTGGAATTTGGAGAAGAACTTGAGATGGTCTTCCATCTCGCTTCGTCTCCAAATGATGTTCCTTTGGAACCCACAGCTTCGGCTTTCAGACATTGGTTTTCTCACTGAGTAGCCTCAGCCATGGAATCTGCAATAAAATCAAGCAGGATCTAAAAATATAAAGCAGAAGAATCTAGTCATATTTACAATTGAGAAAGGGCCTGTGTTAGTCTGGAACACATTCTGCTAAGCTGATAATAGTCAATCATCTGGCCCAGCACTATTGACCCTCGTTTTTCCTTCCTGGAGAAATTCTTATATTTGGAAACTTTTTTTTGAGGCATACTTGCATCTTGTATGTGGTGTGGGGAATCGCTCAGGTAGATGCTTGTAGCAGTGCAAGAAACAGGGACACAGACACTGGATTGCACACAAGTTCAGGCTTTATTCACTTGCAGTGCATACACGGCCTTTTTAAAGGCACAAAATAAACAAAACAAAACCCTAAACTCACTAAACATAGGAAAACTTTTCCCTGTCTATACAGAAGCCTGGCAACCAGTCTCCCACCTTGGCAACAACAGTGGGTGACACAGTACCTGCTTTGTAGATTCGGTTTGGACAGGTCAGCTCTGTTAGTGTGGTGCCACACTCCTAGTCCTCACACACAGACTAAAATCAGGCCTTGATTAGTCATCTGACCTCCCTGGTGTGGGTCTTTACCAAACAGCCTTTAGGTGCCTGGCTGGAATATACTTGTCCTCCCAGACCACACCCTTCACTCTCTCACAGTGGACATAGATTATATACTCTTTCATCAGACTGAAGCTTATTAAACCAGCAACACAGTTAGATAGGTCAGGATCAACTGACTGTAACACCTTTTTCCCTGTGGAAATTTCATGCCTCCATTGCCAAGATATTGAGTTATTTCAGAACATGTAGATGAACAATTTGGAGCTCTGAGGGCATTTCTATTGTTCCAAACTCATATATACTTGTATGTATATGTATTTAACTCTATTTAATACATTTTTTAATATATATTTTTATGATATCTCTCTGCACCATGCCATGAACATGCTTTCTTCGGTTGTTTGTCTCTATTGACAGGTGCACTCTGTTTTGGGCATATTCTCTGTTTTGGGCATATTGCCTTTTACTGATTATTTTGTCTCAACATACTATACTCTGTACTATGTTGTATTTCTAATATACAGGTGCGAAAGTGAGAACACAGGGCCAGGTTAGATTTCAGCATAACAGTGGAGTGAAGCATAGTAATTTGGAGCAAAGGAGATTCTCTAGTGCTCCAGACTACTCATTTGCTTATTCTGAAATAAATGTGGCAAAAGGTATTACTTTCAGGTGAGCCTGACCTACCTGTATATAAGTATATATAAGTCTTATTACTAATATACACCTGTATCCTCCAAATCCTTGTCAGAGTTCAGCATGGGAAGGTGAGAGGGGATCAGAGAGGAAAATCTCATTCCTCTGCCTCCCCTGCTGTTGCTCCAACTCTTGGCCACATCACCAACTCTACTTTACACTATGGACCTGCTGGTACAGTAGACTGAATACGATGATATCACACAGCTGGATGAGCTGCACACTGCACTCTGCCATACTTTTCAAAGCAAAAGTCAAAAAGAGGGACAGAATGCTATGCGTGGTGCATCAAATTTAGCCCCACCCACTTCCAATTTGACTCTGCCCAATCCCATCAATTTCTCGTTGTAACCTCACACAGTATAATGCCCATACAGTTGTCCTGACATGGTTTGCCCCCACATTATAATGTAAAATCGCCCCCCTGCCAGTTGTCCCTACAGAATAAAGTCCCTCTCCTGGTGTATAATGTCCCCCTCCAACTGCTCCCACAGTATAATGTCCTCCTCCAATTGCCCCCCTTTTAATGTGCCCCTCCAGCTGTCCCCACAGATAAATATCCCCTTCCAGTTGCTTCTCAGTTTAATGACCCCTTCTAGTCCCCCTAGTTTAATGCCCCCCCTCCAGGAGCCCCACAGCTTAATGTCCCCTCTAGTTGCAAACAAAATTGGCCACAATATGAGAAAATGGCTGTTACATATTAGAACAGGAAATACATAAAAGACAATGTCATGTGTCCAGTTTGCACACATCACGTCATAGCAACATCTGATAGTCTTCGCAATAGACAGGGGTAGGTGGACCTTACAATGCTGATGCATACTTCCCAACTGTTCCGGATTCTGGGTTCTGTTCTGCTGTCCCAGCCAGCGGGAGGACGGTCCCAGCTCTTTCAACTCATCTACATCACTATTTAACCCTTGTGTGTTTCTGGAGCTTTAGGCAGGATATGATTACATGACTTGCATTACGTCTGCAGCTCCTTGAAGCCTCCGGAAGAAGACTGCTGGGAGCAGCAAAGGAGTGAGGAGGGGTGATTGTTAGTGTTTTTTTATGTTGAACTCTAGGGGTCACTGGGTAGGGACATTAAATTGGCGTCAGCTGGAAGGGGACATTGAATTTGGGGCAACTGGGGAGGAGGACATTAAACTATGGGGTCATTGGACAGAGACTTTAGTTTTTGACTACTCACCTTCCAAACCCCATATTTTTTTTTATTTTTCCATTCTCAGTGTCATATGAGGGTTTAATGTTTGTGGGACAAATTGTTCTTCAATATACTGGGAAGCTGGAAAAAGATTCAGAAGGGGGTTATTTCTAGAAAAAGTGCATTGGTGCGACTTTCTTATGGGCTTCGTTTTTACAGCGTTCTCCCTGCAGCCAAAATTACATGTTACCTGTATATCAGTTTGGGGGATACCAAATTTATATGGTTTTATTTATATTTTAACCCCTTCACAAAAATCTAAAACTTTGCCAAAATGTTTTTTTTTTTTATTAAGAAAAAACTATGCAAGCCCACAGGCCACAAGAAAATGGCCACTTACTTACTGTTGGTTATAACCTCACATCATGCAGCAAAGGCTTCTGGGAAGTCGGGCATGTTGTTCAGGGTTGCTTGCTATAGAGGGCAGCAAGCAGAGGCACTGTCTCCCTGTTTACATCTTGGGAGACAGATTTGCATATTCTTCCCATGTTCCTTTGCAGTACAGCAACTATGGCTATAAGTCTCCACACATCTGAGAAGGTGGTCTCTCCCTCAGGAGTGACGTTATCCCCACAATCTGGTCTCTCAGCCTCTCACTCAAACCAAACCAGTTCTCTCTATGCTGCGCTGATGACGTCCAAAGAGACAGAAATGGTGCCGTCCGTAGCTGAGAAACTGATTTGGTTATAACCTCGCATCATGCAGCAAAGGCTTCTGGGAAGTCGGGCATGTTGTTCAGGGTTGCTTGCTATAGAGGGCAGCAAACAGAGGCACTGTCTCCCTGTTTACATCTTGGGAGACAGATTTGCATATTTTTCCCACATACTTACTGTGTAAGTGGCCATTTTTCTTGCGGCCATGGGCATGCGCAGTCGGCTCTGCCGGAGTCCCAAGGCCTAGAAGTTTGACCCCTAGCGCCGGAAGAAGACACTTGAAGAGGCTGTTCCTGAAGATGGAGGTGGTGCTGGAGAGTTCTCTCGCATCATTGGGGATTCCCCCAGTGCTATTTGAGGGCTGGGGCCCGCCCCCAGTGCTGCGAGAGAACTCATTTGCATACCGACGAAAACCGTGATTTCTACTGAACGGTGGAGTGGAGAAGACATCTAAAGGTAGGAGAAGAATATCCTTTCTTAAAGCTATTTCTACGTGTCAACGACAAAAAATTCGATTTTAATGGTAGAATATTGCTATTGTAGTCTAATACTCGCTGGCCAGGAGAGCTGGTGCTTTTAGTGCTGTCCAAATTTTCTTGAAATATTTTTTGTTAAAAAAATAACTAAAAAATGCACAGTGTCTGAATTGTTGCCAAATCATTAAGCTCAGTGTGCAGTAAAATGACTGGAGAAAAAAATCAGTACCGGGGACAGGCAAAAGGAGGTGGAGGAGGAAGCACTCATTCAACAATACTAACAATAAGAATTGGTATGGCAATAGCAACGCTAATTCTGGTCTTAACAGTCCCATCAGTAGCCACAGTGTTGTCATATTTCCTGAGAATAAAGGCTTTTTTGAAGGCAGTAAACCAAAAATATTAAGTTACAGTTCTGTGGGTACTTCTTCAACATGTAATTTACTATTCTCTCTTTCTATACTGTTCACCATGACTTCTTCTTTATCTTAATTTACACAGATCCCATTCTCTATTAGTCATGTGGTATTTGCTGAGAGAGAAATTCCTCATAGCCCAAGACTTCCTTTTCTTCTTCCTCCTCTATTTGATGATTTGGATGAGGCTGCCAGCGTTTTTTTGATATGTTGGTAGAGGTGGAAGATATGGGTGTTGGTGGAGGTAGTAGTGGCAGGGGGTGTTCTACTGTGGGTAGCACTGGTGGGCGCACTAGGGCGAAATCTGTTAGGAATTGTGAGGGCAACAGGAATTCCAATGCCATTTTGAAACACAAGAAAGTGAGGAATGTGATACAGCATCCAATGATGATTCATTTACAGATAAGACCTGGCATCTGACGTGCAGCCCCAACATCCAAAAGCCCTACCTGGGATAAATTGTGTAGTGGTGGCACTGGCAGATAGATTTCTGGTTTTGGCGTTACCAAATAACAAATCAATGGCAAGATACGAGATCTGCAAACAGATTCATACTGTTTGTGAAATCGTGTCACCAGGATATTTGGCAACAAGTGAGCAAGAAGACCATTCCATTCCTTCTCCCCATAATCATCTTTGTCACTAGCCCACATCCATTCCACACCGAGAACGTCACATTATCCTTTTTCTCCTCCTCCAGCCAATCATCTGGCTGGTCTGAAAATTTAACTCCCACCTGTCCAAGTTCTGGCTGTGCAGTTGCCTAGCAACTTAATGCAATCCACTGCATTTTACTAGCTGATAGCAGCATATTCTTCATAGAGAATACCTAGCCACCAATATTTCTCAAGGAAAGTTGTCCCTGCTTGATGGCCATGTGGACTTCTCCTTGTAAATGTCCATGTGGTGAAAGGTGCATGCCTCACTCAATATGTGAATCATTAATTGTGGGAAGAGGACAATACATTATCTGTCATGGTCCACTGGATCAATGTTGCTGTTCGGGCACCCATAGTAGCTACAAACTGCACAAACACAATGATCACTTTTTCAGCTGGCAAGCTAGGTAGTAGGTACTGTAATGTCCCGATACTACTCGTACCATTCCCTTTAATAGTCCTTGTAGACCGAGATGGTATGGACATTTGCATATGAAGTAAAGAGGTATCTCCCCATTCCTTCCTATATATTTAACATATATATTTATTTCACAAAACCCAGCACACATGGGGGTCTATGAATTCACCATCTTGTGGATGTTTGGTGAACTGCACCTGCCTATACTTTTCATTTCATCCTAGTGTGTCAATGTAAAGGAGTGTCCAGTATGATCAGGTGACCTTCAGAACCAATCAAGCTCCCTTGATTGGCCTGCAGGAGGAGTTGGGTTACAGCTCTCTCTGAAGAGGGTGTAAACCCTGTTGATCGGTGTGTGTGCAGAGATCTGGACATGTGGAGCAGGGTTGAACATGTTAGCCAAGCATCAGTGTACTTCTACCAGAGAGGTCTCTTCCTCTGTGCTAAAGATTCTTCTCAGAGAGTGTTTTCCTCTAAAGCCCCAAGTCTGCAAGTACTAAAGTATAACGACCTGTTATCCATACATCTGGGAACTACGCACATATCTCTCTGCAAGTAAGTCTTTGGGACAAATCTATATTTAAGGAGCCCATAACTAGTCTGACAGAATTTGAGGGTCTCCCGCTGTCAACACCCGTTTCCTCTTCTACATACGTGTACCCAGTTTGTTGAGGACTAACCCCCTGGATACAGGCCATCTTTACAAGTATATCCAAGTTAAACTAATCAAGCAACTACTAATTAAACTACCCAAAGTATTTTTGCTCCATTCTCCATCACCTGCTTAACTGGACACTACCTGCAGGGATCACAGTATTGTATGTGAAGAATTACGCCATCATCTGTACATTTGTATTACCTCGTCCTGCTAGTAAAAACAGCAATGACTACCCCCTAGACCTGGTTGTCTGTTGTCATTGTCAGGTACCATGTGGGGGTGGGTAGTCGGGGACATCAAAAAGGCTTTGTGCACATTTGGGATCAAGTGTCATTCTACAAGCTGGCCACATCTGACATACTACCCGTGACATAAATCCTGGCCCTCCTGAGTATTACAGTACACTGAAAGTGTGCCCCAAATTTATCCTTAAAGTATATCAAATGTCACTTGTTCACTGTCACTGCACTTCTTGCTAGTAAGGTGAAGCGCATATTGAGTCACAGTGTTGCAGATGCTGGAGCGTTAGTTTGCGCAGCATTATACAGTGAAAGATTACTGCATGCAGGAAATCACAGACACAATGATCACTTTTGGAAGATAGTCTAGCTTTTACAGCTGGCAGCCAGGCCAGTCACGTTGAAAGCGCACCCCATATTTTTCTTGAAATTTCTCCAATTGTCACTCCACCAATACAATATTTATGTGGCATTTTCTCCCATACAGGGAAAACTGTCAGGTTCATCCAGGATATTTCCTGCCTTACAAGTGTTGTTCTCAGGATCATAGAATCCTTTCCATTTGAGAAGCTATTTTAGCTTATTCAGCTGCCAGGAAAAACATGTCTCCTTTTAGTATTATCTTCCTTTTACTGTACTGCTGCAGATGCTGGCTTCTACTCTTAAATAGTTAGTACCACTGCCACCACTCAGACATGTCCTGTGGCCTGGTCCATCATATTATGCCCTTCTGCACTGACATACAAATTGCCACAGCTGCCTAGTGCCTACCACCAACACCACTAGCCAGGCAGACATGTCCTGCAGCCTAATCCATCATATGTGCAACACCCCCTCTGAGGGAATCCACAGAGGGGCTTTAAGTATTACAGAAATGGTTATAGCTGTAACCTCTTCCCCAACTTGATCACACAGTGCCTCCACCTGAATCTTCACCATTGTTGTGAACACCGTATTGGCTAGAGTCCTCCACCAGGGGTCGATTCGGGAGAGCCCCTATAGCCTACCTGTAGTTCCACTTTTATGAATGGCTGTAGTAAGTCAAATCAAATCACACCTAGAAGATTAACCTTTTCTTAAGATGTGTATTAATAAATGGAACCAAGGATGCAATGCATATAATACCGCACTGAACAGTGTACAAAAACATGTGTCATTTATGGTGTAAACAATATTAATTGCCTGACAATATTACCATGCTAGTCAACAAGACTCTATGAGGAGTGACTTTCAGCTTGGCATACATAAAATTACGGACGTAAAAATACAGGCGTATTTTACTATAGAACTCAATGGAAACGTCTTTTTACGGCCGTAAAAATAAGCACAAAATAAGCACAAAAAAACGCCTTGCGTTACTCCGTGTAAATGGACCCTTACATATTATGTTCTGCTGTATTGCCACATATTGCTACAACTACCACCACTCAGGGAAACACATCCACCATCACCTTCCAATATATACAACCTATAGAGTTTGAATCTTCTGCTTAGCATTCGTTTTTTTTCCATAAACATACCTGTCACATTCACTTTGACATTGCTTCATCTGTGTTTGCCTTAGGTAGCTAGAAATTAGATAGATAGGTTTCTAGGAGCCCTAATAGTATTCTACACTACCCTGTTTCCCCAAAAATAAGTCATCCCCCAAAAGTAAGACATGGCAGAGGTTTTGTTGAATTGCCTAATATAAGGCAACCCCCGAAAGTAAGACATCCCCCAATAAATAATAATCTTTCTGCATAAAGATTGTATGAAGAAAAACATTGCAACTGGCTGAACACTGTGCACGATGTTCCGTGTGCACAGGTATGCCGGCTGCTGACACCGCTGCGATACATTGTATCCACTGTTCCTGCTGCTGTAGGATGAGCTTGGAGATGCCTGCTGTACATACACAAAGCATCGTAAGCAGTGTGTGTGTGTGTGGGGGGTCCACTCTCCCAGCCCATCCCACAGCAGCAGGAACAATGGATACAATGTACGGTATTACAGAAGCGGCAGCAGCCGGCTTTCCTGTACACACGGAGGCACCACACACAGCGTTCAGCCGGCTGCAATGTTTTTCTTCATGATGTCTTTGCGCAGCAAGCACATATCAGTGTAGCACAGTGGTGGAAGCAGCACACAAAAATAAAATAAGACATCCCCTGAAAATAAGACATAGCCTGCAACATCGCTACGCTCCTGCCCTGCATGAAGCCAGCAGCGACAGGAGCGATGCTGATATTCCGGAGGGGATGGGAGGGGGGGGGGCGGAGGAGCGGAATAGCAGAATCGCTCCTGCCGCTGCGGGCTTCATGCAGGCATAGAAGCGATGACTTCTCGCCGCTGGCTTTGCATATGTAACCCCGCCCACCAATGACGCAACAAAGCCGGAAGACATAAGAATTTACAGCAGCGAAGACTAGCGAGTATGCGACGTGGGAATACCCCTTTAAGCTATAACTGGAGATGATAAAGGTATGTCTAAGTTTACTTAAACATACAGTACAGACCAAAAGTTTGAACACACCTTCTCATTCAAAGAGTTTTCTGTATTTTCATGAATATGAAAATTGTAGATTCACACTGAAGGCATCAAAACTATGAATTAACACATGTGGAATTATATACTTAACAAACAAGTGTCAAACAACTGATAATATGTCTTATATTCTAGGTTCTTCAAAGTAGCCACCTTTTGCTTTAATTACTGCTTTGCACACTCTTCTTTTCTTATTCTTATTCTTATGGTAGAGTTGGAAGGGACCTCAAGGGCCATCGGGTCCAACCCCCTGCGAGTGCAGGTCTTCCTAAATCATCCCAGCTATATGTTTATCCAGATTCCGCTTGAAGATTTCCATTGATGGAGCGCCCACCACCTCCCGTGGCAGCCTATTCCACTCTCTCACTGCCCTCACTGTCAGAAAGTTTTTCCTAATGTCTAATCTGTATCTCTTTCCCTTTAGTTTCATCCCATTGCTTCTTGTACTTCCTTGTGCTAATGAGAATAGGGTAGATCCCTCTGCACTGTGACTACCTTTCAGATATTTGTAGACTGCTATTAAATCTCCCCTCAGCCTTCTCTTCTGCAAACTAAACAATCCCAGTTCTTTTAGCCGCTCCTCATAGGACATGGTTTGCAGACCTTCCACCATTTTGGTTGCTCTTCTCTGGACTTGCTCCAATATATCGATGTCTTTCTTGAATTGAGGCGCCCAGAACTGTACACAGTATTCCAGGTGTGGTCTGACCAGGGAAGAGTACAGCGGAATAATGACCTCTCTTGATCTAGATTCAATGCTTGTCTTAATACATCCCAGAATTTTATTCGCCTTTTTTGCAGCAGCACCGCACTGTTGCCTCATGTTGAATTTGTGATCTACTATTATGCCCAAGTCCTTTTCCCCTATGCTATCACTTAGTTCTATTCCTCCCATACTATATATGTTTTTTACATTTCTGTTACCCAGATGTAGAACTTTGCATTTGTCCCTGTTAAATACCATTTTGTTCGCCTCAGCCCATTGTTCCAGTGTGTCTAAGTCCTTTTGAATACACTCTCTCTCCTCTCTAGTGTTGGCTATTCCTCCTATCTTCGTATCATTTGCAAATTTTATGAGTTCCCCAATAATTCCATCGTCCAGATCATTTATAAAGATATTAAAAAGTACTGGGCCCAGAACAGAGCCCTGCGGCACCCCGCTTTGGACTTTCTTCCAGTTCGATGTGTAGCCATTTAGTATTACTCGTTGTGCCCGATCATTAAGCCAGTTGTGAATCCACCTAACTGATTTTTTGTCAAAGCCATACTTAATCATTTTTTCAATAAGAAGGTTATGTGATACTTTATCAAATGCCTTACTGAAGTCAAGATATACTATGTCCACGGCATTCCCTTGGTCCAACCATTCAGTGATTTTGTTGCAGAAGGAAATCAGGTTAGTCTGACAAGATTTATTGGTCATAAAGCCGTGCTGGCTCTGGTTAATTAATGCCTTCCCATCCAGGTACCGAAGTAAATGTTCCTTGACAATTTGCTCAAAGATTTTTCCTGCTATCGAGGTCAGACTTACCGGCCTGTAATTTCCTGGATCGTCCCTGTTCCCCTTTTTGTAGATGGGGACAACATTTGCCCTTTTCCAATCTAAAGGGACCACTCCTGTTTCCCATGACTTACCGAAGATTATAGCAAGGGGTTCTGTTATTTCCTCTGCTATCTCTTTCAGGACTCTAGGGTGTAAATCATCTGGTCCTGGGGACTTGGTTTCCTGTAACTTGGCTAAGTGCTCTCTTACCAGACCTTTGCTTATAGTCAGCTTGGAGTTCTCCTTCCCCTCATCTCCATCACCATTAATGTCGATATTTCCATTAGTTTCTTGGGAGAAGACGGATACAAAATATGAATTTAGTAGCTCCACCTGCTGTTCCACCATGTTAACTGTTTCTCCTTTGTCATTCTTCAGGACTCCAATGGTCTCCTTCACTTTTCTTTTGCTTTTAACATATCCCCAAAATCCTTTTACCTTACTCTTTTGATGAGCTTCACAAGAGGTAGTCACCGGAAATGGTTTTCACTTCACAGGTGTGCCCTGTCAGGTTTAATAAGTAGAAGAATGGACCAGCCTTGTGGGGGACAGGCAGTAAAACCAGCGCTCACCCAAGATGGATATAGAAGACAACTTTATTTGGCACGACACGTTCCGGGCATTGGAGCCCTTTCTCAAGTGCAATATCAATCTTTAAAGATAAATAATTACAAGCATATTTGACAATAAGGTTTAAACAGTATGTGTAAATAAAATGTGTATACTAAAATGTGTGATAAATTATGTAATGAAATAAGATATAAATAATCATACAAGCTCTTGGTCTGAACAGTATTCAAGATATTCAATAATAATACCAACTTAATGGATTAAAGACCATAAGACAATTATAAATTGGTAAAAAAAATTGTACATGAATAGGTTACAAGCAATGAAAGAACCATGGCATAAAAAAATACTTAAGTCCCCTATATGACATTATGGCTAAACACAACTGCAGTCTTGTTGGTAAGCAGGATTACTACTCATAAGTTCGTCCAACATGTACCCAATGGGAAAAGTATAACAGTATAGTGGAAAAAAGTTAAACACAAAGGAATAACATATATCAACTTACCCTGCCCCAGTGGACAAAGAACTTAGCACACACTGGGCAGGTCGGGATTATATAAAGGCTAGAATACGGTGTAAGTGGCAGGAAAGGACGTCAGGCGCCAAACAGGCAGCCCGCACGCTGTCCGGCGCTGGTTTTACTGCCTGTCCTCCACAAGGCTGGTCCATTCTTCTACTCATTCAGACATCCCGGTGACGGTGACTAGCAGCTGCCCTCCGGTATTTCATTGGGCTCTTGGTTGATACGTCTACCGGTTGTTGTGTCCCACACAACTGGATCAGATGAGCAGTCACCTGTTGTCTTTTTACTATCCCTTCATATTTTGAGGGTGTTACGCTAGGAACGGCTCGGTGCCGTGTTTTCTTTCTTTTTTGCCATTTCAGGTTTAATAAGTGGGATTTCTTGCCTTATAAAATGGGGTTGGGACCATCAGTTGTGTTGTGAGGAAGTCAGGTGGATACACAGCTATAAACTGTTAGAATTTGTATTATGGCAAGAAAAAAGCAGCTAAGTAAAGAAAAAAGAGTGTCAGTCAGTCCAAAAAATTGGGAAAACTTTGAAAGTGTCCCCAAATGCAGTTGCAAAAACCATCAAGTGCTACAAAGAAACTGGCTCACATGAGGACCGCCCTAGGACAGGAAGACCAAGAGTCACCTCTGCTGCAGAGGATAAGTTCATCCGAGTCACCAGCCTCAGAAATCGCAGGTTAACAGCAGCTCAGATTAGAGACCAGGTCAATGCCACGCAGAGTTCTAGCAGCAGACACATCTCTACAACAACTGTTAAGAGGAGACTTTGTGCAGCAGGCCTTCATGGTAAAATAACTGCTAGAAAACCACTGATAAGGACAGGCAACAAGCAAAAGAGACTTGTTTGGGCTAAAGAACACAAGGAATGAACATGAGACCAGTGGAAATTTGTGCTTTGGTCTGATGAGTACAAATTTGAGATCTTTGGTTCCAACCACCTTGTCTTTGTGCGACGCAGAAAAGGTGAACGGATGGACTCTACATGCCAGTGGGGTGTGATGGTGTGGGGGTGCTTTGCTGGTGACTCTGTTGGGGATTTATTCAAAATTGAAGGCATGCTGAACCAGCGTGGCTACCGCAGCATCTTGCAACGGCATACTTATTCCATCCGGTTTGCGTTTAGTTGGACCATCATTTATTTTTCAACAGAACAATGACCCCAAACACACCTCCAGGCTGTGTAAGGGTTATTTGACCAAGAAAGAGAGTGATGGGGTACTATGCCAGATGAACTGGCCTCCACAGTCACCAGACCTGAACACAATTCAAGATGGTTTGGGGTGAACTGGACCACAGAGTGAAGGCTAAAGGGCCAACAAGTGCTAAGCATCTCTGGGAACTCCTTCAAGACTGTTGGAAGTCCATTTCAGGTGACTAACTCTTGTGAAGCTCATCAAGAGAATGCCAAGAGTGTGCAAAGCAGTAATCAAAGCAAAAGGTGGCTACTTTGAAGAACCTAGAATATAAGACATATTTTCAGTTGTTTCACACTTTTTTGTTAAGTATATAATTCCACATGAGTTAATTCATAGTTTTGATGCCTTCAGTGTGACTCTACAATTTTCACAATCATGAAAATACAGAAAACTCTTTGAGAAGGTGTGTCCAAACTTTTGGTCTGTACTGTATGTAAATACAAAAAAACCGCAATGTGCATATATGAAAAAAAATGCATATTTTGAAAATAAGTATTCAGATGTTTATGTATAATATTATATACTATCAACCAATCAAGCTACAGCTTTTTAACTACTTGTTTGAATGCATAAGCTAAATGATCTGTATGCTTACATTTTTATTATTACCTGTATGTATAGATATTCAAATGCAGCAGGGTCAGAATGGAGAATATCAGCGGGATCCTTGGGAAAGAAGCTTACTCTGAACAAGCATCTCATTCCTTGATAGTGGGTTCGATGCACAACCTTGAAAGAACAGATGCACAAGTGCAGATTAGTTTAGCTATAAATGTAAATAGCATAAATATTTAAAGTCAGCATTTTCTTTTAAATTCACTATAGAAAACATAAAAATACTAATAATTTTTTTTAATGAACTGTGTGTATGAAAGAGGAGCAAGTGTAGGACCATAACATTAGGAATAGGGCTGAGTGGCTCTTTGATGCAACTGTGACACTGTCAACTCAAATATTCAAAATTGTTTGGATTTCAACAAAATCAAAGAAATGCTGATTTGTCTCTGACTAGAACACCTATCAAAATATACAGGTGTATGCTGTGCTGCTTGCACAGTGACAAGCAGAATATTAGCATCAAGCAGAGGGATGAGAACTGCATGGCAATGCTCTTAGACCTTCATTATAAAGTGAAAATCGGGAAATTGTTTACTTCCTCCAAAAGGGAAAAGAAATTGGAATATTATCAGGATAGATATATCCTAGATCTGTGATGGCGAACCTATGGCATGCGTGCCAGAGAGGGCACGCAGAGCTCTCTATGATAGCAGACGTGCGGTTGCCCGGATCGTTCACTAACAGGGAATCCTGTACAGGATTCTCCGTTGATGAGTGATCGCTGCCTTCAGTTGTATATGCAAATGCACATACAGCTGAAAGCTGTCAGTGTAGGCTGCAGATCGCGCGACTTTGGCCTACAGTGACTGAGTTTGATATCTCCCCAGATCCAGGCACGATGACATGAGTCATCAGCGCCCGCAGACAAAAGGAGGTGGACGCCGGTGGCTCTTCATGAGTATAAGAGTGTGTGAGAGTGTGTGTCAGTGATACTGAAGATCATATAATACTGGGGAATGCATGCTGAGGAGCATATAATACTGTGTGCGTGTGGGGGGAGTACTGAGGAGCATATAATACTGTGTGTGGGAGGGGGGCATACTGAGGAGCATATAATACTGTGTGTGGGGTACTAGGGAGCATATAATACTGGGGGAATGCGTACTGAGGAGGATATAATACGGTTAGGGGGTACTGAGGAGCATATAATACTGGAGGGGGGCGTACTGAGTAGCATATAATACTGTGTGTGTGGGGGTATTGAGGAGCATAAAATAATGGGGGGGGCGTATTGATAAGCATATTTATTATTTATTTATTATGCTTACTTGTATAGCGCCAACATATTCCGCATTTACAGACATTGACAGTCACTGTCCCATATAGGGCTCACAATCTACAGTCCCTATCAGATTGTCTTTGGTGTGTGGGAGGAAACCGGAGTACCCTGAGGAAACCCACACAAACACGGGGAGAACATATAAACTCCTTGCCGATGTTGTCCCTGACAGGATTTGAACCAAGGACCCAGCGCTGCATATAATAATGTGTGTGGGTGCCACTGTGGAGCATATAATCTTGTGTTTTTTTGTTTTTTTTTTACTAAGGAACGTATAATACTGTGTGGGGAGCCTACTGTGGAGCATATAACACTGAGGGGAGGCTACTGTGGTACTGTGGAGAATATAATACTGTTTGGTGGTCCTACTGCGGAGCATATAATACCGTCTGGGTTCTCCTCACTATTTATATCAGACAGTATCTGTTTTATAGCAGATACTGCAAGTGACCCCTCGTTCACATCTGTGTTGGTGTTCTGTTCAGGGGAGTCCACATGGGGACCCCCAGAACAGAATACCGAACGCATTTGCAAGCCGTGTGCAGTGAAGCACACGGACCCCATGAACTATAATGGGGTCCGTGTGCTTGTCGCCAGATCTCTGCAGGGAACATGCAGACATGAAAGTAGTTCACAAACTACTTTCCTATCTGCATGATTCGTGCGGGCAGTGCGGCAAGTACACGGACCCCATTATAATCTATGGGGTTCGTGTGCTTTCATTACACACCGCTTGCAAATGCGTTCGGTAGTCCATTCGAGGGGTCCGGATGCAGACTTCCCGAACAGATTCCCAAAGGCAGATGTGAATGAGGGGTAACAGTTGCATGCGTACCTAGGTGTCTTTTGCCCACCCAAGTCCACCTCACGCAGGAGTTAAAGCAGCAGGATCAGCAGCCAGTACAATACCTAGAACATGATAAACCAAAAATTTTTCACCTCACAGAATCAACTAGAGCCATAACAGGCAACTGAGACCCACTGGCTGAACCAGTAGGTAGAGTTATACATAGAATTCACCTATAGTCCAACAGTTGATGCTTCTTGCTACTCCTAAACAGCTACCACCACTGCCAGACATGTCCTGCAGCCTGGTCCATTGTATCTTTCCATACCATACTGCCACTCATGTTGCCAGCACTACTAACACTCAGACATGTCTGTGGCCTGGTTCATCCCATCCCACTATACAAAACCATTTCCTTTTTCAATATAACAAATGCGTGTCTAAGAAAAAAACTTGGAGTTTATATCCACTGATTACTATCCATTTTTCATAGACATACATATCACTTTCATTTTGACATAACTTTGGCTGTGTTTGCCTTAGACAACTAGAAACTGGGATACATAGGTTCCTAGGAGTCCTGAGAGTGTTCTACACTTTGTTGTAAACTAATTTAATTTGTGGTTCGTACCAAATTTGTTCGACTTGAAACAAATCTGGTTTGCCGATTTCTATTCAGTAGGGTTTTTGTGACTGTTATGCCACATTTGCAGCAACCTGTGAGTTGCAATGTGACCCCAAATGTTTCTATTATGCTGTGGTATAGCCTAATGAAAGTGCATTCTTCATTCGCTCAATGGTGTTGTGGCCAAGATCCCTTTGTAGTCCTAGCCTAGAAGGATTGATTTCAGAATTTACTTAATTGAACTTCATGCCTGGATCGATACTCTTGGCATCAAGAGTCCCTGCTTCCTAGAAACATACTGTCTGGTACCATTTACAGTATGGGGCAGGATGTTTCTGGGAGTCATTGCATGAAGTTCAGATTAGGAAATATGGGGAATACACGGACTGAGTCTGAGTTTCACAGGTGAAACTCGGTCGCATGAATTTAGTATTGGAAACTTGAGCCCAGTTCACATCTGTGTTCGGGTTTCGGTTTGAGGAGTCCTCTTGGGGAGGCCCCGAATGGAAACCTATACTCATTAAAAAGCGGTTACCTTCAGGAAACCTGCGGACCCCAGTGCTGCTTGCAGGACTTTTCTCATGGCATGTTTCATGTGGAAACCACACGGACCCCATTATAGTTTATGCAGTCTGCGGGTTTCCCAGGTAACTGCTTTTTAATACATATAGGTTTCCATTCAGGGGTCCCCAAGTGGACTCCCCAAGTGGTAACCCGAACACAGATGTGAATAGGGCCTTAGCGCCAAATTGTGAGGGATAGACAAGCGTCAGGGCCTCTATAAATGGGTAGGTCTTGTAGGGTACTCTCCATATGCAGAGGTTATTATCTACAAAAAGTGGCCCAAACTGTTGAATCGATGACAGGGTCATTAACACGCAAGTCTCACTGGTGAGCCTGAAGAGCCAATCTATTATACAACCAAAGAGGAGCTGCTATATAGCACATATTGCTGAAAAACTTAATGTTGGCTGTAAAAGAAAAGTGTAACAACATACAGTGGAGAACATCAGAACGGTCATATTGTCTGTACTGAACTCTGTCTAAAGTGCCTTAAATGGGCATATGAGCTTCAGCAATTTACAAAAGGTGATCTGATTTAATTCATCTTATTTTCTTTTACATCATTTGGATGTGGTGATGATGGTGCATCTTTTGCAATTCTGATTCATGACCTTACTGCCCAACTCACAGGACTTTAAAAAATCTGCTATTAATGACTTGGAGCCAGGTATCACAGTATATCTTCAATACCAATACTTTTTATCCTAGCTTTTTTTGTCCTCCATCTGAATAACATTTCACTCAAGACATGCAAACTTTCATTATTCAAACATTTGGTCAATGCCAGGCCATGTACAGTATACCTGCAAGGTGGAAATGGCAGTCTCCCTCACTCAGACTGTGGGTGTAAGACATCTGATGTAAGGAAGACCTGAATTCTCAGCTACATGGCTAGTACATAAATCTACACAGGATCTTCATGCCTTCATGTAGTAAATGAAGAGGTAGAGATCCTGATCGGAGGACTGAAGGGCTTTACTCCCCCTTCTCTCACTTCCCACCAATGAGAAGGGGTGAGGAAAGCCCAGAGACAGAGCTCATTATTACAGCACAAGGATCCTGCCTGGACCCTGCTCTTGCTGTCTGCAGCCTGCAAAGGACAGGAGGTGAAAGTAAGAAAGAAAAATCAACAGGTGCATTCTGGAGTTAATATTCCTATTAATATCAGGCTTTTGGTGTTATTAATTTAGTTTTAGAAACTCCATGTAACTCACATTAATAGCAGTTAAAGAGGACCTTTCACCACCTGGGGCACATGCGGTGTAATACACCGCTAGAAAGCCAACAGGGCGCTGAATTCAGTGCACTATCGGCTTTCACGTTCTGTGCCCCCGGTGAAGAGCTGTGAGTGCTGGTACCGTAGAGAGGGGGCGTTGCTTACCGCCCAGCAATGATGCTGAGCGGTGAGGAATGCCCACGCAATACTCTTCTGTGAACGAGTACTATCAAGGGCGGAGGGAGGCATTCCTCACCACTCTCACAGTACAGCGCAATAGACGCTGCTGTGAGGAAGGGCGTTCCTGATTGACTGTCAGAAATGCCCTTTTGACAGTGAAGAGCTTCGGTTCCCGGGGGCACAGAACGTGAAAGCTGAATTCAGCTCACTGTTGGCTTTCTAGCGATGTATTACACCGCATGTGCCCCAGAAGGTGAGAGGTCATCTTTAACCCCATAATGTCCCTCACATTAACCCCTGTGTACTTCACATAAGGGTTACTAATATATAAGAAATATGAGGGTACTAATAAAGACCACAATAATGAAGATACTTATCTCCATGTGTCTCACAAATCAGTAACCCTTATGTAAAGCACACAGGGGTTAATGTAAGGGACATGATAGGGTTAACTGTACATGGAGTTACTAAACTGTAATGCACATGACCATACTTTTTTATCCACAACTGTGGATAAAAGTACGCACCTATATATTTAAATTGACTCATATATACAGCCATTCTTTTTGCGGCTATGTGTCTAAGCCAAATTGAAGAGCTGCAAATTATGAAGCAGGTCCTATCTTTGTCCTATATCTGTCTGCATTTGTGGCCCTGTCAATTTATATGTAATGTATAGGTCAGTGAAAACCACATCCGTTAAGTTTGTGTGCAGGAGGCCTAAGGCTGAGGCCCCACATTGCGGAAATGCTGCGTTTTTGTTGCAGAATTTTTTTTCCAGCCAAAGCCAAGAATATCTACAAAAGGAATATGACATATAAAGAAAGTTCTTATACTTCTACCTTCTGCTCAGTCTATTCCTGGCTTAGGCTCAGAAAAATGCAGCAAAATATGCAACGAAAAAGCTGCGTTTCCGCAACATGGGGCTTCAGTCTTAGGCAGTCTCTTTGGGGTAAGTGTGGCACAGGAATTAAAAATGGCTGAAATTAATCTACGTTTTCCTTACAGAAAAGTGAAAGTACCGGCAGCCGGGGAATGGATGGTTCTCAGTCATATACATGTACAATTGCGTTTTACACATGTACTTAAATTGCTTCTAATGGAAAAGTACAGATGTATCAAGGCAAATAGTGGCAAACGTATGTGGCTGGAAGCATGACAGCATGACAGTACCCCTATGTTTGTGCTATATGACTTTAGTGTAGGTGTCGTCAGCCTTACAATTGTTGCTCAGCACTCCGAGGACCGAATCTGTGATTTTTTTCAATTTAAATCTTCACGCCAAACAAAAAAGGTTGCCAGTTCTAGACTATAACGGGGTCCACCAGGTTTCCACCCGGAAAGGGCAAAAAAGTGCAGAGAGAAAAGCGCTTCTTCCAGGACTTTTCTCTCCGCATTTTTAAAGTGAAATGGGGAATGGAGTTCCCAGGTGGAGACCGCGCCTCGGTGTGAACATAGCCTTAATCATTATAAATCTACATGGACTAGTACTATCAAGGGTGGAGGGGGGCACTCCTCACCGCTCTCACAGTACAGCGCAACAGACGCTGATGTGAGGAAGAGCCTTCCTGATTGACTGTTACCACACACGTTTTTCCACACAGGAAGTCAGAAACGTCCATCATAGCTTCTATCCCTTTTTTTATAATAAAGAAGAGCTTATAGTCCATGTCCACATTGGAGACAATTTATTAAAACTGGCAATCCTTCTACCAGTCTTAATTCAATCCTCACAACTCACTGTACTTACTAAGATATTTTGGCCTCTTGGAATTTTTAGCCCGCTCTGCCCACTGTCTAAAAATGTGGTGAACGGGGTGCAGAGGCTGAGATGCGCCATAGTGTGCCAAAAATTCAGCAAGCTGAGGTGCATTTTTGGACAATTTCTAGGTGCCTTAGTAAATGTGGCCCATTGTGTTCACAGCAGACAGAGATAGTACTGTCTCTAGCTGACCAAGTGTTGCTTGGCCAGCTAGAGATGGTACTGTCTGTGTGATGTGCTGAGGCATCATGGGAATGATGGCAACACAATCAGAAACAGAAAATCTATAAATCAAGGAGGATATTTTAGAATTAGAACAAAAGCTACAGTTTAAGAAATAGGTTTGGTATATATACAAAAAACAAACAAACTGTACTACAAGCGACAAGTTCTAGCCCCACCCTGGCAATACAACATGTGTTTCCTATGAAAATGTACCATAAGGGAAAGGCAAAACTATTTTTTTAAATGTTTTAGTAGCACTTTGAGTTACTAAAAAAAATATGAAAAATGTGAAAAACAGACATATTTCACCTCCTTTTTTGTTAATATTTTTGCAGATATTACATAAAATAATATATATATAAGGCCACAGCTTACTATTCCTTCACTCATCTTAGTGAACAACCTTGGGAGTGCCACGACTGCAACTTACAGTTGAATAGTGTTTGACTTTTGCAACTTGAAGTTGGGGTTACAATATAACTCCATTCGATAAGATGAGTGAAGGAAATGCCAGGTGAACTGGCAATCTTTGTTATTGTGACAGTAGTTATGACCAAAATCGTACTGTGGCTCCAGCCTTAAGTCTTAACTCTTTGTAGTTAACAAGTAGGTTGCAGACAGCTGCAAATAAATGACAGCTCAGAATGTATGCTGTGTATGAGAAAAAATATCCTTGTACTGTGTTAGCCATCCTGACCATCCTGATGAAGAGACCTCTATAGAGTCTCGAAAGCTCGATATGTCATCAAAAAACTTTTTAAGTTAGCCATTAAAAAAGGTATAAACTACTGAGGACTTCTCTCAAAAAATTTCTTTCATTTGCTGTGTATGAGTGCTTTAAATATTATTGGTGGATATTAACTTTATCAGGGGCAGCATATCATGTTCAGCAAAGGCTAGCCAGCTAGAAGTCAACAATATATGCAAGCACAAGCATTAAAAATGTAATCTACTCCCAGTTCTCACATGAGCTAGTGGTTGCTTGTCTTGAAGCAATAAATATTTCTGGGTTTGATCTGATGCAGTATACTCAAGAACAAGAGAAAAATGATCACGGTGACGAAGGGAAAGTCGATCCTGAAGGGTGACCATGACATCCTGTAAAGAAAAAAACTGGATCAGAAACAGTCATAGGCACAGTGGGGAAATTTATGACACCCGATATGCTGTTTTTGTAGTTAAAAAAAAGTCACAATTTATGAATTGTTGAGGTTTTATGTTGAGAAATTTGCAACATTTAGCATATTCCACTTCTGGCAGCGCTTTTGACATGGAGCTGCTAGGACTCTACAGATGTATAGTAGTTTATGCCAGAAGTCTGGTATACATTGTAGCATAAAGGCAGTTTTAGTAAATAGGCCTATTTTTGAAATTTTTGCAGTTATTTATATGGAAAAGAAATACTTATACTTGTTGCACAGTTTTCAGAATTCTAGAAATCTTGCCTTTACTGTGGTTCTTCCATCAAAGGTAAACGATTTGATTTGTCCATTCTCCAAAAAGACTTTCAGTACATTAGGTATGAGCAGAAGAGGGGGGGAATCTTTCATTTTCAACATGTCCTAATCAAAAAAACAAAACAAAAAGGAGACCATATTAAAAACCTGCTAAAATAATATTATTATCTAATATTTACTAAATCTATTTACAATATTGCTAAAAATATTGTAATCATTGAAATATGTTGGTTAAGGGTTGACATGGTTATAACAATGGGAGTGAGCTGTGAAGCAGTCAGGTGACGAATGACTGTAATGTCACCAGCCTGTGAAAGCTGATCTAAGGGATTACTGAATGTTGGACCTCCACTTATCAAATATTGATTCAAAGGATAGGTTATCATATTTAACCCCTACCCACTGCAGGCGTTTTTGGATTTTCTTTTTTGGGTCCCTTCCTTCCAAACCCCATAATTTTTTATTTTTTTCCATTCACAGAGCCATATGGTGCTTAATATTTGCAGGACAAAGTGTACTTCTTAAGGCTGTATTCACACTGAGTAATGCTGGCGTTTTTTGGGCTTATTTTTGCACATAGCGCCGCGTTAACGCCGCTTAGCGCCGCATTAACGCCGCGTATACGCCGCGTTAACGCCGGTCAACGCCACCGCAAAATAGCACCGCGTTAACGCCACGTATGTTCACACTGAGTTTTTTACAGGGTGATTTTGAAGCGGAATTCTCAAAATCCACCTCAAAAAATACCTCTCAATGATTTCAATGGGAGTCAGTAGCAGTTTTTTTCTTCCAGCTGATTTTTTCAGCTAGAGGAAAAAAAAATTCAGTGACATGACCTATCTTCAGGCAGATTCTGCCTTGAAAAACCCATTGAAATCAAAGGGAGGTGGAAAAAAGTCACTTTTTTCCCCAAAAAAACTGCTTCAAGATGCGCAAGCGTTTTTAAAACGGAAGCTTCCAGGTGCATACAGTGTGCTGGAGAAAAAAAACTGCTGCAATAAAGCAGAAACCACAACAAATAAAAACAGCATCATGTAAAAAGCATATTTTTTCAGCTTGCAAAAAACTCTAAATTATATACCGTATACAAATGCAACAAGGCACAATGAAGGTGAATTCACAATGGAGAGAAAAAACTATATCAACAGACAGAATCACCAAAAAATCAGCAAGGCACAATGAAGGTGAATTCACAATGGAGAGAAAAAACTATATCAACAGACAGCATCACCAAAAAAAATTTAAAAAATGTATAATTTTATTAGGAATCAAAAGATAAAATCTTCACAATACAAAGAGACAATTATAACAAGGATACCAATCTCATCAATCTTACAGGCATCCCATGGTTTCTCCAATTGTGTGAGACAACAAAAGTCACACTTCAAGCTCCTGGCGAGGTGGCACCGTACCCCGGTTTGGCTACATTTTCACAAACTAGCATCAGAAAAAGAAAACAGAAAAAGGTACCGCCCTCCACATCTGGTGGTCATGCCCTAAGATAAAAGGCTACTGGTTTCAAATAACACAACAAATTCAGCGTATTACCTCTTCCACCCTAGTCTACCCTCCTGCTTTGATTCTTCTCTTGTGCCCTACATCCTACTACACTCCCAATAAATCATGGAGAGATGCATCTGCGTGTGGTAGGTTTCTCCATGATTTAGTTTTACATCGGTACTCTTTTACTGGACTTGGTTGTATTTATTATCTAGCATTGTCATTACATGTTATGGCTGATCTTTCATTATGATTCAACTTTGGTTCTGTTGACATTGTACTACTTACAGCTTTTTAGATATTACTGTTGTTCTTACATTCAGTCCTACATATTTATACTATTATTCACATTGACCTCCCACATGCTTTCTCTTGCAAAAAACTCTGTGTGAACAAATTTTTTTCCAGGCAAAAAAACTTTTTTATTTTTTTAAAAGGTCTGTTAGTGCTGCTAATGGGTTAATAAGGGCACCCAAATTCCTTTAGTAGTGTTTTGATTGATTTCTGTGATTACCTTGGATCTCCTGGCACCCTCTGCATTTATTTACATGGTGTAGCTTCCTGCTGTCTTAGCTAATGCTCTTTCCCCCCTTCTTCTCTCACACCCCCTCCCTGTCTCCCTAGATATCTCGCCCGCTACTGGCCCTTCCCAACTAACTCAGCTCATTCGTCCATCCCATCATACTTGCATCTCTTTCTCTCCAAACTTCCCTTCTTGGACGTGTCCTCCTCTTGTTTGATTCTGCTGACGCATGCGCATGCCGGAGGTGACTCTGACACCTGCGCAATAAAGATGGCAACCCCTGTTGACGAGGAGTGCCATCTCTACTGCGAATGTGTCCGAGGCATCTCTGGCCTGGGTTTACCCCGGCAGAGTTAAAGAAGAGGAGAAGCCATCCAAGAAGGGAGGTCACGTAAGTATGATAGGGTGGAGGGTGGGGAATATCGGTGATGTTCCGTGGCTTCCGTTGAGTGGCTACAAAAGCATTGTAAGGGCTAGTTCACACGTGAGTATAAGGGGAGGTTTTTGACAGCAGATTTCGCGTCCAAAACCTCCCCTTATAATGGTGGTCTATGGAGACCGCCGGGCTTCTTTTCTCCGCTAGCGGCGGGCTGCTGCTAGCGGAGAAAAGAAGCGACATGCTCTTTCTTCAGGCGGAAGCCGCGCGGGCTGCGCCGCACGGCTTCCGCCCGGCTGCAGCACCCTCCATGTTGGCTCATTCATTTGAGCCGACAGCGGAGGTGAAAGCCGCGACCGCGATGGTCGCGGCGGGTGAGTTTTGACAAGAGAGAGACGCGGCTCGCCGCGTCTCTCTCTGTGTCAAAACCCGCGCGGGCAGTTCACGTGTGAACTAGCCCTAAAATAAGAAGGAAGCACTTGAACGTTGCCCTTCTGTTAAATCCACTCCTGACTTTGGCTAAAAAAAACCAGCATCAAAATCTGCAACGAAAAACACTGGGCCATAGTCTAGATCTGTAAGTGTCAGTGGAGAAGCGGCTATTAAAAAGGCTGTTCAGGCACCACTAATCATGTTTTAAAAGCTCCCCCTGTTTTTTAAATAATACCCTAAAAATGATTATTAAAATCATACTTACCTGTGCACGGTGGGCGGTTCATGCACTGGTGGACGTCATCTTGCTGGCACGCCTTCTTCCACGCTCACAAACTTCTTCGTTCCAGAAGAAAAGAAGATGGAGGCAGGGAAGAGCGAGCCCAGGAGGACGTCGCTGGAAGAAGACACAGAGAAAGGCGTGCCAGCAAGATGATGTCCACCAGTGCAGGAACCACCCACCGTGCACAGGTAAGTATGATTTTAATAATCATTTTTAGGGTATTATTTAAAAAACAGGGGGAGCTTTTAAAACAGGATTAGCTGTGCCTGAATAGCCTTTTTAAAGGCTATTCAGGCATATGTGGGGCTCATACGGCATAATTTTGCTGATAGAGCCCCTTTAACAATATTACAATGTAAGGTTCTCCCCATGGTCTGCATGAACAATTGCATAGGTAGGCAGGGAAGACATTCAGCTTCTGATCACATTCCACGTGTGATTTGCATCATCTTAGCGCAGAGACATAAAATGGCTCTTTTTAAACTGTTCCAAATTTAAATTGCATTGTATATGGTGATGAATGTTCTGAATAGAGTGTCACTTTGGCTTCACCACAAAGTAATTACTTTAGAAAATTCCTGGAAGTCACATTGCCCAATAACTCTTAGGGTCCATTCACATGAAGTAAACACGCGCTCAGGGAGCCTTCACACGGACTAAACGATCCGCTCATTCTGAACGTAAACTCGTTCAGAGTGAGCGGCGATAAAACAGATCCCATTGATTTCTATGGGTGCTGGCATGCGCGCGCTCCCCATACAAATCAATGGGAGGCTTTTTTACCTATTGCTTTCAATGTGATTTTTTTTTTCTTTTTAATTGTACGGTCGAATGTGCTGAAAAGTCTCAATGATTAAAGGCCTAAGCAATGAAAATGAGAGACTATTTCTCAGCATGCAGACTGCTCCGTTTTCATTGCTTGCATCTGCCACAGCATTTAATAAAACCATTATAGTCACCTTTGCCTCTGCTTGTGTTTTATATATGGTTTCTTTAAAGATGATGTCAGGGGAAGGATCCTCAGGGATCAAAGTGTACATAAACACTTTAACCAACTGATGAGGCCTCCCATAACACTATCTTAACCACTTCCGGACCGCCCATAGACTATATACGTCTGGGAAGTGGTTGCCTAGTTCTGACAGGACGTACCTGTACGTCCAGTGAGAACACAGCAGCTGCACAGAGATCGTGCAGCTGCTTTCAATGGGAGCCAGCTGTAACTTCAGCCAGAGCTCCCAGAGAGAAGACAGGGAAGATTTATTCCCTTCCCTGCCTTCTCGATTGCTGTATATACAGCGCTCAATGAACGCTGTATACACAGCTATGGACGCTGCCATAATTCAGCTGCCCTCTGACCCGGCGGACACGTGATCCACCAGGAGCAGAGTCTTGCAAAAGCTGCTGGGTCCTACAGGACCCCAGATCAGCTCAGTAAGCTGTATATACAGCGTGCAGAAGGCTGTATTTCTCCTGCAACTGGGGTTAAATGTAGCAGCCCCAGTTATAGGAGAAATCAGCCTCCAGTACAAAAAAATAAGTGATCAGATGTCCCCAAAGGTCTCTTATCACCATATGGGGACACAATCTGGAAAAAAAAATAAAATAAAAATATAATAAAAAAGTTTTTTTAAAAAGTAAATAAAATAATAAAAAATAAATAAATAATACGCTAATAAAACGCCGTTATTAAAGGTTATAGCCCCACCCCCGACGACACCATACAAAATAAAAATCACCATAATAGAGAGGAGAAACTATATTATAAAGTTTTTAGTGACACTTTGTGTTATTAAATAAAAAAAATAATAATAAATTGAAAACCAGACACAATTTCCCTCCTATTTTGTTTATATTTTCCTGGATATAAAAAAAATTAAAACACATTCGAAAATAAAGATAACATAAAAATAAAGCCCTACGTGTCCCCGAAAAAAGACGCAAAAATTAGTTGACTGAGAAATACGAGAAAAATGTTACAGCCCTCAAAACCGCACATACAAAATAAACCTAAAATGTGTCAGGTCCTGGACCACAAATTGGCCCGGTACTGAAGTCATTAAAGAAACCAGTAGTCACCTTTGCCGATGCTTCTCCTTGTTTGTTTGATAATGAAAACAAAATGCTAATTTATTTTTAATAAAATAACTTCTCTTTACTTTTTTTTATTGTGTATCCTCACAGTTGTTTTGTATTTTCTGAGCATGCTAAATAAAACAGAGTCTTCATGCACATTAGTGGGCATGGACAACCTAACATAGAAGATCCTCATACTGAGCTGGCCTCATTACTAAACAAGATCAACCAGGATAATCAGGGATGGAAACAGCCATCAGATCTTACTATATTATAAAGTTTTTCAGTGACACTTTGTGTTATTAAATTAAAAAAAAATAATAAATTGAAAACCAGACACAATTTCCCTCCTATTTTTTTTATATTTTCCTGGATATAAAAAAAAATTAAAACACATTTGAAAAAAAAATAATATAGTTTTTCCTCTCCGTTATGGTAATTTTTATTTTGTATGGTGTCGTTGGGGGTGGGGCTATAATAACCCAGTAGCTGTATACACAGCGATCGAGATAGCAGGGAAGGGAATAAATCTTCCCTGCTATCTCTCTGAGAGCTCCGGCTGAAGTTACAGCCGGCTCCCATTGAAATCAGCTGCACGATCTCTGTGCAGCTGCTGTGTTCTGACTGGACGAACTGGTATGTCCTGTTAGAACTAGACAACCACTTCCCGGACGTATATAGTCTATGGGCGGTCCGGAAGTGGTTAAGTGGGTGATGCTTCACTGGTTCTGATGCAGATGGAATTACTAGCTCACACCATTCCTGCTCTAGCCTCCACCATTGGTGCTGTTAGGGTCCATTAACACAGAGCAAAATGGTGAGGAATTTGGTGTGGAATTTCAGTGCTGGAAAAAAGCCTCCCATTCTGCTAGCTGAAAAAGGAACCCATTGAAGTCAATGGAGGTCTTTTATTTCAGTGCTGAAATTCCACACCAAATTCTTCAACATTTTACTCCATGTGAATGGACCCTTAGTTTTAGCTTCTGATATTCTAATTAGGCTTTCTGCAGTCAGGTGGTCAGTCCTCTTTGACAGGGGCGTAACTACCAGGGTAGCAGCGGTAGCAGCTGCCACAGGGCCAGGGACATTAGGGGCTTGGCGACAGCTGCTACCGCTGCATTTTTTTTCTTAATAGGCCATTACCGGAGTTACTCCAGCCGGTAACGGCCCTATTTACTTTCTTTTCAGACCCCCTAGTATAATGATCGGAGGCCCAGGAGAGGTAAGTGAACATAAAACACACTGTTATTTACCTCTTCCAGCTCCAGTCAGGCTTCGGGCCTCCTTCTGTGATGTCCCTGACGTCACATGACCCGGGCCTGCGTCCCGGGTCATGTGACGTCCTGGATGTCATTGAAGATGGCCGACACCACCGAGGAATGCAGCGGATCCGGGGATAGGTAAGTAACAGAGGTTTTTTATGTTGGTATCCCCCCCTCGGTCTCCGATTATTTATACTCTGGGGTCTGAAAGATCCCAGAGTATAATATTTGCTCATGGGTGTTCACTACGGGGCACTGCCATTCCTAGTTATGCCACTGCTCTTTGAGGAATGTACAACTTGTTTCCATTCCGCCATTATGCATCTTTTCTATATCCCCATAATAATTGTGTTCTGATGGTTGGGGAACTAACAAAAAACACAATATAAAAATTCTGCAAACTATACAAGTCATGTGTAAATTAAAACAACTGATACTTTAGACCCATAAAAAATGTATAACTTACTGCATCTGTATCTCCCACAGTCACAAGTTCAGAAAATCGTACTCTTCCTGGGTTGGAGCGTAGTTTCTCCTTCTTAGCTGCACTTATAAACGCAGATTTTGGAGACTACAAGAAAAAGAAATGCCTATGCCTTACACAGTTGTAGGGAACATGGTTAAAAGAGAATAAATTATACACTTGTTTTACGTTGAAATAGCTGGATGGACATTGAGTAGCAAGAAGAGTCATGGTGGGGCATTTATCATTGTTCTTATTGTTCTGTCCCTTTTTTAAGTTTTATTTTGTGTGGGAAAGTTATCATTGTGCCTGTATTAAAGACTTTTACATAAGGCTCATAACTTTTCTTTTTTTTTTTTTTTTTTTTTTTTTTTAGTAAAGTGAATGTGGTTTATCTGTAGTAGCCTTTTATGATGAATTTATGATGTGCCGTTTTTGTAATAAAAGACGTAAGAAGGTGGAATAAAAACCTACAACATTAGAATTACAATTTCCAGGTGGATTTTAAGCAAAATTTATGGCACAATTTCCCTTTTTAGAAAATTAAGCATAAGGCATCAAAACAAACACACCAAAAAAAGGCACAAAAAAGCAGCAAATGATAAATAATCCCAAATATTTCTTTCTATTATAGGTATTATGTATTACAGGGCCGCACCTCTTATGAGGCGAGGGGAGGCAGCCGCTTCAGGTGGCACTCTCGGACGGGGCGGCAGCCGCAGGGCTTTTTTTTTTTTTTACCTAAACTTTATTAAAGTTAAAGGACCTGTGTTGATGTCATCACCTGTGATGATGTCATCAAAGGTCCTTTAAAGACTTGCAATTCTGCATCTATCTAGGACCTAGATAGATGCCGAATTTCAAATCAGCTAAAGAACCTGTGATGACATTATCACAGGTCCTTTAGTTCACTAGGCTATCATCAGACTTGTCAGTGGGCGGAGCCACGTGGGACAGTGTGCTGAACCTTTCTATAACTATATCTTCAATATGCTACAGATATTGGGGCTGATTTATTAATGCATTATCTGTGTTTGTGCTGTGGCAAAATGAATGAATTGACCTTAGATTTCACTATACTCTGGGCCAGCCCTTGCAGGTCCCCTGTCAGTAGAATACTTTCCCTATTAATATAGGGAAAGTATATGATGGAAGGACACTGTGTACCTGCAGCATCAGCTAATAGACAGCAGCCAGCGCTGGAGCTGCAGCTATTGATCGAGGAAGCTCTATTCAGCGCTCTCAGGACGCTTTATCCCTCCCCCTTCTCTGACTGCTCCAGGAGGCGGGGCTTATCGCTATACAGAAGATTGGACCCCTTCTGATCTCCTGCCATCTGCATAGTGCACAGAAGAGAAGGAGGAATGGAATGCTCAGCAAAGTGAAAGTAAAGAAAAGAAAACACAGGTACTTGCTTGCATCACTATGCCTATTAATGTCAGGCATTTGGGATTATTAATTTAGTTTTAGTAACTCCATGTGCCTCACATTAATAGCAATTAACCCCCTCATGCCCTCACATTAACCCTTGTATGCTTCACATTAGGGTTACTAGTATGTGAGATATATGGGGTGTGAGAGAGTGAAGAGTGTGGTCTGGGAAGACAGGTACATTCCAGCCAGGCACCTCAAGGGTGTATGGTAAAGACCCAAACCAGGGAGGTCAGCTGACTATTCAAGGCCTGATAATAGTCTGTGTGTGAGGACTGGGAAGTATGGCACCACACTGACAGAGCTGACCTGTCAAGACCAAATCTACAGAGCAGGTACTGTGCCACCCATTGTTGTTGCCAAGGTGGGAGTCTGGTAGCAAGGCTCCTGTATAGACAGGGAAAAGTTTGTTTGTGTTTAGTTTAGTTCTCAGCCGAGAAGGGTTTTTGTTTTGTTTATTTGTGCCTTTGCAAAGGCAATTAATGCACTGCAAGTGAATAAAAGCCTGAACTTGTGTGCAACCCAGTGTCTTTGTCCCTGTTTCCTGCACTGCTACCGAGCATCTACCTGAGCGGTTCCCCACATATGGTGCTTCAGATGCGGGCATAAGTGCAGTGAGACATACACAAGCTGAAATAGAAAGCCACAGCTATGGAGGAGATTGTGAAACAGCTGATACTGGCTAATCAGCAGCAGCAAGAGACTTACAAGCTGTTACCGCAGAGGCATGCAGAGGCCTGTCAGCAGCAGCAGCAAGCTAATGCAGCACAACAGGATACCAACCAACTTTTGGCCAAGCAGATGTCCATGTTGCTTGCTGTTCAGCAAAAGGCCGACCCAGCAAAGCCAGAGTGGGATGCTAGGAAAGAGGTCCGTAAAGCATTGACCAAGATGACGTCAGAGGCCTATCTGTCTGGGTTTGAAAGAGTGGCCACCCATGAGAGGCTTCCACCGCAGCTCTGGCCAGAGGTGTTGGCTCCTTTCTTATTTGCTGAGCCCCAGCAAGCGTATTTTGGCCTGAGTGAACAGGATGCATTGATTACCAGCGCGTGAAGGCAGAGATCCTTGCCCGACTGGGTGTGGATCAGAATGTCCGGGCTCAAAGAGTCCATGATTGGGAATACCAGGAGGCGTTACCACCAAGGGCACAAATGCACCACCTTGTACAACTTGTCCGTAAGTGGCTCCAGCCAGAGACATTGACCCCAGCGCAGATTGTGGAGCGGGTCGTCATGGACCGGTACCTGAGATCTCTACCGGGTAAGATCCAGCAGTGGGTGGGGCATGGAGACCCGAGTAGCGCCAATGCATTGGTGGGGTTGATGGAGCGATACTTGGCTACACAGTCCCTTAAGAAGGAGCGGCCCCAGATCCCACAAGCTCCGAAGGTCCAGAGGGCCAAAATAACTCGGGCTCCCCAGGATAAGGTAGTGACACAGGGGAGAAGGACTGTCATTTGCTGGGAGTGCCAGGAGCTGGGCCATATTCCAATCGAATACCACGCGGCAAACGCAGTAAAAATTCGTATCCCCTCCCACCTTCCTTGGCGCTTTTTTGCACCAATAACTGTGCAGGGGAGGTGGGACAGGAACTACGACAACGGAGGCAGTTAAAAAAATTGAAAAAAACCATTGGCTGCTGAAAACATGTGACCTCCCATTTATAAGAACGGCTGCCGCCCAATTCGCAATTTTTGCGATCAGAGATAGGGAGAGAAAGACATCTGCTGAGGGCTAGATAGCGATTAGCTTCAGATAGGCAGGGTAGAACTAAAGAAGAAAACCAACAGCTCTTCTCAGAGCTATTCACTGTAGGGACATCAGTCCAGCTTTCCCTGGACAGTGGAAAACAGGGATACAGAACAGTTACAAGTTCATATATAGCAGAGAAACAGCTTTTGGCTGTCCGCACACAGAATAGCCAGAATCCACAGCAGTGACTAGTTCATATAGAGCTGAAAAAAGCCTTTAATTTTTTGGGGGCCAGAAAAAAATGCAGCAGTCCACTGCATTTACACATTTACAAGTTCATATAGCTGATAAAAACCTTGAATTTTGTTGTTTCTTGAAAAATTGCAGCAATCCACTGCATTTACAAGTTCATATAGCTGATAAAAACCTTGAATTTTGTTGTTTCTTGAAAAAATGCAGCAATCCACTGCATTTACAGGTTCATATAGCTCAAAAAAACCTCGAATGGGGGGGGCTGAAAAATTGCAGCAATCCACTGCATTTACAAGTTCATATAGCTGATAAAAAAAACTGGAATTTTATTGTTTCTTGAAGAATTGCTGCAATCCACTGCATTTACAAGTTCATATAGTTGATAAAAACCTTGAATTTTGTTGTTTCTTGAAAAATTGCAGCAATCCACTGTATATACAAGTTTATATAGCTGAAAAAAACCTTGAATTTTGGAGGAACCTGAAAAATTGCAGCAATCCACTGTATTTATAAGTTCATATAACTGGTAAAAACCTTGAATTTTGTTGTTTCTTGAAAAATTGCAGCAATCCACTGCATTTACAGGTTCATATAGCTGATAAAAAACCTTGAATTTTGTTGTTTCTTGAAAAATTGGAGCAATCCACTGCATTTACAAGTTCATATAGAGCTGGAAAACAGCTTTTCTTTGTGCTGTATAGACCATCAAAAAGGGAATAGTACATCCAAAATGCGCAAGGCTAGCGCAAGGGGACAAGGACGAGGACAGGGGCGAGGAAATGCAGATGTTGAGCAAGGTTGCGTTCAACCAACGTCTACTGTGCCTACAGCTCTGCGGCAGCAAGCATTGAGCTTCCCCACAGTCCCTGGCTTGATGACCACATTGAGTAGGCTGCAGGGTACAAACCTAAGTAGGCCCGAGCACCAGGAAGAGGTGTTACAATGGCTGGCGGACAATGCTTCCAGCACATTCTCCACCAGCCAGTCAGCCTCTACCACAACTCCTCCTCCTACCCAACAGTCTGATCCTCCTTCCTCACAACATGCCCAATCTTCCCAGCAACCTAATCCCACCTTTCCCACCTCCCAGGAGCTGTTTTCGGCTCCATTCACCGTCCCTTTCTCTGTCCCACCACGTCCTGAATCACCAGAGGTAACAGATGAGTTCCCTGATGCACAAACACTAGAGCATCCGTTATCTCCTATTGTTGTTGTTGACCAGCAATTGTCCCTCAGTGACGACGATGACAAGACACAGCTGCCATCGGGGCAGCCTTTTGCTGTCGTCGTTGCGCAAGAGGAGGAGGAGGAACCGTCGGAGGATTTGGAAGAGGAGGTGGTGGACGATGAGGCCACTGACCCGACCTAGACAGGGCGGATGTCAAGCGGGGAGAGCAGTGGAGATGTGGAGGGAAGTGCAGCACCAAAGAGGGTGGCTAGAGGCAGAGACATGTCGAGAGGCAGAGGACAGCTGCTTCACCGAAGCCAGGCCACAGCCAGCAGGGCCCAAAATGTTCCCTCTTGTACCCAGCGTAGAAAAACTCCCACATCGAGGCCACGGTCTTAGGCGGTGTAGAATTTTTTAAATGTACAGTCCTATAAAAAAGTTTGGGCACCCCTATTAATCTTAATCATTTTTAGTTCTAAATATTTTGGTGTTTGCAGCAGCCATTTCAGTTTGATATATCTAATAACTGATGGACACAGTAATATTTCAGGATTGGAATGAGGTTTATTGTACTAACAGAAAATGTGCAATACGCATTAAACCAAAATTTGACCAGTGCAAAAGTATGGGCACCTCAACAGAAAAGTGACATTAATATTTAGTGGATCCTCCTTTTGCAAAGATAACAGCCTCTAGTCGCTTCCTGTAGCTTTTAATCAGTTCCTGGATCCTGGATGAAGGGATTTTGGACCATTCCTCTTTACAAAACAATTCAAGTTCAGTTAAGTTTGATGGTCGCCGAGCATGGACAGCCCGCTTCAAATCATCCCACAGATGTTCAATGATATTCAGGTCTGGGGACTGGGATGGCCATTCCAGAACATTGTACTTGTTCCTCTGCATGAATGCCTGAGGATTTGGAGCGGTGTTTTGGATCATTGTCTTGCTGAAATATCTATCCCCGGCGTAACTTCAACTTCGTCACTGATTCTTGAACATTATTCTCAAGAATCTGCTGATACTGAGTGGAATCCATGTGGCCCTCAACTTTAACAAGATTCCCGGTGCCGGCATTGGCCACACAGCCCCAAAGCATGATGGAACTTCCACCAAATTTTACAGTGGGTAGCATGTGTTTTTCTTGGAATGCTGTTTTTTTTTGGACGCCATGCATAACGCCTTTTTGTATGACCAAACAACTCAATCTTTGTTTCAACAGTCCACAGGCTTGTCCAAATGTGCTTTTACATACCTAAGGGGGCTCTGTTTGTGGCGTGGTTGCAGAAACAGCTTCTTTCTCATCAATCTCCCATACAGCTTCTCCTTGTGCAAAGTGCGCTGTATTGTTGACCGATGCACAGTGACACCGTCTGCAGCAAGATGATGCTGCAGCTCTTTGGAGGTGGTCTGTGGATTGTCCTTGACTGTTCTCACTATTCTTCTTCTCTGCCTTTCTGATATTTTTCTTGGCCTGCCACTTCTGGGATTAACAAGAACTGTCCCTGTGGTCTTCCATTTCCTTACTATGTTCCTCACAGTTGAAACTGACAGGTTAAATCTCTGAGACAACGTTTTGTATCCTTCCCCTGAACAACTATGTTGGACAATCTTTGTTTTCAGATCATTTGAGAGCGGGCTGCCCATGCTCGGCGACCATCAAACTTAACTGAACTTGAATTGTTTGTCCAAAATACCTTCATCCAGGATCCAGGAACTGATTAAAAGCTACAGGAAGCGACTAGAGGCTGTTATCTCTGCAAAAGGATGATCCACTAAATATTAATGTCACTTTTCTGCTGAGGTGTCCATACTTTTGCACCGGTCAAATTTTGGTTTAATGCATGTTGCACATTTTCTGTTAGTACAATAAACCTCATTTCAATCCTGAAATATTACTGTGTCCATCAGTTATTAGATATATCAAACTGAAATGGCTGCTGCAAACACCAAAATATTTAGAACTAAAAATGATTAAAATTAATAGGGGTGCCCAAACTTTTTCATAGGACTGTATGTGCTGCGGACAAATAGAGTGCCGTTTGCACACTCTGCAACTCAAAACTGAGTAGGGGCTCTGAAAAGAGCAACCTCACAACCACTCCCATGTGCCGTCATTTGGAAGGCAAGCACTGGGCTCAGTGGCAGAGAGCAAACGCTGTACTATCGTCGTCTGGCGTTGCCGCCACTGCCTCTCCCACTCTTGCCAATGCTGGCAATGCGGTCCAGACCAGCAGCCAGGAAACCTCCACATCTTCCTCCACCACTTTGGGGACTTCTCCCTCATCCTCCCCTTTTCCTGCCTCAGCTCCTTCTCCTGCCTTAGCTCCTTCTCCTGCCTTAGCTCCTTCTCCTGCCTTTGCTCCTTCTCCTGTACCATCATGCGCCTCCTCAAAACAACCCACCATCTCCCAGACTTTTGAGCGCAGGCAAAAAATACAGCACTACCCACCCCCATGCACAAGCCTTAAACGCGCACATCTCCAAACTGCTGGCCCAGGAGATGTTGCCGTTCTGGCTTGTTGAAAGTCAGGCCTTCCGTGACCTGATGGCAAGTGTGGCACCTCGCTATGCCGTCCCTAGCCGTCACTACTTCTCCCTGGTATGCTGTCCCCGCCTTGCACCAGCACGTGTCACACAACATCCAGAGGGCCCTAAGTTCCGCGATTTGCACAAAGGTCCACTTGACCACCGATGCGTGGACAAGTGCATGTGGACAGGGACGCTACATTTCACTGACGGCACACTGGGTGAATGTAGTTGAGGCTAGGAGCGGGTCACAATCTGGGGCACTCTACCTCATTTCCCCGCCCAACATTCCTGGCAGGAGCTCTGAACCACCACCCTCTGCAGCACTGGCATGGGGAGACGTCAGCAGGCCATGCTGAAGCTCATAAACTTGGGGGACAGACAGCACACTGCCTCCGAGGTGAGGGATGCCCTGCTTGATGAGACGGCAACATGGCTTTCGCCGCTGCACCTGGGCCCAGGCATGGTCGTGTGTGATTATGGCCGCAACCTGGTAGCGATTCTGAAGCTTGCCAACCTCCGACTCGTTCCATGCCTGGCCCATGTGTTCAATTTATTGGAGCAACAGTTTTTGAAAACATACCCCAATGTAGCCAAGCTACTGGTGAAAGTGCGGCGCTTATGCGCCCACTTTCACAAGTCCACAGTAGCCGCTGCTAGCCTCCAAAGCCTCCAGCAATGCCTCCATCTGCCAGAACACCGGCTGATGTGGGACGTCCCCACATGTTGGAGCTTGACGTACCACATGTTGAGTAGAGTGTGTGAGCAGCAGAGATCCTTGATGGAGTACCATCTAGAAAACCCAAGGGTTCCTCAGAGTCAGCTCCCGCAGTTTCTGCACCATGAGTGGCCATGGATGGCAGACTTATGCGAGATCTTGCGTGTCTTTGAGGAATCAACCATGAGGGTCAGTTGTGACGACGCAATTGTGAGTGTCAAAATCCCGCTCCTGTGTATGATGCGAGAATCCCTCATCGCCATCAGGGATAACGCATTGGACGCTGAGGAGTTCGGCATAGGTGCTGAAACATCCCAGCAGGATAGTCATGGCACACTCCTGTCCGCTTCACAGCGTACATTGAGGGAGGAGGAGGAGTACGAAGTGGCAGATCTCATTGTCACACAGGAGGGTAGCGGGGAAGTTCATTGCGTCCCATTGTTGCAGCACGGTTGGGGCGAAATGGAGGAGGAGGAGGAGGAAATGGAGAATGACCATTCCGGTGGGGGCAGTCAAGTGACGCCAAGTAACACTCTGGCACACATGGCTGAATACATGTTGGAGTGCTTTGCAACTGACAAACGCATTGCCAAAATCCTGGAGAGCAACGACTACTGGATTTTTGCAATCCTCGACCCCCCGGTATAAAAATTTTGTTTGTAATTTTATTCTGGTAGAGGGGAGGGCCAGTCGCTTGAGTGATGGCCACACCCGGCAGGGGCACACTCTCCAAGGTCTGGGACACGTTAATGGCACCCACTCGCACATGAACCAGCAAGGTAAGCTAAAACAGAAGAAGGCAGGCGTGCCAAAAACGCACGCGGTGGGTGCGAGCCAGTGGTTCCTCTTATTGCCATCCTACTTGTGGTTTATATCATGGGTAAGCTGTACTTCCATTTATAAATATGATAGACCTGCTGTTTAACCTCTGCTGCCACTGATTAAGTCTTTTACAATCTACTTTGTGTCCATTTTTATTTGTCTAAAAGTACTCAATGCTTACATGTTGTTATATTATTTTACTTTTAGCTTAATTGCATTTTTGCCTTATTGCGCTTTGCACTATATATACTATAGGATAAATTTGGCCTCCTTTTGGTAGCATTTGTATAATCTGGCCTTATGTTTTAGCTTTCCTTGCTGGTTCATGTGGTACATATACAGTGGGGCAAAAAAGTATTTAGTCAGTCACTAATAGTGCAAGTTCCACCACTTAAAATCATGAGAGGCGTCTGTAATTTACATCATAGGTAGACCTCAACTATGAGAGACAAAATGAGAAAACAAATCCAGAAAATCACATTGTCTGATTTTGTAAGAATTTATTTGCAAATTATGGTGGAAAATAAGTATTTGGTCACCTACAGACAATCAAGATTTCTGGCTCTCACAGACCTGTAACTTCTTCTTTAAGAGTCTCCTCTTTCCTCCACTCATTACCTGTAGTAATGGCACCTGTTTAACCCCTTAGCGACCCTTGACGTAACTGTACGTCATGGGTCGCATGGGGATGTATGGAGCGAGCTCACACGCTGAGCTCGCTCCATACACGGCAGATGCTGGCTGTATAATACAGCCAGGACCTGCCACTAACAGCAGCGGTCGGTGCCCGAGCCGATCGCTGCTGTTAACCCTTTACACACTGCGGTCAAACGCGACCGCAGCGTGTAAACAGCGCAGGCGGCATGGGCGCCGCCATGTTTCGCCGATCGCCGCCCTCCTGAACGTCACAAGAGGGCGGTGATCGGTTGCTATGACAGCCGGAAGCCTATTGAAGGCTTCCAGGCTTGTCTCTGCACTAGGTCTATTAGACGATGCCAGAGGCATCGTCTAATAGAAGTGCTGGTATTCTGCTATTCACTGCAGTACTGTAGTATTGCAGTGAATAGTATGAGCAATCAGACTCCCTAGGTTTCAAGGTACCTAAGGGGTCTGATCATAAATGTAACAGAAGAAAAAAAAAAGTTTTTAAAAGTATTAAAAAAATAAAAAAAATATAAAAGTTCAAATCACCCCCCTTTCCCTAGATCAGCTATAAAAGTAATTAAAGAACATTAAACATAAACATATTAGGTATCCCTGCGCTCCAAAATGCCTGAACTATTAGAATATTAAAACATTTATCCTGTACTGCGAACGGCGTAGCGGCAAAAAAAATAAAAACAGCCAAAAAGCGTTTTTTTCAACACTTTGCCTCCTATAAAAAATTGAATAAAAAGTGATCAAACCATCGGATCTTTCCCCAAATGGTATCAATAGAAACGTCATCTTGTCCCGCATAAAAAGACACCACAACCAGCTCCATACATGGAAATATGAAAAAGTTACAGGTGTTAGAACATGATGACACAAATTTTTTTTTCTATTTTGCAAAGTTTATCATTTTTTTAAAAGTATCAAAAAATTTCAAATACTATATAAATTTGGTATCACCGCGTTTGTACTGACACGTAGAACACAGGTAACATGTCATTTGTACCAAACAGTGAATGCTGTAAAAATTAAACCCATAAGAAAATGGCGCAAATGCATTTTTTCTCCAATTGCGCCTCATTCTGAATTTTTTTCCAGCTTCCCAGTACATTGCACAGCATATTGAATGGTGCCATTACAAAGTACAATTTGTCTCGCAAACAATAAGCTATCATGTGACTCTGTGAACTGAAAAATGAAAAAAGTTATGGCTCTTGAAATGTGAGGAGGGAAAAACGAAAATGCGAAACCAAAAAATGGCCTGGTCCTTAAGGGGTTAAACTTGTTATCAGTATAAAAAGACACCTGTGCACACCCTCAAACAGTCAGACTCCAAACTCCACTATGGTGAAGACCAAAGAGCTGTCAACGGACAACAGAAACAAAATTGTAGCCCTGCACCAGGCTGGGAAGACTGAATCTGCAATAGGCAACCAGCTTGGATTGAAGAAATCAACTGTGGGAGCAATAATTAGAAAATGGAAGACATACAAGACCACTGATAATCTCCCTCGATCTGGGGCTCCACGCAAAATCTCACCCCGTGGGGTCAAAATGATCACAAGAACGGTGAGCAAAAATCCCAGAACCATGCGGGGGGACCTAGTGAATGAACTGCAGAGAGCTGGGACCAATGTAACAAAGCCTACCATCAGTAACACACTACGCCGCCAGGGACTCAGATCCTGCAGTGCCAGACGTGTCCCACTGCTTAAGCCAGTACATGTCCGGGCCCGTCTGAAGTTTGCTAGAGAGCATTTGGATGATCCAGAAGAGTATTGGGAGAATGTCCTACGGTCTGATGAAACCAAACTGGAACTGTTTGGTAGAAACACAACTTTTCGTGTTTGGAGGAAAAAGAATACTGAGTTGCATCCATCAAACACCATACCTACTGTAAAGCATGGGGGTGGAAACATCATGCTTTGGGGCTGTTTCTCTGCAAAGGGGCCAGGACGACTGATCCGGGTACATGAAAGAATGAATGGGGCCATGTATCGTGAGAGTTCGAGTGCAAACCTCCTTCCATCAGCAAGGGCATTGAAGATGAAACATGGCTGGGTCTTTCAACATGACAATGATCCAAAGCACACAGCCAGGGCAACGAAGGAGTGACTTTGTAAGAAGCATTTCAAGGTCCTGGAGTGGCCTAGCCAGTCTCCAGATCTCAACCCTATAGAAAACCTTTGGAGGGAGTTGAAAGTCCGTGTTGCCAAGCGACAGCCCTAAAACATCACTGCTCTAGAGGAGATCTGCATGGAGGAATGGGCCAACATACCAACAACAGTGTGTGCCAACCTTGTGAAGACTTACAGAAAACGTTTGACCTCTGTCATTGCCAACAAAGGATATATAACAAAGTATTGAGATGAAATTTTGTTACTGACCAAATGCTTATTTTCCACCATAATTTGCAAATACATTCTTACAAAATCAGACAATGTGATTTTCTGGATTTGTTTTCTCATTTTGTCTCTCATAGTTGAGGTCTACCTATGATGTAAATTACAGACGCCTCTCATCTTTTTCAGTGGTGGAACTTGCACTATTGGCGACTGACTAAATACTTTTTTACCCCACTGTATATTCTGTTTACCACTCACGTTTAACTACATTTAATAACTATCCTGGGCAGTATTGGACTCTTTGCTGTGCTCTTTTATCTGTGTGTTTCTCGCATCATATATTTTGTATAACTTTTTAATGTGATACTATTAAAGTTTGTATATTCTTATTACGGATTTTGGTCTATTTTTGACCTCACTATTTTGAGTGTCTGTATACCTATTTCTTTGTTTTTTCTCTATTAGTTTGTGGTATAGACACGATTTTGGATGTAGGACCCTACTTTGGGAACATACTATGTGTCTCAAAACTATATTTAGTTTTTCCCTCTTATGTGCTAGGTTTGTTTTTATCTCACTCCTAGGGCCAAAAACACTGCTGGTGCAAGGCGCTACTCACTCCAAGGGCCCAAAACACTGTTTTATAAAGGCTCTACTCACGCCAAGGGCCAAAAACACTGCTGGTGCAAGGTTCTACTCCCTCCAAGGGCGAAAAATACTGCTGATGAAAGGCTTTACACATGACAAGGGCCAAAAACACTGCTGGTGCAAGGCTCTACTCACTCCAAGGGCCCAAAACACTGCTGTTTAAAGGCTCTACTCACGCCAAGGGCCAAAAACTAAATCTCTGCTGTTTAAAGGCTCAACTCACCTAAAGAACCAACAAATCTCTGCTGGTGCAAGGCTGAACTAAGTTAAAGGGCCTAAAACTCTGCAGGTAAAAGGCTGAAGTCACCTAAAGGGCCTCAATCTCTGCTGGTAGCTCAGCTTAAGGGCCTGTAACTTAACTTGGAAGGGCTCATGTTAAGGGCTAGAAAAGTGAATTTTGGAAGGTCTTACCACATCACACACACACACATCCACAATGACAGTTCAGGGTGGTACTGTTGGATTTCCCATTGCCTATTCCATCTGTGGTTGTCATGGGCAACGTGATTTAAAGGGGTGCTTGTTAATGTTTGTTGAGCTTAAATTTGGGTTTCTGTCCATCCATTTGGGGAGTAAAGAAGGTTTCCAGGTATTTTCCCACTTTGATAGAGGTTTTTTTTGAATGTGGAAAGTTTGTAGTTGTTAGGCTGTGATAGTGGGGTAATACAGGGGCTTGGGCATGTTAGGTGCCCCCAGACATGCTTCCCCTGCTGTCCCAGTTACATTGCAGAGGTGTTGGCATCATTTGCTGAGGTGTGATAGTGGACTTGGTGACTCTCCTGAGTTGAATGGTGAGATCCCCTAAAACAAAGCATTTTCCCCCGTAGACTATAATGGGGTTTGATATTCATTTGAATAGTCAAATATTGAACGGCTATTCGAAACGAATAACGAACATCAAATATTTTACTGTTCGCTCATCTCTAGTAAGGACCTTTAAACCCGGTGACCGAGTACTTATACTCATTCCCACAGTAGAGAGTAAGTTTCTTGCCAAGTGGCAGGGCCCCTATGAGGTAATAGAAAAAATAGGGGAAGTGAACTACAAGGTTCGTCAGCCAGGTAGGAGAAAACCTGAGCAGATTTATCATGTAAACCTGCTAAAGGCATGGAAAGACAGAGAGAGTCTGCTTACAGGGAACCAGGAGAGTCTGCTTACAGAAAGTTCTCCAGCTAAACTGTCTCCTGTAAGACCCCCACAGGCTGTAACTGGGACTACCGAGGTAGTGGCAGGGGTAGGAATAGCAGAGACCCTCACAAAAAGCCAGCAACAAGAGTGCAAAGAGTTTGTAGCTAGGAATACAGATGTGTTCTCTGAGCAACCCGGGAATACATCTCTAATCAAGCATGATATTGTTACTGAGCCCCATGTGAAAGTACGAATGAGGCTATACCGGGTACCTGAGGCTCGCCGACAAGCCATTTCAGGGGAAATACAAATGTTAAAATTAGGAGTCATTGAGGAGTCCAAAAGTGAATGGGCCAGTCCCATTGTTCTAGTACCCAAACCAGATGGGACATTGCGTTTCTGCAATGACTACAGGAAACTAAATGAGGTGTTTAAGTTTGATGTATACCCCATGCCTCGGTTAGACGAGCTTATTGAAAGACTGGGAGCGGCCCGGTACTTCTGTACACTTGATCTCACTAAGGGATATTGGCAGTTACCTCTGACAGATAGCGCCAAAGAAAAGACTGCCTTTATCACCCCTGAGGGACTTTTTCACTATGTCGTGTTACCGTTCGGGCTCCATGGGGCCCCACCCACGTTCCAACGGCTAATGGACATAGTGTTAAAGCCACATAGAAAATAAGCCTCAGTGTACCTGGATGACATCACCATTTTCAGCAATGACTGGGAGAGTCATTTGTCCAAGGTACAAGCTGTAGTGGATTCTTTGAGAGCAGCCGGCCTGACTGCCAACCCCAAGAAGTGTGCTTTGGGAATGGAGGAGACACGCTATTTGGGGTATGTTATCGGCCGTGGCATAATCAAACCCTAGGTCAACAAGGTCGACGCTATCCGGGAATGGCCTCAACCTCTGAACACCAAACAAGTTAGGTCATTCCTGGGCATAGTTGGGTATTACAGGCGGTTTATACCCAACTTTGCCAAGGTATCGGCTCCCCTGACTAACCTTCTGAAGGGTAAAAGATCCATTATGGTGCAGTGGAATGACCAGGCCGAAAGTGCTTTTAAGGCGCTAAAGGTGGCCTTGTGTGGATCTCCTGTCCTCATTACACCCAACTTTAGGAGGGAGTTTGTGGTCCAGACGGATGCATCAGATGTAGGGCTGGGAGCTGTCCTGTCTCAGGAGGTGAATGGAGAAGAACATCCAGTCACCTACCTGAGCAGGAAACTCACACCAGCAGAAAAGAACTACAGCATAGTGGAGAAAGAGTGTCTGGCCATAAAATGGGCATTAGAGGCCCTGAGGTACTATCTGCTTGGGAGGCAGTTCCGTTTAGTGACCGACCACTCGCCCCTCTCTTGGATGAGCAGGACTAAGGACAGGAATGCCAGGGTGACTAGGTGATTCTTGTCACTTCAGAACTTTAAGTTCACAGTAGAGCACATAGCCGGGAAACTGCAAGGCAATGCGGATGCCTTGTCCTGGGCTTATTGTTTGGTGTCTGGAGTTCGCCCCGAGGGGGTCAAAACTGAGGGGGAAGACAGGTACATTCCAGCCAGGCACTTAAAGGGTGTATGATAAAGACCCACACCAGGGAGGTCAGTTGACTAATCAAGGCCTGATAATAGTCTGTGTGTGAGGACTGGAAAGTATGGCACCACACTGACAGAGCTGACCTGTCCAGACCAAATCTACAGAGCAGGTACTGTGCCACCCGTTGTTGTTGCCAAGGTGGGAGTCTGGTAGCCAGGCTCCTGTATAGACAGGGAAAAGTTTGTTTGTGTTTTGTTTATTTGTGCCTTTGCAAAGGCAATTAATGCGCTGCAAGTGAATAAAAGCCTGAACTTGTGTGCAACCCAGTGTCTGTGTCTCTGTTTCCGCACTGCTACCGAGCATCTACCTGGGCGGTTCCCCACAGGGGGTACTAATAATTAAGATACTTCATTATTACCTTCATGTCTCACATATCAGTAACTGTTATGTGATGTACACAGGGGATATGTGAGGGACATGATGGGGTTAACTGCTATTAATATGAGACACATGGAGTTACTAAACTGTAATGCACGACTGTACTTTTTATCCTCAATTGTGGATAAAAATACGGACTATTATATTTCAATGGTCCCAGTACACACGGCCGTTGTTTTTGCAGCCGTGTGTCTGGGCCAAATTGAAGACCTGCAAATTATGGAGCAGGTCCTATAGCAGTCCCATACCTAGACCTTTCATGTCCTCAGAGATGGGTGATATAACATACCACTAGAAAGATGCAGTGCACTGAACTCACTGCATTGCCAGCTTTCACGGTACGTGCCCCTGTGCTGGAGATATTGGTGCTATTAGTTTCGGCAGCAATATCTCTTCACTGTTAGAAGAGCTGTGAGGAACTCCCTCCTGACTGTACTCTTCCATAGCCTTGTACTGTCAAAGGGGCGTTTTCTACCGCCCAGTGATGCCACTAGGCTAGAAGGCCCACCTTTCCAACAGTGGAAAGATATCAGTGCTGAAACTAACTGCACCAATATCTCCATCATGGCGAATACCGGCAAAGTTGGCATTGCACTGAATTCAGTCAGCTTTCTAGCAGTATATAGTGTATTACTGAATATCTCTGAGGACATGAAAGGTTCTCTTTAAATACATGTCATCTGCATCAGTTCTCTGGTTATCAAGGACCATTGTCTAACCTACAGAGGTGCCGTGTATGTCATTGTGAGTCATCGGCACTCACAAGTGAGGAGTACATGGCTCCTAGGAAGAACCTGCTTACTGCAGTGTACTATTACACTGCAGGGCAGGAAGAGGTTAATTGCTGGCTGACATTATGAGGGGCATCTGCAAATAAAAGGGATCTGGTTATGTTCTTCAAATGGGGAATGGAGGCAACTCTGATAGTCATGAAATGTTTGGTGATGGGAGGGGAAAATTATACAGTAAAAACATTTGGTCCTGGTATAGTAGTCAGTGGGTGACGTGACAGGATTTATTCCTGGTATAGCGGGTCAGCGGGTGATGTGACAGTATTTAGTCCTAGTATAGCATTCAGTGGGTGAAGTGACAGTATTTAGTTCTGGTATAGCTGTCAGCAGGTGATGTGACAGTATTTAGTCCTGGTATAGCGGTCAGTGGGTGAAGTGACAGTATTTAGTTCTGGTATAGCTGTCAGCAGGTGATGTGACAGTATTTAGTCCTGGTATAGCAGTCAGTGAGTGACATGACAGTATTTAGTCCTGGTATAGCTGTCAGCAGGTGATGTGACAGTATTTAGTCCTGATAAACACAACAGAGGCAAATATGAAAACATATGTGTGGGAAAATTATCACGAACCCAAAAAGAAAAAATCAACCACACACTAAATTAATAAAATATAATAAATCTTTATTAATATCCACTAAAAAATGTGAAACATAAACCAAAACAATAATATAACAACAATTACAATGGGGGTAGATAGAACTACAAGTACCAGATTACCAGCACAGTATAAAGGGTGGTGGGAAGCCAATAAAGAATTTCAAGCAGTATATTAGGGATGAAGCTCCTATGCAAGATAATTCAACAGTCTGTAGTGGTGAAAACCAATATCTATACAAACATAGTCAAAGCAAGGAACCTCATCATTACCCCCAAAAATATATGAACATAATTGGCTAACCAACACATGCATAGGAAAACTACGTCGGCACTGACAGGTCCTTCCTGACTGCCCTATAGGAAAACTACATTGGGCAGTCAGAGAAGGATTCCCCGTCAGTGCCAACATAATTGGAGCAGATCGTAGCTGTATCTAACAGCTAAGACCTGCTCCATAACCCCCCCATTGGAGGGGTCTCCGATGTTTTTTTTAACCCCCTCAGTTCCGTGATCAAACATGATCACGGAACTGAAGCGGCTCCGTGATGGTGCCGGCGTTATCGGCAACCCCCGCCCTTACAGGCTCTACAAACATGACATGGCGTCCAGATACCAAATATTTGAATCTGTACTCCAAAAGCCGAATAGCGCTCCTTCCCTTTTGCGCCCTGCTGTGCGCCCAAAATGCAGTTTATGCCACATGTATAACACATGTATGACACTGGTGTACCCATGATAACTGACGTAATGTCATATGTGGGTATAAACTGATATTAGGGCACAGCTGGACACAGAAGGGAAGAAAGGTTATTGGGTTTTTGGAGCACAGAAGGTTTGGTTTTTGGATGCCATGACACTTTTGCAGAGCTGAAACGCCAGTAAAGTGGAATTCCCTGATATGTGACGTTATCTTGGAAACTACGGCCCTGAAGGTTTTAGCCAGGGGTACAAAGAGCATTTTAACCCCCAAGTGTTGCTATAACTTATTATCCATAAATGAATATGAAGCTGATTGTGAGAGGTGAAAATTACAATTTTTCCAGGAATACGTTGTGTCGCCTTGTATCAGAGATGAACGCTCTAAAAGCGGATACCCGCTTAACAGTCTTTGGAGTGTGTATCTCTGCTGACATAAGTTGGTCACAACATATCGGGCAATAAAATGCCGAATCTCTGGAAAAATTTCATTTTTAACCTCTCATTATCAGCTGCGATTTCATTTCTGGAAACTAAATAAATGCAACACTCAAGGGTTAAAAACGCTTGCTACACCACTTGATAAATCCCATCAGTGGGGTAGTGTCCAAAATGCGGTGACATGTCTGTGGATTCCACTTTATTGGCAATTCAGGGGCTTTGCAAAAGTGACGTCCAAAAAACAAACTGCTCCAAAAACCAAAATAGCACTCCTTCCCTTCTATACCCGGCTGTGCCCAAACAGCCATTTCTACCCACATATGGCATTAAGTCCGTTATCTGGGGTACACCAGTGACATACATGTGGGCATACACTGCCATTTGGATACGCAGCAGGGCTCAGATGTGAAGGAGCGATATGTGCTTTTGGAGTGCAGATTTAGAAATCTTCAAGCGGAATCTGGATAAACATATAGCTGGGATGATTTAGGAAAACCTGCACTCGCAGGGGGTTGGACCCGATGGCCCTTGAGGTCCCTTCCAACTCTACCAAAAAGTAAAGTAAAAGTGAAGATTGTTGGTGTTTGGACACCATGTCACATTTGCAGAGACCCTAGAATTGCCTCTACAAAATGGGGCCACTTATTGGGGAATTCCAGTTTACTGTCACCTCCAGGGTTCTGCAAAAACATCATGGCGCCCGGAGGGTCCCTCTAAATCTGTACCCCAAAAGCTAAAAAGCACAGTGCTCCTTCCGTTCTGAGCCCTGCTGTGTGCCCAAGCAGCGGTTTACACCCACATATATAATTTTTTGCCCCTCGGGATGGCCCCTTAATAGTTTTAGGAGTGCAGGTCTCTGACAACACAAAGTGGGTGCAACGTATTGGGCACCGAAATGGCATATTTCTTTCAAAATTTCAATTTTCATTTTGTACATTAATTTTTGGGAAGCATTTTTAGGCTCAAAATGATAATACACCTTGATACATTCCTTGATGGGTGTAGTTTTTAAAATGGGGTCAATTTGAAGGGCTTCCATTGTATTGATACTTTAGGGGCTCAGCAAACCTGAAAACTATTCCAGCAAAATCTGCCCTCCAAAAGCCAAATAGCGCTCTTTCTATTCTGAGCCCCACCATGTTCCCATACAGCAGATTATGGCCACATATGGGGTATTGCCGTGTTCAGGAGAAATTATTTAACAAACTGTGGGGGACTTTTTCTCTTTTAACCCCTTGTGAAAATGAAAACTTTGGGGATAAAGGGACATTTTAGTAATTTTTACCTACACATCCCAAGGTTAGTAAAATCTGTGAAACGGCTATAGGGTCAAAATACTCAATATACCCCTCAATGAATACCTTAAGGGGTCTAGTTTATAAAATGGGGTAATTTATGGGGGTTTTCAATTGTTTTGGTAACTCAAATCTTGTTTGAATGTGCAATGGGCCTAAAATATCTGCAAGCAAAATCCATCTTTTTGAGCCCTACCGTGCATCCGTACATAGGATTAAGGCCATAAAGTGTACATTTTTGAACACGGGAGAAATGGGGTAATCTATTTTAGGGTGTTTTTTCTTCATTTTCATGCGTTGTGTGCAAAAAAGCTGCCTTTAAAATGACTCTTTTGTGTAAAAATGTGAATATGAGAATTTTTTGTTTAACACAAATTCTTTTAAAACCTATGGGGTCAAAATACTCACTATACCCCTCAATGAATACCTCAAGGGGTCTAGTTTATAAAATGGTGTCATTTATGGGGGTTTTCAATTGTTTTGGTAACTCAAATCTTGTTTGAATGCACAATGGGCCTGAAACGTTTAGAAGCTTGAAATCCAGTTGGTGTTCCCTTCTTTTTGGACCCTACTGTGCGTCCGTACATAAGATTAAGGCCACAAAGTGTACATTTTTGAACACAGGAGAAATGGGGTAATCTATTTTATTGTGTTTTTCTTCATTTTTATGTGTTATGTGCAAAAAAACTGTCTATAAAATTACACTTGTTTAAAAAAAAAAATGACAATTTTTGTTTGACACAAATTTTCTAAAAACGTATGGGGTCAAAGTACTCACTATACCCCTCAATGAATACCTTAAGGGGTCTAGTTTATAAAATGGTGTCATTTATGGGGGTTTTCAATTGCTTTGGTAACTGAAATCTTGTTCAAATGTGCAATGGGCCTAAAATACCTGCAAGCAAAATTTGTGTTTTAAAATCCATTTGGCCCTCCCTACCTCTTGGGCCCTAAAGTTTGTGTGTACATAGGACTAAGGCCACAAAGTGTACATTTTTTAACCCGGGAGAAGTGGGGTGATATAGTTTGGGGTGTGTTTCTTTTTTTGATGTGTTGTGTGCAAAAAAAACTGGCTTTAAAATGACACATATTTGAAGAAAATGAAAATGTAATTTTTTTTCACCATTTGTAATAATTCTTGCAAAACCATATTTGTTTGATCAAAACGCTACCTATACCCCTCAAAGAATACCTGAAGGGGTCTAGTTTTACAAATTGGGTCATTTAATGGGAGGTTCTGTCATTATGCCACCTATTCCTGTCTGCAAAAGCTTGGTACAGGAAAAAGTCACATACTCCAAATTTCCAAAACTTGCTTATAAACTTGATAAACTTGTAAATTGTCTAAGTTACTCAAATATGCCAAAATTATTTTAAATATGCTTGAAACACAAAAGGAACATTTGGAAGTATATAACTACTAACTTTTTGCCCTGTATTATTGTGCATATGTGAGATATCGCAGCTGAAAATGGAAAACATTGAAAAATTTTCAAAATTTCAGCATTTGCGATTTAAAAAAAAAAAAAAATTTCATAAGTTATATCAGTCTAATTTTACCTTCTCAGTAAAGTACAACATGTCACGAAAAAACAATATCAGAATCGCTTGGATGCCTAATACTGTTACAGAATTATTCACTGATAAAGTCACACAGGGCAAATTTCCAAAATTTGGCTTGGTCATTAAGGTCCAAAACAGGCTGGTCACTAAGGGGTTAATCATAATGTAGTGCCCCAGTACACTCCTTCTTGCCATTATAACAGTTGTATGCTATGTAATGTAATGTTTCTCACAATGTACTAATACTGAGTATCACTATCGTATAATCTGTATTTCCTGTGTGCATACATTGTGTTTATTGCCATGTACTATTCTGCTGCCACCTATGCTTCACTCTATGCAGGTGCATGTGATATAGGAACCCAATCACTCCATACACAGCACGAGCTTCTGCAGACGTTTCTAGCAAGCTGTGGGTGGAGACTTTTGCTCCGCCTTTCTCTTAGCAGGGGAAAGGAAACCAGAGCAGCCATGTTCTAGAGAGTGTAGTGTGTGAGGTAACAGCACCTGCTGGTCCTCCTGCCAAACCTAGGAGCTACATGGTGAAACTCCCAGCCCATGTAAGATACTGATTCTCCTAGGACCATTCACCAGTCCATACAGAGGGGATAACAGCCATATTTCTACTGCCTCCAAGAAGGAGAGAACCTGACAGAAAGGAGCAGCTATAAAGGAGCCTTTCTGCATTCCTGGACCTAAAGAAGGCCTTCGGTCAAGTCCAGTGCTCAGTGGTTTCCAGGCCACATGTATTAGGTCTGCGTCCGGCTATTGGATTCCGCGGCCCAGTAACTTTAACTACATATAACCCAAATTAGTCACTCGCCGGGAGCCAGCCGGTGAAGATCCCTCTTCTGTAGCTATAATCTGGACTGTGTCTCCTCAATACTCTAAACTTCCAAATCTGAGGAAAGTTCTGTCAGCATCAGGGCTCGTTCACATCTGCGCCTGGCACTCCGTTATGCAGGTTTCCGTTTCCTGCATAAAACAGAGGCAGGATACAGAAACCTGCAGGACTCTCTCACCCATTCATTTGAATGGGTGAGAAAGATGTTTGGCCGTGAGTGGCGGTGAGCGTTTTATGCCCTCCGCCGCGAAACCGGGTTTTTTTAATCCGGACACAGAGTCGGACATGCAATACTCTTTGTCCGGATTAAAAAAAAACAGTTTTGCGGTGGAGAGCATAAAACGCTCACCGCCGCTCATGGCCGGACCCGGTCTGTGCTTTCCGTCTTCTTGCATGTAGAAGACGGAAAGCACAGAACGGAGACCCGAACGCAGGTGTGAACCTAGCGTCAGCCATTACCTGTCAGTTTACAAGGGAATCCTGCATCACATGCACCCTGCTGCATTGTACATGAGACTGTATCACTGTGAGGTATTGCTGCACTTTATCAGAGTCCTCAGTAAAGAAACTTTTGGTTACCAAAGGACTGTGCCTTTTGCTATCCTTCTTTTGAAAATTGCCTTGCTGTGTGTCCTATGAGAGGTGCCCCACAGTCTGGACCACCACCACAGCTACCGTGACCACCCCCCCATTAGGTCCTAGTATAACACCTGCATCCCTTGGGATACCACAATAATACAAATGGTGCATCTGCACCAGGCCCCAAGCTGTGCGTGGTCGCACGTAGCAACTTCAACTCTATGTCCATAGGATACAGATAAAACTGAACACATTCAAGCTTTGGTTTGAAGATGTCTGTGGCAGAGAAGTATAATGAGGGTTGAGCCAGAGACCTCACTGCAGGCAGCTCTGCGGGAACATGGTTAGGTGAGTATAATTTTTTTTCAATTTGTATGCAATATATCGATCAAATCATCATTAAAGTGGCCGGGGGAATATTTGGGGATTATTTGAGGAGACACTATATTGTGTGGGCCACTTGGGGGGGATTAAATTACATGGAGGAGGGCCTGTTTATGAAAACTTTAAACTAGGCAGCCCACATGCTGCTTTTGAGTATGGAAGCCATCAGTTGGTCTATATTATTGCCACCTTATTACAATTTTAAGACAAATAAGCTAAGATGTATACTGTGGTTATTTTCACGGTACCAAAGAAGCCATATAACATGGTGGCCAGGCACATTCATTTTTATTTAATTGAAACAATTAACTTTTTTTTTTTTTTTTTTTATGTAGATTGCGAGCCCCACATAGGGCTCACAATGAACATTTTTTCCCTATCAGTATGTCTTTTTTGAATATGGGATGGAAATCCATGCAAACACGGGGAGAACATACAAGCTCCTTGCAGATGTTTTTTTGCCCTTGGCAGGATTTGAACGCCAGGACCCCAGTGCTGCAAGGCTGCAGTGCTAACCACTGAGCCACCGTGTGGCCCCCTTGAAACAATTAACATTTTAAGTATAGTAAATACTTAATATATATCTCTCTATATATCGATATATATTGTGGTAAAGTGGGTAATAAATGAAAGCCAGAGCGATAATTTATGTTCTAGCAGAACATAGTCTGCTAGGGCTCTTTTTTCATATCATGGACTGGTTTTTCTGGACAGGTTGGTTCTGGGCAGGTTGGTAGTGGGAGCCTTCAAGTCCACACCACTACTCCACCACGAGTTTTTCCCTGAGTCCTGGGTACTCACAGGTGAGGCTTCCTCATGGCTATTACTGGGGAAGGAAGCCTAGTAAAGGAAGACTGGTACTGACACAACCAGAGTGTGAGAGAAAAACACCCCTGGCACAGCTTGTGACATTTTGCTGCTACATCTGCTCATGTGTGTCTCGAACTGCACTAGGTTAGTGAGGTATGCTAAGTGTATAGCTAGGGCCGGACAGGCCTAGGTTTTCTTTTGTTTGTTTGTTTTGTTTGTCTGATGTTTTTTCTGAATAAAACACCCCTGGATTTTAAACGCACTGACTTTCTGAACTGTCATTGCCGTTCCCCAACCGTGTGAGCTGGACCCCCTTACAATATTTATTTATATATTTATTTATTTTAGTTTCTACCCAGAATCATGTAGATAAAACTAATTTTATTCTTGGAAGTCAAGAAGCTGCTTTAGCTAAGGCTAGTTATTTCCATAATGCAAGGCTGAGGGCGCAACACTATTAAATACATGTGTTTTGCCAAGGGTTTTTTGATCTTTATTGCATATTATTAAAGGCATAATCCCAACTTTTGAAGAACAGAAAGAGGGACAAAATGTTTGGTGCGTGCAGCGCGCCGCGGCAAATTTAAGCCTGCCCACTTTTGTTGACCCCGCCCATTTTCATTCATTTTTCATGTGCCCCTACACAGTATAATCCTTCTACAGTCACCCGTACATTATATGTTCCCACATTATAATGTTCCCTTCCTACTGCCCCACAGTATTAGGTCCCTCTCCTGGTGCCCCTGTTTAAACTGGCAGAAACTAGAGGGGGACATGAAACTGGGCAGCTGGAGGGGGACATTAGCAGTGGGGGTAGTTGGAGGAGGACAATAAACTAATGGCAGATGAAGTGGGTTGTGAAGTGGATTGGGTTTCTGTTTTTCAAGTCCGCAAGTGAACCCAAAGAACGGAAACACGATCACAGGTGTGAAGCTAGTGTCCCTTGTACACCACATCCATACATCTAATTCCCCGACCTTTCACCTGACTATACACATACTCCAATACAAGGGGGCATTCACACAGAGTAAAGTGGCAGAATCAGCGCCACTTTACTCCATGTGAATACACCATAATTTCCGCATCCCTGCACACTACACATGTACAGCTTCACTTTTTCCCTTTAGCCACCTCCCAATATGCAGTCTCATGTAAAAATCGTTACCCCTCTCCCCTCCTCCCTCTACAACATGGAACTGCATGCAAACAGCACTATCCTCTCTGCCTGCTTCAGCTCCATCCTGCAGGCAGTCCCATGAATAAAGCAGCCCTACAATTTATGAAGTCCCATGCATTTTAATAAAAAACAAAACAAAAAAAAACACAAAAACCACCCTCTCTAACCTACCAGGACTAAATACTGTCATGACAGCCGCTGACTGCTATTTTCAAAGCTGAAAAAAAAGCCTTCCATTGACTTCAATGGGTGCCGCTAGCTTTTATTCCACTAAGCAGAATTTTCCGCTAGCGGAAAAAAAAAGCTACCGGAACCCATTGAATTCAATGGGAGGCGTTTCTTTCAACGTGAAAAATTCAACGCCAAATAAAACAACATTTTCCTCCGTGTGAATGGAACCTAAAACCCGCTCTTCTGACAGTGGAGAGATCTTGCTGCTGAAATTAATTGAACCGATATCTCCAGCACAGGGGCACATACCGTGAAAGCTGGCAGCGCAGTGAATTCAGTCTTTCTAGTGGTATATAATACCATCCATCTCTGAGGACATGAAACGTCTAGGTTTAGGACAGCTATAGGATCTGCTCCATAATTTGCAGCTCTTCAATCTGGCCTGGACACATTAAAGGAACCATTAAAGGGGCTCTATCACTGGAAAAAGTCATCTTTAACTAATCACATGCTTGCATAGCCTTTAGAAATGCTATTTCACACTTACCTTTAGTATGTAGATTGCCTCAGTGGTTTCTGAATAAGTCCGTTTTTATTCATATGCTAATGAGCTTCCAGCCAGCTCAGGAAGTTCCCAGCAGCCTCCTCTCTTCTATTATCTCCTATGTGTGTGAGGCAAACAGGAAGCTGAGTCATCATCATCAGCAGCAGCAGCCTCCCATAGAAAACAACAGGGAGAGGAGTGCACGATGTATCATGCACCAGACTAATTAGCATATGAATAAAAACGGACTTATTCAGAAACCACTGAGGCAATCTACATACTAAAGGTAGGTGTGGAATAGCCTTTCTAAAGGCTATGCAAAGATGTAATTAGTTAAAAATGACTTTTCCTAGTGATAGAGCCCCTTTAAAATATAATAGTCCACAATATTATCCACAATGGTGGATAAAAAATATATTCATGTGCATTACAAGTTATGCTGGGTTCACACCAGCGTTCGGGTCTCCTTTATCAGGTTTCCATCTTCTGCACGCGCCGGTGAGTGTCTTGAGCTCTCCGCGGCAAAACCGTTTTTCAAACCGGACACAGAGTGCTGCATGTCCGACTCTGTGTCCAGTTTAAAGAAAAACTGTTTTGCCGTGGAGAGCATAAATGCTCACCGGCGCTCACGGCCAGACACTTTTCAAACCCATTCAAATTAATGGGTTTGGAAAGATTCTGGCAGGTTTCCGTCTCCTTCCCTGTTTTGTGCGGGAAACGGAAACCTGCATAACGGAGTCCCGGGCGCAGATGTAAACAAGCCATGTGCCTCATAGTAATAACAGTTAACCCCATCGCGTCCCTCACATTAACCCCTGTGTACCTCCCATAACAGCTACTGATATGTGAGAGACATGGAGGTAATAATTAGGTATCTTCATTATTATTACACCCATATGTCTCACACATCAGTAACCCTTATGTCAGGCACACAGGGGTTAATGTGAGGGACATGATGGGGTTAACTGCTATTACTATGAGGCACATGGAGTTACTGAAACTAATTTATTAACCCAAATGCCTGATATTACTAGCCATACAGTAGTAACTCCAGCATGTACCTGTAATTTTTTTGCTTTCACTTTGCTGAGCTGTCCTCTCCTCTTTCTCTTCTCTGCAGGATGGCAGGAGCTCGGCAGGGTCCATCTTCTGTGTAGGGATAAGCCCCGCCTCCTGGGCACTCTTCACCCTCTCATTGGTGGGCAGAGGGCAGCCAGAGAAGGGGGGGTGGGGGAAGCCTCCTGAGAGCGTTGAGTGGAGCTTCCTCAATCAATACCTTCAGCTCCTGCGCTGGCTGTTATGTAATAGCCGCTGCTGCTACACACAGTGTGCTTGTGACATATACGTATAGGGAAAGTATTCCATCGCCGGGGGTCCCTGCAGGTGCCCAGTTTGCCCCCTTTCCCCGTAACGACGGCCCCGCATTCACCCCACACAGACATGTGTTACTATTTACACAGGAGAGGCTGCAGGTAGTTCAGCCTTGCTCTTCTCTACACTGGACTGGATTGGGGAGGGGGAGGGCTCATAGGTCACAAACTCACTCTCCTTTGCCAGCTCAGCTGGGAGTGAGCAGTGGGGGGAGGAGACACAGCAGAGAGTCGGGGGATCGGGGAAAAGTGAAAACTCTCTAGGGCAGAGCGGGACAAGCTCTAAGCTGTCTGGGACAGTGGGACAGGACTACAAAAGCGTGACTGTCCCAACAAAATTGGGACTGTTGGGAGGTATGTTAAAGGGAATCTACTGTCACCAACATTTGTTTCTAAACCAATTACAGTATATGCTGCTGTATGGGGAATTAGTTGCTTAGGGAACACATCTCGCTGATCAGAAAATTTTTCCACTCAAAGGCCTCCTGGACACGACCTGATACATGGGTTAGTATCAATGTGCCATCGGTGCTTCTTACTGACCCATACAGTTCAATGTATAGGTCAGTGAAAAGCATGGATGATACATGAATATAAAACCTGCTCCGTATTTTGCAGATATGCCAGTAAAAAAGAATAGTCAGAAGGTCTGAATGCAAACAAATAGATGTAATACATATGCATACCCATGGCTGAAGCCTTTGGCTTAGTTCACACAGAATTCCGCATGTGCATATTCCGTTGCGGCTGCCCCCCCCCTGAAGAAAGGGCAGCTCGTTTCTTTTTCCCCGCTAGCGGCAATATGCCGCTAGTGGAAAAAAGAACGCTAGCGGTCTACATAGACTACCATTGTGAGGGGGCGGATTATGACGTGGATTCCACGCCAAAATCCGCCCCCTCTTGCCCCATGTGAATGGGGCCTTTCACTGGCGAAACGTGCGTTGGCCATGAGCGCCAATCCCCCTCTGGGTTGTTTTGTTGAATTGAGCCTCCTTATTATTCCACAAATGGGCATGTATGTATTATATCTATTCTATTAATGTATGTAGTATTTGGTATTTCGGTTGTTAGCTTAAAATTCATATACTGAGTCCTCATGTATTTTCCCACAGTAGATCTTAGGAATTTTACCTGAATTTAGTGATTTATATTGCTTCTTATGTGATTTGCACATAACAAAGATTATCATTCTTTTTGAGGTTCTCTATTTCTTTTTTACTTATTTAGCATTAGGATCACCATTTGGTCTGGGGGTTATATTCTTCTACCTATCAGGGGGTGAGGGTGTATAATTATCACTGTATCCCTCATAATATTTCTCTGTTACCTCTGATATTTATTCCATATAAATGTATTTTATATGTATTTGGAAAAAAATGCTATTATATTTTTTGCTATATGGGTTGTTCTCATAATTTTTTCCATGGTTTATTACTGTCCCTGCCTTCCTGATTGTTCATGTGAATTGCTGGAGGCCAGGAGCTGCATGAGTTATGGGGACTCAGATCGGTGATAGGGGGCTACATCCCTCCTGTAACAGAGGCTAATGTATCAATCCCAGTTATTATGGAAATCATGAAAAAAAAATGGAATGTAAAAATCCCCTCCCCAATGGTCTATTACAGTGGCGTAAGTACCATGGAGGCAGCAGAGGCAGCTTCCACAGGGCCCGAGACATCAGGGGCCCGGTGACAGCTGCTACCGCTGCTATCATTATTCTTGGAGGTCTTTTCGGACCCCCGAGTATAATGATCGGGGCCCCCTGTTGGTGGAATACTTTCCACCAACAGGGGGCCCCGAAGCTTCAGCAATGGCTGACACACAGGAGCTGCAGCTCTGGCTCCTGTCAGCGCTTCAGGACGCTACCCCTCTCTCCCCCCCCCCCCTCCCTTTCTCTGCCTGTCCTCTGCCCACCAATGAGAGGGCTGAGGAGAGCCCAGGAGGCGGGGCTTATCCCTGCCGAGCTCCTGCCGTCCTGCACTGAAGAGGAAGAAAGGAAGAAGGAAAATGAAACTAAAGATACACAGGTACATACTGGGGTTACTATACTTAATGTCAGGCATATGGGGTGATTACTTTTGTTTTAGTAACTCCATGTGCCTCATATTAATAGCAGTTAACCCTATCATGTCCCTCACATTAACCCCTGTGTGCCTCACCATAAGAGTTACTGATATGTGAGACATATGGGGGTAATAATAATGAAGATACTTTATTATTACCTCCATGTCTCTCACATATCAGTAACTCTTATGTGAGGTACACAAGGGTTAATGTGAGGGAGACATGATGGGGTTAACTGATATTAATATGAGGCACATGGAGTTACTAAATTGTAATGCACATGACCAGATTTTTTATCCACAATTGTCCTGGTATAGCGGTCAGCCACTATGGGACATAATACTGTGTGCAGGGGCCACTATTGGGTATAATACGGTGTGCATGGGCCTCTAAGGGACATAATACTGTGTGCAGGGGCCACTATGGGGCATAATACTGTGTGCAGGGGCCACTATGGGGCATAATACTGTGTGCAGGGGCCCCTATGGGACATAATACTGTGTGCAGGGGCCACTATGGGGCATAATTCTGTGCGCAGGGGACACTATGGAGGATAATACTGTGCGCAGGGGCTACTATGGGGCATAATACTGTGTGCAGGGGCCACTATGGGACATAATACTGTGTGCAGGGGCCACTATGGGACATAATACTGTGTGCAGGGACCACTATTGGTCATAATAGAGCGCGCAGGAATGTGTAGGAGGGACTCGATCGAGATCTTCGGTGTCGGGGGGGCCCCATGTCAAAAGTTCGCCACGGGGCCCCGCCATTCCTAGTTACACCACTGGTCTATTATGACCTAATTGGGGGAATAATGTGTAACAAAAAAAAAAGTTTACATTTTCTCAGACACTAACCGCTCCTACCGCAGGCATTTTTCGATTCTTGATTTTCATTTTTGACTTCTTCTTTCCTTTTTTATTTCCATGTACGAGGGAGTCTTTTTTTTTTTTTTTTGCATGGTCAGGAATAAATTTTAGCTGCATGATAAGGAAAAAGGGGAAGGTGGAGGAGTACTCAGCCATTTGTAGTCATGATCGTGACTTCCAATCGCAATATCCACTCTATATCCTTTTCAGACTTGGCCCGGAAAAATAGCTCCCTCGGTTCAAAGCAGAAACGATGAATCCATAAAATAAAAAAATGAATCCAGCCAGGTCATAGTGGAAAAACAGAATCTTCTTTATTGTTTGACAATCTTCAAGATAACAGTAACATACACACGTAACAGGAATATAGCGTCAGACTGACGTGTTTCGGATAACCTCCTTTCTCAAAGTCTGATCAGACATTGAGAAAGGAGGATATCCAAAACGCGTCAGTTTGACGCTATATTCCTGTTCCGTGTGTATGTTACTGTTATCTTGAAGATTGTCAAACAATAAAGAAGAAGATTCTGTTTTTCCACTACGACCTGGCTGGATTCATTTTTTTATTTTATGGATACATCGTAAATTTTAGTTATACTATTCTGGGGAATGTCTATTTCTTCCAACTCTTTTCATTAAAATGTTTGAGAGGTAAAACAGCAAAATAATAAAGATTGAGAATTTTTTTATTGAATTTATTTTATACATTTTTACTTTTTTTAAAACTATTTATTAGACCCTCTAGGGGTCTTGAACTAATGCTAATGCATTCCAAAATGCCAGCAGTTCTATTACAGGCTGCATAGAGAAGCCCGTAATAGAACATAATTACAGTCAACCCTGGTAGCCTTCAATAAACTTCCAGCTATCGTGGCAAATGATTGCCACCCTCCAGATCTTGTTCCATGGACTGGCGATATGCCCCAAAATGGCATCAAAAAATTATTTAAAAAACCTAAGGGAAAAAAAATGGTATCACCCTCATAACTGCATATATGAAAAAATGTATCTGGCTCTGAAACAAGAAAAATGGCCTTATCCTTAACCTCTTCACATAACAGCAGATTTGGGGTACTTGTATATGGCCTGGTGCCTCGGTGAAAGCTGACTGAGACACCTTTTTCCCAGTGGTGCATGGATGTGGCCAATTTGGAAAGACTCACCAATGCTCAGAACAAAATTTAGAGCCCAGGATCCAGTGAAAGTACACCTGGACCCGCAAGAAAGACACCCTATGCATCCTCATACATGGAAATATAAAAAAAGTTACAGGTGTCTCAATATGGCGACTTTAACTAAAAATATTTCTTGCATGTAAAACATTTTAATAAAACTATATAAGTAGATTCCCAAGTTCTCACAAGTGATATGAAGGGTTGGCCCTATCTGTGAGAGAGAAGAGCTGAGCTCTCATGGTCAGGGGTGAACCTAGCTTTTATGCCACCTGAGGCAGACGACAGAAAGCGGCGCCCCCCCCCCCCCGAGGAGGGGGCGGAGCGGAGGGGGCGGGCCGGCGTTAGCAGGCAGGGAGAGGACCTGCTCTTTTGCCTGAGCGTGGGGGAGGCCGGTGGAGCAGCACTGTGTCCACAGGGCCTCCCCAATCCACCGCTCGCTTCCCGTGCCAGGCTGCCGAGACGATGAGGCTAAGCCGGTGAGGCTTAGGTCAGAAAAAATGCCGCCCCTCCCCCCCCCAGGGCCTGGCCTAGCGCCGCCTGAAGCGGTCGCTTCAGGTCGCCTCATGGCAGGTGCGGCGCTGCTCATGGTGGTGGGCAAGCAGCACTGTCACTGTTAGAACCGCTAAATGCCAAAAGAAAATTTGCACTTTGTGAACAAGGCCTATGGCTAGTCAATATTTTTGACATAAAAACAAACCTCAAGCAGTACATAGGCTGTATTTCTTTGTGTGATCAATTTGAAAGACAAGGTATAAAAAAAACCCAAATCACTGTGATCATAACATGAAAGGTCTTATACTCACTTGGTGAGGATGAAGTATTGTCAAAGTTATTGAGTCTTTTGCATTCCTGCAACAAATAATGAAATGATAATAACAGAACGTTTAGTACAATGAACACTATTAATAGATATATTGATATTTTCAAAGGGATTAAAATTCAGGAAAATATTCTAATTGTATTTATAGTGACAGTATAACCACAAATGGGTACCCTCAAAAATAAAATGTAACTTTTAATAGGTTCTACTAAAATAATGACGTCACAGTTCACATATAGTATGTTAAAACATGGTGAAATGTGGTTCCTTTCTCTTCATCATTCTTCACACTAGTAGAGCAGAGCAGTATTTTGTCCTAGGGTGGAGTTCTCTAATTAATTGTCTACCTTAGCAGACACATAATTTCAAAACACCCCTACCAGCATTCGCAATGTTTAGAAATATGAGCCTATTAATTCCATCAGCGGATAACTGGAGGGATCCCTCAATGAACTGATCTCTAAAGCCAAGACGTTTGAGAATGAACCTGAATTCCAAGAGAAAGAAAAAGACCTATAGAGTGACATAGAGAGATTTACACAGTATATTAAACAGTGTAAAAACACCAGCAATTTTTACGTGACCTACAGGAATTCAGAGAAAATAAGGCATACTGGGACACAGATAAGCCCAATGCCACTAGCGATAGTTCATCTTCAGAGTATGAATTATCGTTTTCTGATAGGAGTGTACAACCGAAAGAAATGTATATAGTAGTCATGGCAGGAATAGATCTAAGAACCAAGGGAGAGGGGATGCCCCTAGCCAACCATCAAGTGTTTTTTTTTTTTTTTTTTAGAACACTCACCCCACATAACACAATACCTCCTTCGGGGACGCCCGGATCCGACGCCCATGTACAACAGAATGAAGTATCAGATGCCCCACAGATTATTAATCTCTCTCACCACCATTTTACCGACATTGAGTGCTCTGTCCTAGAAAACGGCTTATCATTTGTGCCCAAGAATAACCACTTTGAGTAGGTTAAGAACATCGCATTGTTTTCACGGAAACTGCGATGGTCTAAATTCATGCAGTCAGAGGAGACCTGTGGAGCGAGAGAGCTGGGGGTGGAAGTTGATGACCTAGAAGGATTAAGAACTTTAGAAAGTCTCTACCTGGAGGGACAGGGAGAAACTGAAATATTACAACTAACCAATTTAAGACCAAGAAATAGAAACAATCCTCCACCATGCGACACTAGGTGTCGATATTTTTGAAAAAATAGGGTGGCCAATTTATCAACAACTATCATGTAATAGCACCCCAAAAAGACACAATCTCAGTGCAGCACAACAAATAGCATTGCGGAACCTAGAAACAGATGAAATTGTGATGATAAAGGCATCCGAAAAGGGTGGGAACGTGGTTGTCCTCGATAGAGAAGATTATATTGAGATGTATGACTATATTTTAGCAGATAGAGAAAACTACAAAATCCTTCCATCCGACCCTACTGTCAGTTATGCCTCAGAACTTGTTGAGATTCTACACCAGGCCAGGAGAGACAGACTGGTGTTTAATAAAGAGTACCAGTTCCTGCATCCCACGCACCCCTGGGTCCCCACTTTCTATAGCCTCCCTTCGTGTTATCATTGCCGTCCTATCTCAGGGACACCATGGATGTCCTCCGCCATTTGGAGGGCATGCAGATGCCATCTGGGACGGCCCTTGCAACCTTGGATGTTGAGGCGCTTTACAGCTCCATACCCCACGATTTGGGGTGTGGGACTGTAGAGCACTTCTTGGGGACCCGGGGGACACAATTTAGCCATCATAATCGGCTCTTACTGATCTCCTACAGTTTATACTCACCCACAATGCCTTTTTGTTCAATGGTAAAGTTGAAAGGTAAAGTTGAATTTGCTATTAAGGTGGGAGAGTCACCACCCCAGAATGTTGAAAAGGGGAATTCCCAAGGGTCAATTCCTCCGGGTTACGAGGAACTGCTCCACCCCAGAGGAATATGACATCCAAATGGACATTTGATGCACCGGTTTATAGAGAGGGGGTATCCATGGGCCTTAATCTCGACAGCCCAAGAACAAGCTAGAAAGACCCAGAGAGAGTCTTTACTTGTCCCTAAGAACAAGATCCAAGGACCTAAGATCATACGCATGATAGGCACTTATGATGAATACTCACAGGAAGTGCTTGACATCTTAAGGACCGTTTGGGACATCTTCAGACAGCATCCAGATATTGGAAAAGTGATAACCCAAAAACCATCCATTACATACCTATCAGGACCTGAGTTGTTTGTAATATTGTTGTGTATTTTCTGGTGGTGTTTGTCTGGGGATTTGAGCAGGTGTCCTCTGGCTCACTGATTGTTCTCTTTGCTACTGAGCTGTGGCATCAGGGGTTTGGTTTCTGCCTCAGTGTATACTTGAGCTGGGTCCCTCAGTAGATGCGAGCTTCAGGTGTTTCACATTGTCATCAACCAATCAAGTAGTTCTGGGGTCTGTAAAAGGCTCACTGCTGGCTTCAATCCTTGCCGTTTTTCACTGTTACCAACCAGGATTCTTGGCTCAATTTAGGAGGAGTGTTTTGTGACAGTTGTACTGTCTCAGGAGCTGATTTGGAAGTGGTGTGAGTTTGTTCTGTATGAGAGTCTGTTTAACCCTCAACTAGAGATGAGCAAACACTGTTCGAATCAGCCGTTCCGAAAATAAACCTGAAGACTTAAACAAAAACTCACTAATACCAAAACCGTGTCAGGCAACCGGAAAATGCAAGTCAGCGGTTGAGAAGAAGCGTTGAGGGTAGAGATGAGCGAACACTGTTCGGATAAGCTGTTCCGAACAGCACGCTCCCATAGAAATGAATGGAAGCAGCTGGCACGGCGACCGGCCCGGCGGCAAAGTGTACGTGCAAAGTGTACGTGCCAGGTGCTTCCATTCATTTCTATGGGAGCGTGCTGTTCGGAACAGCTGATCCGAACAGTGTTCGCTCATCTCTACCCTCAACGCTTCTTCTCAACCGCTGACCTGCATTTTCCGGTTGCCTGACACAGTTTTGGTATTAGTGAGTTTTTGTTTAAGTCTTCAGGTTTATTTTACCCCTGTCCTGTGATATCTTTTCCTCACTACTCCACTATTGCTTTCCTCAAACTCCTGTTAATTATGTGGGCAAGACCAGGAGACAGTTTTGCAGGTGAATCCTGGATCATGTCAACGATGTGAATAGAAGATCGGACACCCAAATAGCTAATCATTAGAGATGAGCGAACACTAAAATGTTCGAGGTTCGAAATTCGATTCGAACAGCCGCTCACTGTTCGAGTGTTCGAATGGGTTTCGAACCCCATTATAGTCTATGGGGAACATAAACTCGTTAAGGGGGAAACCCAAATTCGTGTCTGGAGGGTCACCAAGTCCACTATGACACCCCAGGAAATGATACCAACACCCTGGAATGACACTGGGACAGCAGGGGAAGCATGTCTGGGGGCATAAAAGTCACTTTATTTCATGGAAATCCCTGTCAGTTTGCGATTTTCGCAAGCTAACTTTTCCCCATAGAAATGCATTGGCCAGTGCTGATTGGCCAGAGTACGGAACTCGACCAATCAGCGCTGGCTCTGCTGGAGGAGGCGGAGTCTAAGATAGCTCCACACCAGTCTCCATTCAGGTCCGACCTTAGACTCCGCCTCCTCCGGCAGAGCCAGCGCTGATTGGCCGAAGGCTGGCCAATGCATTCCTATGCGAATGCAGACTTAGCAGTGCTGAGTCAGTTTTGCTCAACTACACATCTGATGCACACTCGGCACTGCTACATCAGATGTAGCAATCTGATGTAGCAGAGCCGAGGGTGCACTAGAACCCCTGTGCAAACTCAGTTCACGCTAATAGAATGCATTGGCCAGCGCTGATTGGCCAATGCATTCTATTAGCCCGATGAAGTAGAGCTGAATGTGTGTGCTAAGCACACACATTCAGCACTGCTTCATCAAGCCAATACAATGCATTAGCCAGTGCTGATTGGCCAGAGTACGGAATTCGGCCAATCAGCGCTGGCCAATGCATTCTATTAGCCCGATGAAGTAGAGCTGAATGTGTGTGCTAAGCACACACATTCAGCACTGCTTCATCAAGCCAATACAATGCATTAGCCAGTGCTGATTGGCCAGAGTACGGAATTCGGCCAATCAGCGCTGGCTCTGCTGGAGGAGGCGGAGTCTAAGGTCGCTCCACACCAGTCTCCATTCAGGTCCGACCTTAGACTCCGCCTCCTCCGGCAGAGCCAGCGCTGATTGGCCGAAGGCTGGCCAATGCATTCCTATGCGAATGCAGACTTAGCAGTGCTGAGTCAGTTTTGCTCAACTACACATCTGATGCACACTCGGCACTGCTACATCAGATGTAGCAATCTGATGTAGCAGAGCCGAGGGTGCACTAGAACCCCTGTGCAAACTCAGTTCACGCTAATAGAATGCATTGGCCAGCGCTGATTGGCCAATGCATTCTATTAGCCCGATGAAGTAGAGCTGAATGTGTGTGCTAAGCACACACATTCAGCACTGCTTCATCAAGCCAATACAATGCATTAGCCAGTGCTGATTGGCCAGAGTACGGAATTCGGCCAATCAGCGCTGGCCAATGCATTCTATTAGCCCGATGAAGTAGAGCTGAATGTGTGTGCTAAGCACACACATTCAGCACTGCTTCATCAAGCCAATACAATGCATTAGCCAGTGCTGATTGGCCAGAGTACGGAATTCGGCCAATCAGCGCTGGCTCTGCTGGAGGAGGCGGAGTCTAAGGTCGCTCCACACCAGTCTCCATTCAGGTCCGACCTTAGACTCCGCCTCCTCCGGCAGAGCCAGCGCTGATTGGCCGAAGGCTGGCCAATGCATTCCTATGCGAATGCAGACTTAGCAGTGCTGAGTCAGTTTTGCTCAACTACACATCTGATGCACACTCGGCACTGCTACATCAGATGTAGCAATCTGATGTAGCAGAGCCGAGGGTGCACTAGAACCCCTGTGCAAACTCAGTTCACGCTAATAGAATGCATTGGCCAGCGCTGATTGGCCAATGCATTCTATTAGCCCGATGAAGTAGAGCTGAATGTGTGTGCTAAGCACACACATTCAGCTCTACTTCATCGGGCTAATAGAATGCATTGGCCAGCGCTGATTGGCCAGAGTACGGAACTCGACCAATCAGCGCTGGCTCTGCTGGAGGAGGCGGAGTCTAAGGTCGGACCTGAATGGAGACTGGTGTGGAGCGATCTTAGACTCCGCCTCCTCCAGCAGAGCCAGCGCTGATTGGCCGAATTCCGTACTCTGGCCAATCAGCACTGGCTAATGCATTGTATTGGCGTGATGAAGCAGTGCTGAATGTGTGTGCTTAGCACACACATTCAGCTCTACTTCATCGGGCTAATAGAATGCATTGGCCAGCGCTGATTGGCCGAATTCCGTACTCTGGCCAATCAGTGCTGGCCAATGCATTCTATTAGCTTGATGAAGCAGAGTGTGCACAAGGGTTCAAGCGCACCCTCGGCTCTGATGTAGGAGAGCCGAGGGTGCACTTGAACCCTTGTGCACCCTCAGCTCTGCTACATCAGAGCCGAGGGTGCGCTTGAACCCTTGTGCACACTCTGCTTCATCAAGCTAATAGAATGCATTGGCCAGCGCTGATTGGCCAATGTATTCTATTAGCCTGATGAAGTAGAGCTGAATGTGTGTGCTAAGCACACACATTCAGCTCTACTTCATCGGGCTAATAGAATGCATTGGCCAGCGCTGATTGGCCAGAGTACGGAACTCGACCAATCAGCGCTGGCTCTGCTGGAGGAGGCGGAGTCTAAGATCGCTCCACACCAGTCTCCATTCAGGTCCGACCTTAGACTCCGCCTCCTCCAGCAGAGCCAGCGCTGATTGGCCGAATTCCGTACTCTGGCCAATCAGCACTGGCTAATGCATTGTATTGGCTTGATGAAGCAGTGCTGAATGTGTGTGCTTAGCACACACATTCAGCTCTACTTCATCGGGCTAATAGAATGCATTGGCCAATCAGCGCTGGCCAATGCATTCTATTAGCGTGAACTGAGTTTGCACAGGGGTTCTAGTGCACCCTCGGCTCTGCTACATCAGATTGCTACATCTGATGTAGCAGTGCCGAGTGTGCATCAGATGTGTAGTTGAGCAAAACTGACTCAGCACTGCTAAGTATGCATTCGCATAGGAATGCATTGGCCAGCCTTCGGCCAATCAGCGCTGGCTCTGCCGGAGGAGGCGGAGTCTAAGGTCGGACCTGAATGGAGACTGGTGTGGAGCGACCTTAGACTCCGCCTCCTCCAGCAGAGCCAGCGCTGATTGGCCGAATTCCGTACTCTGGCCAATCAGCACTGGCTAATGCATTGTATTGGCTTGATGAAGCAGTGCTGAATGTGTGTGCTTAGCACACACATTCAGCTCTACTTCATCGGGCTAATAGAATGCATTGGCCAATCAGCGCTGGCCAATGCATTCTATTAGCGTGAACTGAGTTTGCACAGGGGTTCTAGTGCACCCTCGGCTCTGCTACATCAGATTGCTACATCTGATGTAGCAGTGCCGAGTGTGCATCAGATGTGTAGTTGAGCAAAACTGACTCAGCACTGCTAAGTCTCTGCATTCGCATAGGAATGCATTGGCCAGCCTTCGGCCAATCAGCGCTGGCTCTGCCGGAGGAGGCGGAGTCTAAGGTCGGACCTGAATGGAGACTGGTGTGGAGCGATCTTAGACTCCGCCTCCTCCAGCAGAGCCAGCGCTGATTGGTCGAGTTCCGTACTCTGGCCAAACAGCGCTGGCCAATGCATTCTATTAGCCCGATGAAGTAGAGCTGAATGTGTGTGCTTAGCACACACATTCAGCTCTACTTCATCAGGCTAATAGAATACATTGGCCAATCAGCGCTGGCCAATGCATTCTATTAGCTTGATGAAGCAGAGTGTGCACAAGGGTTCAAGCGCACCCTCGGCTCTGATGTAGCAGAGCTGAGGGTGCACAAGGGTTCAAGTGCACCCTCGGCTCTCCTACATCAGAGCCGAGGGTGCGCTTGAACCCTTGTGCAGCCTCGGCTCTGCTACATCAGAGCCGAGGGTGCGCTTGAACCCTTGTGCACACTCTGCTTCATCAAGCTAATAGAATGCATTGGCCAGCACTGATTGGCCAGAGTACGGAATTCGGCCAATCAGCGCTGGCCAATGCATCCCTATGGGAAAAAGTTTATCTCACAAAAATCACAATTACACACCCGATAGAGCCCCAAAAAGTTATTTTTAATAACATTCCCCCCTAAATAAAGGTTATCCCTAGCTATCCCTGCCTGTACAGCTATCCCTGTCTCATAGTCACAAAGTTCACATTCTCATATGACCCGGATTTGAAATCCACTATTCGTCTAAAATGGAGGTCACCTGATTTCGGCAGCCAATGACTTTTTCCAATTTTTTTCAATGCCCCCAGTGTCGTAGTTCCTGTCCCACCTCCCCTGCGCTGTTATTGGTGCAAAAAAGGCGCCAGGGAAGGTGGGAGGGGAATCGAATTTTGGCGCACTTTACCACGTGGTGTTCGATTCGATTCGAACATGGCGAACACCCTGATATCCGATCGAACATGTGTTCGATAGAACACTGTTCGCTCATCTCTACTAATCATGTTTGGGAGAACTATGGAGATGACGTATTCTCCCTGAAATTTCAGGGGATAGAGCGCATAAATAAATCTGTCAGGAGGGGGGACTGGGACAAAGGGAGGCAAGGTGGATCTTCAGGTTCCAGTCGGTTAGACTGAAGGGCCTGAATGATGCCATATCTTTTGTTCCCTTTATTATCCTGAGGACTGGTCCCATCCACCCTGCAAAGATTAATACCTCAAAATGAACTAATGTACTTAAGAATCTGTCTGGAGATTTGTCCAGATCCATCTGTACTAATAACAAGGGACTGTGGACTGGATGATCCAAATGATGGGTATTGTTTGGTGTGCCCACGGGGCGAGATATGACTGAGCGCAGTTTGTTTAACCGTATACCTTTTAGGTGGTTATGCATGCTAGGTAGACATATTTATTCCTAGGCACATGACTATATTGTGTCTGTCATTGATGGTATTCAACAAGGGATACTGTTTTTTTTCAGACTAAGTAATACCTGAGTTTTCGATTGAGAATAACAATAACAATAAAATAAATCTCTGGAGAGCGAGTCATGGAACTGTCAGCGATTCATGCAGACTGATATAGACTAGTGGCGAAATCTGGGCTTGGTCCGTGTCACACAATGTGATTGTGAACCAGATGTGATTTATCTTCGTGTAACATCAACAATGTGACTGTATGGAGGATATAAGACAGTAATCCACCTCTTGGTTACACAGAATGACTTAGTGGTGAATAAATGATTGAGCAGCGCTCCAGGTCCAGTATGCGTGGAAGAGCATTATCCAGATGAATAAATAAAGGACCACTAGTCCGGTTTCGATCGGTCTGTGAAGGCTTGATCACATTATAATTCACTAGAGGCAGAGAGATACTTACTATAGGTGAGCGAATACCATTCGATCGAGTAGGTATTTGATCGAATATTAAAGTATTCGACATATTCGATTCCAATTGAATACCATGCGGTAAACGCAGTAAAAATTCGTATGCCCTCTCACCTTCCCTGGCGCTTTTTTGCACCAATAACTGCAGGGGAGGTGGACAGGAAGCAGGAAAACATAGATATCAAAAAAAAAAAAAAAAAGGAAAAAGTCATTGGCTGGCAAAATCAGGTGACCACAGATTTATAAGAATAGTGTCAGATAGCCATAGCCATATTTGTGTCAGATGTGTTTTGGTGAGATAGGGTGAGATTGTACTGAGGGTGAGAAAGAGATTGTAGATTCTGCTATGCAGGAAAACAGCTCTTTTCAGAGCTACAAAGCAGGAACAGTGTACACATGCACTGAACCTACCATAGATGCGTCAGTGTAGCATCAAGAGACGGGGGCGGGCACGTGGACGTGGAAATACAGCTGGGGATCCAGTCCACAGTCCAGCTACTGGAGAGGGGCTGCCAGCAGTGCCCCTTGTCAGTAGCACAAGGGGACGAGGACTGGGAAGTGGACGTGGAAATCCAGCTGGGTATCCAGTCCACAGTTAAGCTACTGGAAAGGGGCTGTCAGCAGTGCCCCTCGACTGTAGCACAAGAGGACGAGGACGGGGACGTGGATGAGAATATCCAGCTGGGGATCTAGACCACAGTAGGATCTGCGGATCCAATTATCTACTGGAGAGGGGCAGCCAGCAGTGCCACAACATCAAACAGGGTGCAGGGTACCCCGCTGACGAGGCCCAAGCACCAGGAACCTATGCTAGGGTGGATAGCAGATGTTGTGGACCCACAAGCAGCATGTCCCGTCCACAGCCCTGACGAGACACAGTTCCATGTGTCTGTGCCAGCACACAAGTTCCTTGTCCTCCTCCTCCCCCAACATCACCACCACCTTCACCGTAAATAAATAGTTAAAACCCCCAATAATGTTTTAGGGCTCCCCAAGGACCTGAAAATTTATGTTTTAGGGCTTACCCCAAGGGCCAAAAACTAAAACTCTGCTAGTTAAAGGCTCAACTCACCCCAAGGGCCAAAAACACTGTTGGTGCAAAGCTCTACTCACCCCAATGGTCAAAAAGTAAAACACTGCTGCTGCAAGGCTCATTTCACCCAAAGGGCCAAAAACTAAGCTGGTTAGAGGCTCAACTCACCCAAAGGGCCTAACATTCTGCTGGTGCACTGCTCAACTCTTTTAAAGGTGCAACATTAAGGCTCCGTTCTCACGGACTAACGCGCCACTCATTTAGACACGTATACACGTGTCAGAGGACAGCGCTTAAAAACAGATCCTATTGATTTCAATGGGTGCCGGCATACGCGCGCTACACATTGAAATCAATGGGTTACAAAGCCTCCCATTGATTGCAATGTGTAGCGTGCGTATGCCAGCACTCATTGAAATCAATGGGATCTGTTTTGAAGAGCAACGCTCTGACTCGTGTATACGTGTCTAAATGAGCGGCGCATTACTCCGTGAGAACGGAGCCCTAGATGGCTTCTTTCCAAACCAAGGGTGATTCCTTTCGATAAGATCTGATGGCTGTTTCCAGCCCTGATTATCCTGGTTGATCTTGTTCAGTAAGGAGGCCAGCTCAGCATGAGGATCTTCTACATTAGGTTGTCCATGCCCACTAATGTGCATAATATGTGCACAATATCACCAATCACATGAAAATTTTAGTTTTGAGAGGGAATTTTAGATGAAAGAGAGAACGACGCATTCATGAATGCAAATTCATGGCCCTGCTTCAAACGCTGGAGTGTGGATTGAATGTGTCACAGGGCTTCCTGTCTCTTTACCGAAACGTGTGAACTGATAAGGAACTGGAAGTGTTTACATTGTCTCTACCAATTACTAACAATTCCCCCCCCCCCCCTTCCTCCTGGAATTCTAACACCCTTAGTGCCTTCTCTGTATATATATATGCATCCTTCAGATATGTTTTAAATTTACTTTGATAAAGGACCCTAGAGGTCAGCAATTTGTCATCATTATGAGTTAGCCATTAAAAAGGTATCAACTACTGAAGACTATCAAGTTTTTTTGTTTCACTAATGTGCATGAAGACTCGATCAAAGTAAATGTTCTTATTTTTCTCCAATTCAATCTCTGAATGAACTGCTCTGAAAGATAGCTTAGGCACTGTTGCAATGGCAATCACTGGGTTTTCCTGTTCTGGTTCCAAAGAATCTTGTGCCTTACTTGAAGAAGAGACAGTCTTAGGCTGGTCTTTCATGACCGTAGTTTTGCACTGCAAATGGTCCGCAATTGCGGGTTCAAAATTGCGGACCATTTACGGTCCCATAATTTTCTATGAGGCCTCTTACACGATCGTAGATTTTGTCAGTGGTGTGGCGTGCCGCAACTGTGGTCTGGACAGTATACCGCATGTCCGTAATGGCCGTGCTTTTACGGCACGGCACGGCACGGAAGGTCCAATAGAAGTCTATGGGCGCGTGCATTTTTGCGGATATACACTGAACATACATCAGTGTATATCCGCAATTGCGGATATCAACATGTGTGTTTTGTGGTGTGTTTTGTTTTTTGCGGATCCGCATAATACTGATACACACGGAACGTTGCGGATCCACTTTGCGGATGTCCGCGGAATTAATTTTTAAAGTGAAATTTGTGTTACGGATCCGCAAATTGCGGACCGCAAAAAACCACTACGGTCGTGTAAGACCAGCCTTAGTCTGACTGCTGATTGCTTGTGCTGCAGCATTTGGAGTTGGGTTTTTTCAGCCTTGTGATGAACTCCTCTTTCTGGATCCCATTACTTTCAACAGTCTCTAAAGTTGTTTGACACTTTGAATTTTGTTCAGTTCCAAACGACTCTGTGTTTAGGTTTGGCTCAGTCGCAGCTCCAGAACATGCCTTGGAAGGCAAGGTTTCCTTTAGTGGCTCCATCTCAGCAGGATGGTGATGAACCTTGGTTAAATCTGGTGTCGAAAGGGAAAGTGGTTTCTGATCTACATCTAAAGTACTGGAGCATGTTGTTTGGACTATTAACACCTGATTAGAACCCTGTAGAGGTAATGTAGAGTCCGATATTAGAGGATCATTACCGGTAGTAGTGGTTGCAGCCAATTCTCCAGCTTTGCGGTCCTCTAAATAAAAGTTATCCCCAGGACGTGATGCCAAAATGTTATGAATTTCACAATCAAAATCAAGGTAAATTTTTGGGTCCTCGCTCCAATCTACTACATCAATCCCACACAATGAAATTGATGGTTTTGGAACCACCGTTTTAGGGGCTAACAATTTTAAAGGGGCTAACACTATGCTGCTGAAAGGCTCAACTCACCCAAAGGGCCAACAAATCTCTGCTGGTTAAAGGCTCAACTCACCCAAAGGGCAAAAAACTCTGCTGGTACAAGGCTGAACTAACTTAAAGGGCCTAAGGGTGCCTTCACACGGCGTAGCGCGCCGCTCCTTTAGACACGTATACATGTGTCCGAGCGCGGCGCTTCAAAACAGAGCCCATTGATTTCAATGGGTGCTGATATACACGTGCTACCCATTGAAATCAATAGGTAAAAATGCCTCCGATTGATTTCAATGGGTAGCGCGCGTATATCGGCACCCATTGAAATAAATCGGCTCTGTTTTGAAGCGCCACGCTCGGACATGTGTATATGTGTCTAATGGAGTGGCGCGCTATGCCGTGTGAAGGCACCCTAAAACTAATGCTGATAAAAAGGCTCAAGTCACTTCAAGGGCCTCGATCTCTGCTGGTAGCTCAGCTTAAGGGCCTTTAACTTAATTTGGAAGGGCTCATGTGAAGGGCCAGAAAAGTAATTTTTGGAGGTCTCACCACATCACACACACACACACACACACACACACACACACACACACACACACACACAATGACCGTTAAGGGTGGGGGCTTTTGGATTTCCCATTGCCTATGCCATATGTGGTTTTCATGGGCAATGTGATTTAAAGGGATGCATGCTAATGTTTCTTTAGCTTTAAATTTGTGTTTCTGTCCATATTAATGTAGAGGAAAGAAGGTTTCCAAGTATTTTTACACTTTCCATATTGAGTTTGGAGTGTCTAGTTGATAGGCTGTCATAGTGGGGTAATACTGGGACTTGGATGTGTTAGATGCACACAGGCATGCTTCCCCTGCTGCCCCAATTACATTCCAGAGGTGTTGGCATCATTTCCTGGGTTGTCATTGTGGACTTGGTGACTCTCCTTAGTCTAATTTGAGTTTCCCCTCAAAGGAGCAATTTTTCCCCATAGACTATAATGGGATTTGATATTCGGTCGAATAGATGAATATTGAGGGGCTACTCAAAACGAATATCGAATATTTCAATACTCGCTCATCTCTAATACTTACCATTCCAGAGAGGGTTAACAGAAGCTTGTTGCCGTGAACCAATAATATGAGACTCTGCCTTAGTTGGAACAGTGGAATGCCAGCACCATGGTTGATAGCATTATGGAATAGGGAAGGCAGGGAGTAAGGGCGTGGCCGAGCTGCATTATATTGCCCGGATCCCCAGGCAATGGCATCAATCTTGCTGAGTACTGTGAACCACCACTAGGTTCATGGGAAGTGTGTTTTTTACCGCAATTATCAATGTAGGGTGATCTTGAACTGTCTCCTGCTGAACTTAACCATAGAATGAGGATCGGGGGCCTTTTAGGTCCCTGTGCTTACTTTTTTTTGCAACTATCTGTAAAATTATTTTACTTGAGTATGTTGTTCATATAATTTTTTTGATATGCATTTTGGTGTAACAATGCTTTCTTGGGGAAAACCACACCTGTATGGAATGGGGGCCTCTTAGGCCCCTGCTATTTTTATCATATTGTGTCTCAAGTTACTTTATTTGTACTCAGGGTTGCTGATGGAAGGGCCAGCGGGTGAGTCATGTCATGTGAGGATGTCATGAACCCTTCAGAGGACGTTGCAAGTTCACACAATACATGCCCAGTAAACCAGCGAAATATGGAATAAAAATCTTCTGGATGTGTGATTCTGCAAATTATTATGGCATAAATTGACTTATCTACTGTGGCAAAGAAGTTGATGCACCAGTACAGAAAGATCTAGGGTCTGAGGTTGTGAAAACACTTGCTGTACTAACATACAATTCAGATAGAAACATTACCATGGGCAATTTTTTTTTTTTACCAATGTTCCACTGGGCAATTTTCTGCTTGAAAAAGTTTTTATACTTTCAATCGGAACCTCCTACGATCCGACTCTGGTTAGATAAAGTTCTTCAGATTGCTAGATATGAAGAATTAATGCATTGGTCATCCCGCACCCGAGCTACTTACCTAAAAATTTGGACCCCTTGGTGGGATATGTATGAGGACCTGGCTTCTCCCTCGTAGACATCTACATAAAGTATGTTCTTACCGACTAGACAACACTGCCCAATATACCACTACCTCACTGAACCCTTTCCTCTCTCATTTTAGTTTAATTCCCCCCACCTCCATATGTTCTATACTGACACCTACACTACTCCCCATCCCCAATCACACTTCCATTACTGTTAAATACACCCATTCTTTCTATCTTCATTCAGATAGCTGTTTTTCAATACGCGGAATGTTTTAGATCTCATCATTTGCAAATGTATTTTCTAATCCGTGTTTGTTCTCAGTTACTGCTCTGTACCATTCACTGGAATATTTAATCAGTATCTGTACTTGACTATTTCAACGAACTTTGTATTATTGTAAAATGTTTAATAAAATCAGAATTTAAAAAAAAAAAGAAAAAAAAAAAAAAAAAGAAAAAGTTTTTATACTTGTTGGTACTATGAAGCCAAACCAACAAGAAATTCCTCAAGTAATGAAACACAATCCACAGCGAGCACTTTATGAGAGTGTCTTTGGTTTCAACAACAAAGCGACACTGGTATCTTACAAATCGAAGAAGGAGAAATCCGTTATATATTACTCAGTACCATGATATAATGATTGCAGAAGCAAACTAAAGAAGCAATGAAACGGTGTGGCGTACAGTTTCAGGATATTCCAGGGCCAGGAGAAGGACAAATGAAACAACACTTTCGTTTTATAAGAAACTCAGAGAGGAAAACTGAGCGATATTGTACCACTTGTGGGGAAAATGTCTGTAAAGAACATTCTTCAGAAAAGATAATCTGTCAAAATTGTTTGGAAGACCAATAAAATTGAAAAGAAAAAGAAAATAAATGTAACCGCAGCTAGTTTATTCTAGATTTATACACCTTTGTATGTTTTTCATATATTTGTTTGAAATTTGGAAAATAAAAAATTTGGGGGGTGTTTTCTACAAAAAATTCTAATTAATATGTTGTGCATTATTCATATCTTATTTTGCTATATTGAAATAAACTTGTAAAAGTTATGCATGTGAGTTTCTCCATATGATTTGCACCGGGGCCTAAAAGGCCCCCAATATGTAAAAGTGTAGATTTCTGACATCACGCATTCTAGGGTTAAAAAGGAAATCGCCGTGTTGAGATGATACACATAGATTGGGGAAGTCATGTTGATCTTACCTTCCAGTAGCTTGAGCCATTATTTCCCAGCAATTGATATTTCCCTGTCCCAATACTGCAACAGTGAATGTAGCACACAAGGACTGTCAGCTCATAGGGCTTACTGAATGTATCAGAACTGAAGAGTGGGGTGTAATCAGTCCTATTTAAACTTTCTCTATGTGCTATTTAGAGACAGTGTGGCTGCAATGTTCCTTTAACTTAGGGTAGGTAGCGTAGGTCAGACTTCAGAAGTGAGATTGTGTTTTGTAACAACTAGGGTTGAGAGATCGGAAAAATCCGATCGGCGAACGAGTAAATTTCACGATCAGGATCTGAATTCCGATCCCAATCTCCCAGGTTAGTGTTACAGACCTAGGAAGGTCAGAGGTTATTTCCAATGTTAGCTAGTCTAGAGATGAGCAAGTACTATTCGAAACTGCCGTTTCGAATAGCACGCTCCCATAGGAATGAATGGATGCAGCCGGCACACAGCCTGTGCCAGCGTCTGGCCACTTAACCTCCTGTGCGCCGGCTGCGTCCATTCATTCCTATGAGAGCATGCTATTCGAAACGGCAGTTTCGAATGGTACTCTCTCATCTCAAAGCAGTGCAGCACAGAGTGATTTACCGCAGCCTGCTACTGTTCTGCTTCGTCCCTGTTTTACCGTATACTCAGCTCTGCTACATCTGAGATGTAGCAGAACAGAGTATACGGCACAGCAGGGAGGAAACTGAATAGTATAGTCCACTAGAAACAGAATAGTCCACTTACCTGCACAGATCCGCTGCTGCTGTCGCTCCCCGTTCCTCTCGGTCCGGTTCTCTCTCATTTACAGGCCTTCAGAGCACCGTGCGTGCCCCTAGCTCCCAGGTTAGTGTTACAGACCTAGGAAGAAGGTGGGGCTTGTGGCTTAGGAGAGTGTGGGCGTGAGAACTCACGTCTCCCCGCCCTGTACCCGCCCACACTCTTCTAAGCCACAACAAGCCCCGCCTACTCTCAGCATCTCTAACACTAGCCTAGGAAGGCGGGTAGAGATGAGCGAACAGTAAAATATTCGATATTCGTTTCGAATAGCCCCTCAATATTCGACTGTTCGAACGAATATCGAACCCCTTTAACCTTTTCGCTGCAAAGGGTCTCTGGAAATTTAGCACCTCCAGTAGCCAGAGCAATTTTCACAGTTTTGAGATGGACAAATCAAACCTAAATTGCAACATTAAAAAAGCATCCAACCCCCCCCATACCTATATATTTTCTTAAAGTAGACACCTGCAGCATTGTCAGAATGCCACTTGGTACTGTATACGAACAGGCACCTTCATTCAATTTTGATTTAAAGTGAATGTTTTATGAAAAAATGCAAATAAATGTATATTAGTTGTTAAAAGCGAAAAACCAAACAAAAAATGAAATGCATCAAACCTCCTAAAAATAAGAGTTCAACATGTGCAGAGTTCATACATATCACTATGGCCTGAACCCGCATGCACGTGTCTTCAGAAAATCGCTAGAACTGGAAGGAACAAAATTCTGCTTTGAAGCTGGAAATGTTAAAAAAGTATCATCCTATAAAATGTAGGGATTACACACCATGAAAAGTAAGTGAACCCCTAAACCCTATATATTTTTTGAAAGTAGACAACCTGAAGATTACAAATGTCTTAATGGGTCATCGATAGCCACATCCACCTTCATGTAACTTTGCGACCAACACAAATAATTTTTTGAAAAAATACGCTAAAACACATATTTGCACCTAAAACTCATGTTCAATCTCACATTCATATACAAAATACTTTTAAAATAATAGCTTATGGTGTATACAATGTGTATATATACTATATGTACCGCAAACATCAACTACAACAAGAGCTCGGACTCCCAAAAACAAGACTACAGAAGACAAGCAGGATTTTGCTGTTGTTCACTAATATGTTAAAAAGCTATACTGCACCTACCAAACTGTGACTGTGATACCAAAATCTAACTTTTTTCAGAGTACACAGCATACCGTATATAAAAACACAATTTAATAGTTTATATATACAACCACCTTCATTCAACTTTGCCGCAAACAGAGATTGCTAGCAAAAATTGCGCAAAAATTCAAATTTGCCACTAAAGTGCGGCTCAAGAAATCCCTTTCTGCAAACATAATGTACTGTCCATAAAACTGCAATATGTGAGGAGTTCATACATACCACACATGTATATATTTACAGGGGCGGGTGTTAAAGAATCGCCAAAATCGCAGAAATGCGCCATCCCATTTTGTGCATGCAAATTAAATAGGACTTTACATAAAAATGTTATTTTCCATCCCCCTATAATAATTTTAGCAATCTATACGTTCATCTCTAATGATAATCGTTATTACTATTATTTTAGTGTGTAACGGGTATCACTAGAGATGTATTTTACTGTAGAAAGCTCAGGTATAGACAGGACAGGGATTGGGTGAAATGTAAACTTTATTTGCAACTTTATGTATATGTTGTGTAAGTGTTTGGTGCAACTTTTTTTTTTGGCTCTGCGACCTGGACAATGGTAAACGTCTGGGTCACAGTGCCAACAAACTTCCTGGTTATGTTCAGGAGGTATAACATAAGTATACCCCACTAGTAAAGCTCAGGGGGGAATTACATTATAACTGTATGTGACAATCAGAGACAAATGTATAGTATACGCTCTGAATGGCAGGAGAAGGGTTAATAGGGACAATAGAGTCCCTGCCACCCCCCTCCTGCTGTCACATACAAGTTATGCAGAGAGTCAGATCATTTCTCTCTCTCTCTCTGCTGCACTGCTCCGTGTCCCTCTTCCTTTCTTGTTAGATCGCAAATTGCTTGCTTAGACAGGAGGGGGGTGGACACTTTGGAGCTCTATATCTTTGGACTGCATCAACATATCTTGATGCTTTCAATTGCATTTTAAAGAGAATAATCTCATCTTTAAAATGATATCAAGAACTCGATGATTGGATGTACAGTTTTGGAGCAATTCACTGTTGAAACGCTGTCGGGAATTGAGATCTGCAGTTGGATCTCAATGCCAAATAGTGTTTTCAACAGTGAATTGCTCCGAGACTGTAAGTAAAATCATCAAGTATCATTTTAAAGATGAGAGTCTTTTCTTTAAAATGCATTTTAAAGCATCAAGATATGTTGATGCAGTCCAGAGATATCAGCATTAGTAGGGAGGACGTAGTAACTACGTCCTCCGCTACTGAAGTGCCACCTTGGTAGCACGTACAGTGTACGTGCCTGGCAGCGAAAGTGTTAAATCACGTTGCCCATGACAACCACAGATGGAATAGGCAATGGGAAATCCAACAGTACCCACCCTGAACTGTCATTGTGTGTGATGTGGTAAGACCTTCAAAAATTCATTTTTCTGGCCCTTAACGTGAGCCCTTCCAAATTAAGTTAGAGTGCCTTAAGCTGAGCTACCAGCGGAGATTGAGGCCCTTGAGGTGACATCAGCCTTTTACCAGCAGAGTTTTAGGTCCTTTAACTTGGTTCAGCCTTGCACCAGCAGAGTTTTTTGCCCTTTGGGTGAGTTGAGCCTTGCACCAGCAGAGTGTTAGCCCCTATAAAATTGTTAGCTCCTAAAACGGTGGTTCCAAAACCATCACTCTCATTGTTTGGGATTGATGCAGTGGATTGGAGTGAGGACCCAGACATTGACCTTGAAGTCCTTAACTTTTATTTAGAGGACCGCAAAGGTGGAGAATTGGCTGCAACCACTACTACTGGTAATGGTCCTCTAATATCGGACTCTACAGGGTTCTAATCAGGTGTTAATAGTACAAACAACATGTTCCAGTACTTTAGATGTAGATCAGAAACCACTTTCCCTTCGGATACCAGATGTAACCAAGGTTCATCATCATCCTGCTGAGATGGAGCCACTAAAGGAAACCTTGCCTTCCAAGGCAATCTCTGGAGCTGCGACTGAGCCAAATCTAAACACAGAGTCCTTTGGAACTGAGAAAAATTCAAAGTGTCAAAAGACTTTAGAGACTGTTGAAAGTAATGGGATCCAGAATGAAGAGTTCTTCACAAGGCTGACAGACCCAACTCCAAATACTGCAGCACAAGCAACCAGCAGACAGATTGTCTGTTCTTCAAGTAAGACACAAGATTCTTTGGAACAGAACAGGAAAACCCATTGCAGCAGTACCTAGGCCATCTTTCAGAGCAGTTCATTCAGAGATTGAATTAAAGAAAAATAAGAACATTTACTGTGATCGATTCTTCATGCACATTAGTGGGCATGGACAACCTAACGTAGAAGATCCTCATGCTGAGCTGGCCTCATTACTGAACACGATCAACCAGGATAATCAGGGCTGGAAGATCTTACCGAAAGGAATCACCCTCAGTTTGGAAAGAAGCCATCTAAACGTTGCACCTTTAATTGAGTTGAGCATTGCACCAGTAAAATGTTAAGCCCTTTGGGTGAGTAGAGCCTTGCACTAGCAGTGTTTTTGGCCCTTGGAGTGAGTACAGCCTTGCAGCAGAACTGTTTTTGGTCCTTGGAGTGAGTAGAGCCTTGCTCCAGCAGTGTTTTGGGCCCTTGGAGTGAGTACAGCCTTGCAGCAGAACTGTTTTTGGCCCTTGGAGTGAGTACAGCCTTGTACCAGCAGTGTTTTTGGCCCTTGAGGTGAGTAGAGCCTTGCACCAGCAGTGTTTTATTTTTTTTCCCTTGAGGTGAGTTGAGCCTCTTACCAGCAGAGTTTGGGGGAATCAGGGTGGATTGAGCCTCTAACCAGCAGAGTTTGGGGAAATCAGGGTGGATTGAGCCTCTAACTAGCAGAGTTTGGGGGAATCAGGGTGGATTGAGCCTCTAACCAGCAGAGTTTGGGGAAATCCGGGTGGATTGAGCCTCTAATCAGCAGAGTTTGGGGGAATCAAGGTGGATTGAGCCTCTAACGATCAGTGTTTGGGGGAATCAGGGTGGATTGAGCCTCTAACCAGCGGAGTTTGGGGAAATCAGGGTTGATTGAGCCTCTAACCAGCAGAGTTTGGGGGAATCAGGGTGGATTGAGCCTACTAGGAGCAGAATTGTGCAACGCTGATGGTGGAGGAGTATGAGGAGCAGGAATTGTAGAGGTTGAACACACAAATGAAACTTCATGTCGGGGTGCTTGACACTGGTGGACATGAAAATGATGGGTCTAACCAGTGGCTGTTCATTTTGATGAAAGTCAGCCGGTCAGCACTGTCAGCTGACAGCCAGCTGTGCTTATCTGTGATTATGCCACCGGCTGCGCTGAAGACCCTTTCCGATAGCATGCTGGCGGCAGGGCAGGAAAATACCTCCAATGCGTACAGCGCAAGTTCCAGGCACAAATCCAACTTGGAGACCCAATAAGTGTAGGGCGCAGAGGGATCGGAGAGGACAGGGCTGGAGTCGGCCAGGTACTCCCGTAAATGCACCTATATTTGACCCTCCTGGTGACACTAGGCCTCTCAGTGGCAGTAGTTTGGCGAGGGGGTGCCATTAACGTGTCCCAGACCTTGGAGAGTGTGCCTCTGGTGGGTGTGGAAAGGAAGGCAGTTGTTAGCCTCTTGGAGGAACTCTCCTCTCTGCCGCCAACGAGAGTTGATTGAAACATCTCCATCATATTCTGCACCAGTTGCTTGTGGCAATCATTAATGCGACTGACCCTCCCCTCTACCGGAATAAAAGTAGAGATATTATTTTTATACCGGGGGTCAAGGATTGCAAAAATCCAGTAGTGGTTGCTCTCCAGGATTTTGACAATGCGTTTGTCACTTATAAAGCACCCCCACATGAATTCAGCCACGTGTGCCAGAGTGTTACTTGGCATGACTTCGCTGCCCCCACTGGAATGGTCACTCTCCATTTCCTCTTCTTCCGCCTCCTCCATTTCGCCCCATCCGCGCTGCAGCAATGGGACGCACTGAACTTCTCCGCTAGCCTCCTGTGTGACAATGAGATCATCTGCCATTTCGTCATCCTCCTCCTCCTCTTCCTCCGTCAGTATACACTGTGAAGCGGTCAGGAGTGTGCACTGACTATCCTGCTGGGATGGTTCTGCTCTTATGCCCGAAGCCTGAGCAGAGCCAACTGTGCATGAGAGGGCATGCCCGCTCATGCGCAGTCGGCTCTGCCTAGGCTGGATGCCTAGGCAGAGTGAATTCCAGCTGGAAGACGCCGCGGGGACGCTGCACGGAGAAGACTTCTAAAGGTAAGAGAAGAACCAGCGTTGATTGGCAGAATGTATAGCATTCTGCCAATCAACACTGGTTCTGCATCGAATCTTAAACTTCGAACAGCTAGTAGTTTTCGATCAAGTACGAGTATTTCGAATACCGTAGTATTCGATCGAACACCTACTCGATCGAACACTACTCACTCATCTCTAATATTCATTACTATTTTTGCAATATATTGTGTTCAAAGTCTTTCATTTATTAATCTTTGTGTCATGCCTCACTTGTAATGTCTTTTCAGCCTTGCAGTCACTTCATTATTTAGCTACCATGCTTCCACTTGTGTATATTGCTACATGTGTGTATTACTTTATGCACCTACACTGAGTTCTATCTCTATTTAGGGCTATTGCTACTATATTTATTTTTGCGCATATACTTTTCAGCTAGCTGACACATTATAATAATATTACTGTTTTATATACTTTGTTACACTTTTGCATGTTTATATTTTACTGTCTATTGTTGTCTGCCACTCACCGGATTTTTGTGGTGTGTTTAGCCAGTATTTTTGATATTTATATGAACTACAATTTTGGTGTTTTTTTTAAATATTTGATTATTAATAAATACAATATTTTTATGGTGACCCTGTCTTTTGACAATTTTTCTTTATCAGCAATTGGGTTTTCACCTTTATCTAAGCCTTTGTTTGCTTTTGTTGTTGTTCCCCCAAGCTGATGAGCTTCAGCGCGGCCTGCTGACATCTCCTCACGCCAGTGCTGCAGCATTTCCAGCAGGTAGCTGGGATCGATGTGACGGTGGAGGAGGAGGTGGGTGGTGGGTCAGAACCCCTGCCAGGAATGTTGGGCGGGGAGATGAGGTAGACCACCCCAGTTTGTGACCCGGACCCAGCCTCAACTACATTCACCCAGTGTGCGTCAGTGAAATGTAGCGTCCCTGTCCGTATACACTTGTCCATGCGTCGGTGGTCAAGTGGATCATTGTGCAAAGCGCGGAACTTAGGGCCCGCCTGATGTTGCGTGACACGTGCTGGTGCAAGGCGGGGACGGCACAATGGGAGTAGTGACAGCTAGGGACGGCATAGCGAGGTGCCGCACTTGCCATCAGGTCACAGAAGGCCTGAGTTTCCACAAGCTGCAACGGCAACATCTCCGGGCCAGGAATTTGGAAATGTGCCCGTTTAAGGCTTGTGCGTGTGTTTGTGTGTGTGTGTGGGGGTGTTAGTGCTGTACTTTTGCCTGCGCTCAAAAGTCTGGGAGATGGTGGGTTGCTGGGAAGAGGCGCATGATGGTGCAGGAGAAGGAGCTGAGGCAGGAAAAGGGGAGGATGAGGGAGAAGTCCCCAAAGTGGTGGAGGCAGATGTGGAGGTGTCCTGGCTGGTGGTCTGGACTGCAGCGCCAGCACTGGCAACAGTGGGAGAGGCAGTGGTGGCAACGCCAGACGACAATTGTCCTGCGTTTGCTCACTGCCACTGAGCCCAGTGCTTGCATTCCAAATGACGGTGCATGGCGGTGGTCGTAAAGTTGCTCTTTTCAGAGCCCCTACTCAGTTTCAAGTTGCAAAGTGTGCAAACCGCACTATATTTAGACTGTTGGGTTGGAGGAGGAGTTGAGGTAGAGGCTGACTGGCTGGTGGAGAATGTGCTAGAAGCATTATCTGCTAGCCATTGTAACACCTGTTCCTGGTGCTTGGGTCTGGTTAGTGTTGTACCCTGCACCGTACTTAATGTGGCCATCAAGCCGGGGACTGTAGGGAAGCACAATGCTTGCTGCCGCAAAGGAGTAGGCGCAGGATGCGCTGTAGCTTGACTGCAACCTTGCTCCCCAGCTGCATTTCCACGCCCCCAGCCTCATCCCCGCCCTCGTCCCTTTGCGCTAGCCTTACGCATTTTTAGATGTATAAATGCAAATTTTATGGTGTACACACCATGGAAAGCAGGATTGAGCATATATAGCCTGATTTAATTGCTGTGTATCCCACTTAGGTTTTGGAGGCACACACCGTGGAAAATTGGATTGAGCGTATATATCCTGATTTAATTGCTGTGTATTCCACTTAGGTTTTGGGGGGTAAACACCGTGAAAGAGTGGATTGAGCTTATGTAGCCTGTTTTAATTGCTGTGTATCCCACTTAGGTTTTGGGGGTTACACACCGTGAAAATCTGGATTGAGTGTATATAGCCTGTTTGAATTGCTGTGTACCCCACTTAGGTTTTGGGAGGTACACACCGTGGAAAATTGGATTGAGCGTATATAGCCTGATTTAATTGCTATGTATCCCACTTAAGTTTTGGGGGTACACACCGTGAAAAGCTGGATTGAGCGTATATAGCCTGTTTTAATTGCTGTGTATCCCACTTTGGCGTTTGGGGATACACACCGTGAAAAGCTGGATTGATCCACTCCTCTCCTTGCAGTATAGCTCTGAAAAGAGCTGTTGTTGTTTTTCAAATTTCCTGCCTAGAAAAAGCTAATCCCTCTCTAGCCCTCAGCAGCACGTCTGTCACTATCTCTCACCAAGCCGCAAAATGAGACGAAGATGGCGGCCACTATTCTTATGAATCAGAGGTCACCTGATTTCGGCAACCAATGGCTTTTTCAGATTTTTTTTCAATGCCTACGTTGTCGTAGTTCCTGTCCCATCTCCCCTGCACAGTTATTCGAGCAAAAAAAGCGCTAGGGAAGGTGGGAGAATATACAAATTTTTAGTGCGTTTGCCACGCGGTATTCGATTGGAATCGAATACCTCGAACAACCTGATATTCGATCGAATACCAATTCAATCGAACGCTGTTTGCTCATCTCTAGAGGCGAGGGTGCGCACGGCACTCTGAAGGCCTGTAAATGAGAGAGAAGAGGAGCGAGAACAACGGGGAGCAGCAGTGATCTGTGCAGATAAGTAGACACCAGGGGGGACTAAGTAGCCAGAGGATTTATTTTTTTTTATATCACTACACAGCGTGGCGTCTAAAAATTAAAGCGTTCAATTTTTGGACTCCATGCTGTGTAGTGAATAGGATCGTTTTTAAAATCCGATCTTCGATTATTAAAAAAATCCTATTGACTTGCATTAGGGTGGGAATTCGGATCGGGTTTGAATGGAAAATGATCGGAAATCGGATTTTAAAAACGATCCTGAAATCTCAAGATCGGCTCAACCCTAATAACAACATGATCTCAAATGAAACAACGTTTCAAGGCAATTTCAATAAGCTAACCACTGATGGAATTAATAGGCTCATATTTCTAAGCATTGCGAATGCTGGTAGGGGTGTTTGGAAATTATTTATTATTATTCTGCTAGGGTAGACAATTAATTAGAGAAGTAGGAAAAGAAAAAAGGTATATCCAGTAGAGATGAGCAAGTACTGTTCGGATCAGCCGATCCGAACAGCACGCTCGCATCAGCCGATCCGAACAGCACGCTCGCATAGAAATGAATGGACGTAGTCGGCACGCGGGGGGTTAAGCAGCCGGCTGCCGTCAAAGCGGAAGTACCAGGTGCATCCATTCATTTCTATGGAGCGTGCTGTTCGGATCGGCTGATCCGAACAGTACTCGCTCATCTCTAATATCCAGCACTCGGAATCCAGCGTAGTAGTATAGTATAATAAAACTTAACTTTTATTTAGAAATATCATTCTTCCATAAAATTATGTCATCGTACAGAGGGTACCCTAGGACAAAATACTGCTCTACTAGGGGCCACACGGTGGCTTAATGGTTAGCCTTGCAGCACTGGAGTCCTGGTGTTCAAATCCTACCAAGGGCTAAAATCCATCTACAAGGAGTTTGCATGTTCTCCCCGTGTTTGCATGGACTTCCATCCCATATTCCAAAGACATACGGATAGGGGAAAAAAATGTACATTGTGAGCTCTATCTGGGGCTCACAATCTACATTAAAAAAAAAAATAATACTGCTCTACTGTACTAGTGTGAATAGTGGTGAAGAGAAAGGAACCACATCTCACCACGTTTTAACATAGTACGGTATATGTGAACTGTGACGTCATTATTTTAGTAGAACCTATTAAAAGTTACATTTTTATTTTTGAGGGTACCCATTTGTGGTTGTAATATAATTTTGGTAGTCCTATATCCACTGTTTATAGTATTTATAGTGACAGCTATCATTAACCGTTTTGTACTTGCGCCAATACCGATGTGAGTGCAATCTGCTTTAACTATCACCGTATTGAAGTCCAAATTAATATAAAATAAGACAGACAAGGTTCGATTAGTGTAATAAACATAACATCATTGGCTATAAAGCTGTCACATAAGTGTTAGCACAGAACTATTAGATAAGGCATGAAGAATAAGTTTCATCCCATAGGAAACAGTTTTCTTCAAGGAGGGGATGAGCTCTGGGCAACACCTGAGAGAGGAATGTAAGATGGGGACAAGCGCAAGCTGGCATCCCTCACACCAATCATTATCATCATCGTGATCTTATTGAGGGGATATCACCTATCCACTGAGTCATCTGTCCTGCCAAGGGTAAGATGCAGATATCCAAATTCAGAGCTCAGATATCCCTATTAGTGCCATACACCAGTGAGGGAGCCAAGCACTTGCCTTTCCCCTCCAGTCAACTACTGCTGACTGTCTTGCAGCTGGGGGTATGGGAGATTTAATACAGGAGTGCTGGTAATCGGTGGCTGTCAAGACTGGTTGGACCACCACTAATCTAGCTGTTGTATTACCTATTCAGTGGATAGATGATAACTTATTATTACTAGACTAGCCCTGTAAATTGTCAAATTTTGCATCAATTATAAGTACAGGTGATTATTACAAACTCTGTTACATACAAGATCTGAGAAAAATGCCTTTTTCTGCTTATAAGATAATCCTTTAATAGTCCCACCATGTGGAAATTCAGTGTGTTACAGCAGCATTGATAATATACTACAAGAAAAAAAAACACTTAGAAGCGTAGAATAGCAGATAGAAAAGATACTAGGAGTCATAGCAACTAAAAAGAAAAACTTCAGGATCATTTTGTTCTGTGTGTGGAGTGATCTTCGCTTAGCCTGATGTTGATTATACAGCCTGACTGCAGTTGGGAGAAAGGATCTCTGACAGCGCTCTCACACTTGGGGTGAAGCAGTTGGTCACTGGTGGTACTGCCCAGTGCTGTCACAGTCTCATACATGGGATGGGAGTTGTTCTCCAGCATGGAGCTCACCACAGACAGTATCCTTCTGTCACCCACCACCTGTACTGGGTCCAGGGGACTCCTCTGGATACAGCTGGCCCTTCTAACCAGCCAGTCAAGTCTATTTCTGTCTCTGGCTGGTATGCTACTCCCCCAGCATACCGAGATCGGTTCGTGAGGTAGTCTAGAATCCAGTTGGACAGGTGATGGTTCACTCCAACAAGGTCCAGCTTGTCCCTCAGTAGCCCTGGCTGAATGGTGTTAAAAAGCACTGAACAAATCAAAGAACATTATTGTCACAGTGTTCTCTGATTTCTCCAGGGCAGCACTGTATCCCTGCAGCCTCTCACTCTGCTAAAATGACTTTGAGTTTGAAAACCCTTGCTATACAGACAGGCAGCTATTGAGACATGAATCAGATTACAGACTTCAGATGCATAGCTCCCAACCGAAGGACCTGTGTGACGTCAGATGTCATGTGACTAGGGAGGCGTGTCTTATTGTGAGATGGGGGGTGGAGAGTGTGTGTCTGTGTATCTCTGTGTGTCTGTGTGTGTCTCTCAGTAACCTAGGGGCAGAGATGGAAGGAGAACGTTATACTGGGGGCAGCGATGGAGGGAGGGACATGAAACTAGGGCCACAGATGGAAGGGGAACATGAAACTGGGGGCAGAGATGAGGGGGGCATGAAAATGGGTGCAGATGGAGGGGGGGTATGAAAATAGGGGCAGATGGAGGGGGGACATGAATTTGGGTGCAGATGGAGGGGGGGCATAAAATAGGGCAGATGAAGCGGGATATGAATCTGGGGGAGAATGGTGGGGGGAGATGAAACTGGGGGTAGATGAAAGGGGACACTTAAACTGGGGGACATTAAATGGGGACAACTGGAGGGGGCATTAAACCATGGGAGTAGCTGTAGGGGGGACCTGTCTGCCTCTAGTTGCCCCCAGTTTAATGTCACCATCCAGCTACACCTACGGTTTAATGTCTGCTTCTACCTGCCCGAGTTTAAACTGGGGGCAACTAGAGGGCAGGGGCGTAACTACCATAGAGGCAGCGGAGTCGGCTGCCACAGGGCCCGGGCCATTAGGGGGCCCGGTGACAGCCGCTACCGCTGTGTTTTTTTTTTTTTTCTAATAGGCCGTTACGGGCCCTATTTACTTGCTGATCCTGGCAGAGCCGGGATTGGCAAGTGACACCGCGGGCCCCGCAAATACTGTCTTTGCAGACCCTCAAGTATAATGATTGGCGGACCGGGAGAGGTAAGAGAATGTAAAAAATACTGTTACTTACCTCTCCACGATCCTGCCAGGCCTCCTTCATACTTGTCTGATGTCTCTGATGTCACATGAACCCGGCCTGCTTCCCGGGTCATGTGACGTCCGACATCATTAAACAAGGATGAGAGCGGCGGCCGACAGCGTAGGAGCCGGGGGACAGGTAAGCAACTGTTTTTTTAATGTTTTTATTCCCCCAGGTCTCTGATTATTATACTCTGGGGTTTGAAAAGACCCCAGAGTATAATAATTGTTTATGGGTGTCCACAGTGGGACATAATACTGTGTGCAGGGGAACCTATTGGGGATAATACTGTGTGCAGGGGACACTATGGGGGATAATACTGTGTCCAGGGGCCACTAAGAGACATAATGCTGTGTGCAGGGGCCACTAAGGGACATAATACTGTGTGCAGGGGCCACTAATGGACATAATACTGTGTGCAGGGGCCACTAATGGACATAATACTGTGTGCAGGGGCCACTATGGGGTATAATACTGTGTGCAGGGGCCACTAATGGACATAATACTGTGTGCAGGGGCCACTAATGGACATAATACTGTGTGCAGGGCTTGCTAAGGGACATAATAGAGTGCAGAGGAGGGGGTCAGTTGAGGTCTTCGGTGTCGGTTGGGGGGGTCAAAAGTTCGCCACGGGGCCCCGCCATTCCTAGTTACAACACTTCTAGAGGGGGTCATTAGTGTCCCACTTCAGCTGCCATTAATTTATTGCCCCCCTCCAACTGCTCCAGTTTCATGTCCCCTTTAGTTTTCCCCAGTTTAAACTGGGACATCAGGAGAGGGACTTAATACTGTGGGGCAGTTAGAAAAGGGCATTATAATGTGGGGACATGTAATGTATGGGTGACTGTAGGAGGCTAATACTGTGTCGGAGCATATGAAAAATGAATGAGAATGGGCAGAGTCAACATAAAAGTGGGTGCGCCACACATTTTATCCCTTTTTCTGTTCTTCAAAGTTGGGAGGTATGCAGATGTCTTCAGAAATTTATGAAGAGGGGATGGGGAGGAGTGAGTAAAGTGCAAGAGATAAGAGAAGGACTAAATTAGTCTGATGATCAAGCTAAATAGAAGTTTTTGTATAACATAAAAAGCACTTTTCTCACAGCTGTACATGTCAGTACGTCTCTAGATATGTCTTGCATGGTCCTGGAGATTGATTTTATGTGAGAGACAGTTATGTATTCTGCTGTACTTACTGTGTGCAGTGTATAGCACAGGGGTTGGCAACCCCTGACATGCATGCCAATAGAGGCATACCAGGCTTATTTACCTGGCACGGGCAGCCGGAGTCCTCACCCAAACCCATCCAAAACGAAACAGCTATTATACTCTGGGGTCTCTTCAGACCCCAGAGTATAATAGGCAGAGCCCTAGGAGAGGTGGTCAAACATAAAAAAACGCTGTTAATCACCTTCGCTGTGCTCCACAGTGGCTCTGTACTCTGCTGGCTGTAAGAGACCACTGACAGGGCCTCAACCACTGACAGGGCCTCAGGGGTCACGTGTGGCATCATTACGCATAATAACGTGACGTGACCCCCCCCCACGACTCAATAAGTGGTTGCTGACGTCAGGGAGAAGCGCTGAAGAGAACACAAAGCCGCTATGGAGCATAGGAAAGATGAGTAACATTGTTTTTTTTTAAAGTTTGATCATCTCCAATAGGGCTCCACTTATTATACTCTGGGGTCTAAAGAGACCCCACAGTATAATAATAGCTATTGTGTAGCACAAATTGGAATATTATGAAAGTTAGAATATTATACTGTTTGGAGGGGCCACTCTGGGACATAATATAGTGTGCAGGGGCCGCTATGTGACATAATACCGTATGCAGGGCCCGCTATGGAACATAATTCTGTGTGCAGGGGCCGCTATGGGACATAACACCATGTGCACAGTCCGCTATGAGACATAAAAATTGCGAAATAAAACTCATATAAAACATGATCAGTGTTACTCTTCATGTAAACACACTGTACTATTAATTGATGCAAGATTTGTTGAAAAGATCGGTACTCTTTGTGTAGACTGTGCAAAATTGAAGCAGGAAGCCATGAAATTGCATAACCCTTAAATATATAACCTCATGTAACCTCTATTGTACATCTTAGAATATAATAGCTTTTTTTTTGTTTTTTTACCTGACCAGTTCAATGAATCGCTCCCTTGAAGCATCACTCACATCCTCATCATTTATTGCTAGTATCTGATCTCCTGAGAGTAGCTTGTTTTCTGATGGACCTCCTGAAACGAAAGAAAGCTAGAATTTATCCAGTAATAAGAGTACAGAAATAGAAATAAATGTGCTTTTCTACAGTAATTAGATGTAATGAATATTGATCTGTCATTTACGCCTCATTTTTTATTAGTAGTATGGTTTTTCATTAGTATTTGTAAGCCAAAATATGGAGTGAAACCTACGTAGAGAAAAAAATATGGAAAGTTCTTCATGGCTTTCAAGTTTTGATTCTGCTGTTCGTTATGGCTGAGGCTAAGTTCACATCTGCACCAGAGTCTGCCAAAGAAGCTGCCAGAAATCTGCGGATAGAAAAGTTCTGTGCAGATAACTTTCTCTCCACCTCTTTCAGTATGAAAGCAGCGGAAACCTGGTGTCCTCAGGTAACTGCTGTTCTAGCAGTCAGACTCTCCATCGTTTGGGTTCCCACATCCGTCCAAAAAGACGGAGTGCTGATGCAGATGTGAACCTATCTTTACAGATGCAAAGTACAAACCAAAATACTGTCATTTGACAGAGTTTTTATGGCTACTGAGAGTGACATTTGTTCAACACTGTAATTTTACTATCCTTGTGGATTCAAATTTAGAGGTGGATGTTTGAAAAAAAACAAAAAAAAACACACTTTGGCTGTAGCCTTGTTATAGAAATTATGTTTTTTTTTTAATCTAAAGATCACTTTGGCATGTTTTGATGGTAAAATATCACTTTGTGGCTCTAGCCTAATTTTAACATTGATGTTCACTGCTCAGCTCTGCTCATGCTATAGTCAGTTATACAGTATGCAATTGGAACAAAAGTCATAAGCAATATTGTGACTATTGCAGGAGAGGTTTCTTTGTTACTCTTTTCCTCATACTGCAGTCACAAACTTACTATGATACATGTGTGACTAAAAGCTGCAATATAGCCCCAGCCTAAAGCCGAAATGTAATAATTATTATAGTGTTTGATGATTTTACTTATACAGAGGCTGTCATTCCAGAATTTCTACATTTTACAGATACTTACTGCAGTGTATTTGCATTAAAGGGTATTTGCATATTTTCCCCTGGTTTTGAGAACTGGGACCAAATAATCATGAGAACAAGGATTACTTGTACCTCTTGTAGTTGTACCTCTATGGAGTGACATGTTGCACATGCTGAACATCCCTAATATGCAACTGTTAGAAGTAGACAAGGTCTTTCTGCTACTCTATCTCCAGTAGTCCCATAGCGAATGAATGGAGCTGCTGTGTTCCTACACAACCTGCCTCTGCATTTAACAAGCGATTTTGTGACCAGTGAGAGTTCCAGTGGTCAGACCCCATATCTCTCTATCAGACAGTTACCCAGTGGATAGGGGAGAATTTAAAATTGCCGGTATACCCTTTTTAAGTACATAGTATGTATAAGCTTAGTTTCAGCCAGGCATAGTAAAGTCAAATTTTAACACCCATTATGCTAGGACTATTGAACATAGTTTAAGATGTCAATATCATATGATGCAATGCACATTTTGGCTCTTTGGGGCCTTGGTCACTCGTATCACAAGATAAATCCTTTTCCTGGGGGAAATATCCACAGCTCAGTGTTAAAAGATGAAATCCTTCTGTGAAGATTTCCTCTACAAATTGCCTCTGTGGTATGTGTAACCAAGGACTGGGAAAATGGAAACATTAAACCAAAAGGAATTGCATCAAATTATATTTGCAAGTGGAACTGTTGCTGTGGAATATTTTAACCCCTTACCGCCGATGGCATTTTTTGATTTTCGTTTCTGACTCCCCTCCTTCTAAACCCCATAACTTTTTTTTATTTCTCCACTCCCAGAGCCATATAAGGTCTTAATTTTTGCGGGACAAATTTTTCTTCATGATGCCACCATTAATTATTCTATATAATGTACTGGGAAGCAGGAAAAAAATTCAGAATGGGGTGGATTTGAAGAAAAAATGCATTTCTGCGACTTTCTTACGGGCTTTGGTTTTACGGCGTTCACTGTGCAGCCAAAATGACATGTCCCATATATTCTGTGTTTCGGTACGGTTCCAGGGATACCAAATATGGTTTTATTTACATTTTGACCCCTTAAAAAAAATCCAAAACTGTGTTAAATTTTTTTTTTTCTAAAAGTCGCCATATTCTGACAGCCCCATGTGCCGCTGGGAAAATGGCGCCTCCGGTGCCTTTGACTGCGGCGCCGGAGGGGTTAATGCCTCTGATCGGTCCGGGGACCGATCAGAGGCATTAGAGCCGGTTAGCTACTGCTTAAAGCAGTAGACACCCGGCGGCTATGGCGGCCGCCCGGCTCCCGGGCGGTCGCCATAGTTACAGACCCGACATGCGCCACACTATTACAGCGCATGTCGGTAAGGGGTTAAAAACTGTCATGGAGTGATGTGGATTACTTAACCCCTTAGTGACCAGCCTGTTTTGGACCTTAATGACCAAGCCAAATTTTGGAAATTTGCCATGTGTGACTTTATCAGTGAATAATTCTGTAACAGTATAGCGCATCCAAGTGATTCTGATATTGTTTTTTTGTGACATGTTGTACTTTACTGAGAATGTAAAATTAGACTGATATAACTTGTGTAAATTTAATTAAAAACTCGCAAATGCTGAAAATTTTGAAAATGTTTTCCATTTTCAGCTGCGATATCTCACATATACACAAAAATACAGGGCAAAAAAGTTAGTAGTTATATATTTCCAAAGGTTCCTTTTGTGTTTCAAGCATATTTGAAATAATTTTAACATATTTGAGTAACTTAGACAAATTACAAGTTTATCAAGTGTAAGCTGATGGCTGGTGAGGTAATAGAGGGGGTGTACATCTCACCCAGACTACTCAGGTGGGTGAGATGAAAAAACTCCAGAAGGAATGTTTGTTCTTAGCAGACAAGTTTCGTCTGCTGAGCATTTTGGTAAATGCTCAGTATTGGGCTGGATTTTTAGGAATGACAGGTAGGTTGGTAGTGGGACCTGTCATTCCACCCCCCTCCAGTCCACACTTTGGGGATGTTCCAGCAGCGACTCAGCTGTTGAGAGTCTGCTCATCAAGGAGGCTTAAAAAGCCAGGTGCAGCAGCAGACTTGGGCAGAGCTTGGCTGGAGAGTGAAATAGAGAGGTCATATTTTTGGAGCAGTGTCCTGAATGACTCAACTGGCTTTTGATTTCTGTGATTCTAGGTGAGGTAACCTATTCTATGTTTAGTTAGAGCCTAGCCAGGCAAGTATTTATTTTTGTATTGTTTCCTTTTGTTGCTGCACTACCTTTTTGAGTGAAAATAAACTCTAACTTTGTTTTTTGGACTAAAGAATCTGGACTTTTGTGTCTATGCCACCCCACCTAGCCACCCCAGACCCTGACACAAGTTTATACCCAAATTTTGGAAATTTTGAGTATGTGATTTTTTTTCCTGTAACAAGCTATGTTTGCAGACAGGAACAGGTGGCATAATGACAGAACCTCCTGTTAAATTACCTAATTTGGAAAACTAGACCCCTTCAGGTATTCTTTGAGGGGTATAGTGAGCATTTTGATTAAACAAATATTGTTTTGCAAGAATTATTAGACATGACAAAAAAAAATTACATTTTCATTTTCTTCAAATATGTGTCATTTTAAAGGCAGTTTTTTTGCACATAACACATCAAAAAGAAGATACACACCTCAAAATATATCACCCCACTTCTCCCTTGTTAAAAAATGTACACTTTGTGGCCTTAGTCCTATGTACGCACATACAGTAGGGCCCAAAAGCTAGGGAGTGCCAATTGGATTTCAAAACACAAATTTTGCTTGCAGATATTTTAGGCCAATTGCACATTCAAACAAAATTTGAGTTACCAAAGCAATTGAAAACCCCCATAAATGACACCATTTTATAAACTACAACCCTTAAGGTATCCATTGAGGAGTATAGTGAATACTTTGACCCCATAAATTTTGAGATTTGCGTCAATCAAAAAAAAAAAAATCATATTTTTTTTACACAAAAGTGTCATTTTATAGGCAGTTTTTTTGCACATAACACATGAAAATGAAGAAAAATACCCCAAAATAGATGACCCCATTTCTTATGTGTTCAAAAATGTACACTTTGTAGCCTTAATCCTATGTACGGATGCACGTTAGGGCCCAAAAAGAAGGAAGCACCAACTGGATTTCAAGACATAATTTTTGCTTCAAAATGCTTCAGGCCCATTGTGCATTCAAACAAGATTTGAGTTACCAAAACAATTGAGAACTCCCATTAATGACACCATTTTATAAACTAGACTCCTTGAGGTATTCATTGAGGGGTATAGTGAGCATTTTGACCCCATAGGTTTTAAAAGAATTTGCGTCAAACAAAAAATTCTCATTTTTTTTTACACAAAAGTGCCATTTTAAAGGCAGTTTTTTTTGCACACAACGCATGAAAATGAAGAAAAACATCCTAAAATAGATGGCCCCATTTCTCCTCTGTTCAAAAATGTACACTTTGTGGCCTTAATCCTATGTACAGATGCACGGTAGGGCCCAAAAAGATGGGAGCACCAACTGGATTTCAAGACACAAATTTTGCTTGCTGTATTTTAGGCCCATTGCACATTCAAACAAGATTTAAGTTACCAAAACAATTGAACCCCCCATAAATAACACCATTTTAGAAACTAGACCCCTTAAGGTATTCATTTAGGGGTATAGTGAGCATTTTGACCCTATAGCAGTTTCACAGATTTTTCTAACCTTGGGATGTGTTAACCTTAAAAATTACTAAAATGTCCCTTTATCCCCAGAGTTTTAATTTTCACAAGAAGTTAAAGGAAAAAAAAGCCCCATCTCCCCCCCCCCCAGTTTGTTAAACAATTTCTCCTGAACACGGAAATACCCCATATGTGGTCATAATCTGCTGTATGGAAACATGGTGGGGCTCAGAATGGAAAGAACGCTATTTGGCTTTTGGAGGGCAGATTTTGCTGGAATAGTTTTCAGGTCCCGTGTCACATTTGCTGAGCCCCTAAAGAAGTGACCCCATTTTGTAGGGGCAATTTTAGGGTCTCTGCAAATGTGACATGGCGTCCAAAAACCAACAATCTAAATCTACACTCCAAAAGCACATAACATTCCTTCACATCTGCACCCAAATGGCAGTGTATGCCCACATGTATGACACTGGTGTACCCCAGATAACGTACTTAATGCCATATGTGGGTAGAAATGGCTGTTTGGGCACAGCTGGGCACAGAAGGGAAGGAGCACTATTTTGTTTTTTGGAGCACAGTTTGGTTTTTGGACGTCATGCCACTTTTGCAAAGCCCCTGAATTGCCAGTAAAGTGGAATCCGCAGACATGTCACCCCATTTTGGACACTACCCCACTGATGGGATTTATCAAGTGGCATAGCGAGCATTTTTAACCCTTGAGTGTTGCATTTATTTAGTTTCCAGAAATGAAATCGCAACTGATAATGAAAAGTTAAAAATGATATTTTTTCAGAGATTCGCCATTTCAGTGCCTGATATGTTGCGCCCAACTTATGTCAGCAGAGATACTCCAAAAACTGGTAAGCGGGTATCCTGGGCACAACAGCTTTTAGAATGTTCATCTCTGATACAAGGCGGGCACAACATATTACACACTGAAATTACGTATTCCTGGAAAAATGGTCATTTTCACCCCTCAGCTGTGTATTCATTTATGGATAATAAGTTATAGCAACACTTAGGAGTTAAGAATGCTCTCTGTACCCCTGGATAAATCCTTCAGGGGTGTAGTTACCAAAATAAGGTCACATATCAGGGGATTCCACTTTACTGGTGTTTCAGCTCTGCAAAAGTGTCATAGTATCCAAAAACCAAACCATCTGTGCTCCAAAAACCAAATAACCCTTCTTCCCTTCTGTGCCCTAATATCAGTTTATACCCACATATGACATTACGTCCGTTATCCTGGGTACACCAGTGTCAGATATGTGGCATAAACTGCAGTTTGGGCGCACAGAAGGGAAGGAGCGCTATGCAACTTTTGGAGTACAGATTCAGATGTTTGGTATCTAGACGCCATGTCATGTTTGTAGCACCTGTAAGGTACCAGAAAATTATTTATTTGTTTATTTATTATGCTTACTTATATAGCGCCATCATATTCCGCAGCACTTTACAGCTATTGTCAGTCACCGTCCCATATAGGGCTCACAATCTACATTCCCTATCAGTATGTCTTGAGGTGTGTGGGAGGAAACTGGAGTACCCGGAGGAAACCCATGCAAACACGGGGAGAACATACAAACTTCTTGCAGATGTTGCCCTTGGTAGGATTTGAACCTAGGACTCCAGTGCTGCAATGCTAACCACTGAGCCACCGTGCTGCCCGGAAAAGTGGATACCCCAGAAAAGTGGATACCCCAGAAGAGTGACCTCATTTTGAAAACTGCACCCCCCAAAGAATTTATCAGGGGGTGTAGTGAATATTAGTATCCCAGACGTGACTGCACAGCAGATGGTGAAGAGTGAATATGTAAGCTGTGCGGAGTACATTGCAAACACCAAATTCCCTACTATGTCCCAGTAGCTCCTATGATTGGTGGAGTCATTCTGGGGGTCACTTTGGGGTCACTTCTGGTGTCTTTTCGCTTATAAGCTGTAAATCTGGGGTGTCCTCGATATACGCTCGCACAGCTTATACATTCCCTTTCTGCCGCAGCCAGTTGTGTTCTAATAATTTGGCGATTTTGCGGGTTTTTGTCTTCACATTACTAGATGCTATATTTTCTTTATTTTTCTGGTGATGTGGCCATATAAGGGCTTGTTGTTTGCGGGATGAAAAATGCATTTTGTAATGACACCATTTTTGGGTACCTACAACTTATTGAATATATTTTATGAACTCTTTTTATGCTGGATTTTTTTTTTTTTTAAATCTATTTTGCCTTGCATTTTACCTTTTAAATTTTTCGCCATGCAGCGTATAGTATAAGTAACATGTTCCCTTTATTCTGCGGGTTGGTACGATTCCAGCAATACCTCATTTATATTATTTTTTTATGCCATACTAATTCTGCAGAACAAAAGAACATTTGGGAGCAAAAATCAATGTTTTTTGCATCACCATCTTCTGAGAGGAGTAACATTTTTATTTTTCGGCTGACAGTGTTGGTTGAGGACTTATTTTTTGCGGGACAACCTGTGCTTTTTATTGATACTGTTGTGGGGTACATACAGTCCTATGAAAAAGTTTGGGCACCCCTATTAATCTTAATAATTTTTAGTTCTAAATATTTTGGTGTTTGCAACAGCAAATTCAGTTTGATATATCTAATAACTGATGGACACAGTAATATTTCAGGATCTCCGGCATAGCAGAGCTGGCCGTGCACTGAACTCTTGGCTACGCCACCGGCGTAGTTGAGAGTTCAATCTCCGGCATAGCAGAGCTGGCCGTGCACTGAACTCTCGGCTACACCACCGGCGTAGTTGAGCTCAGCACACACATTCAGCTCTGCTTCATCACGCCAATAGAATGCATTGGCCAGCGCTGATTGGCCAGAGTACATAATTCGGCCAATCAGCGCTGGCTCTGCTGGAGTAGGCGGAGTCTAAGGTCGGACCAGAATGGAGATTGGTGTGGAGCGATCTTAGACTCCGCCTCCTCCAGCAGAGCCAGCGCTGAACTCTGGCCAATCAGCGCTGGCCAATGCATTCCTATGGGAAAAAGTTTATCTCACAAAAAACACAATTACACACCCGATAGAGCCCCAAAAAGTTATTTTTAATAACATTCCCACATAAATAAAGGTTATCCCTAGCTATCCCTGCCTGTACAGCTATCCCTGTCTCATAGTCACAAAGTTCACATTCTCATATGACCCGGATCTGAAATCCACTATTCGGCTAAAATGGAGGTCACCTGATTTCGGCAGCCAATGACTTTTTTCCGATTTTTTTCAATGCCTCCGGTGTCGTAGTTCCTGTCCCACCTCCCCTGCGCTGTTATTGGTGCAAAAAAAGCGCCAGGGAAGGTGGGAGGGAATCTAATTTTTTTGGAGTTTGCCACGTGATGTTCGATTCGAATCGAACACATCGAACAGCCTGATATCCGATCGAACATGTGTTCGATAGAACACTGTTCGCTCATCTCTATTAATGAGATGACGCCTCAGAGGACCTTCACAGTTTTTGAATGACCTGTCTGACCATCACTAGAAAAATGTAGGAAAGGCATTTTTTAAGAACCCAGCTCAGGGGGTTGGTCTATTCCTGTCAACACATGGAGTTATGCAATTGTGCCACATCGTTCTATAGCAACATAACCAACGTGCAGTCCCAGCATAGATCCTACATTCCAACTGCTCCTTCAATAGAAGGATGACGAGTTGAATATAAATTTGCTGGAGCTTCTTTGGTGTTCTTTACCATTGCATCAAGATTGTTTAATTGAGGTCCTGCAATCTATGAGACATTTAACCCCTTCCCGCCGATGGCACTTTTTGACTTCCTAACCAAGCTCGATTTTTCAAAACTGACATGTGTCACTTTATGTGGCAATAACTTTGGAACGCTTTAACTTACCAAAGTGATTTTAAGATTGTTTTTTCGTAACACATTGTACTTCATGTTAGTGGTAAATTTTGGTTGATATGTTTTGTGTTTAGTTATGAAAAAATAGGAAATTTGGTGGAAGTTTTGAAAAATATGCATTTTATAAAGTTTGAAATGATGTGCATTGCATACAGATAGTCAGACCGCCAAAATGATATCCTAAATCTCATGTCCCAGATCTCTGCTTTATGTCGGCATCAAACTTTAGTCACCCTTTTATTTTTTACGGACATTAGAAGTTTAAAAGTGAAAAAACAATATTGAAAATTTTCAAGAAATTTCCAAAACCCATTTTTTAAGGGACTAATCCAGTTATGAAGGGGTTTTGAAAGACCCTTGTATTAAACCCCCATAAATCACCCCATTTTCAAAACTGCACCCCTTAAATAAGCCAAAACAACATATACCTAGTATTTTAACCCTATAAGTGCTTAACAGGAATTAATACAAAATGGAGGTGAAATTTTCAAATTTGATTTTATTTTACTAATATTTTTTGTTTAGCCCTAGAATTTGCACATTCACAAGGGGTTAAAGGAGAAAACGCATCCCATAATTTGTTATGCAAGTTCTCCCGACTACCATAGTACCCCACTTGTGGGTGTAAACTAATATATGGACGCTCAGCGAGACGCAGAAGGGAAGGCGCACCAAGGAGCTTTTAGAGGGCAGATCTGGCTGTGATCAGTTTCAGGAACCATGTCGCATTTACAAAGCCCTTGAGGAGTCAAAACAGTGGAAACCTCTAGAAAGTGACCCCATTTTGAAAACCGCACCCCTCAAAGAATTTATCAAGTGATGTAGTGAGCATTAGTAACCCCGAAGTGAATGTGTAAGCTGTGCGGAGTAAATTGTGTATACCAAATCCCATTCTATTTTCCCACTAGCTCCTATGACACGGATGGGGAAGAGGAGCATTCTGGGGGATCAGCGCTGGTATATTATCTCTCATAAGCTCTAAATATGGGGTGTCCCCTGAAAACGCTCGCACACCTTATACATTTCCTTCTAGTCGCAGCCACTTATGTCCTAATGATTTGGCGACTTTTGGGTTTTTGTCTTCACATTCTACAAGCTAGATTTTTATTTTCTGGCAATGTGGCCATATGAGGGCTTGGTGTTTGCGGTATTAGATGTACTTTTCAATGCCACCATTTTGGGGCCTGTAACTTATTGACTACATTTTATTAACTCTTTCTAGGTGGGATGTAAAAGGAAACATCAATTCTGACATTGCTTTTTAGCATTTATTTTCCCCCCCGTGCAGAGTACAGCATAAGTAATGTGTTACCTTTATTCTGTGGGTCGGTGCGGTTACGGTGATACCTCATTTATATGATTTTTTAATGCGTTGCTATTTGTGCAGAATAAAATTCAATTGAGGGAAAAAATCAATTATTTTTGCATCGCCATATTCTGAAAGGCATAACATTTTTATGTTTTGCTAGACAGAGCTGGTTGAGGGCTTATTTTTTGTGGAATGACCTCTGCTTTTTATTGGTACCATTTTGGTTTTCATCTGACCATTTGATTACTTTTTATTGAACATTTTGTAAGGGAAAGGTGGTGAATAATCATTATTTTGTGCGTTTTTCTACGTTTTTTTTATAACGTTCGCCATTTGAGTTAAATAATGTTTTAAGTTTATTGTTCATGTTATTACGGACGCGGTGATACCAAATATGTAATGTTTTTTTCATTTTTTCTTTATTTTACATAATAAAACATTTTATATGGGGAAAAAGGATTTTTGGGGCTTTATTTCTTTCTAATTTATTTTAAACTTATTTAAACTTTTTTATTTTTACTTTTTTTCACTTTTTTTTTCTGTCCCCATGGGGGATTGAAGCAGTGATCTGCTGATCACTGCTTCACTATATGTATCTGCAATACACGTTACATGTGTATTGCAGAGCACAGGAAGCTGTCATCCTGTGTAGACGCACAGTATGACAGCCTCCATTCCTGGCAGGATCAGCCAGGTAAGTGAAGGGGACGGCATGGGGCAGACCCGGGGTCACTGATCAGACCCCGGGCTGCCCATTACCAACACTGGCACCCCCTGAAACCGGCGAAAATTACGATCCCCAGAGATGTCGGCGGTCATGTTTGACCGCCGGCATCTCAGGGGTTAACACCCGCGATCAGACCCGGTTCCGACCGCGGGTGTTACAGGGCATAGTCAGCCGTGTATTACGGCTGACACCTGCAGGGCATGGTGCGCACACGGGTTCTGTATGCGCACCATGCAGCTACGGCGGTTTGCGGGAAGTCCTTACCGGCAGCGCCGTACTATTACGAAGGATGTCGGGAAGGGGTTAAAGGTTATTATTTCAAGTAAGGGCTCATTCACATCTGCGCCCGGTCTCCATTCATGCAGGTTTCCGTTTCCTGCACAAAACTGAGCAGGAGACAGAAACCTGCAGGACTCTTTCAAACCCATTCATTTGAATGGGTTTGAAAGATGTCCGGCCGTGTGCGCCAGTGAGCGTTTTATGCTCTACGCTGCGAAACCGTTTTTTTTTAAACCAGACACAGAGTCTGACATGCAGTACTCTGTGTCCGGTTTAAAAAAAACGGTTTTGCGGCGGAGAGCATAAAACACTCACATGGTTTGACAGCTTTCCGTCTTCTGCATGCAAAGCTCAGAACGGACTCCAGGCACTAGTGTGAACCTAGCGTAAAGGCCTTTTTTGGAGGGGTTTCATGTTTTTATTAAAAAGCACCCAATAAGATCAGCGAATACGATAAAAAGAGAAAATAAAGATCTAAAAACTCAACAATTGCTTTCTAGCTGAACATTAATGACGCCTAAATTCCTTCCATATTAGTAATCCAAAATGTACACTTTAATGGACATATTAAATCAAAGTCAAATGTAAAGCACCATGGAATTAATGGTGCTATATAAATAAATAATAATAATAAAAATAATAACTCACAGGTGGCAGCGACCACATACCACTAAATCAACCAAAATTTATTCTTCTAATCAAAAAGGACAAGGTCATTTTAGGATATGTTGTAATTTCTGCCCTCGGAAGTATTTACATGAGATACATTAAAAGAGCTGTACGATCACATGGTATAACGCTTTAAGTGTAATATGTGAACAAATATACAGGTAGTCCTCAGGTTACGACGTTTCGTGGTTACGACTAGAGATGAGTGAGCAGGTCCTTGCTAGTCTGGAGTGCTGGCAGCTTGCATTTATGCGGGAGCTGACTTTTTCTCATAGGAATGCATTGGTTCTGCCGGAGGCTCATCTCTGAGGAGGCGGAGTCTAAGATCGGACCACAGCAGTCTCCATTGTTGTCCGATATTAGACTCCGCCTCCTTACAGACGAGCCTCTGGCAGAACCAGCGTTGATTGGCCGAATGCTGTACACTGGCCAATCAACGCTGGCCAATGCATTCCTATGCAAAAAAGTCAGCTCCCACATAAACGCAAGCTGCCAGCTCTCCCTGTACAATATGTGATTTAGTGTGCAGCGGCTTGGAACCGAGGAAGACTGTACTGTCTTCCTCGGTTCCGAGCCGCTGCACACTAAATCACATTGATCCGTTCCTACGCGGCTTCGTATGGTACAGTTACATATGTCGAAATTCGGTTTACGACGCCGCGTAAGAACGGATCAACGTTGTAAGTCCAGGACTACCTGTAGTCCCAAGTGTTCTATTTCCCTACAATGCCACAGCAGGTTAAGTAAAGCATTACAAAGTTCTCAATTAACTGTGTAATGCAGACAGCCTTGCACTAAAGTAGTTAAGGTCATTTAATCGGTTACAAAGAAGGAGCTGATACTGGATCCAGGAACTGATACTGGATGTGGCACTTTGAAGTTTTATAAATGGTTCCGTAATAAAAAGAGTCACTAAAAACCAGAAAATGATTACACAAGACTACATTTCACAAGGTGTCTAAAGATGAACAGGGCCTTCTAAGTTAATGCTAAACCACAACACCCACATCCACTCAATTTGTACCAGTCAGATGTTTGCTTCCCATGATCCGCTAGTGTGATCAATGCTATATTTATTATCCATTCCTCCAGATTACTATACATTAGTCTCAACTATAGCTTTCACGGATCTCCAGTTGCCATCTACAAGTCTATTAGCAGCAAGCCAGAACGCCACCTGAATTAGGGCCCCTTCACACGGAGTTTACGCGCGTTATACGAACAAGCCATTGAACTCAATGGCTAACTACATTTTACGCGTGTATTTTTATGTGTAAAATGGACAGAATACACCGAGCATGGACAGAATACACCGAGCATAGACAGAATACACGGAGCGTAAACTCAGTGTGAAGGGGCCCTTACAACATTTCTACAAGGGAAGAGTAAAACATTTTAATTTTTAGCACTTCTGCAGTGTGAACAGTTTGTCACCAACATATATAGAAGGTATTAATCATAACATAATCTCTAGTATTTGCTACAGAAAAGAAAACAGAAAAAAATGATATCAATATCAGTGAATAAGGTAGACATTGAGGTGTTCTTGCTGAGTGGTGGGTTTGAGGTACAGCAGACCCCTAGATTTTGATGCCTTTTTTATTCTTGTTCTTAGTTAAATATGCAATGTTTGGTTGACTGTATTGTTTCAGTACTAAACTAAGACATTTTTGTCTTGGTGGTGAGAACAATAGGGAAAAATGCAATATGTTCTTTCTATGCTAAAGCACCCATAGGGTCCTTAGCTGATAAGTAATTTCTATTGAGCTTTATGGTTATTCTTGGCCTTGTTGGTGAGCTAGTGTGTTTTTCATGGCTATCGAACTGACCCATTTGTTTCTGGCTCCATAGACATATTAGCATGGGCCTGTGTATGTTTTAGAATTATTATATTTATTTTCCCAGTTTCAGCATAAAGAATGCAAAAAAATGCAGAGAGAAAAAGTCCTGCTTGCAGAACTTTTCTCTTCACCCTCTTTAAGTATGTTCGGGAATGGAAACCACAAATTGAATACAAGCGTAGGTGCGAAACTAGCCTTACACTAATTATAGCACTGAACGTTAACTATATGCTCAGTGCAGCATACTAGTATGGAACAGAACAGGAAAAATTAAAATGGTTTAAACAATCAAAAAATCATTTGCAGACAAGAATAATTCCTTTTAGCCAATAAAATAAAAAAAATGGTTGAATCATACAGACAACCCTAGTAAGTGTTGCTTTGTAGTGTAATCTGGAATCATAGATTTAATGCATCAGCAAAGTACACATCTATTTGCAATGGGAATGCATTGAAGACTAAACTCTTGGACCCCTAATCATCACTATAATGAGGGTGTGTGATCCTTGAGTCTTCAGATGCACTCATCCCAATAAAGTCTACAGGAGATATGAAAATGGTTAAGAATAGCCTCGAATATACTCTTGATATTAACCGAGTCTGATTATTCGAACCTCCAGCAGGACCTTAGTAGGATTTTTTTATGCAGATTTTGCTGCAGTTTTTTGAGTAAAAATCAAGAGTAGCTTGAAAATGAGAAGGAAATGTAAATTAAGCTCTTATACTTTATCCTTTCTGTTGAGTCCACTCCTGGCTTTGGCTCAAAGAACTGCAGCAAAATCTGCAACAAAAAAGGTCATAGAACCCATTCGATGTTAAACAATTGTCTTTCTTTTTTACCTGTTTTTTAATATGTATGCATTGAAAATTGGGATTAAATATCACTGAATGGCCAGAAAAGAATGGTCAAAGAAAAGAAAACGCTAAGTAATGAACAATCAATACTACTTAATGGCTGAAAATGCATGGAATACTGAATTACTGATATTCCAGTTTCACCTGAGATGACAGATCGTACTACAACAGGTCGTGCACTGCCAGCAACAAATCCAAAGCCAACTCCGGGATGGCGTAAAATGATGACCTTACGTACAGACTGAGGGGTCAGCTGACCACATTCCATAGCACCTTTCCACATCACATGACTGAGCAAACAAAAGGAAAAAAAATAATGCTTTAATGTATCATTTACAGCAAATTAATACTTCAATGATTACAAGCAAACATATATATTGTATATAAAGTGCTAAGTACTGATATACTTTTTTTTTTTTTTTTTTACAATAGGACCCTATGGTTAATGTCTAGTTTTCCATTGTTGGTATACATTGGAGCTTGTTTCAGTCTATAAATCAAACAGAGGGCCACAGCACAAAAGGAAGCCCTAAGAATGAAAGAAAGGGATTTGGAACTCACAGATGTTTAAATAAACAAGCACAAATAGACATACAAGTGCATCTCAATAAATTAGAATATCATCAAAAAGTTATGGACTATTGCTCAGTGGTCAAAGGTGTTTCCAGCAAACTCACCTGACCTTCATCCCATAGAAAATCTATGGGGTGAAGGTCAAGAGGAATATGAGACACACCAGACCCAACAATGCAGACAAGCTGAAGGCTGCTATCAAAGCACCCTGGGCTTCCATAGCACCTCTACAGTGCCAAAGGCTGATTGCCTCCATGCCACATTGCCACATTGATGAAGCCATTCATGCAAAAAAAGCTCCAACCAAATATTGAGGGAATTTACTGGACAGACTTTTCATTTGACCAACATTTCTGTGTTAAATATTTTTTTTACAGTTGGTCTTTTTTCACTTTTTTATATGTATATATATGTATATATATATGTTTCACTTTTTTATATGTATATATATATATATATATATATGTTTCACCTTTTTATATGTATATATATATATATATATATATATATTTCACTTTTTTATATGTACATATATATGTATATATATATATATATATATATATATATATATATATATAGATATATATATATGTTTCACTTTTTTAATTGAATTACTAAAAAAATAAATAACTTTTTGACGATATTCTAATTTATTGACATGCTCTAGTACAGTTATATAAATACAAATATATACGTGTACACAGTATATATACTTAGCCTTTACTTGAATCATTCAGATTCTGAAAATGTGTTTTATTTCTGGCAATTTTCTAGTTAGTATAAATGTCTGAAATCTTTGATAAATGAGTGGCACTTTGATGCAGTGACTGCTTTTTCACATGTTTATTTGGTGTCAGAAATATGTTCAATGTATTTACAACAAAAACTTGATGCAAGTGCATTGAGAAGTTTTGTGACGCTGATTTTGCCACAATAACTCCAGTAAAGAATAAGCGCTGATTCATGTTACGTGTGTAACATGAATTGAAGTCAATGGGAGTCTTTTTTTTTCAGTGCGGATTCTTTACTCGAGATATTGTGGCAAAATCAGTGCCACAAAACTCTGTGTGAAAGCACCAAAGAGCCTTCACACAGAGTATATGCTCCACTCATTCTGAACATAAAACACGTTCAGAATGAGCGCGTAAAAAACAGCTCACATTGACTTGAATGGGTGCCGGCATACGCACATATCACATTGAAAGCAATAGGGAAAAAAAGCCTCCCATTGATTTCAATGGGTAGCGCACGTATGCTGGTACCCATAGACCTCAATGGGAGCTGGTTTTTACACGCTCATTCTGAACCAATTTTACGTTCAGAATGAGCGGAGCGTAACTCCGTGTGCAGGCTCCCTAAGAGTACATCCAATTCTAGTTTTCTGTTTCAGCCTTTTTCTACTTTTGGGATGAGTTGTACTTTGACTTTTCTGTGGACCCTAAGATTTCTATGTGCCCCCTTTGCATAGGATCCCTAAGCATTTTTGCTCACTAGATGCTCATTTTTTACAGCCACTCTCTACTTTTCTCCTAATAGCTATTTACAGAAGAATAATGTTGTAAACCACAAAGCACATGTCATTTGAAGCTAGTCATATGATCATAACAATTGATTCAAAGTACTCTAAATACTCTGCATAGTCACCATATCTCCATATAATAGTGCACCAGGAGCAGAGATACCACATGCAAGTGCACAGGGGGTCTGGAAGGAAGCAATAATTATGTCTTCTCTGTTTGATGCTAGATTCATGCTAGTGTTCGGGTTTCCATTCTTCGGGTCTGCTTAAGCCCTTCCCGCCACAGGCATTTTTCGATTTTTGTTTTTGACTCCCACCTCCCTTCCAAATCCCAGAAATGTTTTATTTCTCCACTCACACGGAGAAAACGCACGCTCATTTTGGCAAAATACACGTGTAAAAATAAGACTCCTATTGACTTCAATGACATTTTTTTACACGTGTAAAAAAACCACGTCAAAATATACGTCAAAAAACACGTCAAAATACACGTGTAAAATGTCATTTAAGTCAATGGGAGTCTTATTTTTTACACGTGTATTCTTTACAGGTGTATTTTGCCAAAATGAGCGTGTGTTTACTCTGTGTAAATGGACCTTTAGAGCCATATGAGGTCTTATTATTTGACAAATTTTTCTTCATGAAGCTTTATCGTTTCTATAACCATACCAATAATTATTCTGTATAATGTACTTTGTTTTATGGTGTGTACTGTGCAGAAAAAAATGACATGTCATCTGTATTCTATGTGTTGGTATGATTTTGAAGATACCAAATTTATATGGTTTTATTTACATTTTAACCCCTTAAAAATCCAAAACTGTGCCAATTTTTTTTTTTAATAACAGTCGCCATATTCTGACACCCGTAACTTTTTTATACTTCTGTGTATGGGAATGTATAGGGCGTCTGTTTTTGCAGGTGTGCTTTTTACTTATAACATTTTCGTGTATAGCTATTGCTTTGATCACTTTTTATTCAAATTTTCATCAGAGGCAAAACAGTGAAAAAACGTAGGTTTGGCACTTTTGAACTTTTTTCCCGCTACATCGTTTACAGTACGGGAAAAATATTTTTATATATTTGTAGACCAGGCGTTTTCGGACATAGGGCTATCTAATGTGTATGTGTTTCACAGTGATTTCAACTTTTAATATTGTTTATTTTGAAATTTTTTAAACTATTTCTAACCTTTTTTTTTATTTGCATTTATTAAATCCCCTAGGGGTCTTGAACCCCAGGGGGTCTGATCACTAATGCATTGCATTGCAATGCTAATACATTGCAATGCATTGCAAAGAAAACTGCAGATCTATTGCAGGTTACATAAAGAAAATAATGAAAGAAAGCCCTGGGAGCCTTCACAAGTCTCCGGGGGTCATGGTAACAGGACTCCAGCAAAACCAGTCAGCTATGAAATCCTCCTGAAATCAGTGGAGAGAAAATTCCTGCTTGATAAACTGTCCTTGGTACCTGAAGCTTATTGTTAGGATTGGGTCCTGCAGGTTGCTATCATAGCGCACAGCACCACCTGCGGGTCAGTCTAACCATTCAGCTTTCACCTTAGTGAGCATGCTCAGACGTATTGGAGCTGCTCACAAGCTAAGTGCCATTTCTCCCCTACTGAGCATGAGCGGTGAGGTCATGGCCACTGCCCCTATTGGGCAGGGACTTCCCTTTAAATAGTGTGAGCCGACGCCTGCCGGGTGCTCACACTTTGACTAAAATCACCTCAAAGTACAAGGAGTTTTGCTAATGACAGTAGGTTGCAGGGATAGGCTCCGGTACTCAGGCAGGTTTCAGACTAGGCCTCTGTGTGGGGTTTCTCTGCTTCTCCTGGGTGCTGTTAGCGCTAAGCCAGGACTAGGAGCGGTAGATGCCATTCCAGCTTGTAGATCTGCAGCAGGTATGGTCTTTGAGACAGTACACATAGGCTGTCTGACTTCATGTATGGCTCCTAGCTGTGTACGGGAGCATGAGTGTTTGATGGCTCCAAGCTGTGTGTAGGACCATGCAAACTCCCCTGGTAACTCCAAGCTGTGTGCAGGAGAATATTCTAAACTTCTGTGGTGGCCCCTAGCTGTCGCAGAGGTAAGTGTGTGTGTTTGCTGGCCTGGGGTGAGTGTTAACCCTTGGCAGCCGTGTGAGGAGTCTAAGAATGACTGGTTCAATCCCGTTGTTTTGATTTCTATGCCAAATGGTACCATAAGGTTCTGTATTGATTTCCATGATATCACCTGCCAGGTGTTTCTCCACCCTCGACTTAACAAAAGGGTACTGGCAGGTGCCGCTCACTAAAAAGGCCAGGGAAAAAACTGCAGTTGTCACCCCAGATGGTTTATTTCAATATATGACTAAGCTGTTTGGGTTACATGGGGCTTCAGCAACCTTCCAGAGATTGATGGACAGAGTCCTTAAGCCTCATCAAGGGTACACCTCAGCTTATTTAGATGACATTGTCATCTTTAGTATGGACTGGGAAAGCCACTTACCAAAAGTTCAAGCCGTACTAAATTCCATCCGGGCAGCCGATTTAACTGCCAACCCCAAAAACATGCGCTTTGGGTCTTGAAAAGGCTCAATACTTGGGGTATGTAATAGGGTAATAAAACATCAGGTTAATAAAGTAGAGGCCATTCAAAATTGGCCCCAGCCTTTAAATAAAAGGCAAGAGCGAGCTTTCCTGGGAATTGTTGGCTACTATTGCATGTTTATCCCAAACTTTGCAACTATTGCAGCCCCACTGTCAAACCAAAGGGGACTCATTCTGTCATGAGAGGGGATACAAATTTTTACTGTGTAGGCGGCATGGGATTCGATTGCAATTGAATACCTTGAACGGCCTGATATTCGATCGAATATCTATTTGATCGAACAGTGTTCGCTCATCTCTAGTGTCCACCCCTACAGGTCTGAACAAAGTGGAGGGGTGGGGGTATGTGAGAAGGTGAGTACTGGAATCTTGCTATATCTCCCCCAGGTTTTTAACTTATGTGTGGTCCAGTATGGGTTTTGAATAGGTCTCAGATTCTGGTGTGAGTCCTTGGCTCATTACTGGGCCAGGAAAGGCTAAAGATCCTGCACTCCAGTGCAGATCCAGGAAGTGAAAGGAGGTGTATGGGACTGTCCTGTAACCGAGTCTGGTGAGAAAGTGTGGCTGATGTATATTTAAGCCACATGTATATTTAAGTTAACATTTCTGTTCACACGAGCAGGAATTTATTTTGTTTTTGCCTGAAGTTAATTCTGTATTTAATTTTGAGTTGATTTATTTTCCATTTTTTTTCTAAATAAACCTGTTTGTTGCATATTTTGTGTCCCTGTCTTTGACTGTTTCAGTCCGCACCTTTGCTGCTACTGAGCTACCTTCCCCACAATATATATATATATATATATATATATATATATATATATATGTATTTGTATATAGTGTATGACGCTGGGTTTACAACAGTGTTTGGGTCTCCGTTATCAGGTTTCCGTCTTCTGCAGACAGAAGACGGAAACCTGTCAGACTGTGATCGGCAGTGAGCGCCCGTGAGCATTTTATGCTCTCCGTGGTCAAATAGTTTTTTTTTAAACCGGACACAAAGTCCTGCATTTCCGACTTTAAAAAAAAAAAAAAACCTGTTTCACCGTGGAGAGCGGTAAAACGCTCACTGCCGGACACTTTTCAAACCCATTCAAATGAAACCTGCATAATGGAGACCCCGGGTGCAGATGTGAACGAGCCCTTAGTTGCATGTTGATATCTTCTGGGTTTTTTTTGTAATTGTAATTATTTTCTGTCCTAGGTGTTATCTGTTACTCTTGTTATGTTTTTGTCTATTTATTTTCTTTGTCATATTGTTATATTATTATTGTGTGATATTTTATATTTTTATTATTAAAAGAACTACAGATGTAGCCAAGGTTAATATGACTCTTAAAGCATTAACAACAGTGGCAGAGAGTGTTAACAGGACTTAATGTCCTAGGTTCTGTGGCAGCCACTACCATAGGATAGAACCTCTGATTAATTCAGGCACACCCCCACTCTTATTTACTTTAATGGGAGCACAGGAGTTAAGTTTTATTTTTCTATTATATGATTCAATGTCAGCATTGCAATATCATACTTAGATATGTAAAATAGAGGCCACTGTTTGTGAACTATGCAGGAATAGATTAGTTTATATGCTTAATATTTTGTATGTATGTTTCATCTGCTGGTTTTCTAGATCTGTAAAGTTTACTTCATCGTTTAGTACATAAAATAGTCGAAGTCACTTCTGTAGTATATGACAATACCTGAACAGCACTGGGATCAGACTCTGTCTGCTGCTTTGTTAGAAGTTCTTTGATAGACTGGTCTGAAATGTCTAGAGCTTGTCACTTCAGAATCCCCTGTAGGGTAGATGACATCCAGTGTATTGGGTGCAGCCAAGGCCATTCCTGGAAACTTAAACAAATCAACAGTCAGACTCTGAAAACTATACAGTAAACTGAATTGACATAACTTCCTTTGTATAATAGAAAAGAATGCAATAGTTAATGTAACATTACTTTCTGCTGCATTCACAAGGAGTTCTGCAAATGAGCATCAGGCGATATAAAATAACATGAAAAAATGTACAGCTTTTCAATATACTGGTTTATCAGCACTTGAGGGGAAATTGAGGCATTAGCCTGCAGCACCTTAAAGGGGCTCTATCATTGGGAAAAGTCATTTTTAACTAATCGCATACTTGCATAGAAAGGCTATTCCACACATACCTTTTGTATGTAAATTGCCTCAGTAGTTTTTTAATGATTCAGTTTTTAATCATATGCTAATTAGCCTCCACCCTGCACAGAAAGTTCTCAGCCAGCTCTCCTCTCTCTGCTGTGTGTGAGTGCAGGGATGAGGAGTTGTCATTATCAGCAGCCTGTGCTGTATACACAGCAGACAGTGCACAATGAGACTTCTGATGCATGGAGAAGTCTAATTAGCATATGAATAAAATGCTGATTAGCTCCTCCTTCAAAACTATTGAGGCAATTTACATACAAAAGGTACGTGTGTGTCTGCCTTTCTAAAGGCTATGCAAGTATGTGATTAGCTAAAAATGACTTTTCTCAATGGTAGAGCCCTTTTAAAATCTGCAGTACTTTAGGTTAATGTTTGGGCACAAAATCTCTGCATATAGATAGCATAGATAGCTATATAGCTGCTAGAATAGAATGATAAAAAATGGGTTATCCTTGGCCTAGAAAGAATCTAGTAGGTGTTGCTCCTTTAAAAAAGTCCTGTATGCAAGATTTTCTCTTCAGGTACAAAAGAAAAAAAAAGCATGACAGAAGACAGTGTCCATCATGTTGTCTACATCAGTGTCAATGGAACAGACACATAATCAGTTTAATTAATTTTAATAAAATCCCTTTGCTTCCTTAATTTTTCCTCCAGCTCCTCTTCACATATGGAATTGACTTCTAGCTGCTGAATCAGGATGAGCATTGGGAGAATGTTTGCATCCACACAGTGGTTCTGACCCCTACCATTGACAGCAAGTTGCTGATTTCTCACAGATATATTTATTCCCACTTCACCTAATAATCCTACATAAAAAGTAAGTGTAGTTGATGCCGTGTGAATTTGGCATGTCTTTTGCACATTATGCAGAAAAAGCACCAGGTAGGCCCTCAGAGAAGCAATTGTTACCACGCATCCGTGCGACTGACGCTAGGTTCACACCTGCTTTCAGATTTCCATTTGGGTGGTCCACTTGGTGCTTTTCAAAGAAAGTCTGCAGAGTTTTCCTCTGTGCACTTTCTGCTTCTATGAGGGTCCATTCACACGGAGGAAAATGGTGAAGAATTTGGTGTGGAATTTCAGCGCTGAAAAAAAAGCCTCCCATTGAAGTCAATGGGAGGCTTTTTTTTCAAGCGCTAAAATTCCACACCAAATTCCTCGCCATTTTCCTCCGTGTTAATTAGGGTAAGTTCACACAGAGTTTTTCGGTCAGGATTTTGAGGCCAAATTCGCCTCAAAATCTTGACCAAAAAGAGGGTCAGTTGTTTTTTCCGGGAGCCGTTTGTTCCAGCTCCCGGAAAAAAGAATCGAGATGCTCATTCTTTCAGGTCGATTCACCTTGCGACATCTGCCTGAAGACACTCACTCCTGAATAGGCCCATTCATTTGGGCCTAATCTGGAGCGGACTGCATGACTGGATGCCGGTGCACTGCTCCAGCAGCCTCTGCCTCATGTTCCGGACCAAAAAACCCTGTGTGAACATACCTTTAGGGTAAGTTCACACAAGGTTGTTTAGGGTAAGTTCACACGGGGTTTTTTGGTCTAGAACCTGAGGTTGAGGCCGCCTCAGGTTCCGGACTAAAAAACGGGTGGCTGCGACTGAATGCCGGTGCTGTGCACCGGCATCCAGTCTCGCACTCCGCTCTGTATTAGGTCCAATGAATGGGCCTAGTTGGGAGGAGGGTATGTCTTCAGGCCGAATCGCGAGTCAAATCGGCCTGAAGAATGAGCATGTTGCTTCTTTTTTTCCGGGACACGGAAGAAACGGCTCCCATTGATTTCAATTGGAGCTGTCTTTTTGGTCAGGATTTTGAGACAGATATGGACTCAAAATACCTAACCAAAAAACCCCATCTGAACTTACCCTTAGGCTGAGTTCACACAGAGTTTTTTGGTCAGGAATTTGGTCAGGAATTCGCCTCAAAATCAGCATCCAAAAAAGCCTATCAATAGAATTTAGACTTATGCCTATAGGGAAACCGCCGGGTTTCCACAAGTATAATTGACATGCTGCAATTTTCAAAACTGCAGCAACTGTATCCGCTGTATGTATTTTTCCACAATGTGTGAATGGGATTCTCACACTGGGCCCTGGGCTAAGACAACTTTTCTCCAAAACAATGTGAGAGACTGATAAACTGCAAAACAAACTTTTCACTTCAATTGTTTTTCGTTACATGTAGTTCTTCATATATCTGCATCTTTAGGTATCTTAGTTTATCCTACTTAGTTTCTTAGTTTTTCTCTCCTGGCCCCTGTAGACTTCAGGACTGAATTCACACTCTTAGAACATCTCTGCACTGGAAGACCTGGGGCCCGCCCTCAGTGCTGCAAAAGAGCTCATTTACATACCGACAAGAAACGGGATTGTAGGTGAACGGCGGCGTGGAGAAGATGACGAAAGATAAGAGACGAATAGCCTTTCTTAAGGCTATTTCGACGTGGTACCTTCTAAAAATTGTGTCTGACTGATAGGATCCCTTTAAGTTAGATGTTAGGCAAGGTGAGGGTATTTAGTTTAACGTTAAATTATCATTTATCCCGGACAACCCCTTTAAATGTAGATAATTTTTTGTGGACATGCGAAGTCCAAATCATAAATACATGTAAAATTAAGCTATGCTTTTAGTATTTATCCCTTAAAACTACTAGTATTTTTCATATTCCTGGTTTGTTAAATGATGTTGCAAATAAGACACGTGAAACCTAGTTTAGATCAACTACAAAACAAGTCAGTTATATGGCCATTGAAGGATAAAAACCTTAACATTTTAATTTTCTTTGCATATTTAAATATAGAAATACATTCCAAGATAGCTGGTGCATGTTATGCTGGGAGCAATCGCTGCTACAGCGACAAAAGAGCTGCGGCCAATGTCATCTGTTCTTTCGAGGTTCAAAGATACGGACTTTGACATAAAAATAAGGGATGGAAAACTCATGCTTGATGAGAAGTAAAATTTTAAGGTTGGTATTATAATAATAATGTAAGTGTATTCTGCATCTACAATGACAAAAGCCACATAAAGTAACTATTGTTCATACTTTAATCATCCAGTGGCAATTATGGACAAACGTACCAGAACACAGAACTAATGGGGTTTTATAGGCCTCCAGTCTTTCTCATAATGATGACCTATCCACTAATTAAATGATCGGGCTGTTTCCAGGAGCCAGAAGCTGTATAGATGGGTGGAGATGGAAACAATTCAAGTAATAGGACCACAACTGCCTAACCCTTGGTTCACATCTGCGTTTGGTAATCCATTCAGGGAGTCCACATGGGGACCCCCAAACGGACTACCGAACGCATTTGCAAGCAGTGTAAGCACACAGACCCCATAAGCTATAATGGGGTCTGTGTGTTTGCCATAAGATCACCGCACGAGTCATGTGGACACAAAAATAGATTGGCAGGTACTTTTCTGTCTGCATGTTCCCTGCAGAGATCTTGCGGCAAGCCAAAGGACCCCACTATAGTCTATGGGGATCCATGTGCTTTCACTGCACACAGCTTTCTAATGCGTTCGGTATAGAGATGAGCGAACAGTGAAATATTCGTTATTCGTTTCGAATAGCCCCTCAATATTCGGCTATTCGAACGAATATCGAACCCCATTATAGTCTATAGTCTAACGTTCGTTTCAGGGGAAACCCAAATTTGACTCAGAAGGGTCACCAAGTCCACTATGACACCTCAGCAAATGATGACAAGACCTCTGCAATGCAACTGGGACAGCAGGGGAAGCATGCCTGGGGGCATCTAACAAGCCCAAGTCACAGTTTTACCCCACCATCACATCCTATCAACTACACACTTTTCACACTCAAAAAAACCACTATGAAAGTGGAAAAATACCTGGAAACTTTCTTTCCTCCCCAATTGGATGGACAGAAACCCAAATTTTAAGCTAAAGAAACATTACTAAGCACCCCTTTAAATCACGTTGCCCATGACAACCACAGATGGAATAGGCAATGGGAAATCCAACAGTACCCACCCTTAACTGTCATTGTGTGTGTGATGTGGTAAGACCTTCCAAAATTCACTTTTATGGCCCTTGCGGTGAGCCCTTCCAAATTAAGTTAGAGACCCTTAAGCTGAGTTACCAGCAGAGATTGAGACCCTTGAGGTGATTTCAGTCTTTTACCAGCAGAGTTTTAGGCCCTTTAACTTAGTTCAGCCTTGCACCAGCAGAGTTTTTTGCCCTTTTGGTGAGTAGAGCCTTGCACCAGCAGAGTGTTAGCCCCTTTAAAATTGTTAGCCCCTAAAACGGTGGTTCCAGAACCATCACTCTCATTGTGTGGGATTGGTGCAGTGGATTGGAGGACTCAGACATTGACCTTGATTGTGATTGGGAAATTGATAACATTTTGGCATCAAGTCCTGGGGGTAACTTTTATTTAGACGGCGACAAAGGTGGAGAATTGGCTGCAACCACTACTACCGGTAATGGTCCTCTAATATCGGACTCTTCATTACCTCTACAGCAGGGGTGCCCAATACGTCGATCGCGATCTACCAGTCGATCGCAATGGACATATGGGTCAATTGCGGGATGCAGCCAGGGATCCCCGGTGTCTGCTTGTTCACAGTGCAGGCTGAGGGTCATCTACAGACACCAGCAGTGATTTTGGCCCGTGGAGTGAGTAGAGCCTTGCACCAGCAGTGTTTTTGGCCCTTGAGGTTAGTTGAGCCTTACACCAGCAGTGTCTTTGGTCCTTGAGGTTAGTTGAGCCTTGCACCAGCAGTGTTTTTGTCCCTTGGAGTGAGTAGAGTATTGCACCAGCAGTGTTTTAGACCCTTGAGGTTAGTTGAGCCTTGTACCAGCAGTGTTTTTGGCCCTTGAGGTTAGTTGAGCCTTTAAACAGCAGTATTTTTTGACTTTCAGGTGAGTTGAGCTATGCACCAGCAGTGTTTTATTTTTTGGCCCTTGGGGTGAGTAGAGCATTAAACCAGCAGTGTTTTATTTTTTGGCCCTTAGAGTGACTATAGCTATGCAGCAGCAGTGTTTTATTTTTTGGTACTTGGGGTGACTAGAGCCTTGTAGCAGCAGTGTTTTATTTTTTGGCCCTTAGGGTGACTATAGCTATGCAGCAGCAGTGTTTTATTTTTTGGTACTTGGGGTGACTAGAGCCATGCAGCAGCATGTTTTATTTTTTGGCCCTTGGGGTGACCCCTAAAAAAATTGGATTTCAGGCCCTTGGGGGTGAGCACTAACACATTAATTTTCAGGTCTTTGGGGGGAGCCCTAAAAAATTGCTTTGCAGGTCCTTGGCGGGGTATCCATGAAAAATTAATTAAAATTTAAATTTTTTTTGTATTTTAACAATTACATTAGGGTGAAGGGGCTGGGGTTGGAGGAGGAGGAGAGGAGGATGAGTGAATTGGGTGCTGGCAGCCCCTCTCCAGTACCTGGACTGTGGACTGGATACCCAGCTGGATATCCACGTCCTCGTCCACATCCCCTGCTGCTACTGTTGAGGGGCACTGCTGGCAGTCCCTCTCCAGTACCTGGACTGTGGACTGGATACCCAGCTGGATATCCATGTCCTCGCCCATGTCCCCTGCTCCTACCCTGCTGCATAATTGGCAGGTTCACTTTGTTTCTCACACTGAGAACAAGCTCTCCCTATCACTCCAAAACGAAAATGAGACGAAGATGGGCGACACTATTCTTATGTATCAGAGGTCACATGTTCTCAGCAGCCAATGGGTTTTTCCATTTTTTTTTTCAATGCCTACGTTGTTGTAGTTCCTGTCCCACCTCCCCAGCACAGTTATTGGTGCAAAAAACATGCCAGAGAAGGTGGGAGGGGATACAAATTTTTACTGCGTTTGCTGCATGTTATTCGATTGGAATCAAATATATCGAACAGCCTGATATTCGATCGAATACCAATTCGATCGAATGCCGTTCGCTTATCTCTAGTATCCACCCCCGGAAGAAGGCCGGTCACACGGCCGAAACGCGTGTCGGGTTGGGACTCCCCACAGCTACGGGCTCCTGCAGATCACTTTAATATGGGTAAGGGATCCGTTTTGTCCTTGTAGGCATGTCTTTTGGGCTTTTTGCCAACTTATATTGAGTATTTATTCATCATAGTTTTCTATCCAGGCTTTCTCAGGCATGCCATCTATGGTTATGGTTGATATACATGTAGTATTTATCTTACATGACTAAACTCAGTCTCCCTTACTCCTTGGCATTTTTTTGACAGTATACTTTCCTTGCACTGAGGTTCTTCCCTTCCTGACTTTTATTATGTTTATATATTTCAGGTGGGAGATGATATATAACTAGATATGTACATGTACCCATACACTTGTGTGGTTAATTAATAATACCTCAGTGTTATGATGTATATACATTTTTGTGATCTGACAGTGCTGTGACCGTTTTTGTGGGCTGTCCTTTTCTTTTGAATTATTGGTGTCTTATGTGTTGTCTTTATATGTCATATATTTTTTAAAATAATGGAATTCTTTCAATAATAAAAGATGTTGTTTTACAATACTTTTTGTATATGTTGAATACTTCAACCTTTTTGGGATTTGATATCCCTAATTTTTTGTCTCTAGTTCGGTAGTCTTTTTGGGGCGGAACCCATGCGCACTTCCCCGAACAGATTACCAATGCAGATGTGAACGAGGCCTTATCTCAGCTCTATTTACTTGAATAGGAGCAGAGCGCATTCCAGATCCATATTTCTCTATAGCTTCTGACATTTGGACCCCACCAATCAGATACTGATGACTTATCCTATTGGATGGTTCATAAGAATGAAAAATGCTGGGTGTCTAGAATATCCCTTTAATTGTAGGGTGGTAAGGATGTAGATATTAGCTTGTAGCAAGAAAAGGAATAAACTCTGAGCTGTGCAATCATTGATTATGTAGATAATCTGTTTTCCCTTAGTCCTAACAGCAGCACAGTACGGGGAGATAGCAAGTAATCCCCTAGGGTGGGTCCTCTCTCCTCACTGAGCTTAAAACCAATCACCCAAAAGCGATAGCTTCTGAAGCACGCGTACTCAGTCGGTAGTGACTCACGAAGGTAGACTCGGAAGCCCAGGAGGCAGCAGCACAAATCTGGTCTAGGGGCAGAGCCCTATTTTCCGCCCAGGATGTTGAGATCACTCTTGTGGAGTGTGCTCTTAGGAGGTCTGGCGGAGAGAAGCCTTGGGCTGCAAAGAAAATCTTTATAGCCTCCCTTACCCATCTAGAGATGGAGGCTTTAAGGCCCCTTTAGGAGGTTTTTGGACCCCCTAAAAGAACGCGTGCAGTCTAAATAGATTTTTAGACACCTGACCAGGTCCAGAGTATGAAGCCTGACTTCTTCTGGAGAGGAAGGAGGAGGATAAAAAAAAAAAATGGCAAAGATATCAACTGGTTGATGTTCGAAATGGAGGGCATTTTGCGTCTAAACCCAAGAAGGAACCTCAGTTGTACTCAATCCTTGAAGAATGAGATATATACCTCAGTGGTCATGCTGTACGACCAAACTTTGACTGCCTTCACCTTCGTGGAGAAATGACAGAGCGCCAGATAGACTGCTCTGAGCTCTTTCAGGTTGGAAGTTCCCATTTACGGTCTTCTCCACCGATCTTGTCGTCCAGATGGGTTCCCCATCCCAATGGGATGCATCTGTTGTCAAAAGGGTTCAACGAGGTTGGAGTGAGGACCTTCTGTCTTTCAGGTGTATCCACCATCTGAGGGAAAGACGGGTACTGGGAGAAAGGCAAATCTTCTTGTGCAGTTCCCATGGAGACCTGTTCCAGGCGCTCAACACTTCCATCTGGAGGGGATGCAAATTCCATAAAGCCCAAGGGGCCACCTTGGCTGAGGATGACATGAGGCTGAGGACTCTCATGGCAGTTCTGATGGACACTCGCCGGATCCTGAGGAGAAAACGGGCGGCCGCCTCTATCCTGAATCCAATATGAAACCCAGGAACTTCTTCAGGGTAGATGGCACAATCTCTGATTTCATTCAATTTATTAGCCACCTAACCTCTGTAGGAAGGAAATGACTATCTGAAGATGTTGTTGGAGAGCCGGGATAGACTGCGCTTTTGTGAGCCAGCACTTCCAGAAGCACTAGGTCGCAGAAGTACGCAGCTAAGATAGGTGTCCGGCTGGAAACCCGGCCTGGTAAAAAGGGTTCCGTCTCACCCACCAAAGGAGGGTAAGACAGAGTCCCTGGCATGGGAAACAGCAAAAGAAAGTGACTGAATAGTAAAAGAGGTGCAGGGAGGCGGTGAGGGTGGGAGGGAAAGAAACTGAGCAGGGCATGGAGCCTAAAACTAACAGCTCCTAACTGCTCGCTCCTTCTTACAGGAAGAAGGAGACCCGAGAGGACTGCAGACTGTGAGAAGAGGAAGAAAGAAGACAGGAACCCAGGTAAGACCCAGGCCCTGACCCTCTAGGAGGGCATAGAGTCCTCCCCACCTGTCCAGTCACACAGGACAGAAAAAAAACACGTGGGGGAGGGGTCTCTATGCTCTCTTATATGGTCATAGCCATGCAAATTTAATTTGGCTGATTAAAATTTCCACCTGTCCTACCAGCACACAGGGGCAGAAAATAACCAGTATTGTGCTGCTGGTAGGAATGACAAGGAATAGTTGTGATAAAAATTGCAGTGTTAGTAAAATTAATGCGTCACAACATAGCTTAGTATATTTCATCTGTTATATCATATGATAGGATATGCGTGTACTATGTTGAATAATGTTATGTGAATGCTCATATCACTTTAATTACATAGTTACATAGTAGATAAAGTGGATGAAGACATAGGTCTATCAAGTTCAGGTCTATGCCAATTGCCCCATGTCAGATGAAAAAAGTTCCTTCCCATATCGATATAGGTCAGTTTTCTAGTACTGTATGGAAGCTGTATGGCACAATGATTTATTAGAGGGAGAGTATACTTACACTGTTGGAGTAGTTATCTGCTGTGGATGGGAATGACTCCCTATTTAAAGAGGTTATCCAGGCTTTTTTTAATGGTTTTTTTTTTTTTTTTTTAATTAGGCTGGGGGAGGTAAAAACACCCAAAACAAACAAACCCCATACTCTTCTGTCCCCTGTGCTCCAGTGTCTCCCAGCACAGTCTGGTCCTGCAGCTCCATTGTTTTCTTCTGGTGGATGTCCCTTTTGCAAGTGACTGCTGAGGCTAAACAGCAGCCTCAGCGAAAGGACCCTGGGACGTCACATCCAGTAAGAACGTCTGCAAAAGAAGACAAGCAGCAGGAATATAACGAGCTGGGAGGACACCAGAGCACTAAGGACAGGTGAGTATATTTTTTATGTTTTTCACCTTTCCCCAGCCTTATTAGAAATAAAAAATTAGCCTTTGAGAACAACTTCAAGGGTAGCAGGCCACAGCAAAAAAGTGGAAAAACCGGGAGGCACCTGAGCCCCACAGATAAAAATGTGGCAGAAAAATATGTGCAACTATTGTGGTTTTTGAAATCGTAACATATCAATTACACCTATGGAAATGCCATGGGTTTCCCTATAGGTATAATGGAAGCACTGACGGACTTTTGGTGAAAAGTGCTGTGGGAAAAACCTTGATATATTGCCATCACAGTTTTTACCACAGTGTTTTTTTTTTTGCTGCAGCCCACTATGGGGGCCTTAGCCTATGGATCTGTTCTTGAGCTCTCAGAGAGAGGTCTGGCTTGGAAGACATCTTGGAAAGGGCAAATCTGGTATGAAATAAAAATAACTTATACTAGATTCAGCAATAGCGTTCAACTTTCCATTCCTGAAAAACAAAAAGCTAACCCACTTAAGGAGTGGTTACCTGCAGAAACCCACGGTCCTCATAGACTATAATTGAATCTAACTGGATTTTATCCAAAAATGCAGAAAAATGTGGAGAGAAAAGTCCTGTTTGTAGAATTTCTACATTTTTTTAAGCGGGGTCAGGGATGGAAACCCCGAACGGAATGCATGCACAGGTGTGAACCTAACCTTATAGTGTAACAAGTTTAGGAGACATTTGTAAGGGGCCAACTCTTCCTGCCATATGCATTTTTCAATTTTAGTTTTTGACTCTCTGCTTTCCAAACCCCATAATGTGTTTTTTTTTTTTTTTTTTTTTTTAGAGCTATATGAGGGCTTAATTGAGGACAATTTTTTTTTTTTTGTAGTGGTGCCATTTAATATTCTATACAATGTACTGGGAAGCTGGAAAAATATTCTGAATGATGTGGAAATGGAGAAAAAGTGCATTTCTGCGACATTCTTATAGACTTTATTTTTACATAATGAGGAGGATAGTAGAATATTACAAGGGGATCTAAGTAAACTGGAAGCATGGGCGGAGACTTGGCAAATGAAGTTTAATGTTGACAAATGTAAGGTAATGCACTTTGGTCGATGTAATAAAATGTATGACTATGTACTTAATAGTAAATTACTGAGTAAGACTGCCAATGAAAAAGACTTAGGGATTTTGGTGGACAGCAGGCTTATCTTCAGTGCCAGGCAGCTGCTGCCAAGGCAAATAAAATTATGGGATGCATCAAAAGAGGTCTAGATTCTCATGACAAGGACATAGTTATGCCTCTATACAAATCACTGGTACGGCCACACTTAGAATATTGTGCGCAATTTTGGGCCCCGATATATAAGAAAGACATAAGTGAACTTGAAAAAGTGCAAAGAAGGGCGACCAAAATGATTAGGGGAATGGGTGGACTGGAGTACAACGATAGATTAACAAACTTGGGGTTATTCAGTTTAGAGAATACGGGGAGATCTAATAACAGATCTAATAACAATGTACAAATACATGAAGGGACAATACAAAGAACTTTCTAAGCATATTTTTACTCCTAGGCCAGTGACAGTGACAAGAGGACACCCTCTACGTCTGGAGGAGAGAAGGTTTCACCAGAAACATAGGAGGGTATTCTTCACAGTAAGAACAGCGAGGCTCTGGAACTCTCTGCCCCAGGAAGTGGTGATGGTGGATTCATTAACCCCTTCCCGCCGATGGCATTTTTTGATTTTCATTTTTCGTTTTTGACTCCCCTCCTTCTAAACCCCATAACTTTTTTATTTCTCCGCTCCCAGAGCCATATGAGGTCTTAATTTTTGCGGGACAAATTTTTCTTCATTATGCTTCCATTAATTATTCTATATAATGTACTGGGAAGCTGGAAAAAAATTCTGAATGGGGTGGATTTGAAGAAAAAATGCATTTCTGCGACTTTCTTACGGGCTTTGGTTTTACGGTGTTCACTGTGCAGCCAAAATGACCTGTCCCCTGTATTCTGTGTTTCTGTACGGTTCCAGGGATACCAAATTTACATGGTTTTATTTACATTTTGACCCCTAAAAATGTTTCCAAAACTGTTAAAAATTTTTTTTTCTAAAAGTCGCCATATTCCGACGGCCGTAACTTTTTTATACGTAAGTGTACGGGGATGCATAGGACATCTTTTTTTGCGGGGCCGGATGTACTTTTTAGTTCTACCATTTTCGGGAAATGTTATTGCTTTGATCACTTTTTATTCAAATTTTTATCAGAATCAAAACAGTGAAAAAACGGCGGTTTGGCACTTTCGACTATTTTTCCCACTACGGCGTTTACCAAACAGGAAAAATATTTTTATAGATTTGTAGAGCGGGCGATTTCAGACGCGGGGATACCTAACATGTATATGTTTCACAGTTTTTAACTACTTTTATATGTGTTCTAGGGAAAGGGGGGTGATTTGAACTTTTAATTCTTTTTATATTTTTTTTATATTTTTTTTAACTTTTTTTTTTTTTTTTGCATTTATTAGACCCCCTAGGGGGTGTTGAACCCCAGGGGGTCTGATCACTAATGCAATGCATTACAATGCTAATGCATTGCAATGCATTGCAAAAAAGCATCCTTTCTTTTGCAGGCTGCATAGACCAGCCTGCAAAAGAAAGGATTTGCAGACAAGCCTGGGAGCCTGTACAAGGCTCCCGGCTGTCATGGCAATGGGAAGTCAGCCCTGGAGCATGATCCAGGAGCCGGCGATCCCGGCCAAAATGGCGGCGCCCATGCGCCGCCGGGAAAATGGCGCCTCCGGCGCCTTTGACCGCGGCGCCGGAGGGGTTAATGCCTCCATTAGAGCTGGTTGTCTACTGCTTAAAGCTTAAAGCAGTAGACACCCGGCGGCTACGGCGGCCACCCGGCTCCCGGGCGGTCGCCATAGTTACAGACCCGACATGCGCCGTACTGTTACGGCGCATGTCGGGAAGGGGTTAAACAAGTTCAAAGAGGGCTTGGATGCTTTTCTTGAAGAGAAAAGTATAACATGTTATGGACTCTAGATTTTAAGGACACGTTGATCCTGGGTTTTTATACTGACTGCCAGATTTGGAGTCGGGAAGGAATTTTTTCCCCTGAAATAGGGCAATTGGCATGAGCCTCATGGGGGTTTTTGCCTTCCCCTGGATCAACACTCTAGGGATTGTAGGGTTATAGGTTGGACTTGATGGACTAATGTCTTTATCCAACCTCATCTACTATGTAACTATGTAACAGTATTCATTTTGCAGCCAAAACAACATGTCACCTATATTCTATTGCTATGTTCAATGTATGCTTTAACCTCTTAAAATTTTTTTTTTTTTCTTTGAGTCGCCATATTCTGACACCTGTAACTGCTTTTATTATATGGGATTTGTATCCCATACAAATACCAGAATTTCCACCACTGTTTGATTCCCCACCTTCTCACCACCATATTTGCAACTTTTGTTTAGTATTCATTCATCTTTCTATGTATTATTTATGATTTTTGATTATTTTTTTCTTTATATTTATTCTTATTTTTTCCCCTTTCTTCTCTTTTATTTTCTCCTTCTCTTTCTCCCTCCCAGGTATTCATTTGTGTATTTACCTTTTATTTTTTCCTTTTTCATTTTTACCCTCTTTTCATCTTTTTTTTTTTTTTTTTTCATTTTTCTTCCCCCTCTTTCCACCTTTTACTTAGACCTATTTCCAATATTTTTAGTATCCCACAATTCCAAATCCACAACATCCGTATATACTCGAGTATAAGCCAACTTTTTAAGCACAGTTTTTGCGCTGAAAAAGCCCCCCTCGGCTTATACTCGAGTCAAGCAAATGACCAGCCTCAATAGTAATGCATAGAATCTCCCATAAAATAGTGGGGGAAAAAAGAGGCTTTAAAAAATATAATAAATAAAAGTTCTAAATCACTCCTTACAAATAAAAGTAGAAAATGACTGTGAGACACATACACATTAGGTATCCCTGTGTCTGAAAGTGCCTGGTCGACTGAATATAGGGTATCTGTAGAGCTCCTGTTCTGTCAGGAAGGGGTTAATAGGAGCACTACAGATACCCTATATTCAGCCATGCTGAATTCCACGTGGGGGAAAAAAACAACCAGTCCTCAAGCTCAGGGAAGGGGAAGACAGATAACCAAAACACCCCCTCCCCTTTCCTAGCACCCAGCAACTACTGCACCCAAAAACCATTTTAATTTCTGAGATTTTCCAGTAGCTGCTACATTTCCACCCTAGGCTTATTCTCAAGTCAATAGGTTTTCCCAGTTTTTTGTGGTAAAACTAGGGGGGTCGGCTTATACTCGGGTTGGCTTATACGCGAGTATATATGGTACTCTATTTCTTCCTTGCTATTTCTCCCTGTATGTTTCTTATCCAGTAAGATTGTTTAGGACTTTTATTTTTAGGTAGTTATCATTGTATTAGTAAGCTGGGTACCATTTCTCTAGTTTATTAAGAAATATGTTTTATTTATTGTATCATTGGCATGTCTTTCATGGTTTTTGGAGTATCTCCTTGGGCGGTCACTTTTCTAACTTATAGTATATCCATACATGTTGTTACATTTAACGTATATACCACAATACCCTCTCTCTATATATTTATCTATCATGTATATATGGATTTTGTTTTGTTTTTTATATTATATTGTCTGTATTTTGTATTTTCTTATTTCAAGATAACTGATGAAGGTCCTGATATGGACCAAAGCATTTTGTTTATTTGGGTGAAATAAAATTTTGGATTTGTTGGAAGAAAATACTTCAGTGCCAGAATTTCTTTTTTATTAAGTCTCAATCACAGGCATGTGACGTCAGTTGAGGATGCTGGAGAGAGCAAACAGAGTGAAGATACCCTGAAGATGTGAGGCTAGGTGAGTATAAGTATTTATTTTACTCACCTCCCCTGGGCCTTGTGTAAGTCCACGGTGGAGCATGTTATACTGTGTGGGGAGATTGTGGAGGATATTATACTGGGGGAAGCAGACTCTTGGGAGTATATTATACTGTGTGAGACTACTGTGAGGAGCATATTATATTGTGTGGGGCCACTGTAGGGAACATAATATACTGTATGGGGATCCGTGAAGCATTATACTTTTGGGTGGGCTCTGGGGAGCATATTATACTGTAATGAGTCCCCACTCCATGATCACTATAAAACAGATACTGTGTGATGTGAATAGTAAAGAGGTCAGGGTGCTCCCAAAAGAACAACTGCCTTCAAACAACTGATCAGCAGGGGCCCTGAGTGTTAAATTCTCTGATCTCTTAGCTGATCAGTTGGGTTCCTAGCAGTCTGTTTCCCAGAGCATGCAGCTACCAGCATTGTTTACATGCTGGGTGCTGTGCTGCTCAATCACCATATTCTTGATACCTGCAGTTGTGAGTACTATAGTTGTATCTCAAGTATCTGAGATACTGCTCAGTACCAATAACAGTCACAGAATATGCTGTAAGGAGAGGCACCTGTCAAAGTTTGTACTGGGGCCGACAAAAATTTAGTTATGCCACTTGAAGCTGGATAACCCCTTTTAGAAGGAAGCCTCCTACTTAGCACTTATACACCATCTGGTTCTATGGAAGCTGACCCAGGACATGCTTACATAACTACTCTATATTGAGATTAGTAAATATATAAGTATACTAGCAGCGTTCCGGCTTTGCGCGACCCACCTGCAGCGCGGGCTCTGCCCCCCCCATTGTGTCCCTTTTCCAACCCCGGCCCCCTTTCCACCACCCAAGCAACCCTGGGCTCCCTTTCCACCACCCCTCCTCTACAACCCCGGCCCTCTTTCCTCTCCTGCGACTCCGGCCCCCTTCGGCTCCCCCACCTGTGACCCCGGTATCGGCCCCCTTTGTTCCCCTGCACAACCTGGCCCCCCTCGACCCCAGTTCCCTCTCCACCCCCCCCCATACCCTGTCCCACTTTACAGGAAGCCTCCCCCCTTCACGACCCCAGCCCCTTTACAACCCCCCCGGCGCGATCTCTTTTACAGTAAACCCGCCACCCCCACGACCACGGACTCCCCTCCCCACCCCCAAGCCCCGGCCTTCTCCTCCCCACGCTCCGTGCACCTAGTGTGATGGTGTGCATAGGGTCTGCAGTCTGCAGGCCATGGATGCCGTGCTAGGGGAAGACGGCGCCTTAGGGAAGTGTCCCAGTCACTCCTTCATTTTCCCACCCCCGGGGCCCTGAAGGACTTACTTCTCCATGCTGGGCGGCGGGCTCCACCGATGGCTGCCTGATCTGTCCTCCGCATACGCGATGCCATCTTCTTCCTGACGCTCGGCGGCCGGCTTGTGCATCTATAGCTCCGCCCCCTCTGTAGCGCACAGTGTCCATCGCCCCACCCCGCATGTGATGCAAACCTATCGGAGGCCACCTGAAAGAGCCGGGCTGCCGTCATCTGAGGTCTTGCAACAGAGCCAGAGCAGACTTTCGCCGGTAACGTTCGGGATTTCGGCAGCTGGAGCGGTATACCAAGTAGCCTATCGATCCTTCCTGGTGGCCATCTAGGTATGTGTGAAATCTCACGCCATTCCGTTCAGCGGTTTGGGCGTGATTGAGGAACAAACAACCAAACATCCAAACACACAAACATCCAAACATACGTACTTTCACCTTTATAATATTAGTAGGATAAAGTGCTTTGAAAAAATATTCAGCAAAAAATTATCTACTCTTTCTACACTAATATGAACATCTATCAGAGCTTAAAGCGATGTTGTAGTTCTAAAAATACATGCCTGCTTTATTTGTCTCAGGAAGTGACATGTCCGTTGGTCACATGGCCATGCTGTTTTATGGTTATTTTAATGATATTAAATGATATAGGATTGAGATGTGGCATTGTCATCTGAATTACGAAGAAGAAAGTAGCCATCTTTTCAAAGTCCTGCACAACCCCTTTAAACATACAAAAGAAAATTTAAACTGTGAGGATAGCAGCTGTATAAAAATCTGTTTAGACTGGGTAAAAATATGTGTGACATTGTTGTTATGTGAATATTTCAAAGCAGGTGATCAGAGGAGACCAAAATGCAAAATATCTTCAAAACATCCATAACATTAGGGTTCATGACACCCAACAACGTATGGAAGCCATATGGCTTGAAACTATGGAGCTATGTGGCTTGTAGGAGTTGCCATACAAACTCCTTGCACTGTGCTCTGCCGTGTGCATGAAGTCTAAGTGAAATGTGTGATTGGTTACAACATGGATAGAGAGCAACAAAAGGAAAAAACAAGGATGCACAAAGGGAGGAACTGTTAAATTTAAACTACATCTTTTACAGAGGCAAAGATCTGCCAAATCGAATTCCATGCCTGGTTTAAAGGGGTTGTACAGGTTATACAATTTTTTGTAGTTGCAAGGAGGATGGGGAAGGTAAAAAAACCCCAAAAGAATACTCACCTGCTGCTGCTAGGATCTTGTACCGGTGGAAATCCTCACCGGTTGCTGCTAGGGTCTTGTACCGGTGGAAATCCTCACTGGAAGAAGACACTGGGAGTAGAAGGCCTCTTCTGTCTAAGGAAAGAACATGGGATATCACGGTTCTTCTCCTTAGGTCCCTAATTGGCCTCAATGGTTACGTGAGTCAAGGACCTTCCCTGGAAGAAGCACCAGGGCTATATTGGAACAGACAGCAGCGGGGGACACTGAAGTCCCAGGGATAGGTAAGTATGGTTCAAATAAAAAAGTTGGAATATAGCTAATGGCTATGAGAGTGAAACTCTTTGCCTCCACAATGTTTATTCACTTAACCCAGACTATTTTAGACCAGTTTGATAAGAGAAAGGTAACACAAGTTTAAAAAAAACTGATACTGCTTCAACAAAACAGACTCAAATTCCTCCATATCATGCTCAATAATACTACTATGTTTGTTCCTCAACCATGCAAAAATGGCTGAATGGATTTGAATGAAATTTGGCACATAGATGGATTGTAATCTCGATTAATACATTGGCTACTTTTTATCCTGGTAAATGACATGGCTTCACAAATGTTATGAATTTATGTTCATATACTATATTACACTGATCTTATCTCAGCTTCTGAGAAAGCCAGGGCTATTATCTCTCTGTGTAAACACATGCTAATGCTCAGTGGTGTGTGTACAGACATTTGCATATTATCTGATCTGCTTCAGACACTGCTGCCAGACTGATATGGGCAAACACCTTTAATCCAAATTGGCAGTTTGTCAATTTTCAACATGCCTGGAAAAAGAAAATCTAATTTGTTGCAAACAACGAGAGCTAAGAAGGTAGCCAGAAATCACAAAGTTCTCCTCAAGTGGAGCTGAGGGGGATCATCGATGCCAACAACACACGCCTTATATGGTGTCCCAGCAAGCTGCTGAGATACCGGAACATTCACGAGCACAGCTCAAGGAATGAGTTCAGGGGCAGGCCAGCTTGAGAGCAGCATGCAGATCATCAACACCAACAACACGCTCATTATATGGCATCCCAGCGAGCTGCTGAGATACCGGAACAATCACAGGCACAGCGCGAGGAACGCGATCAGCGACAGGCCAGCTTGACAGCTGGCAAAACACCGGAGCAGGTGGACCATCGACAGCAGCAATTTGCTGAATATAGGCAGATCATCAACGCCAACAACCCGCAGACGAAGTCTCGGGCAGAAGCTAGTACTTCTATAAAAATACCACCTCTATACAGTGATCATAGGGCGGTAAAATACCAGTTCTACACAGGTCATCTGTCATCTACTGCAGTAGTTAATTTATTCCTCTCTTCATCCTCTCTTCCTCTTCTTTGCAGACCCCCGAGTATAATGATCGGTGGACCAGAGAGGTAAGAAACATAAAAAACTGTTACTTACCTCTCCATGATCCTGCCAGGCCTCTGTCCTACTTTGTCTGATGTCTCTGACGTCACATGAACCCGGCATGCTTCCCGGGTCATGTGACGTCCGACGTCATTAAAGAAGGACGTGAGCGGCGATCGACAGCATAGGAGCCGGGGGACAGGTAAGTAATAGTGTTTTTTTTTTTAATGTTTTTATTCCCCCGGGTCTCCGATTATTATACTCTGGGGTCTGAAAAGACCTCAGAGTATAATAATTGTTTATGGGTGTCCACAGACGGACATAATAGTGTGTGCAGGGGCCACTATGGGGATAATACTGTGTGCAGGGGACACTATAGGGGATAATACTGTGTATGCAGGGGCCACTATTGGGGTTAATACTGTGTGCAGGGGCCACTATTGGGGTTAATACTGTGTGCAGGGGCCACTATTGGGGTTAATACTGGATGCAGGGGCCACTATTGGGGTTAATACTGTGTGCAGGGGCCACTATTGGGGTTAATACTGTGTGCAGGGGACACTATTGGGGATAATACTGTGTGCAGGGGACACTATTGGGGACAATACTGTGTGCAGGGGACACTATTGGGGATAATACTGTTTGCAGGGGACACTATTGGGGATAATACTGTGTACAGGGGCCACTAAGGGACATAATACTGTGTGCATGGCTTACTAAGGGACATAATAGAGTTCAGAGGAGGGGGGTGGTCGAGCTCTTCGGCGTCAGTTGGGATGGGGGGGGGCCCATTTCAAAAGTTCGCCACGAGGCCCCGCCATTCCTAGTTACGCCACTGGCTACTAGGCTACTCTGTGATTTAAGACAAACAAAGAAAAACCGGGCTATTGTATAGAGTGCCACTGATTGAATTGCCAAAGAGAGTGAAAAAAATAAATCCAAAAAGATTCCCTCTGCCTGAGACGAAGAAACCAATCTGGGACAGAACAGGGAACATGTTCAATTGGCATGATTTTTGTGCTTCTGAAATTGCTGTTGTGTGCTATACTGTAATGGGTTGACACCATATGCTTTTTCTTTTGTTTATATTGGCTTCTTTTGTTCATATTGGCTCTATGGCCATTGACCCCGCAATGAAATCGCGGAAAAGTACGCCCAACGTACTGTAATATAAATTACAGTATCTTACAGTCTCAACACCCTTTACCCACATGGCCTTAATGATGTGGTAGAGTCCTCTTTTTAACAAACTCACAACAGTACCATACCAAATACACTGTCACATTTTCTATAACCTCTTAGTACTGTTATCTTACAGTTGGGAAATCCTGTCATTCTCCACCATCTGGTTCTTATCTGGTTCTTTAGTTGGTGTATTTTATTATTGGGTTTGTATTATCGAACTCCAACTGTCACTGTATTTTACATGACAATGTGCATATTGATTTTTTTTCCATCATCATGATGTCTATACACAAACCTACTTTTACATATATTGTTTCCATTAAGATTTACACATATTGTCTGTCTATTTTATTAGTTTATTAGACCTTTTAGTCTCGGTTCTTTATCCTCTTTTCATGTGATCTCTCAGGAAGCCCTTGGAAGCTTAACCCTCCTTAATGAGGACCTTTCATCAGATAGAGCACAGGCAGTTCCATATACAACTGGAAAGCCGACAGCCGATCAGCTTTCCCGATCTATGCCCTGGGTAAAGCGCTATCGGTTCCGGCACAGTAGCGCTTTCCAAGTCAGAAGAGCGTTTCTGACAGTCAGTCAGGAACGTCCTTCTTCCCAGCAGCGCCTATCGTGCTGCACAGTGTGAGCGGGGAAATAAATAGGTATTTTTAGCTTCAGCCACAATATTAATAAAGTTTAAGCAATCACTATAAGATTGCCCTCAGGTAAAGAGAAAAAAGCACAGTCGAAATATGATTGTCAGAACTGTCATATTGTGAAATATGACCTATTATAGATTTTAGAAATAGAGGTATATGTATCACAACAAAACATATGGATTCCTCAAAAGGGGTGTTGCTGACATTAGTAGATCATTTGGTAAAGTCTTTATGTGGAACTTCAAATCTAGATAAGATTTTTTAATTACAGTGTATCACAAAAAGTCTCAACACAATTGAACAGAACAATCATACATTTTTTTTTAACTGAAAGGGAAATCATTTCAGCAGAAAATGTCATTTTTTGTACCAAATCCATTTGTAAAAGAAAAAATATATATCCTTGTACCGTGTTAGTCAGTGGATATGAAATGAAAGAAATTTTCTGAGAGAAGTCCTCAGTAGTTGATACCTTTTTTAATGGCTAACTCAAAAAGTTTTTTGATGACATATCGAGCTTTCGGGACTACTATAAAGGTCCCTTCATCAGGATGGTATAACACAATGTCTGAAGGTAGGCATATATATACAGAGAAATGGAGCATTAGATGCAAAATAGATGGAAAACAGAACATAAACAGTTTAAAAAAAAAAAAACCACATATATATCAGTTCGCAGGAAAGTTCTCTGGGTTTATGGCTTCTTTGATCAGTGACGTGGTGTCTAGTGGTTATAAAAGGCCATAAAACCCTGGGCCCTGTTTAAACCTTGTTGGAGAGTGCAAAGGGTCGTCATAAGTTTAAATTCCCATATGAGGTGATCTTTTCTGTCTCTGAAATTCCCCCTTAGTACCAGGATCTTCATATCCTGGGTCATATTATGATTTTGATTACAGAAGTGTTTTGGCACCGGGAGGTCCATTCTTTGCTCTCTAATCGTATGTCTGTGTGAGTTCATCCTCATCCTAAGTGACTGTCCTGTCTCACCTACATACAGGCCCTCAGGACACTTAGTACACAATATCAAATACACTACATTAGGTGTGCTGCAGGTGAAGTTACCTGGGATCTTGTAGTGTCGATCAGAGTTCGGGATCTTTATTTTGTCCGTAGTCAGTATGTGCGGGCAGGTTTTGCACCTCTTCTGTCCACATGGAAATGTTCCTTTGTTAGTTGGAGGTGACAGTGAGCTGCTAATAATCATATTCCTGAGGTTTGGTGGCTGTCTGTAACACAGGAGAGGGGGTTCTGGAAATATGGATTTTAGATGGTTGTCTTTTTGCAGTAGTGGATGTAATTTGCATGTAATTCCTCTCAGCGTCTCCAGGTGGGGGTTATATGTGACACATTTTGCATCTAACACTCCATTTCTCTGTATATATATGCCTACCTTCAGACATTGTGTTATACCATCCTGATGAAGGGACCTTTATAGTAGTCCCGAAAGCTCGATATGTCATCAAAAAACTTTTTGAGTTAGCCATTAAAAAAGGTATCAACTACTGAGGACTTCTCTCAGAAAATTTCTTTCAAATCCATTTGCAAATTATAAAATAAAACAACCCACTTTCCTTTCTCATCCCACATGAAATAAGCTTAAAAAGTCTTATTATCATTCAGTTCTAATAATCATCTAACCATTCTTTGTGCTCCAAAATCAAATCTGTTGTTAAATTTAGCATTACTTTATTTTCAGGGTGCAACAATCTTTCTCCTAAGAAATAAAATATTACTTTTCATGCAGCTGCTTTTGTCTTGATCCATGAGCTTTCTGATCCATGTAAAGAAATCATCATGCTCCTCCAAGTGAAGTCCTTCAAACTTTTTAAGAACCTGCATGGTATATAAAAGATATGATGGTAAATTGTATAATTCTCGCATTTATGTGTCAGATTTCTGCATGTTTTAATGATGACCTCAAAATTAATCATGCTGACATGGTGTTTTGATCAATTTACAGCAAGTTTATCTGTATATTAGAAAAATTATCAATGTTTAAATTTTTACAACAAGCTATTTAAATATTATTTAATACTTTTAGAGATGAGCGAACAGCGTTCGATCGAGTACATGGCACTGTTCGATTCCATATGAACACCGCGTTTAAAATGCACTTACAGTTCGATTCCCCTCCCACCTTACCTGGTGCTTTTTCTGCACCAATAACAGCGCAGGGGAGGTGGGACAGGAACTATGACAACGGAGTCATTGAAAAAACTAGAAAAAAGCCATTGGCTGCCAAGGACATGTGACCTCAGATTCAAACGAACAGGCGGCATCAGCTCCAGCATTCATTCTGTGCTTGCACTTAGTTATAGACAGACATCTGCTGAGGGCTAGTTAGGTTTTTAGATTCTGCTAGGCAGGAATACCAAAGGAGAAGAACCTTAACAGCTCTTTTAAGAGCTACACTAAAAGGGAGAAGCTGAAACAAGCTTGGCACAGTGTCTACCCACAAACGCTAAAGTGGGATTCACAGCAATTAAGCCAGGCTGTATCTGCGCAACCCAGCTTTCCGGGATGGGGATTAAGCTAAGTGCGATACACTGAAATTGTATGCCCATATACCCTATATACGTTTAATCCAGGGTTCAACAGTGTGTTAACCCCCCCCCCCCCCGACCTGAAACTAAGGGGTATACACTGAAATTCTAAGCCCATATACACTATATACGCTTCATCAAGGTTGTCACGGTGTGTACCCCCCAAAAAGCAGCGGGATATTCATTCTAATTCTCAGGCTATATACGCTTCATCTAGGTTGTCACGGTGTGTACCCACAAAAAATCAGTGGGATATACATTCTAATTCTCAGGCTATATACGCTTTATCCAGGTTGTCACGGTGTGTACCCACAAAAAATCAGTGGGATATACATTCTAATTCTCAGGCTATATACGCTTCATCCAGGTTGTCACGGTGTGTACCCACAAAAAATCAGTGGGATATACATTCTAATTTTCAGGCTATATATGCTTCAATCAGGTTGTCATGGAGTGTACCCACAAAAAAATCAGTGGGATATACATTCTAATTTTCAGGCTATATACGCTTCATCCAGGTTGTCACGGTGTGTACACACAAAAAAAATCAGTGGGATATACATTCTAATTATCAGGCTATAGACGCTTCATCCAGGTTGTCACAGTGTGTACCCACAAAAAATCAGTGGGATATACATTCTAATTCTCAGGCTATATATGCTTCATCCAGGTTGTCACGGTGTGTACCCACAAAAAGTCAGTGGGATATACATTCTAATTTTCAGGCTATATACGCTTCATCCAGGTTGTCACGGTGTGTACCCACAAAAAAATCAGTGGGATATACATTCTAATTATCAGGCTATAGACGCTTCATCCAGGTTGCCATAGAGTGTACCCACAAAAAATCAGTGGGATATACATTCTAATTCTCAGGCTACATACGCTTAATCTAGGTTGTCACGGTGTGTACCCACAAAAAATCAGTGGGATATACATTCTAATTCTCAGGCTATATACGCTTCATCCAGGTTGTCACGGTGTGTACCCACAAAAAAATCAGTGGGATATACATTCTAATTATCAGGCTATAGACGCTTCATCCAGGTTGCCATAGAGTGTACCCACAAAAAATCAGTGGGATATACATTCTAATTCTCAGACTACATACGCTTCATCCAGGTTGTCACGGTGTGCACCCACAAAAAATCTGTGGGATATACATTCTAATTCTCAGGCTATATACGCTTCATCCAGGTTGTCACGGTGTGTACCCACAAAAAATTAGTGGGATATACATTCTAATTCTCAGGCTATATACGCTTCATCCAGGTTGTCACGGTGTGTACCCACCAAAAAATCAGTGGGATATACATTCTAATTATCAGGCTATAGACGCTTCATCCAGGTTGTCATGGAGTGTACCCACAAAAAATCAGTGGGATATACATTCTAATTTTCAGGCTATATACGCTTCATCCAGGTTGTCATGGTGTGTACCCACAAAAAATCTGTGGGATATACATTCTAATTATCAGGCTATATACGCTTCATCCAGGTTGTCACGGTGTGTACCCACAAAAAAATTAGTGGGATATACATTCTAATTCTCAGGCTATATACTCTTCATCCAGGTTGTCACGGTGTGTACCCACAAAAAAATCAGTGTGGGATATACATTCTAATTATCAGGCTATAGACGCTTCATCCAGGTTGTAATGGAGTGTACCCACAAAAAATCAGTGGGATATACATTCTAATTATCAGGCTATATACACTTCATCCAAGTTGTCGTAGTGTTTACCCCCCCAAAAAATCAGTGGGATATACATTCTAATTCTCAGGCTATATATGCTTCATCCAGATTGTCACGGTGTGTACCCACCAAACCATCAAAACCATCTAAAAATGCGCAAGGCTACCGGCAAGGGACGTGGACGAGGTCATGGGCAAGGCCGGGGGTGTGGGAATACCGCTGGGGAGCAAGGTCGCGGTGAAGCCACAGCGCATTCCGTGCCTACTCCTTAGGGGCAGCAAGCATTGCGCTTCTCCATAGTCCCCCACTTCCGCAAGTCTACAGTAGCCGCAGCTAGCCTCAAAAAACTCCAGCAACGCCTACATCTGCCCGAACACTGGCTGTTGTGCGATGTCCCCACACGCTGGAACTCAACATATCATATGTTCAGCAGAGTGATTGAGCAGCAGAGACCTTTGATGGAATGCCATCTCCAAAACCCTAGGGTGCCACAAAGTCAGCTCCCTCAGTTTCTCAACCATGAGTGGCAATGGATGGGAGACCTATGTAAAATCCTACGGGTATTTGAGGAGTCCACCAGAGGGTCAGCTGTGACAATGCACTAGTGAACGTAACAATCCCGTTCTTGTGTGTGATGCAAGAACCCCTCATTGCCATCAGGGATAACGCAGATCACAGAAATTTTCTGAGAGAAGTCCTCAGTAGTTGATACCTTTTTTAATGGCTAACTCAAAAAGTTTTTTGATGACATATCGAGCTTTCGGGACTACTATAAAGGTCCCTTCATCAGGATGCAGATCACAGAGTCAGGGATAGCAGCAGAACCGTCACAGCAGGAGAATTGTTCTACGCACCTGTCCGCTTCACAGCGTTTAATGACAGAGGAGGAGGAGGAGGATGAAGACGTGGCAGATGATATGATTGTGACACAGGAGGCTACCAGGGAAGTTCAATGCGTCCCATTCTTGCAGCACGGATGGGGCAAAAGGGAGGAGGAGGAGGTGGAAGAGGAGGAAATGGAGAGTGACCTTTCCGGTGGGGGCAGCAAATTCATGCCAAGTAACACTCTGGCACACATGGCTGACTTCATGTTGGGGTGCTTTTCAAGTGACAAGCATGTAGTCAAAATAATGGAGAGCAACCAATACTGGATATTTGCAATCCTTGACCCCCAGTATAAAAATAACATCTCGTCTTTTATTCCGGTAGAGGGGAGGGCCAATCGCCTTAATGACTGCCACAAGCAATTGGTGCATAACATGATGGAGATGTTTCCATCAAGTGTCGTTGGCGGCAGAGAGGATAGTTCCTCCATGAGGTGAACAAGTGCCGTCCGGTCCACACCCACAAGGGGTACACTGTGTAAGCTCTGGGACACGTTAATGACATCCCCTCGCCAAACTCCCGCCACTGAGGGGTCTAGTGTCACCAGGTGGGAAAAGTATAGGCGTATGTTGTGGGAATACCTGTCCGACCACAGCCCTGTCCTCTCCGATCCCTCTGCACCCTACACGTATTGGGTGTCGAAGTTGGACCTTTGTCTTGAACTTGCCCTATACGCCTTGGAGGTGCTGTCCTGTTCTTCCGCCAGCGTGCTATCTGAAAGGGTTTTCAGCGCAGCCGGTGGTATCATCACGGATAAGTGCAGCCGGCTGTCAGCTGAGAATGCCAACCTCCTGATTTTCATCAAAATGAACAGCCACTGGATAGACCCATCATTTTCGTGCCCACCAGTGTCAAGCACCCCAACATGAATTGTCATGTCTGCACTCAACCTCTACAATTCCTCCTCATATTCCTCCACCATCTGCGTTGCACAAATCTGATCCTTCTAGGCTCAATCCACCCTGATTTCCCCAAACTCTGCTGGTTAGAGGCTGAATCCACCCTGATTTCCCCAAACTCTGCCGGTTAGAGGCTGAATCCACCCTGATTTCACCAAACTCTGCCGGTTAGAGGCTGAATCCACCCTGATTTCACCAAACTCTGCCTGTTAGAGGCTGAATCCACCCTGATTTCACCAAACTCTGCCAGTTAGAGGCTGAATCCACCCTGATTTCACCAAACTCTGCTGGTTAGAGGCTGAATCCACCCCTATTTCCCCAAACTCTGCTGGTTATAGGCTGAATCCACCCTGATTTCACCAAAATCTGCTAGTTAGAGGCTGAATCCACCCTGATTTCCCCAAATTCTGCTGGTTAGAGGCTGAATCCACCCTGATTTTCCCAAACTCTGCTAGTTAGAGGCTAAATCCACCCTGATTTCCCCAAACTCTGCTGGTTAGAGGCTGAATCCACCCTGATTTCACCTGCCAGTGCAAGGCTCAACTAACCCCAAGGGCCAAAACCACTGCCCCGGTGCAAGGCTCAACTAAGTTAAAGGGCCTAAAACTCTGCTGTTAAGAGGCTGAAGTCACCTAAAGGGCCTCAATCTCTGCTGGTAAGAGGCTGAAGTCACCTAAAGGGCCTCAATCTCTGCTGGTAAGAGGCTGAAGTCACCTAAAGGGCCTCCATTACTTCTGGTAACTCAGCTTATGGCCCTCTAACTTAATTTGGAAGGGCTCACAATAAGGGCCAGGAAAGTGAATTTTGGAAGGTCTTACCACATCACACACACACACTCACACACAATGACAGTTAAGGGTGGGTACTGTTGGATTTCCCATTGCCTATTCCATCTTTGGTTGTCATGGGCAACATGATTTAAAGGGGTGCTTGTTAAGGTAACATTAGAGTAAAATTTGGGTTTCTGTCCATCCAATTGGGGAGGAAAAAAGGTTTCCAGGTATTTTTCCACTTTCATAGTGGGTTTTTTGAGTGTGGAAAGTGTGTAGTTGATAGGCTGTGAAGTTGGGGTAAAACTTGGACTTGGGCTTGTTAGATGCCCTCAGACATGCTTTCCCTGCTGTCCCAGTTGCATTCTAGAGGTGTTGGCATCATTTGCTGAGGTGTCATAGTGGACTTGGTGACCCTCCTGAGTCGAACATTGGTTTCCCCCTAAACGAGTACTTTTTCCCATAGACTATAATGGGGTTCGATGTTGGATCAAACAGTCGAGTTTTCAGTGGCTACTCGAATCGAACTTCGAACTTTGAACATTTTACTGTTTGCTCATCTCTAAATACTTTTATTTATAATTGAGAAATGACTAAATTCATATGACTATAAATGCAGAAAAACTTAATGTGAATCTTTGGTACATTGCTGCAGAGAAATATGTTTTGAGTAAAGGAATTGTCTTGGTGCTTGACACCAAGAATGATATATGCATGCAAGGGTGTTAGCTGCAAGGCTGGGTCTCTTGGAATACAGTAAGTGATGTCACTACATTGTGCCTCCTGCTCCAAGGACACCGGGAGCAAAGAAAGCAGCGAGGTGGTGAAGCAGGAAGCGGACGGTTTCCTACTTCATCACTAGGTTAAAGTGGACCTACCTTCTATCCACCAGAATATCACTGAAGCATGTTTCTATTGCTAGCAACTGATGACTACTTGCCAAACATTTGCTACTATATGAATCTATTATAAGCTTCATTGCTCGCTGATGTTTAAAAATCTAATAATATTGAAATATAAAGAATATGAAGTTTTATAATGAATCCTTTTACTGCTCTGTATTACTACCCTGTATTGGAACAGTGTAAAGCAGGGGACAAAAGAAATATTAAAATGTTAATAGTTTCAAGATTAGCAAATTTTGCAGCACTTTGGATTAGTTATCTTGTATTAGTTTGCAGTTATCTGCTGCATTAAAGTAAGTTTACACATTGAAGACACATTGAATAAATTTCTGAAATACACTTCATACTGTCACGGTTGTGTCAATGCCGTATGCCTAATGCTGCTTGCACCTCTATGGAAATAGGGTAGGAAAACTCTCCCTGGCGCTATGACGGCTGACTAGGCCCTGCCTGAGGGAGTTAGTCAACTTCTGGCTCTCTAAACGCGGAGACCTAAGAGATAGGTGGGGTGAGAGCTGAAAGAGGCTAGGGACTGGGATACTAAAGGCGGTCACCCCTAACGAAAGAATAGGTGCAGCTGAAAAAAGAGACAACTTAAGATGGGATGTGCTGGAGAACTAACAGGCGCAGCACAACCATAAACACACAACAGAAGTTTAAGGAGAGGAACAGTGGATTAGTGAGGAAAGGGTATCATAGGACAGGGACAAAATAAACAAAAACTCACTAATACCAAAACAGTGACAGGCAACCGGAAAATGCAGAACAGGGGTAAAGAAGAAATGTTGAGGGTTAAACAGACTCTCACACAAGACAAAACACACACCACCTTCAAATCAGCTCCTGAGACCGTACAACTTCCACAAAACCACTCCTCCTAAAAGGCCAAGAATCCTGGTTGGTAATAATGAAAACCAACAAGGACCTGATTGGTTGTACCTGATTATTGCACCTGAATTCCATTTAAAAACAGCCGTGTCTGTCTGCGCAAGTCAACAGACAGAAATTATGCACATAGCAGTATAATGGTCATGTCACATGCCCATATAATGAATAATGGTCATGTCACATGCCCATTACAGAACCCATGAATTTCAATTGGTCTATTCACACGAAAATATCTATGTCTGTTTATGATGGACACAGATAGTGCATGTCAGTTTTGAAAAAATGGACCATGTGAAAATACACATTGAATTCAATGTGTTGTCAAAATAGTCATGTGGCGGACATTGCAAAAACAGCAGTGACACAGATGTTATTCATGGTTGTGTGAATAAGTCTTTAAATTTCAATGTAGAGAGAAGGGATGTAAGGGTTGAAGAATTCTATTATATTTGTATTATGCTACAATCTAAAAACAATAATACCGTGCAACAATGATTTTGCTACTGAGAGAAAAACGTGATTTATATTAAAATGATTGTGCTGATTCCAAATATAAACTCTGAATTTGCCTGACACATCTAGAGTATTAAAGGGGTATTCCAATGTATATAGCCATTTTTAAATTTGTAGATAAAAGTTAAACATTATTGCAAATACAAGTAATTAAACAATTTGCAGAGTTTTAAAGTTTTTCTCTAAATATCTTGTGGTCACAAGTTGTTGTCTTGATTGGTTGAATGAATGCAGGATCTTTCTAAGGTCATTAAGTCAGCTATGATTTCCTTATTGTGGCTGGGATATCTTCTCATAAATGTAGTGCCCCTCTCTGATAACCCAGCTGCAATAAGAAAATCATGGCTGGGTTCCTGACAAGTCCCAGAACATAGAAAGTTTCTGCATTTGTGGTCGTATCCATTGGCAGCCGATCGAGACAACAGACTGTCACCACTAATATGGTTAGAGAACATCTTTAAAACTCTGCATAATTTTTAGCTACTTATATTTGCAAAAATGTTTAACGTTTAATTATCTACAAATATAGATATGAATAAATTAGTGGAATACCCCTTTAAGTTATATATGCACCCCTTTAAGTTATATATTCAGTTATAATATTAATGCATTATATATTGTAAATATTCCAGTGGATATGCCCAGACCTGCTCAGACTCATTCAGGCTGATGTCAGCAGTAAGTATAAAAGGCAAAATGGACAGATTTCAATTAAGTGATCTTTCAGGCTAATTTCACACGGAGTTTTTTGGTCAGGGTTTTGAGGTCGTATCCGCCTCAAAACCCTGACCAAAAAGATGGCTCCCATTGAAATCAATGGGAAATCAATGGGAGCCGCGCAGCAGCTTTTTCCTGGAGCCATTTCTTCCGGCTCCCGGAAAAAAGAAGTGAGGTGTTCATTCTTCAGGCCGAGTAGCCTAACGATTCGGCCTGAAGACACACCCTCTTCCGGACTAGGCCCATTCATTGAGCCTAATCCGGAGGAGGGTGAGTGGCTGGATGCCGTGCACCGGCTTTGAGTTCTGCGACACGCTTTATGGATCAGAACCTGAGGCGGAGGCCACCTCAGGTTCCGATCCAAAAAACTCCGTATGAACTTAGCCTTAGTTGCGTTCATACGGAGTTTTTTGGTCAGGAATTTGGTCAGAAAACTGACTCAAATTCCTCCTCCTAAAAACGCCTCACCATACAGTCCTATGGTGAGGCATTTTTAGGTGGAGGAATTTGAGTCAGTTTCCTGACCAATTTCCTGACCAAAAAACTCAATGTGAACGCATTAAGGCTTAGTTCACATGGAGTTTTTTGGATCGGAACCTGAGGCGGGGCTGCCACAAGTCCCGATCCATAAAACGTGTTGCGGAACTGAAAGCTTCCAGTTGCGCACCCTCCTCCGGATCAGGCTCAATCACGGGGCAACTCGGCCTGAAGAATGAACACCTCGCTTCTTTTTTCTGGGAGCCGGAAGAAATGGCTCCCGGAAAAATCTCCTGGGCGGCTCCCATTGATTTTAATGGGACCCATCTTTTTGGTCAGGGTTTTGAGGCGGAAACGGCCTCAAAACCCTGACCAAAAAACTCAGCTTGAACTAAGCCTAAGTGCTATCAGTTTGAGATAGATAAATGCAAATGTGTTAGGTCTAGTTCACACAGGGGCAAGGAGGTGGATTTTGACAGTGGATTTCGCCTCAAAATCTGCCTCCATACAATGGTGGTCTATGGAGACCACTAACGTTATTTTTTCTGCTGCTAGCGGAAAAAAGAAGCGAGTTGCCCCTTCTTCAGGTGGATTCCGCAGCTAACACAGCCTAGGCTTCCACCTGGTGGCAGCAACCTCCGGATTCGGCCCATTCATTTGAGCCTGCTCTGGAGGGAGAAACCGCGACTGCGACGGTCGTGGCAGGCAGGTTTTGACCCGACAGTGACACGGCTCCCAGCGTCGCTCTCTGTGCCAAAATCCGCCCCACCAAGCCCCCCTTGTGAATGAGCCCTTAACGATCTGTACACTTTCTGCTACATATGTGGTAAATACACTACTTATGATCAGTGCAAGATTTGACAAGGCGAGTGAGTCTTGCTTCAAAGCATGCAAGCTGGCTGGACACTGACTGGCCGTGATTGAGGAGGGGATCCCCATCCCCTTTTCCTTCCGTCAGCCAAGCGATTTACTGGTGGGGGGAGGGGTGGGGCCTCCTCAGCAATATCCATGTCGGCGCTGGGAGGGGAACGCCCTCTTTAAGCCAGTGCTGAGACAACACCAAGCTACGGGACCCGCTCATCCACAATCTGGAAAGTAATGGTGCAGTGAATATGTTTATATATATATATATATTATATATATATATATATGTAATAAAGCTGTGGCCGACCCCACTTATCCACAAAATTGAACTGTATATAATTATGTTATTGTTATACACGAGCAAGGTGGAGGAATAGTGGTGTGTTTGAAAGAAGGTCTAGTACAGCTGGTTTTACTTTAACTGTCAAATTGGAGATCCATTCCATTGGCTCATGCGATTGGAATGAAAGAGATCCATTCTTCTATGAAGTTAATTTTGGAAATGTTCAAATGCTCAGAACATAAATAGAATTTTTTTTTTTTTATAATTCTTATTTTATTTGTTTGTTTGTTTTTATAGCTTTTACAAGTCACAAAACATACAGAGAATTGAATACATATTGAACATATTCTTGAACAGGTGAAGTCAAAAAATAGTAACATTTCAAATTTGTGTAGTCTCAGCTTAGAAGACTAAGCCGAGCAACTCAGTGTGACAATAAACTCGGTTGAGGGTACACACGGTCATAATACAGAGTTAGGAGGAGATGGTGGGAGAGGTAAGAAGAGCAGGGAAAAGAGAGCTAGTTAGAGCGTAAGGAGAGGGTGTGGAAAAAAGAAGGTAAGGTGTAAGTAAGGAAGGGCAGCCAGGAGGAGGAGGTGAGGATAATCAGTTGATCCGGATGTCGAGGGACAAAGAAGAGCCACGGAATTCTAGCCAGGGAGACCAGATGCGGAGGAATTTGTCATGTCTACTGTAAGCCGATGGCTGGTCAGGTAATGGAGGGAGTGTACATCTCACCCAGACTACTAAGGTGGATGAGACGAGAAAACTCCAGAAGGAATGTTTGTTCTCAGCAGACAACTTTCATCTGCTGAGTATTTTGGAAAATGCTCAGTATTTGGGCTGGATTTTTAGGAATGACAGGTAGGTTGGTAGTGGGACCTGTCATTCCACCCCCCTCTAGTCCACACTTTGGGGATGTTCCGGCAGCGACTCTGCGACTCTGCAGAGTTCTGCTCCTCAAGGAGATTTAAGAAGTCAGCTCCAGCAGCAGACTCTTGGCAGAGCTTGGCTGGAGAGCAAACAGAGAGGTCATATTTTTGGAGCTGTGTCCTGAATGATTCTTTTGGATATCTGTTATTCTAGGTGAGGTAACCTATTCTATGTTTAGTTAGAGCCTATCCGGGCAGGTATTTATTTTTGTATTGTTTCCTTTTGTTGCTGCACTACCTTTTTGAGGGAAAATAAACTCTACCTTTGTTTTGGACTAAAAGAAACTGGACTTTTGTGTCTATGCCACCCCACCTAACAACCCCAGAACCTGACACTACCTTTTGACCAAAACATCAATTCCTCAAATCTAGCAAACGTTGCAACATTTTCAAGCCACTGAGAAACAGGCGGTGCATTTTGTTGTAACCAGTAGGCCAGAATAAGTAATTTTGCTGCCTCTATCAGATGGATGGTCAGATTTTTCTTGCTCGGGGTACAATCAATCTGAGGGCAAGAGAGGATGACCAGTGCTGGTGATAGGATGATTGAAGAGGATGTAGTATGTCTGATCTTTTATTGGACTGTGGACTAGTAAGTCTCAATGAGGGGACACGTCCACCAAATATGTAGTGGAATTCCGGGTTCAGAACTGCAATGCCAGCACAGAATTAGAGTTAGAATTGGAGAGTTTGCGTGCAAATAGCCAAGTAGAGGTTCTATGCCATCTGGTCAAAGTTTTATAGTGCATCTCCATCAATTTGATACAGGTACAGAAGCCATGTGAATTGGAAAGTACAAAATCTGTTTCCGCTGGAGTGAGAGTGACACTCAAATCCTTTTCCCAAGATGTTAAATATGCCGGCTTGTAATCCGAGAGAGTGGAGGTCAGAGCCTTTTTGCAATGTGTGAGCTTCTTCATGCTTGGTACATTAGAGAGTATCAGTTTTTCAAACTGTGTAAGACTAGAGATGAGCGAACACTAAAATGTTCGAGGTTCGAAATTCGATTCGAACAGCCGCTCAATGTTCGTGTGTTCGAATGGATTTCGAACCCCATTATAGTCTATGGGGAACAGATACTCGTTAAGGGGGAAACCCAAATCTGTGTCTGGAGGGTCACCAAGTCCACTATGACACCCCAGGAAATGATGCCAACACCTCTGGAATGACACTGGGACAGCAGGGGAAGCATGTCTGGGGGCATCTAACACACCAAAGACCCTCTATTACCCCAACATCACAGCCTAACAACTACACACTTTACACACTCAATACCACCTCTCTGACAGTAGGAAAACACCTTGAAACATGTGTATTTGGCACTTGCAGTGAGGAGAGCTTGTCACCAGCAGTGAATTTGGCCCTTGTAGTAAGTTGAGGTTGGTACCAACATTTGTTTTGAAAATCAGGGTGGATTGAGCCTCTAACCAGCAGAGTTGGGGCAAATTCATGGTGGAGGGAGCCTCTAAAAACCCCAGTTTGGACCAATTCATGGTGGAGGGAGCCTCTAAAAACCCCAGTTTGGACCAATTCATGGTGGAGGGAGCCTCTAAACAGCCCAGTTTGGACCAATTCATGGTGGAGGGAGCCTCTAACCAGCAGAGTTGGTGGAAATCAGGGTGGAGAGAGCCTCTAACCAGCAGAGTTGTGGGAAAGCAGGGTGGAGGGAGCCTCTAACCAGCAGAGTTGGTGGAAATCAGGGTGGAGGGAGCCTAGTATTAGCAGAATTGTGCAACGCTTATGGTGGATGAGTATGAGGATGCGGAGGAATTGGAGAGGTTGAGTACAGACATGGAGTTTCATGTTGGGATGCTTTACACAGGTGGGCACAAAAATGAAGGCTCTATCCAGTGGTGGTTCATTTTTATCAAAGTGAGCCGGTCGGCACACTCAGCTGACAGACGGGTGCGCTTGTCAGTGATGATGCCACCGGCTGCACTGAACACCCTCTCAGATAGGACGCTGGCGGCAGGTCAGGACAGCACCTCCAAGGCATATAGGGCAAGTTCAAGCCACAGGTCCAACTTTGACACCCAATACGTGTAGGGCGCAGAGGGGTCGGAGAGGACAGGGCTGTGGTTGGAAAGGTATTCCCGCAACATGCGCCTATACTTCTCACGCCTGGTGACACTAGGACCCTCCGTGGCGGCACTTTGGCGAGGGGGTACCATCAAGGTGTCCCAGACCTTAGACAGTGTGCCCCTCGTTTGTGTGGACCGGTGAGAACTTGGTTGCCTACTGGAGGAACTGCCCTCCCTGCCGCCAACGTCACATGCTGGAAACATCTCCATCATATTCTGCACCAATTGCCTGTGGCAAGCATTGATGCAATTGGTCCTCCCCTCTACCGGAATAAAAGACGAGATGTTGTTTTTATACCGGGGGTCAAGGATAGCAAAGATCCAGTACTGGTTGTCCTCCATGATTTTGACAATACGCTTGTCGGTTGTAAAGCACCCCAACATGAACTCAGCCATGTCTGCCACAGTGTTAGTTGGCATGACTCCTCTGGCCCCACCGGAAAGTTCAATCTCCATTTCCTCCTCATCCTCCATGTCTACCCATCCGCGCTGCAACAATGGGACGATTCGAAGTTGCCCGGAAGCCTCCTGTATCACCATCACATCATCGGACAACTCTTCTTCCTCCTCCTCCTCCTCCTCCTCCATTAAACGCAGTGAAGCGGACAGATGTGTGGACCTACTCTCCAGCTGTGACGGATCGGATGCTATCCCTAACTCCTCTGTGTGATCTGAGTTATCCCTGATGTCAATCAGGGATTCTCTCAGAACACACAAGAGCGGGATTGTAAGGCTCACCATCGCATCCTCAGAGCTCACCCTCCTTGTGGACTCCTCAAAGACCCGTAGGATGTCACAAAGGTCTCTCATCCATGGCCACTCATGGATGTGAAACTGAGGCAGCTGACTTTGTGGCACCCTAGGGTTTTGTAGCTGGTATTCCATCAAAGGTCTCTGCTGCTCAACCACTCTATTCAACATCTGAAACGTTGAGTTCCAGCGTGTGGGGACGTCGCACAAAAGCCGGTGTTGTGGCACATGCAGGCGTTGCTGGAGAGATTTTAAGCTAGCAGCGGCTACTGTCGACTTGCGAAAGTGGGCGCACATGCGCCGCACTTTCACCAGTAGCTCTGGAACATTGGGGTAGCTCTTTAGGAAACGTTGCACCACTAAGTTGAAGACGTGGGCCAGGCATGGAACATGTTGGAGTCCGGCAAGCTCCAGAGCTGCTACCAGGTTCCGGCCGTTATCACAAACGACCATGCCTGGGCCCAGGTGCAGCGGCTCAAACCATATTGCCGTCTCATCGAGGAGGGCATCCCTCACCTCGGAGGCAGTGTGCTGTCTGTCCCCCAAGCTGATCAGCTTCAGCACAGCCTGCTGACGTCTACCAACGCCAGTGCTGCAACGTTTCCAACTCGTAGCTGGGGTCAATCTAACAGCGGAGGAGGAGGCGGTGGCGGAGGAGGAGGCAGTGGCGGAGGAGGAGGCGGTAGAGGAGGAGGAGGAGGGGGGTGTTCTTCTCGTGTCCCTGCCAGGAATGTTAGGCGGGGAGACGAGGTACACCGGGCCAGTTTGGGAAGCAGTCCCAGCCTCAACTACATTCACCCAGTGTGCCGTCAGTGAAATGTAGCGTCCCTGTCCGCATGCACTTGTCCACGCGTCGGTGGTCAAGTGGACCTTTGTGCAAAGCGCGGAACTAAGGGCCCGCCTGATGATGAGTGACACGTGCTGGTGCAAGGCGGGGACGGCACACCGGGAGAAGTAGTGACGGCTAGGGACGGCATAGCGAGGTGCCGCAGTTGCCATCAGGTCCAGGAAGGCGGGAGTTTCAACAAGCCGGAACGCCAACATCTCCTGGGCCAGCAGTTTAGCGATGTTGGCGTTCAAGGCTTGCGCGTGTGGGTGGTTAGCAGTGTATTTCTGCCGCCGCTCCAATGTCTGAGAGATGGTGGGTTGTTGTAAAGAAGCGCCTGATGGTGCCTTTGATGGTGCAGGAGAAGGAGATAAGACAGGAACAGGGGAGGATGAGGTAGAAGTCAACAAAGTGGCGGAGGCAGATGAAGTGGTGTCCTGGCTCGTCCTCTGGAGTGCATCGCCAGCACAGTCAGCAGTGGCAGTGGCAGAGGCAGAGGCAGTGGCAGAGGCAGTGGCAGTGGCGTGAACGGCAGGCGGCCTTTGTCCTGCCAGTGCTGCCTGCCACTGATTCCAGTGCTTGGATTCCAAATGACTGCGCATTGAAGTGGTGGACAGGTTGCTCTTCTCAGAGCCCCTAATCAATTTCGAGAGGCAAATTGTGCAGACAACACTATATCTGTCCTCGGCGCATTCCTTGAAAAAACTCCACACCTTCGAGAAACGTGCCCTCGAGGTGGGAGTTTTTCGGGGCTGGGTACGAACTGGAACATCTTGGGAGATTCCGGGTGTGGCCTGGCTTCACCTAAGCTGCTGACCTCTGCCTCTGCCTCTAGCTACCCTTTTTGGTGCTGCACCTGCCTCAACATCCACACTACTTTCCCCGCTTGACATCCCCCCTGTCCAGGTCGGGTCAGTGTCCTCATCATCCACCACTTCCTCTTCCAACTCCTGTCTCATCTCCTCCTCCCGCACAATGCGCCGGTCAACTGGATGCCCTGACGGCAACTGCGTCACATCATCGTCGATGAGGGTGGGTTGCTGGTCATCCACCACCAAATCGAACGGAGATGGAGGAGACTCTAGTGTTTGAGCATCTGGACACAGATGCTCCTCTGTTAGGTTCGTGGAATCGTGACGTGGAGAGGCAGGTTGAGGGACAATGAAAGGAGCGGAGAACAGCTCTGGGGAGCAGGGACAGTTGGGGTTATTGTTCTGTGAAGCTTGGGAATTTTGGGAGGAAGGAGGACAAGACTGTTGGGTAATAGGAGGAGAGGAAGCAGAGTCTGACTGGCTGCTGGACAATGTGCTGTAAGCGTTCTCTGACAGCCATTGCAAGACCTGTTCCTGGGTCTCGGGCCTACTAAGGTTTGAACCCTGCAGTTTAGTTAATGTGGCAAGCAACCCTGGCACTGTGGAGTGGCGCAATGCTTGCTGCCCCACAGGAGTAGGCACGGGACGCCCTGTGGCTTCACTGCTACCTTGCTCCCCAGAACCATTCCCCCGACCTCGCCCACGGCCTCGTCCACGTCCCTTTCCGGGAGCCTTGCGCATTTTGAATTCCCAGTTAGAAATGGGCACTATATACCAGTAGCAAAAATTGTGGGTGCACGTAACCCCAATATATTCTTTGAATTCCCAGTCAGACAATGGCACTATATACCAGTAGCAAAAATTGTGGGTGCACGTAACCCCAATATATTCTTTGAATTACCAGTCAGACACTGGCACTATATGGCAGTAGCAAGAAATGAGGGTATTTGTAACCCCAATATATTCTTTGAATTCCCAGTCAGACAATGGCACTATATACCAGTAGCAAGAAATGAGGGTATTTGTAACCCCAATATATTCTTTGAATTCCCAGTCAGACAATGGCACTATATACCAGTAGCAAGAAATGAGGGTATTTGTAACCCCAATATATTCTTTGAATTCCCATTCAGACAATGGCACTATATACCAGTAGCAAGAAATGAGGGTATTTGTAACCCCAATATATTCTTTGAATTCCCAGTCAGACAATGGCACTATATACCAGTAGCAAGAAATGAGGGTATTTGTAACCCCAATATATTCTTTGAATTCCCAGTCAGACAATGGCACTATATACCAGTAGCAAGAAATGAGGGTATTTGTAACCCCAATATATTCTTTGAATTCCCAGTCAGACAATGGCACTATATACCAGTAGCAAGAAATGAGGGTATTTGTAACCCCAATATATTCTTTGAATTCCCAGTCAGACAATGGCACTATATACCAGTAGCAAAAATTGTGGGTGCACGTATCCCCAATATATTCTTTGAATTCCCAGTGAGACAGTGGCACTATATACCAGTAGCAAAAATTGTGGGTGCACGTAACCCCAATATATTCTTTGAATTCCCAGTCAGACAATGGCACTATATACCAGTAGCAAAAATTGTGGGTGCACGTAACTCCAATATATTCTTTGAATTCCCAGTGAGACAGTGGCACTATATACCAGTAGCAAAAATTGTGGGTGCACGTAACCCCAATATATTCTTTGAATTCCCAGTCAGACAATGGCACTATATACCAGTAGCAAGAAAAGAGGGTATTTATAACCCCAATATATTCTTTGAATTCCCAGTCAGACAATGGCACTATATACCAGTAGCAAGAAATGAGGGTATTTATAACCCCAATATATTCTTTGAATTACCAGTCAGAAACTGGCACTATATGGCAGTAGCAAGAAATGAGGGTATTTGTAACCCCAATATATTCTTTGAATTCCCAGTCAGACAATGGCACTATATACCAGTAGTAAAAATTGTGGGTGCACGTAACCCCAATATATTCTTTGAATTCCCAGTGAGACAATGGCACTATATACCAGTAGCAAAAATTGTGGGTGCACGTAACCCCAATATATTCTTTGAATTCCCAGTCAGACAATGGCACTATATACCAGTAGCAAGAAATGAGGGTATTTGTAACCCCAATATATTCTTTGAATTCCCAGTCAGACAATGGCACTATATACCAGTAGCAAAAATTGTGGGTGCACGTAACCCCAATATATTCTTTGAATTCCCAGTCAGACAATGGCACTATATACCAGTAGCAAGAAATGAGGGTATTTGTAACCACTATATATTCTTTGAATTCCCAGTCAGACAATGGCACTATATATCAGTAGCAAGAAATGAGGGTATTTGTAACCCCAATATATTCTTTGAATTCCCAGTCAGACAATGGCACTATATACCAGTAGCAAAAATTGTGGGTGCACGTAACCCCAATATATTCTTTGAATTCCCAGTGAGACAGTGGCACTATATACCAGTAGCAAAAATTGTGGGTGCACGTAACCCCAATATATTCTTTGAATTCCCAGTCAGACAATGGCACTATATACCAGTAGCAAGAAATGAGGGTATTTATAACCCCAATATATTCTTTGAATTCCCAGTCAGACAATGGCACTATATACCAGTAGCAAGAAATGAGGGTATTTATAACCCCAATATATTCTTTGAATTACCAGTCAGAAACTGGCACTATATGGCAGTAGCAAGAAATGAGGGTATTTGTAACCCCAATATATTCTTTGAATTCCCAGTCAGACAATGGCACTATATACCAGTAGCAAAAATTGTGGGTGCACGTAACCCCAATATATTCTTTGAATTCCCAGTGAGACAGTGGCACTATATACCAGTAGCAAAAATTGTGGGTGCACGTAACCCCAATATATTCTTTGAATTCCCAGTCAGACAATGGCACTATATACCAGTAGCAAGAAATGAGGGTATTTATAACCCCAATATATTCTTTGAATTCCCAGTCAGACAATGGCACTATATACCAGTAGCAAGAAATTAGGGTATTTATAACCCCAATATATTCTTTGAATTACCAGTCAGAAACTGGCACTATATGGCAGTAGCAAGAAATGAGGGTATTTGTAACCCCAATATATTCTTTGAATTCCCAGTCAGACAATGGCACTATATACCAGTAGCAAAAATTGTGGGTGCACGTAACCCCAATATATTCTTTGAATTCCCAGTGAAACAATGGCACTATATACCAGTAGCAAAAATTGTGGGTGCACGTAACCCCAATATATTCTTTGAATTCCCAGTCAGACAATGGCACTATATACCAGTAGCAAGAAATGAGGGTATTTATAACCCCAATATATTCTTTGAATTCCCAGTCAGACAATGGCACTATATACCAGTAGCAAGAAATGAGGGTATTTATAACCCCAATATATTCTTTGAATTACCAGTCAGAAACTGGCACTATATGGCAGTAGCAAGAAATGAGGGTATTTGTAACCCCAATATATTCTTTGAATTCCCAGTCAGACAATGGCACTATATACCAGTAGCAAAAATTGTGGGTGCACGTAACCCCAATATATTCTTTGAATTCCCAGTGAAACAATGGCACTATATACCAGTAGCAAAAATTGTGGGTGCACGTAACCCCAATATATTCTTTGAATTCCCAGTCAGACAATGGCACTATATACCAGTAGCAAAAATTGTGGGTGCACGTAACCCCAATATATTCTTTGAATTCCCAGTCAGACAATGGCACTATATACCAGTAGCAAGAAATGAGGGTATTTGTAACCCCAATATATTCTTTGAATTCCCAGTCAGACAATGGCACTATATACCAGTAGCAAAAATTGTGGGTGCACGTAACCCCAATATATTCTTTGAATTCCCAGTCAGACAATGGCACTATATACCAGTAGCAAAAATAGTGGGTGTATATAGCCCCAATTCTATTGCTAGGGGACTTGCAGGGTATTTCTGAGGTGAAGGTGGGGGGGCACACTGTTGGAACGGGGATTTGGGGTGTATATATGGGGTATACGGGAATACACTGTCAGTGTGTTCCATTCAGGATCCTGGGAAAGCTGGGTTGCGGCGATTGAGCCCGTCAGTGCCACGTTACACTGACAAGCTTCTCCCTGGAATTGAAGTTATATGTAAGCCCAATATATTCTTTGAATTCCCAGTGAGACAATGGCACTATATGGCAGTAGCAAAAATAGTGGGTGTATATAGCCCCAATTCTATTGCTAGGGGACTTGCAGGGTATTTCTGGGGTGAAGGTGGGGGGGCACACCGTTGGAACGGGTATCGGGGGTATATATCGGGTATACGGGAATACACTGACAGTGTATTCCATTCAGGATCCTGGGAAAGCTGGGTTGCGGCGATTGAGCCCGTCAGTGCCACGTTACACTGACAAGCTTCTCCCTGGAATTTAGCTCTTATAAGAGCTGTTGGTTGTCTTCTCCTTCCTATCCTAGCCTGTCCCTGCCTACCCAGAATCTAAGCCCTAGCTAACTGGACGGAAACCTCCGTCCCCGGTGAATTGCAAGCTCAGAATGATGCGAAGCTGGGCGTCGCTGTTCTTTTAAATTAGAGGTCACATGTTTTCGGCAGCCAATGGGTTTTGCCTACTTTTTTCAACGTCACCGGTGTCGTAGTTCCTGTCCCACCTACCCTGCGCTGTTATTGGAGCAAAAAAGGCGCCAGGGAAGGTGGGAGGGGAATCGAGTAATGGCGCACTTTACCACGCGGTGTTCGATTCGATTCGAACATGCCGAACAGCCTAATATCCGATCTAACATGAGTTCGATAGAACACTGTTCGCTCATCTCTATGTAAGACGTCTAGAAAACCTCTCTGCTGGTGGAATAGACGAGAGGCACCATCTAAAGTGGTTGAATTGGAGGTGTGTGACATTAGTGTTCGGGAGCATAAATTTCAGGGAGGTATGGGGGCATAGCAAAATTTCCTGACGTGTTACAACAATTCTGACTTTGGATTTGAAATCTGCACACTTGATTTAGTATAGGACAAATGGTTTTTGCCCTGTAGCGGACAAAAATTTTTTTTTTGTTATGTGGTGTAATCTCCAGCATGGATCTGTTTCCATATAAAATTTCACCTTTATTCACACCCAGTGGCATAACTAGGAAAGGCGGGGCCCGTGGCGAACTTTTGACATGCCCCCCCCCCCCGCCCGACTGACCGACGCCAAAGACCTCGACCAACCAATCCCCTCCCCCCCGCATTTCTGCACATACTATTATGCCCCATAGTGGCCCCTGCACACAGTATTATGCCCCATAGTGGCCCCTGCACACAGTATTATGCAACTTAGAGGCCCCTGCACACAGTATTTTCCCTCATAGTGGCCCCAGCACACAGTATTATGCCCCACAGTGGCCCCTGCACACAGTATTATGCTCCATAGTGGCCCCTGTACATAGTATTATGCCCCATAGTGACCCCTGCACACAGTATTATGACCTATAGTGGCCCCTGCACACAGTATTATGCCCCATAGTGACCCCTTACATCAGTAAGGAACTGAAACTACTGCTTACGTGTTGTGGCGGACAGTCTTAGTCATAACTTGCCAAACTGACATATACGACTCTCTTTATAGGGCCACTTCCTATAGTCACACATATGCATAACTCTGCCCTCACATAAATCATCTATTGCATTAAACTATAGTAAAATCATATATATAATAAACAACACATCTAAAATACCAGCTGGAGTCACATAAGTTCTGTAATATTGATATATCACATCCTGTCTTATATTCATACCTTCTGTGTTTGTAGTGTGAAAATCCAGAATGTTTCCCTTGCTCTTGCTTCTGCTTTGAATCTCCTTTCCTTAGAAGCTTGCAAACTTTTTCAGTGAAATTGAACCTAAAAGAAGTACAATTCCCATGATGCACCTGTGCAAAATGTTTAGACAGCATGGAAGCATTCACTACATTGGGATTAACTGCATCTGATAGATGCTGGCGCGTTCTTATTTTTAGCGGACCTGATGTTCTATTCGTCATTTTACTTACTTTAAAATTACTTGGGGAAAACAGCATACCCAGTGTAGGAGCTCCTTTAGCCACAAAACGGTTCTCATTGGACACTACATTTTTCAATATGGGATCCTGACATAATACTAGTAGATATCTCTTTACAAAATCTCTAACCATTTTAAGTTGTGGACTATATGATGGAGAAGGTAATGACATTACCATCCCTCATTTAAAGACACAATGTTTCTCATTATTTGCATTTGTTTTCAGTGTCTCCCTATTTATATGTGCAACAATATTTCTTGCCTTATTCAAACTCCATTCTGGATATCCTCTATGTTTTAATTTGTTACAGGTTTTCATGATTTCTTTATCTTTATCTTTCCTATAGGAAAAGACGGCCGTCATTTACGGCCGTCATTGTAATGACGGCCGTAAATGACGGCAGTAAATTACGGCCGTCTTTTCCTATAGAACTCTATGTAAACGTTTTATGACGGCCGTAAAAGACACACAAATTACACACAAATGACGCCTGGCGTTACTCTGTGTGAATGCAGCCTATAGAATTGGTAGCTTTTGGTTGGACATATGGTACAATTTTAATGTTATCATCTTGTCCCACCAATTGTATATCCAATAATGCAATTTTTTCTCTATCGTGATTTACTGTAAATTTTGAGTTCATATTATTATTGTTGTGATAGGAAGCAAATGCTGGTATGTCTGTTTCTGGACCTTTGCATCTATGAAACAACCATACTACCTAATATAAGAAAATAAAACTGTAAAGATATAATTCTTCCCATAACGACATAAATTAGCTATTGTGGGCAAAAAATTTCACCCCCACCGATGCTCTCTGTTTTTTCAAAAATTAAATTCCATCAAACATAAGAAAATTATGTTGTAATAAAAATTCCACTGCCATCTCCCAAAACTCTTTTTTGTATTTCTGTATTTCTGTATTTCTACACACAAAATCTTAATCATCATTATGGTATAGATGGATATAGTGCCACTACATCACATGTTATACAAACAGACTTTTTTGTTCATCCAACCTTTTGTACAATGGAAATAACATGTTTTGTGTCCCTCAAATAACTTGGTATTATTGCTTTAACTAACTGTTGCAAATGGAAATTTATCTGTTCTCCTAATTTTTTCTCCCAAAGACCCAATTCCTGCAACAATAGGTCTTAATGGTGGCATGAACAAATTTTTATGGATCTTTAGGAGAGAATGGAAAATGGGTGTAACTGAATGCTCTACGTATAAGTATTCCATAATCCTATCTGGTTGGGGGTTGGTTTGAATTTTATTTCTTTTTTTTATTTCTTGATATTATTACTTTTTTTTTTTTTTTGAGTCCTAGGTGGCCTGATCACTAATTCAATGCTAAGGAATGGCAAAATACAAAGGCTGAGGCCTTACTTTGCGGAAACTCAGTTTTTTTTTTTTTCCAGATCTTGCAGTGTTTTTTTTTTTTTTTGCCAAAGCCAGGAGTGGATTCAGCAGAAGGTAGAGATTTCTAGATATTTTCCATTCCCTTTGTAGCCATTCTTTTGGGTTTGGCTGGAAAAAAAAAACACCATAAAATCTCAAAAAATAAATAAATCTGCATTTCTAAAATATTGGGCCTCAGCCTAATAGAAGAAATATCAAGACAAGCCTGGAAGTCTTCAATAGGTTCCCAGCTGACATAGCAATGGATTGCTTGCCCTTCCTCCCTGGAAATCTCAGGTATTTAAGTATGGCGGCATAACCATAGTACGGCGGATGTTGTTAATATGGCAATGGATTGACTACTGAACTATAGAAGTAAAGATTCATAACCCAGAAAATCTATGAGTAAATACCATAAGGAAGTTGAAAAAGAGGAGACAAGCAATGTGGATAATTGAACAAGGTTATTTTAGGTGTAAATTTCCAAGCTGTTTTTATTCTCATATTTAACAGCAATAACTTATTGATGTTGTATGAGGGCGTCTTTTTGGCAGGATGAATTGTATGTTTTTGCTGCTCCAATTTAGAATTAAGCAGGGAAAATTTACCAGTGCATTTTTTTTCCCTTGATAAGCTTACTCTGTGCTCTGCTAAATGTTATGGAGCAGAGATAAGTGAATAGTATTTGATCGAATAGGCATTCGATCGGATACGAAGGTATTCAAGATATTCGAATGAAATCAAATACCACGCGATAAACGCAGTAAAAATTCGATTCCCCTACCCAGGGGTGAACCTAGTCTTTGTGCCACCTGAGGAGGACGTCAGAAAGCTGCCCCCCCCCAGGGAGGAGGGGGCGGAGCTGAGCGGAGGGGGCGGAGGGGACGAATCAGAGCGGAGGGGGTGGAGCGGGCAGCATTAGCAGGCAGAGAGCAGGCAGGGAGAGGACCTGCTCTCTGCTAAGCGTGAGGGGTGGCCACTGGAGCAGCGCTGCGTCCACAGAGCTGCTCCAATCCACTGCATTGGTGACAGTGACGCTAAGCCAGTCCAGGACAGCTTGTCCTGGACTGGCTTAGGAAAGCAAAAATGCTGCCCTTCCCCCCGGAGCCCCTCCATAGTGCCACCTGAAGCGGTCGCTTCAGGTCGCCTCATGGGAGGTGCGGCGCTGCCCCTTCCACCTTCCCTGGCACTTTTTTGCACCAATAACTGTGCAGGGGAGGTGGGACAGGAAGTAGGAAAACGTAGGCATCGAAAAAAAATTGGAAAAAATTAATTGGCTGATTAAATCAGATGCCCTCCGATTTATAAGAATAGTGTCTGAGTGATTAGTTTTAGATGCAGCTTGGATTTAGACAGGGAGAGACATTCTGCTCAGGGTTAGAGAGGATTCAGCTTTTGTTAGGCAGGAAAATCAAACCAACAGCTCTTTTATGTCTCACAGAAGAAGTAAATCTAAAACATAACTTTTAATAGTATAGATAATAAAATAAAGAAAAAACCCAATGTGTATAAAAATATGAGAAACTGTATATATACACAATCAGAATGATATTGTCTGAGTGTATTGATGTACATTCCTCAAATGATCATCTATAGTCACAATAAAATTGATACATATATCACCTGATATTGGGTGATATACCGTGCATAAGGGAGTGAGGTGTAACCCCCTGCAAGAGACACTGTGTATGTCTATTTACTACATGCACACCCAATTCCCCAAGAGCTAGTCAATAAAAAATTGCAGATAGAACAGATACAAAATGTCTATCTATAAAGGGATTTGCTACCTACAATATATAGGACTACCACTGTTATGTGCTGAAAAAAGAAGGGAATGGACTGGCGATACCTAAACCATACCTCCCAACCGTCCCGATTTCCGTGGGACATTCACGATTCCGGTGACGTGTCCCGTGGTCCTGGTTGGAGGGAGGTATGTCCTGATTTCAACTCAGATCTGCGTCCAGATGACGCAGATCTGAGTTGAACACATACGCGGCTAAAGCAAGGAGCTGTCACAGCTCAGCTCCTTGCTTCGCCGCTGCACTCTGGCTAGTGGCAGTGTAGGCGCGATGTGATGACGTCACATCGCGCCTACAACTGTGTGTGTGTGAGAGAGAGAAGCGTGGAGAGAGCGGCGGGGGAGCGAGGAGAAGGTAAGTGTAATGTGTACACTGAGGTGGAACGTGAAACTGGGGGCAGATGTAGGAGAGGACGGCATGACACTGGGGGCAGAGATGGACGGACATGAATCTGGAGGCAGAGATGTGGAGACATGAATCTGGGGGCAGAGATGTGGAGACATAAATCTGGGGGCAGAGATGGAGGGACATGAATCTGGGGCAAAGATGGGGGGACATGAATCTGGGGGCAGAGATGTGGGGACATGAATCTGGAGGCAGAGATGGAGGGAACATGAATCTGGGGCAGAGATGGGGGGACATGAAACTGGGGCAGAGATAGGGGGCATGAATCTGGGGGTAGAGATGGAGTACATAAAACTGTGGGCAGAAATGGGGGACATGAATCTGGGGACAGAGATGGAGGGACATGAATCTGGAGGCAGAGATGGAGGGGACATGAATCTGGGGGCAGATGAAGGGTGTATATGAAACTGGGGGAGAGATAGAGGGGGGACATATAATTTACGGGTGACTGTAGGAGGATTATACTGTGTGCGGGCACATGAAAAATTAATGAGAATGGGCGGAGTCAACATAAAAGTGGGTGCACGCTGCACATTTTGTCCCTCTTTCGGTTCTTCAAAAGTTGGGAGGTATGCCTAAACTATGGCAAAATCTATAAGGTTTGGTTTGCCTGTCAGTTGTAGCTAGTCCGTCTGCTCATTTAACCAGTCCATCCACCTAGCCACCCTTCAATTAATCCCTATGTGAGGTAGGGGGGAATGACCATAGTGCATTAGCGTCCAAAAGACATAACAATACTGCTCTAGTCCCTATTACACGGATACGAACTCCTCTACGCGTTTCGCTATGCAAAAAACATAGCTCCTCAGGAGGAGGCTCATATATATAAGAACCAGTGATGATTGCAGTTAAAACTACACTTCCTGCATCCTTGATGGTAGGATACAGTACTATACGCTTTGCAAAGCCACAACGTGTCCGCGCTGCGATTTCCTTCGCAAAGTGGGGATGGGATTTGCATGAATCCCATCCACTTTGCCTGCACTGTACAAAATACCGCAATTTTTCCCGTAGCGTCTCCGTTTACGTCCATGGGGCCCCGGCCTTAAGAGCTAAAGTGCTCAAAGAGTGTATATACACCCTCAGTATAAGATAAGATAAGATAAGATAATCCTTTAATAGTCCCACCTTGGGGAAATTTCAGCGTGTTACAGCAGCATAGTAATACAGATACAGGATAATACAGAGTAATATGTTACAGACGTAGACACAGATAAGCTGAGAAGAGAAGATATACTAGGAGTCCATGGCAGCTAAGGAAAAACAGAAGAGAAAGAGGAAGACCTCATGGTCATCCTCATAATCATTAGTTCTCTGTGCGGAGAGCTCTTCGTTTGGTCTGATGTAGATTATACAGCCTGGTCGCGGTTGGAAGGAAGGACCTGCGATAGCGCTCCTTCTCACACTTGGGGTGAAGCAGACGGTCGCTTACAGTGCTGCCAAGTCCCATCAGGGTCCCATACATGGGGTGGGATTTGTTCCCCCGCATGGAGGTCACCACAGACAGTATCCTTCTGTCACCCACCACCTGTACTGGGTCCAAGGGGCTCCCCAGGACAGAGCTGGCCCTCCTGATCAGCCTGTCAAGTCTATTTCTGTCCCTGGTTGATATACTGCTTCCCCAGCAGGCCACACCGAAAAAGATGGCTGAGGCAACCACAGAGTTGAAGAAGGCCCTAAGAAGTGTCCCCTGGACTCCGAAGGCCCTCAGCCTCCTGAGCAGGTAGAGTCTGCTGTGGCCCTTTCTGTGCAGCGCCTCCAGGTGATCAGCCCAGTCTATATACACTCATCCTGCAAAAAATTTCACAAAAGCCCTTTTTAGGGCATCAGTTTGTGCACCCAATATACCTGTTCCATATGGGTGTGAAGCAAGGTGTATCCGGTATATACCTTCTTTGCTATACGCTCTAAATATATACCGTCGGTGTATACTTGCAACAGTACGCTTGCATACATCTGTTTGTGCGCCCATTATACCTGTCCCATGCAGGTGTGAAGCAAGGTGTATAATTTCTAACCGGTATATACCGTACCCGCTATACACTCAAAATATATACAGTCTGTGTATACTTGCAATAGTACGCTTGCATACATCTCGAAATGCGTAAGGCTAACGCAATGGGATGAGGACGGGGGTGTGGGAATCCAGCTGGAGGCCCAGGCCGCGGTCAAGGTACTGCGGATCCAATGCCTACTGGTGAGGGGCAGCCAGCATTGCGCTCATCCACAATCCCTGGCTTCATGGCAACGTCAAACAGGGTGCAGGGTACAACGCTGACGAGGCTCGAGCACCAAAAACAGATGTTACAATGGCTAGCGAATATTGCTTCCAGCGGCATTTCTATCAGCCAGGCAGCCACTACCCAGACGTCTACCCAAGAGTCTGCTTGTCTTGGCGATTTAGTGGGTGTGGACCCGCAACCAACATGTCCCGTCCTCAGTGATAATCACAAGACACAGTTCCATGTTTCTGTTCCAGCTCACAAGCTCATCCTCCTCCTCCTCCTCTTCCTCCTCCTCGACCACCATCACATTTGAAAAACGACATTTAAAACCACCCCAATAAGGCTCACCTCAAGGGCCTAATATTATGCTCCGAAAAGGCTCAATTCATCCCTTAGGAGCATAATATTATGGTCCTACAATCCTCAATTCGTCCCAAGAGCCTAATACTCTGCTACTCCAAGGTTCAATTCACCTCAAGGGTCTAAAACTCTGCTCCTACAAAGCTCAACTCACCTCAAGGGCCTAAAACTCTGCTGCTACAAAGCTCAACTCACCTCAAGGGCCTAATACTCTGCTGGTACAAGGCTCAACTGACTTCAAGGGCCTAATACTCTGCTTGTACAAAGCTCAACTCACCCCAAGGGCCCAAAACTCTGCTGCTACAAGGCTCAACTCACCTCAAGGGCCTAAAACTCTGCTGGTATAAGGCTCAACTCACCTCAAGGGCCTAAAACTCTGTTGGTGCAAGGCTCAACTCACCTAATTGCCTAAAACTCTGCTCCTACAAGGCTCAACTCACCTCAAGGGCCTAAAACTCTGCTACTACAAGTCTCAACTCATCCCAAGTGCCTAAAACTCTACTGGTACAAGGCTCAACTCACCTCAAGGGCCTAATACTCTGCTGCTACAATGCTCAACTCACCTCAAGAGCCTAAAACTCTGCTGGTACAAGGCTCAACTCACCTCAAGGGCCTAATACTCTGCTCCTACAAGGCTCGACTCACCTCAAGGGCTTAATACTCTGCTGGTACAAGACTCAACTCACCTCAAGGGACTAAAACTCTGCTTGTATAAGGCTCAACTCACCCCAAGGGCCAAAAACTCTGCTCCTACAAGGCTCAACAAACCTCAAGGGCCTAAAACTCTGCTGGTATAAGGCTCAACTCACCTAAAAGGCCTAAAACTCTGTTGGTACAAGACTCAACTCACCTAATTGCCTAAAACTCTGCTCCTACAAGGCTCAACTCACCTCAAGGGCCTAAAACTCTGCTACTACAAGTCTCAACTCACCCCAAGTGCCTAAAACTCTACTGGTACAAGGCTCAACTCACCTCAAGGGCCTAATACTCTGCTGCTACAATGCTCAACTCACCTCAAGAGCCTAAAATTCTGCTGGTACAAGGCTCGACTCACCTCAAGGGCCTAATACTATGCTCCTACAAGGCTCAACTCACCTCAAGGGCTTAATACTCTGCTGGTACAACAGAGTTTTAGGCCTTTGAGGTGATTTGAGCCTTATACCAGCAGAGTTTTAGGCCCTTGAGGTGAGTCTTGGTGAGTCAACTCACCCCAAGGGCCAAAAACTCTGCTCCTACAAGGCTCAACTGACCTCAAGGGCCTAAAACTCTGCTGGTACAAGGCTCAACTCACCTCAAGGGACTACAACTCTGCTGGTACAAGGCTCGACTCACCTCAAGGGCCTAATACTCTGCTGCTACAAGGTTCAACTCACCTCAAGGGCCTAAAACTCTGCTCCTACAAGGCTCAACTCACCTCAAGGGCCTAATACTCTGCTGCTACAAGGCTCAGCTCACTTCAAGGGCCTAAAACTCTGCTCCTACAAGGCTCAACTCACCTCAAGGGTCTAAAACTCTGCTGGTGCAAGGCTCAACTCACTCCAAGGGCCAAAAACTGCTGGTGCAATGTAGTGGAGGCTGGGACTGGGTCACAAACTGGGACGGCCTACCTCCTCTCCTCTCACAAGATTCCTGCCAGGGGTTCTGAACCACCCTCCTTCTCCTCCTCCTCAACTCACCTTAAGGGCCTAAAACTCTGCCGGTGCAAGGCTCAAATCACCTCAAGGACCTAAAACTCTGCCGGTGCAAGGCTCAACTCACTTTAAGGGCCTAAAACTCTACCGGTGCAAGGCTCAACTCACTTTAATGGCTTAAAACTCTGCCAGTGCAAGACTCAACTCACCTCAAGGACCTAAAACTCTGCTGAAACAATGCTCAACTCACTTTAAGGGCCTAAAACTCTGCAAGTGCAAGGCTCAACTCACTTTAAGGGCCTAAAACTCTGCTGGTACAATGCTCAACTAACCTCAAGGGCTTAAACTCTGCTGGTACAAGGCTCAACTCACTTTAAGGGCCTAAAACTTTGCCGGTTCAAGGCTCAACTCACTTTAAAGGCCTAATACTCTGCCGGGGCAAGGCTCAACTCACTGTAACCCCTTCCCGACATCCGCCGTAATAGTACGGCGCTGCCGGGAAGGGCTTCCCGCAAATCGCTGTACTATTACGGCGGCTGCATGGTGCGCACACAGAACCTGTGTGCGCACCTTGCGCTGCGGGTGTCAGCGGTATGTTACGGCTGACAATGCCCCAAAACACCCGCGGTCGGAACCGGGTCCAATCGCGGGTGTTAACCCTTGAGATGCCGGCGGTCAACATGACCACCGGCATCTCCGGGGTTTCAATATAATGTGGTGCCGATCGGCACCCCCCGTGCCGGTTTCGGGGGGTGCCGGTGTTCGTAGGGGGCAGCCCGGGGTCTGATCAGTGACCCCGGGTCTGCCCCATCACTTACCCCGTCCTCGTACCTGGTTGATCCTGCCGTAAAGGAAGCTGTCAGCCTGTGCGTCCACACAGGCTGACAGCTTCCTATACTCTGCAATACACGTGTAACACGTGTATTGCAGCGTATATGTAGTGAAGCAGTGATCAGCCGATCACTGCTTCAATTCCCCATGGAGACAGAAAAAAAAAAGTTTGAAAAAAGTAAAAATAAAAAAGTTTAAATAAGTTTAAAATAAATTAGATTATTAAAATAAATTATACTCGAGTATAAGCCGAATTTTTCAGCCCAGTTTTTGTGCTGAAAAAGCCCCCCTCGGCTTGGTTTGGACCAATTCATGGTGGAGGGAGCCTCTAAACAGCCCAGTTTGGGCAAATTCATGGTGGAGGGAGCCTCTAAAAACCCCAGTTTGGACCAATTGATGGTGGAGGGAGCCTCTAAAAACCCCAGTTTGGACCAATTCATGGTGGAGGGAGCCTCTAAAAACCCCAGTTTGGCCAAATTCATGGTGGAGGGAGCCTCTAAACAGCCCAGTTTGGACAAATTCATGGTGGAGGGAGCCTCTAACCAGCCCAGTTTGGGCAAATTCATGGTGGAGGGAGCCTCTAAAAACCCCAGTTTGGACCAATTCATGGTGGAGGGAGCCTCTAAACAGCCCAGTTTGGACCAATTCATGGTGGAGGGAGCCTCTAAAAAACCCAGTTTGGGCAAATTCATGGTGGAGGGAGCCTCTAACCAGCCCAGTTTGGACCAATTCATGGTGGAGGGAGCCTCTAACCAGCCCAGTTTGGGCAAATTCATGGTGGAGGGAGCCTCTAAAAACCCCAGTTTGGACCAATTCATGGTGGAGGGAGCCTCTAACCAGCCCAGTTTGGGCAAATTCAGGGTGGAGGGAGCCTCTAACCAGCCCAGTTTGGACCAATTCATGGTGGAGGGAGCCTCTAACCAGCCCAGTTTGGGCAAATTCATGGTGGAGGGAGCCTCTAAACAGCCCAGTTTGGACCAATTCATGGTGGAGGGAGCCTCTAAAAACCCCAGTTTGGGCAAATTCATGGTGGAGGGAGCCTCTAACCAGCCCAGTTTGGACCAATTCATGGTGGAGGGAGCCTCTAACCAGCCCAGTTTGGGCAAATTCATGGTGGAGGGAGCCTCTAAAAACCCCAGTTTGGACCAATTCATGGTGGAGGGAGCCTCTAACCAGCCCAGTTTGGGAAAATTCAGGGTGGAGGGAGCCTCTAACCAGCCCAGTTTGGACCAATTCATGGTGGAGGGAGCCTCTAACCAGCCCAGTTTGGGCAAATTCATGGTGGAGGGAGCCTCTAAAAACCCCAGTTTGGACCAATTCATGGTGGAGGGAGCCTCTAAAAACCCCAGTTTGGACCAATTCATGGTGGAGGGAGCCTCTAAACAGCCAAGCTATGGGAAGTTCATGGTGGAGGGAGCCTCTAACCAGCCCAGTTTGGACCAATTCATGGTGGAGGGAGCCTCTAAAAACCCCAGTTTGGACCAATTGATGGTGGAGGGAGCCTCTAAAAACCCCAGTTTGGACCAATTCATGGTGGAGGGAGCCTCTAAAAACCCCAGTTTGGCCAAATTCATGGTGGAGGGAGCCTCTAACCAGCCCAGTTTGGGCAAATTCATGGTGGAGGGAGCCTCTAACCAGCCCAGTTTGGACCAATTCATGGTGGAGGGAGCCTCTAACCAGCCCAGTTTGGGCAAATTCATGGTGGAGGGAGCCTCTAACCAGCCCAGTTTGAGCAAATTCATGGTGGAGGGAGCCTCTAAAAACCCCAGTTTGGACCAATTCATGGTGGAGGGAGCCTCTAAAAACCCCAGTTTGGACCAATTCATGGTGGAGGGAGCCTCTAAAAACCCCAGTTTGGCCAAATTCATGGTGGAGGGAGCCTCTAAACAGCCCAGTTTGGACCAATTCATGGTGGAGGGAGACTCTAACCAGCCCAGTTTGGACCAATTCATGGTGGAGGGAGCCTCTAACCAGCCCAGTTTGGACCAAGTCATGGTGGAGGGAGCCTCTAAAAACCCCAGTTTGGACCAATTCATGGTGGAGGGAGCCTCTAAAAAACCCAGTTTGGACCAATTCATGGTGGAGGGAGCCTCTAACCAGCCCAGTTTGGGCAAATTCATGGTGGAGGGAGCCTCTAAAAACCCCAGTTTGGACCAATTCATGGTGGAGGGAGTCTCTAAAAACCCCAGTTTGGACCAATTCATGGTGGAGGGAGCCTCTAAACAGCCCAGTTTGGGCAAATTCATGGTGGAGGGAGCCTCTAAAAAACCCAGTTTGGGCAAATTCATGGTGGAGGGAGCCTCTAACCAGCCCAGTTTGGACCAATTCATGGTGGAGGGAGCCTCTAACCAGCCCAGTTTGGGCAAATTCATGGTGGAGGGAGCCTCTAAAAACCCCAGTTTGGACCAATTCATGGTGGAGGGAGCCTCTAACCAGCCCAGTTTGGGCAAATTCAGGGTGGAGGGAGCCTCTAACCAGCCCAGTTTGGACCAATTCATGGTGGAGGGAGCCTCTAACCAGCCCAGTTTGGGCAAATTCATGGTGGAGGGAGCCTCTAAACAGCCCAGTTTGGACCAATTCATGGTGGAGGGAGCCTCTAAAAACCCCAGTTTGGGCAAATTCATGGTGGAGGGAGCCTCTAACCAGCCCAGTTTGGACCAATTCATGGTGGAGGGAGCCTCTAACCAGCCCAGTTTGGGCAAATTCATGGTGGAGGGAGCCTCTAAAAACCCCAGTTTGGACCAATTCATGGTGGAGGGAGCCTCTAACCAGCCCAGTTTGGGAAAATTCAGGGTGGAGGGAGCCTCTAACCAGCCCAGTTTGGACCAATTCATGGTGGAGGGAGCCTCTAACCAGCCCAGTTTGGGCAAATTCATGGTGGAGGGAGCCTCTAAAAACCCCAGTTTGGACCAATTCATGGTGGAGGGAGCCTCTAAAAACCCCAGTTTGGACCAATTCATGGTGGAGGGAGCCTCTAAACAGCCAAGCTATGGGAAGTTCATGGTGGAGGGAGCCTCTAACCAGCCCAGTTTGGACCAATTCATGGTGGAGGGAGCCTCTAAAAACCCCAGTTTGGACCAATTGATGGTGGAGGGAGCCTCTAAAAACCCCAGTTTGGACCAATTCATGGTGGAGGGAGCCTCTAAAAACCCCAGTTTGGCCAAATTCATGGTGGAGGGAGCCTCTAACCAGCCCAGTTTGGGCAAATTCATGGTGGAGGGAGCCTCTAACCAGCCCAGTTTGGACCAATTCATGGTGGAGGGAGCCTCTAACCAGCCCAGTTTGGGCAAATTCATGGTGGAGGGAGCCTCTAACCAGCCCAGTTTGAGCAAATTCATGGTGGAGGGAGCCTCTAAAAACCCCAGTTTGGACCAATTCATGGTGGAGGGAGCCTCTAAAAACCCCAGTTTGGACCAATTCATGGTGGAGGGAGCCTCTAAAAACCCCAGTTTGGCCAAATTCATGGTGGAGGGAGCCTCTAAACAGCCCAGTTTGGACCAATTCATGGTGGAGGGAGACTCTAACCAGCCCAGTTTGGACCAATTCATGGTGGAGGGAGCCTCTAACCAGCCCAGTTTGGACCAAGTCATGGTGGAGGGAGCCTCTAAAAACCCCAGTTTGGACCAATTCATGGTGGAGGGAGCCTCTAAAAAACCCAGTTTGGACCAATTCATGGTGGAGGGAGCCTCTAACCAGCCCAGTTTGGGCAAATTCATGGTGGAGGGAGCCTCTAAAAACCCCAGTTTGGACCAATTCATGGTGGAGGGAGTCTCTAAAAACCCCAGTTTGGACCAATTCATGGTGGAGGGAGCCTCTAAACAGCCCAGTTTGGGCAAATTCATGGTGGAGGGAGCCTCTAACCAGCCCAGTTTGGACCAATTCATGGTGGAGGGAGCCTCTAACCAGCCCAGTTTGGGCAAATTCATGGTGGAGGGAGCCTCTAAAAACCCCAGTTTGGACCAATTCATGGTGGAGGGAGCCTCTAAAAAACCCAGTTTGGACCAATTCATGGTGGAGGGAGCCTCTAACCAGCCCAGTTTGGGCAAATTCATGGTGGAGGGAGCCTCTAAAAACCCCAGTTTGAGCAAATTCATGGAGGAGGGAGCCTCTAACCAGCCCAGTTTGGGCAAATTCATGGTGGAGGGAGCCTCTAACCAGCCCAGTTTAGACCAATTCATGGTGGAGGGAGCCTCTAAACAGCCCAGTTTGGGCAAATTCATGGTGGAGGGAGCCTCTAAAAACCCCAGTTTGGACCAATTCATGGTGGAGGGAGCCTCTAAACAGCCCAGTTTGGGCAAATTCATGGTGGAGGGAGCCTCTAAAAACCCCAGTTTGGACCAATTCATGGTGGAGGGAGCCTCTAAAAACCCCAGTTTGGACCAATTCATGGTGGAGGGAGCCTCTAACCAGCAGAGTTGGGGGAAATCAGGGTGGAGGGAGCCTCTAACCAGCAGAGTTGTGGGAAATCAGGGTGGAGGGAGCCTCTAACCAGCAGAGTTGTGGGAAAGCAGGGTGGAGGGAGCCTCTAACCAGCAGAGTTGGGGGAAATCAGGGTGGAGGGAGCCTCTAACCAGCAGAGTTGGTGGAAATCAGGGTGGAGGGAGCCTCTAACCAGCAGAGTTGGTGGAAATCAGGGTGGAGGGAGCCTCTAACCAGCAGAGTTGGGGGAAATCAGGGTGGAGGGAGCCTAGTATTAGCAGAATTGTGCAACGCTTATGGTGGATGAGTATGAGGATGCGGAGGAATTGGAGAGGTTGAGTACAGACATGGAGTTTCATGTTGGGGTGCTTTACACAGGTGGGCACAAAAATGAAGGCTCTATCCAGTGGTGGTTCATTTTTATCAAAGTGAGCCGGTCGGCACTCTCAGCTGACAGACGGGTGCGCTTGTCAGTGATGATGCCACCGGCTGCACTGAACACCCTCTCAGATAGGATGCTGGCGGCAGGACAGGACAGCACCTCCAAGGCATATAGGGCAAGTTCAAGCCACAGGTCCAACTTTGACACCCAATACGTGTAGGGCGCAGATGGTCGGAGAGGACAGGGCTGTGGTCGGAAAGGTATTCCCGCAACATGCGCCTATACTTCTCACGCCTGGTGACACTAGGACCCTCCGTGGTGGCACTTTGGCGAGGGGGTGCCATCAAGGTGTCCCAGACCTTAGACAGTGTGCCCCTCGTTTGTGTGGACCGGTAAGAACTTGGTCGCCTACTGGAGGAACTGCCCTCCTTGCCGCCAACGTCACATGCTGGAAACATCTCCATCATATTCTGCACCAATTGCTTGTGGCAAGCATTGATGCGATTGGCCCTCCCCTCTACCGGAATAAAAGAGATGTTGTTTTTATACCGGGGGTCAAGGATAGCAAAGATCCAGTACTGGTTGTCCTCCATGATTTTGAGAATACGCTTGTCGGTTGTAAAGCACCCCAACATGAACTCAGCCATGTCTGCCACAGTGTTAGTTGGCATGACTCCTCTGGCCCCACCGGAAAGTTCAATCTCCATTTCCTCCTCATCCTCCATGTCTACCCATCCGCGCTGCAACAATGGGACGATTTGAAGTTGCCCGGAAGCCTCCTGTATCACCATCACATCATCGGACAACTCTTCTTCCTCCTCCCCCTCCTCCTCCTCCTCCTCCATTAAACGCGATGAAGCGGACAGATGTGTGGACCTACTCTCCAGCTGTGACGGATCGGATGCTATCCCTGACTCCTCTGTGTGATCTGAGTTATCCCTGATGTCAATCAGGGATTCTCTCAGAACACACAAGAGCGGGATTGTAAGGCTCACCATCGCATCCTCAGAGCTCACCCTCCTTGTGGACTCCTCAAACACCCGTAGGATGTCACAAAGGTCTCTCATCCATGGCCACTCATGGATGAGAAACTGAGGCAGCTGACTTTGTGGCACCCTAGGGTTTTGTAGCTGGTATTCCATCAAAGGTCTCTGCTGCTCAACCACTCTATTCAACATCTGAAACGTTGAGTTCCAGCGTGTGGGGACGTCGCACAAAAGCCGGTGTTGTGGCACATGCAGGCGTTGCTGGAGAGATTTTAAGCTAGCAGCGGCTACTGTCGACTTGTGAAAGTGGGCGCACATGTGCCGCACTTTCACCAGTAGCTCTGGAACATTGGGGTAGCTCTTTAGGAAACGTTGCACCACTAGGTTGAAGACGTGGGCCAGGCATGGAACATGTTGGAGTCCGGCAAGCTCCAGAGCTGCTACCAGGTTCCGGCCGTTATCACAAATGACCATGCCTGGGCCCAGGTGCAGCGGCTCAAACCATATTGCCGTCTCATCGAGGAGGGCATCCCTCACCTCGGAGGCAGTGTGCTGTCTGTCCCCCAAGCTGATCAGCTTCAGCATGGCCTGCTGACGTCTACCAACGCCAGTGCTGCAACGTTTCCAACTCGTAGCTGGGATCAATCTAACAGCGGAGGAGGAGGCGGTGGCGGAGGAGGAGGCGGTGGAGGAGGAGGAGGAGGGGGGTGTTCTTCTCGTGTCCCTGCCAGGAATGTTAGGCGGGGAGACGAGGTACACCAGGCCAGTTTGGGAAGCAGTCCCAGCCTCAACTACATTCACCCAGTGTGCCGTCAGTGAAATGTAGCGTCCCTGTCCGCATGCACTTGTCCACGCGTCGGTGGTCAAGTGGACCTTTGTGCAAAGCGCGGAACTAAGGGCCCGCCTGATGTTGAGTGACACGTGCTGGTGCAAGGCGGGGACGGCACACCGGGAGAAGTAGTGAAGGCTAGGGACGGCATAGCGAGGTGCCGCAGTTGCCATCAGGTCCAGGAAGGCGGGAGTTTCAACAAGCCGGAACGCCAACATCTCCTGGGCCAGCAGTTTAGCGATGTTGGCGTTCAAGGCTTGCGCGTGTGGGTGGTTAGCAGTGTATTTCTGCCGCCGCTCCAATGTCTGAGAGATGGTGGGTTGTTGTAAAGAAGCGCCTGATGGTGCCTTTGATGGTGCAGGAGAAGGAGAAAAGACAGGAACAGGGGAGGATGAGGAAGAAGTCAACAAAGTGGCGGAGGCAGATGAAGTGGTGTCCTGGCTCGTCCTCTGGAGTGCATCACCAGCACAGTCAGCAGTGGCAGTGGCAGAGGCAGAGGCAGAGGCAGTGGCAGTGGCGTGAACGGCAGGCGGCCTTTGTCCTGCCGTTGCTGCCTGCCACTGATTCCAGTGCTTGGATTCCAAATGACGGCGCATTGAAGTGGTGGACAGGTTGCTCTTCTCAGAGCCCCTAATCAATTTCGAGAGGCAAATTGTGCAGACAACACTATATCTGTCCTCGGCGCATTCCTTGAAAAAACTCCACACCTTCGAGAAACGTGCCCTCGAGGTGGGAGTTTTTCGGGGCTGGGTACGAACTGGAACATCTTGGGAGATTCCGGGTGTGGCCTGGCTTCGCCTAAGCTGCTGACCTCTGCCTCTGCCTCTATCTACCCTTTTTGGTGCTGCACCTGCCTCAACATCCACACTACTTTCCCCGCTTGACATCCCCCCTGTCCAGGTCGGGTCAGTGTCCTCATCATCCACCACTTCCTCTTCCAACTCCTGTCTCATCTCCTCCTCCCGCACAATGCGCAGGTCAACTGGATGCCCTGACGGCAACTGCGTCACATCATCGTCGATGAGGGTGGGTTGCTGGTCATCCAACACCAAATCGAACGGAGATGGAGGAGACTCTAGTGTTTGAGCATCTGGACACAGATGCTCCTCTGTTAGGTTCGTGGAATCGTGACGTGGAGGGGCAGGTTGAGGGACAATGAAAGGAGCGGAGAACAGCTCTGGGGAGCAGGGACAGTTGGGGTTATTGTTCTGTGAAGCTTGGGAATTTTGGGAGGAAGGAGGACAAGACTGTTGGGTAATAGGAGGAGAGGAGGCAGAGTCTGACTGGCTGCTGGACAATGTGCTGTAAGCGTTCTCTGACAGCCATTGCAAGACCTGTTCCTGGTTCTCGGGCCTACTAAGGTTTGTACCCTGCAGTTTAGTTAATGTGGCAAGCAACCCTGGCACTGTGGAGTGGCGCAATGCTTGCTGCCCCACAGGAGTAGGCACGGGACGCCCTGTGGCTTCACTGCTACCTTGCTCCCCAGAACCATTCCCCCGACCTTGCACACGGCCTCGTCCACGTCCCTTTCCGGGAGCCTTGCGCATTTTGAATTCCCAGTTAGAAATTGGCACTATATACCAGTAGCAAAAATTGTGGGTGCACGTAACCCCAATATATTCTTGGAATTACCAGTCAGAAACTGCCACTATATGGCAGTAGCAAGAAATGAGGGTATTTGTAACCCCAATATATTCTTTGAATTCCCAGTCAGACAATGGCACTATATGGCAGTAGCAAGAAATGAGGGTATTTGTAACCCCAATATATTCTTTGAATTCCCAGTCAGACAATGGCACTATATGGCAGTAGCAAGAAATGAGGGTATTTGTAAATCCAATATATTCTTGGAATTCCCAGACAGACAATGGCACTATATGGCAGTAGCAAGAAATGAGGGTATTTGTAACCCCAATATATTCTTTGAATTCACAGTCAGACAATGGCCCTATATACCAGTAGCAAAAATTGTGGGTGCACGTAACCCCAATATATTCTTTAAATTCTCAGTCAGAAACTGGCACTATATGGCAGTAGCAAGAAATGAGGGTATTTGTAACCCCAATATATTCTTTGAATTCCCAGTCAGACAATGGCACTATATGGCAGTAGCAAAAATAGTGGGTGTATATAGCCCCAATCCTATTGCTAGGGGACTTGCAGGGTATTTCTGAGGTGAAGGTGGGGGGGGGGCACACCGTTGGAACGGGGATTTGGGGTGTATATATGGGGTATACGGGAATACACTGTCAGTGTATTCCATTCAGGATCCTGGGAAAGCTGGGTTGCGGCGATTGAGCCCGTCAGTGCCACGTTACACTGACAAGCTTCTCCCTGGAATTTAGCTCTTACAAGAGCTGTTGTGGTTGTCTTCTCCTTCCTATCCTAGCCTGTCCCTGCCTACCCAGAATCTAAGCCCTAGCTAACTGGACGGAAACCTCCGTCCCCGGTGAATTGCAAGCTCAGAATGACGCGAAGCTGGGCGTCGCTGTTCTTTTAAATTAGAGGTCACATGTTTTCGGCAGACAATGGGTTTTGCCTACTTTTTTCAACATCACCGGTGTCGTAGTTCCTGTCCCACCTACCCTGCGCTGTTATTGGAGCAAAAAAGGCGCCAGGGAAGGTGGGAGGGGAATCGAGTAATGGCGCACTTTACCACGCGGTGTTCGATTCGATTCAAACATGCCGAATAGCCTAATATCTGATCGAACATGAGTTCGATAGAACACTGTTCGCTCATCCCTAGTTATAATCCATTTTGTTTAAAGGCATGCAGCTAGGCATGGAGCTCTTACTTATTGTGAATCAATGTCAGTTCATGTGGTCAGTTGATTGACAGCAACACATTGTGACCTGTGACCCTGATGGGCTGGTCAGTATAAGTGTTAAGTGTTATGTGTTGACTGGTGTATACAACAGATCTGTGACATCACAAATAGGCCTAAGAAAATCAGAATGCATCCAACAAGGAAAAAAGGAATATATATCCAACAAAGAGACGTCTATTTTCTATTTTCTTTCTAGTGTCTATTTTCTTTTTCTATTTTCTTTCTATTTTTTATCTTATGTGATCCTCTATATTAAATTGGGAAATCAGCAAATATATTTGAAATCCATCAAAAGTAAAAAGGTAGCTTTTAACGAAGATATAGATAGCTCTTCAATATATTTGTTCAAACCTGACAAACAGTAAAGGTTTATTGGGGTAATTGGATCATGGGATAATAAATATATTAGGTATGATGGAAAATCTAGTTAGCTATAGCCAGTATTGTATTATTGTTTTATTGTATTATTATTCATTATGTATTCTTACATGTACGCACACACTTGCATACACTTACATACATCAACATCTACAAACATTGGGAAAACATAAGTGTCTTATATGCAAATGAGATAAGCTAATCATCTTCATGAAGGGAGAGATCATAATATCATCAAAGGATATGGGATATCAAGAGAGATAGTCTCTGGTTTATTCTTCAAACGTCTATATTTTGAAAAGTTTATGTTTTATATACTTATTTCATATATATGGTATTCACATACAGCCAGTACACAAGAATATATACAGTTAAGTTAAAGACAGAGTCAAGTAAGGTTAAGGTATGAAGCTATATGCTTAAGCTTATACCAAGGACTGTGTTTAAAAAATTATTACTGGAGTTTGGAACCTTTGATCAGCTGATGATTGGACAGATATAAAGATGTCCTCATCAATGTTTGGTGGAATTCTCTCTATTTCAAGACTTCAAGTTTTTGGTGAGCAAAAGGCCAGAACACAAATATTGTGTATCCAAGAGACAGATTCCAGGACTGAACCTTACTGACAAGCAGCAGGGATGATGTCAGAATTCACACTTGCCTTGCTTTTGCAGTATTGCTCGAGAAGTGTCACATGATTCTACAGTGACAGGTGGTCAAGGGAATTACAAAAGGAAAAACTCCACTACAGTCTATGTCTTGGTAAAGTGAAACATAACATATGGACTTTGTTGTTATATCAATATCTTCACAATATGAACTGTAATGGACAATGTTATAATATCTGCACAACACGGAGGAAATCTATAAAGGACTTTTGTCAAGAACTACATTTGTGGTAAGCCTTCTATTATGATGGAAGAAGAGATGACCGGAAGACCAGACGATGAAAGAAGAGCCTTCATTAGATGTAGGTTAGATAGTGTATCAAATTGTTTTCATCTTTGATCACAGTTTACCATAACATTTATTAATGACAAAATTTATTGAAAATTGATGAAATTATTATTATGTGGACAATTAATGAAAATTAAGTTCCAGTATTCAACAAAGAAGAAAGAAGATAGAATCTAATTGTATGAATATTGTCGTATGGTATATCTTGAGAGTTCAAACAGATATTTCACTCTCAAAAGGGGGAAATGTTAAATATTATATATTTACAATATTCTCTAGCAGACATGGGGTTAACACTCTACTGACATCATAGTCTGATATACTGGGGACATGGGTGCGGTTAGAGTACACCATTTTAGAAATCTCCTTACATAGTTACAAGATGGAAGGTAACACCCCCTCTCATGAATATAAATGAGTAAGAAATACACATGTCTGGGTCTGTCTTTGGGGAAGACCAGGAGGTCTGTCTTTGGGAACACCAGGGTGGGTGGTCCAGGCAGATGGACATCCATGGACGTCTTAACCAGCCCAAGTCCACCAACCAGATGACAAGCATGAACCAAGCTGTAACTACAAGATATCCAGATGATTTAACTTATCTGAAGATGTAAGCTATTGACAATTGACTGATATTTGTGTTATTTGGACACTTTCCCTGTTCCTGTGTTTTCCTTCAAGATATTAATAAACCCTTACATTGATTTATAACAAGCTGACTTCTTCCTATCGTGGATAAGGCCTACAACACGTGGCACAAGTCTATCCTACAATTTCAAGGATATTTAACAGTGGACACAAGTCTCACTGGCGAATACAAGATATTTAACAGAGAACTTGCATAACAAATTGTGGGATGTGTTTTCTCCTTTAACCCCTTGTGAATGTGCAAATTCTAGGGCTAAACATAAATATTAGTAAAATAAAATCAAATTTGAAAATTTCACCTCCATTTTGTATTAATTCCTGTTAAGCACTTATAGGGTTAAATCACTAGGTATATGTTGACTTGGCTTATTTAAGGGGTGCAGTTTTTAAAATGGGGTGATTTATGGGGGTTTTTAATACAAGGGTCTTTCAAAACCCCTTCATAACTGGATTAGTCCCTTAAAAAATGGGTTTTGGAAATTTCTTGAAAATTTTGAATATTGTTGATACACTTGTAAACCTTCTAATGTCCGTAAAAAATAAAAGGGTCACTAAAGTTTGATGCCAACATAAGGCAGAGATCTGGGACATGAGATTTATGATATAATTTTGGCGGTCTGACTATCTGTATGTAATGCACATCATTTCAGACTTCATAAAATGCATATTTTTCAAAATTTTCCACCAAATTACCTATTTTTTCATAATTAAACACAAAACATATCTACCAAAATTTACAACTAACATGAAGTACAATGTGTTACAAGAAAACATTCTCAAAATCACTTTGGTAAGTTAAAGCGTTCCAAAGTTATTGCCACATAAAGTGACACATGTCAGTTTTGAAAAATCGAGCTTGGTCAGGAAGTCAAAAAGTGCCATCGGCGGGAAGGGGTTAAGGGCCTAAAACTCTGCTTGTACAATGTTCAACTCACCTCAAGGGCCTAAAACTCTGCCTGTTCAAGGCTTAACTCACCTCAAGGGCCTAAAACTCTGCCGGTACAATGCTCAACTCACCTCAAGGGCCTAAAACTCTGCTGGCACAAGGCTCAACTCATGTCAAGGGCCTAATACTCTGCAGATACAAGGCTCACCTAACCCCAAGGGCCTGAAGCTAAGTTTGGGAGGGCTCACCCCAAGGGCCAGAAAAGTAATTTTTGGAGGTCTCACCACATCACACACATACACAATGACAGTTAAGGGTGGGTGCTGTTGGATTCCCCATTGCCTATGCCATCTGTGGTTGTTATGAGCAATGTGATTTAAAGGGGTGCATGCTAATGTTTCTTTAGCTTAAAGGGATTCTACCACTAAACTAACATTTTTTCTAATGACCACGTCGGAATAGCCTTAAGAAAGGCTATTCCTCTCCTACGTTTAGACGTGGTCTCAGCCGCGCCGTTCCGTTGAAATACCGGTTTTAACCGGTATGCAAATGAGCTCTCCGCAGCAATGAGGGCGTGCCCCAGCGCTGAAACGCCAGTGAGCATGTCCCCATTGCTGCCCGAGAGCTGATTCCAGCGCCGCCTCCTTCTTGAGCAGCAACTCCGCCTCTTTTGTCTTCTGATGCGGTCCAACTTCCAACGCCTGCGCAGTAGGCTCCTGTATTGAACTACAAGAGTGGCCTCTCTTGCAGTTCAATACAGGAGCGGCCGGCGGCCATTTTTGGGTGGCCGCTGTATGCTCCTGTATTGAACTACAAGAGCAAGAGCTCTTGTAGTTCAATACAGGAGCCTACTGCGTAGGCATCGGAAGTTGGACTGCTTCAGAAGACAGAAGAGGTGGATTTGCTGCTCAAGAAGGAGGCGGCGCTGGAAACAGCTATCGGGCAGCAATGGGGACGCACTCACCGGCTGTGGAGAGCTCATTTGCATATCGGTTAAAACCGGAATTTCTACGGAACGGCGGGCCGGAGACCACGTCTAAAGGTAGGAGACGAATAAGGCTTCTTAAGGCTATTCCGATGTGGTCATTACAAAAAATGTTAGTTTAGTGGTAGAATCCCTTTAAAATTTGTCTTTCTGTCCATGCTAATGTAGAGGAAAGGGTTTTCAATTATTTTTCCACTTTCCATAAAGGTTATATTGAGTTTGGCGTGTCTAGTTGGTAGGCTGTGATAGTGGTATAAATACTGGGACTTGGGCATGTTAGATGCACCTAGGCATGCTTCCCCTGCTGTCCCAGTTGCATTCCAGACTTGTTGGCATCATTTCCTGAGGTGTCATTGTGGACTTGGTGACTCCAATTAGTCGAATTTTGGTTTCCCCTGAAACAAGCATTTTTTTCCCCATAGACTATAAAGGGATTCGATACTCGATCGATTAGTGGAATATTGAGGGTCTACTCAAATCGAATATCGAATCTCATCTCTATTGTGGAGGTGTGGAAAAAATGCTTTAAAAAATAGGACTGTTAGTATAGAGAAATTTGGTGTGACCATCCTTTGCCATTCCAATCCTAGACAGACTTTATGGTGTTGAGGTTCTGTGATGGCCATATTATCCCTTTCAGGATTCTTCCTCCAAAGAGTGGTCACATCAATTATTGATTTGATTTAGACTTCTCTTTTGTTCATTTCCTTAAATTTGTCAGTTGACAAAAACAATATTAACACTGCTTTCTTACTTTGGGTCCATTCACATGGAGGAAAATGGTGCTGAATTTGGTGTGGAATTTCAGCACTGGAAAAAAAAGCCTCCAATTGATTTTAATGGGTTCCGCTAACTTTTTTTCCACTAGCGAAAAATTCGGCTAATGGAAAAAAAAGCTAGTGGCACCCATTGAAGTCAATGGAAGGCTTGTTTTTCAGCGCCAAATAAAGCACCATTTTCCTCTGTGTGAATGGACCCTTTGAGGTATTTTTTCCCCAAACTTCCTAAAACTTTTGCAGCAGTAGCCAGAAGTACTCTACCAGGTGGAATGCATATGCCATTTGAAAGTAATCAGCAGATTGAATCCCATTACTACCAATAAAGTTACCTATCCAGAATAGATCCTTATTCGTCTGTGTAATCACATCACACGCCAGCTGTTCCAATACTAACATCAAATATCGAAGGACTCAAAGGGAAGCTCTAGTTTCTAAGAATCGGAACAGCTGACGAGAGAGGTGATTGCAAAGAGTAACATGCCTTCAGCCTATCCCAGAGAGTCAGGATGTGGGGATAAAGTTGGGTGTAAGATAGCTTGTCGCCGTCAAAAGCGGAACCTGAGGAGCAGATCAATAGGCATCAGATTTAATATGAACCTGTACTAACTGTGCCCATCCGGCTGCTCGGTAGTATCTAACCACATGAGGCACAACAAGCTCTCCTCTGTGCTGAGGTACATACGGGGTCCCAGATTCAACCGTCTTCCCCTTACCCCTCATAAATTTTAGTAGTTCTCTTTGGAAAGCGTTTCTACATCAACATAGGGTAATGAATAGGGAGCGTGCAAAAAGCATAGAGTAGACGCAGCAATATGTTAATTATAACTGATGTAATTCTACCCAAACAAGTATAGTAACAGTGAAAAAAAGTCTCATAGGGTTCACCGAATTGCGTCTAAATAGGGCATTTTTATTGATTCCCGTCAAAGTTCAATTTCAAGGGGTTTACCACAGGTTAAGAGCTTCAGACTTTGCTGCATTGAGTTCCAAGCTGGATATAACATAGTACTTTGCTTCCTAACTTGCTGCATCTGATCACAAAGTTAAAGGAAACATCAACATTAAAGGTGTTGGCCACTTTCAGACCAATATTGACAAACAAATATACAATAAAAAGATATACAATTTTCCAATATTCTTTCTGTATCAATTGCTCACAGTTTTCTAGATCTCTGCTTGCTCTCATTCATTCATTCGGTTACTTCTAGAGGATAAAGCTCTGACCGTGGTCATGTGATTTACAGTCCATAGTCATGTGATGAGTACACAGGTGCACAGCTGATTACCAGGCAGACGTCTGATTATTGTGCTGTGACTGTAACGAGCAGCACCTGTGTCCTCATCACATGACCATGGACCGTAAATCACATGACCATGGTCAGAGTTTTATCCTCTAGAAGTAACAGAATGAATGACAGCAAGTCGAAATCTAGAAAACCGTGAGGAATTGATACAGAAAGGATATTGGAAAATTGTATATCTTTTTATTGTACATTTGTTTATCAATATTGGTCTGACAGTGGCCAACCCCTTTAACAGTAAATAAACAAACAGAACGCATTTATGTTCTGTCTTTCATATTATGAAACCTTTGACATTAACCAAAGAGCATATCGCAACCGCTAGTGTCTTCATTGCCCACACAAATACTGGGGATAGGGGACATCTCTGCCTGGTCCCTTTAGTTTTGTAAATAATGTTTAACTCATACCCTATAATGTTGACTCTAGCCATCAGATTCCTTTATAAGATGTTTAAGAGCGAGAGAAAAAATGCAAGCCCATAGCCCCATCTATGCATAGAATAGATATTCTCAGCTGAAGGAATCAAAGGCCTTTTTTCAGGTCAAACGATAGCATGTCCTCAACTAAGTCACATTCCATTCTGACTGGGTCAAGGAGATTACCTAGCAGGATTTTGGCTAAACATTTCATTAACTATCAATATTGGTTTATAATTATCCATCAATTATCCTTATTAGGGTTAAACAGAACTATAATAATTGTCATATAATACTTTGGGATCCAATGTGTTAAACAACTGTTTAACTAAACTGTTAGGTATGGCGTAAGTAACGGGACCAATTTTTTTTATAGTACGTCGCACTGAAGCCATCAGGTTGCGTCACTTGAGGAACTTGATCGCTCCTGTACCCTTGACAGAAGAGATTGCTTTCTTCAGGAGGTCTTAGTGAGGAGGTTCCAGGGTTAGCATATCTGACTCTGCGAGAAAGTAGAGTGCCTTAAAGGGGTATTCCAATGAACATAATAATATCTATATTTGTAGATGATTAAAAATCATAGCTGATTTTCTGACCTTAGCATGGGCCTACATTCATGGTTGTATCCACTGACAATCCACTTGTCACCATTAGATATGTAGAGAAAAATCTTTAAAACTCTGCAAAATGTTTAATGACTTATATTTACAAAAAATGATAAATGTTTAATTATCTAGAAATTTAAAAATTGTAATGTACAAGGTAATACCCCTTTAACCATGTCCAGTCTCCCTAGTGCCACATACAGATTTGTATAGAATTGGAGAAATTCCTCTATTAGCTCTTTAGAATTTTGGTAGATATGATATGTGCTCAGATGCAATTTAGGGATTGCACTCTTCCAGGGTTTGCCACATAATGGAGGAAAATGGTGAGGAATTTGGAGTGGAATTTTCCACGCTGAAAAAAAAAGCCTCCAATTGATTTCAACAGGTTCCTTTTTCTAATTTGGTGTGGAATTTCAGCGCTGAAAAAAAACCCTCTCATTGACTTCAATGGGTTCCTTTTTCTGCTAGCAGAAAATTCCTCAACATTTTCCTCCGTGTGAATGGACCCTAAGGGTGCATTTACTTACACGGAGTAAAATGATGAGGAATTTAGTGTGGAATTTCAGCACTGAAAAAAAGCCTATCAACTACACACTTTCCACACTCATAAAAACCTCTATCAAAGTGTGAAAATACCTGGAAACCTTCTTTCTTCCCCAAATGGATGGACAGAAACCCAAATTTAAGCTCAACAAACATTAACAAGCACCCCTTTAAATCACGTTGCCCATGACAACCACAGATGGAATAGGCATTGGGAAATCCAACAGTACCCACCCTGATCTGTCATTGTGGATGTGTGTGTGTGTGTGTGTGTGATGTGGTAAGACCTTCCAAAATTCACTTTACTGGCCCTTAGCGTGAGCCCTTCCAAATTAAGTTAGGGGCCCTTAAGCTGAGCTACCAGCAGAGATTGAGGCCCTTTAGGTGACTTCAGCCTCTTACCAGCAGAGTTTTAGTTCCTTTAACTTAGTTCAGCCTTGCACCAGCAGAGTTTTTTGCCCTTTGGGTGAGTTGAGCCTTGCACCAGCAGAGTATTAGCCCCTTTAAAATTGTTAGCCCCTAAAACGATGGTTCCAGAACCATCACTCTCATTGTGTGGGATTGATGCAGTGGATTGGACTGAGGACCCAGACATTGACCTTGATTGTGATTGGGAAATTAATAACATTTTGGCATCAAGTCCTGGGGGTAACTTTTATTTAGAGGACCGCAAAGGTGGAAAATTGGCTGAAACAACTACTACCGGTAATGGTCCTCTAATATCGGACTCTACATTACCTCTACAGTGTTCTGATCAGGTGTTAATAGTCCAAACAACATGCTCCAGTACTTCAGATGTAGATCAGAAACCACTTTCCTTACCGACACCAGATTTAACCAAGCTTCATCATCATCCTGCTGAGAAGGTGCCACTAAAGGAAAACTTGCCTTCAAAGGCATGTTCTGGAGTCAAATCTAAACACAGAGTCCTTTGCAACTAAACAAAATTCACCAGCAGTGTTTTTGGCCCTTGGGCTGAGTTGAGCCTTGCAACAGCACGTGTTCCATAACACCAGGAGGGCCGTAAGTACTGTGCTTTGCACAAAGTTACACTTGACCACCGACACGTGGACAAGTGCATGCGGCCAGGGACGCTACATTTCAATCATGGCACACTGGCTGTATGACTGAATGTAGTTGAGGTTGGGACCAGGTCGCAACTGTGGCGGCCTGCCTTGTCTCTCTGCCCAATATTCCTGTAGGAGTGTTGAAACACCACCCTCCTCCTCTTCCGTTAAATCGACCCCAGCTACGAGCTTGAAACGCTGCAACACTGGCGTGGGGAGACGTCAGCAGGCTGAGCTGAAGCTTGGAGCTTGGAGGACAGACAGCACACTGCCTCCGAGGTCAGGGATGCCATCCTGGATGAGATGGCAATGTGTTTTTCCCTGCTGCACCTGTGGCCAGGCATTTTTGTCGTGTGTCATAATGGACGGAACCTGGTAGCAGATCTGGAGCTTGCCACACTCAAACACGGTCCACACATGGCCTACGTTTTCAAATTATTGCTGCGAAGGTTTCTAACAACTTACCCCAATTTACGCAAGCTACTGGTTAAAGTGCGGCGCTTGTGCTCCCACTTCGGCAAGTCTACAGTACCTGGTGCTAGCCTCAATACACTCCAGCAACACCTACATCTGCCTGAAGCACCGGCTGTTGTGTGAGTTCACCACACACTGAAACCCTAGATACCGTATGTTGAGCAGGGTGTGTGAGCAGCAGAGACCTTTGATGGAGTTCCATCTGCAAAATCCAAGGGTTCATCAAAGTCAGCTCCCTCAGTTTCTGCACCATGAGTTTCCATGGGTGGCATGTGAAATCCTATCCCATCCTTTCCACTGGACAAGAAACATTAGCATGCACTCATCATAATTGCTGATATGACAGCTGTGTTAAGCAGGGTGCAGGGTACAATGCAGACCAGGCCCGAGCACCAGGAACAGGTGTTACAATGGCTAGCGGAAAATGCTTCCAGCTGCTTTTCCAGCAGCCAGACGGCCACTACCTACAGTCGTGTTCATACCCAAGAGTCTGACCCTCCTTCCTCCCAACATGCCCAATCTTCACAACAGAGTCATCCCACCCTTGCCCCCTCCCAGGATCTCTTTTCGGGTCCTTTTACTGTCTCTCCCTCTGTTGAACCACTTCCCGAATCCCAGGAGCTACCAGACAACTTTGTCTGTACTGATGCCCAAACACTGGAGCATCCGCCATCACCTGGCAATTTTGTGGTTGTGGACATGCAACCAGCATTTTCTGTCCTCAGTGATGATGATGAGACACAGTTGCCATCAGGACATACTGTTGTCATGTGCAGTTTGCAGTAAGAGGAGAGTGAGCAATTGGAAGAGGAGTTGGTGGACGACGAGGCCACCGACCCTAAATGGACAGGGGTGATGTTCTTCCTGGACTGCTGGGATGTGTCACAAAGTGCTGTGATGCTGTGGAAGCTAATCCCTTGGACTAAGGTCTCTATTGCCTATGGAGATACCATGCACCCTGGACTATTCTGCTAATGGCGTAGTCAAACCCTTACCACCTAAGGGTTACTTATGCACTCTAACTACTTATGGACTCTAAAGGACTGTGCCCTGGATTTCATGAGATGAACTCCGGAGACCCAATTGGGTATTATATTTCTGTTTCTAATCTTTTATTCTTTTTATCTTACTGCACTGTAACATACCTTTCTGTAACCATATAAGCTTGTATCCGCTAGCATATATCTCTATGTATGTTGGTTGTCTAGTATCGACCCTCTTGGGTTAATAAATATAAAACTTTACAAGGTGTGATGAACCGGCCCCCAATTATTATTTTCAGCCCTGTATGTAAAAATCTAGGTACTGTATCAGTGGGTTGAAAGGCCCATCGGTTATAGATTTTTCAGTGTCCGTCTCTTATACAGGGCCTATCTGGTATATAATTTCTATTTGCCATCTTTGTTGATTGATCTCATTATCTTAGCAGGGTGTGAAGACTGATGAAAAATGGCCAAGTCTATTTACCTGTGGCAAGTTACTAGGATCAAAAAGCCTATTGTCCTCTCCTCGCTAATGCATTAGCATATACATGCAAGTTCATTATCCCCGCAGGGGGGTTGCTCTGTGTAGTAGGAAGCCAATGGCTGTACTCTCAGACATTGCGGTGCTAAGCTGGAACCATAGGTAACTTCAAAGAGCTATGGGTTTTTGATAATAATCTCTCCAGGGGAAGATGGTACCATTATGACAATTATGACACCAGAAAAAAACAAAAACGAGGTAGACTGTACACTCAGCATACGGAAAATATAAAAATATTTATTAATATGTTAATACAATTATATCAAGAAAACACACAAAATACAGGAAACAATTCCTACAAAGGATCCGCTTAGCCACAGTTCCATCGTCCCTTTGTAAAAACATTATATTGCCGAGTCACGTGGTGTTTATAAATACATTCCAAGTCAAAACATTAACATAAGGATGAAATATAATAAGCATGAGGATGTAATAAAGAGTGTTTGCACATATAAGTATATCAGTAGACACTATTATAGCCACCAGTCAGTAGTGAAGCACAACCTCATATCTAGCTGGAAACAACAACTGTGTCCCAGTATCAGTGTCTCAGTATCTAAAAAAAACTGCACCTAGGTTTCATAATTACATAAAGCTGTAATAAAGAGTGTTTGCACATATAGGTGTATAAGTAAACACTATTTTAGCCACCAGTCAGTAGTAAAACACAACCTCATATCTAGCTGAAAACAACAACTGTGTCTCAGTATCAGTATCTCAAAGACCTGCAACTAAGTTTAAAAGTTGCAGACGGTCGCTCAGAAGCAGTGAACCCGTATGCAAACAAATACACAAGTATATGACATGCCTAAAGAAACCAGTTCAATATGTAATATCAAAACCAAATGTGCTTATCCATGTGTAGGGCTAGGCTAGTGCCTGGGACCTGTGGTGAGCGGGTCACCCGACGCGTGTTTCGGCGCTCTTGCCTTCGTCAGGGGAAGTGGTGTAGATCGTCTAAGACAGGAGGTCTTTTAAGTAACTAGATGGAATCTCATTGGTGTATATTAGAGATGAGCGAGTAGTATTCGATCGAGTACGTGTTCGATCGAATACTACGGTATTCGAAATACTTGTATTCGATCGAGTATTACTAGCTGTTCGAAGTTAAGATTCGATGCAGAACCAGCATTGATTGGCAGAATGCCAATCAACGCTGGTTCTTCTCTTACCTTTAGAAGTCTTCTCCCTGCGCAGCGCTCCCGCGTCCTCTTCCGGCTCTGCATTCAATCTGCCAGGCATCGGGCCTGGGCAGAGCCGACTGCGCATGTCCACTTGTAGTGCGGGCATGCGCAGTCGACTATGCCCAGGCCCGATGCCTAGCAGAGTGAATTCAAGGCCGGAAGAGGACGGGGGACGCTGCGCAGGGAGAAGAATCCAGCCCGACCCTCACTCATGGACTTGGTAAGTAGAATTTGATCGAATGTTGCCTACCCCTGAAACGAGCATTTCCCCTCATAGACTATGATGGGGTTCGGTTCGAAACCCGTTCGAACAGCCGAACAGTGTGCGGCTGTTCGAATCAGATTTCGAACCCGAACATTTTAGTGTTCGCTCATCTCTAGTGTATATGAAATGCAACACTGGCCATGTCAGGAATATCCTAGCTCTAGGGGGAGTATGCCAGACTGATTAGCGGCGCATGTGCATCGTTAAGACGTCCCACCTGGCGCAACGCCCATGACAGAGAGGCTCGGGACGAAATATCGCCCTCCAAGTCTTGCGTGCAGTCAAGGGCATCGCGCGAGCGGAGTGCCGCAACACGCATGCACACCAAGTACGGCAAGAATATTTTCTTATTGGGAAAAACATGAATGCAACTGAATACAAATTATGATAATGAATAAAGATTATAATCCGATGAATGTGATTTGAAAGATGTTGAATAAAGTGCATATAATACAAACGCTGATTGGCAAAATACAAGTGATTGGTGTCAATGAACCACAAAATAACCCAAAAGGTGAATGACAATTATGACAATTAATTCCTCAGGTGCGCAATACAAAGGGGCACATTTTAAGGTAAAAAACCATACGCCTACGGGCCTAGGAAGAGCCCAGACGCTGATCTCGTTACTCATAGGCAATTGGGGTATCATGCTTGGTGTCTATGTATCAGGGACCTCGCTGAGAACCCAGTCATGCCCCTGGTTTGACCATATGGTCATGTGATGAGGAATTATGACCATTTATAGTTATTTGATTGCTAAGATGGAGGGTGATTCTGAAACCCTGATGACGTCATTCCAGGGTGGAGCCCAGGGTCAATATATGGTTGACCTGGGACAGAGCTTCCTGTGTGCCTCTCTGACCCTTCATCTGGACACACCATGTAAGCAAGTCGGCTCTGTGCATGGCCCCTCTCCCCTTGCTGGGGGGAAGGGCGGGGACTAAGGAGCCATGTGGCTGAGGGACTATGAAAAGAACATGTGCTCCTTGAACCCCATGGACTTATGGATTATGATGTAACTCTCATCTGATCATGAACTATGATGAATTCTTATGGACTTATATACCGGTATGGATTAAAAACTCTCTTTATTGCTATATGTTATGTGGTGGAGCTGTATGTCCCCCCTAACATGGACACTATTGGACTGTGATCTCTTGCCTTATGGATATCATGCGCTGGCTTCAGAAGTGCCATGTGCCTAAGGACTGTTTTGTGATGGACGTAGTTGAACCCCCAAACAATCTGTAGATAACTTATGGACTCTAAATGGACTGTGCCCTGGATTTCGTGAGTGGAATTCCGGAGACCCAAACCGGTGTTATATCTCTGTTTCTAATCTTTTATTCTTGTTATCTTACTGCACAGTATCCTACCTTTCTGTAACCGTATAAGCTTGTATCCGCCAGCGTATATCTCTATGTATGCTGGCCGACTTGTATCGACCCCCTTGGGTTAATAAATGTAAAACTTTAGAAGGCTCGTCTCATATTATCCTATAAGACCTGGTTTGCTCTAATTGTAGGGGAGCGGACGGTAAAGGTAAGAAGGCGATCACAGTTTTGCCCGTGGCGAGGCCAGGTAGGTCAGAGGCTGCAGCCGAGTGGCTAAGGTGGAGGCGGAATCCTTGCACCTTGGAGGCCGGAGGCCAGAGCGAAGTGGCGCGATCCTTCACAGAAGGCTTGTCTCATATTATCCTATAATACCCAGTCCCTCTCTCAGGGTGAGAGCAGACAGTAAAGGTAAGAAGGTGATCGCAGTTTTGCCCGTGACAAGGCCAGGTAGGCCAGAGGCTGGGTCAAAGTGGCTTTGACTAGGCGAGATCCTTCACATTGGTGGCACCGTAGTGGGATATAGGATAACAGTGTTGTGGGTTTGGTATAACTCAAACATTGTGGATTGTTGCGGCAATCCTATGATTCATGCTCGGTACTAGAACAAGCTGTATATACGGTGAAAGTGTGATTCAGTGCTGTTTCCTCCTTTCTCTTTGCCTATCCTATCTTCTGTTCTGTAAGACCGTCTAATGGATGGCTAGCAGTCTGAGGAGCAGAACCAGGGAGTTGCAACAACTTGAGTCCAGTGGCACTGAGCAGGTGGCTGGGGACCAGACAGAAGCCACTGTTCAAGATATGGAGAAGAGCACAGCAGAACTCCTCATGCCTAGGACTATTTCTCCTAATGGACCCAGCAGTCCCGGGTCTATGGAAGTGATGGACTTTTCCTTGCAACTGGCCCTACAACAGTTGGGCCCCAGTGACACTAATGCTCACCTACAGTTGATTCTTGAATATCAAAGGGCTGCGAGAGCCGCAGCAGAGCGTCAGGTGGAAAGAGAAGAGGCGGCAGCTGTGAGGACACATCAGTTAAAAATGGACCGGCTGCAGAGGTCTACCAGCCCTTCTCAAGGCCAAGATGGCCATGCACAGAGGCCTCGCCAAGAGGACTTTCCAGTCTTGGAGCCAGATGGAGACTTAGACAGGTTCTTGCAGGGATTTGAAAAGGTGTGCAAACAGCATCAACTCCCAGAAGCAGAATGGGTTTGTTACCTGACTCCTTGGCTGAGGGGTAAAGCTCTGGATGCATACATGAGTGTACCAGCCGAGAGGGACCAAGACTATAAGTCTGTCAAAGTGGCACTGATCAAGAGATACCAGCTCACACCAGAGGTGTATCGCCTAAAGTTCCGGAGTATACAGAAGAAATCTACGGAGAGCTTTGTGGATGTAACGGCCCGGATGTGTGTGTGGTTCCAGCAATGGACGGATGGCAAAACCGTCACCACCAAGGCGGAACTTGCTGACATTATGCTACGGGAGCAGTTGTTGAATATCTGTCCTGAGGAGGTGCAGCAGTATATCTTGGACCAGGAACCCAAGTATGTTCGTGCTGCTGCAGCATTGGCAGACTGTTATGTCGCCAACTGGATGTCTCGGAAGTCTGCCAGCAACGGCTGGAGGGGGGGTAAGACAAACTCGGCCCCGAGAGGTCCCCCTACTTCCCCTGCCCCAAAAACTGTGGGCACCCTGGTGAGCCCCAAGGAGAGGTCCGGCAGTGTTATGCCTGTAACCAGCCAGGACATATCAGGCAGGAGTGCCCCAACCGCCCTAAGGAACCCCCTGTTCCCCAGTCTACCGCAGCTGACCCTTCTGTGTATTTGGTTGGGGGTTTGGAGGCTCTATCCACAGTAACCGGTTACTGTGGGGGATAAAGTGGTCATGGGATTTCGGGACACTGGGGTGGATGTTACCCTGGTGCAACCTGATGTGGTCCCTCTGGACAGTATTATTCCCGGGAAAACTCTGACCCTGAGGGGTATTGGACAAGAACATCTCACTGTGCCCATGGCTTGGGTCCATCTGGACTTGGGTGTGGGAAAAGGAATGCGGGAGGTGGTGGTGATGCCTGACCTGCCTGCTAATGTACTGTTGTAGACTGACTTAGGGCCCCTGTTATCCCAGTATGATTGTAATGATTGTGCTACTCTGTCTGTTAATGTTGAAGTTGCTGATGTAGTGCTGAGGACTGTCCCCACAGACAGAGGGAGGGGTTAGCTGTATGCTCCCAGCAAAGTGCAGTGAAAGTGCTAATGAGGCTGTGCTTGTGTCTGTGAAGGAAGCGGGGCTGCTGTGTCTGTGGACATGCTCACTCCTCAGGGGCTACAAACCCTCTCTCTGACCGTGCCTCAAGCCCACCCTCCTGCAACTTGCTATGACACACCAGATGCTAATGATAATGCAGTTAATGCCAATGTCATTCTTGATGTGTGTCCTGTAACTGTTGTTGATGTACCAGGTGGCCGGGCGAGTCATGGAGGTCTCAGGGACCCTCCGGGTCTGGGACCAACTACAGATGTTGCAGTGGTCACCCGCAGTCAGCGGGCTAAAGAGGTGGAAGGTACCCCAGCTCCGGGGCTGCTCCTTCCACCGCCCATAGATGGTACTGAGACCGCCGTGGCTAGCCCTGCCACCCTAGGGCCAGATGAGTCTGGCATGTATGAAACATGCTTGTCCCTTCTGTCTGGTCTCTGTGCCCTCTTATAGGGCCTAGTCAAGCATATATAATTAATTGCTAATTAAAAATTATTCCACTTTACCAACATTTCAGGAGCTCTGCAAATGTGTCATGATGTACAAAAACCAAATCTGTGCTCCAAAGACCTTTCTGTGCCCGGCTGTGTGCCCAAATATCGTTTTTTACACATTAAGTGCCTTATCCTGGGCACAACAATGTCATACATGTGGACACAAACGTGAAGAAGAACTTTGTGGCTTTTGGAGTGCAGTTTCAAATGTTTGGTATCTTTGTGCTCATGTTTGCAGAGCCATTAACCCCTTCACGCAAAATCACATACATGTATGTGATAAAGTGTGAAAGGGTGTATGATGGTGAATGTTGGTTATATAATACAGCCTGGACATGTGTTACAATTTTTGAAACTATTCCCCTGAAGGAATTTATCCAAGGATACAGTGAGCATTTTTAACCCCAAGTTTTGCTATAATTTATTTTCCAGAAATGAATACACAGTTGGTGGTGAAAGGTGGAAATGGCAGTTTTTTTAACAGGAATATGTAGTTTCAGTGGATAATATGTTGTGCCCGGCTTGTATCAGAGATAAATGCTCCAAAAGGTATTGTACCCGGGATACCTGTTTAATAGTTTTTGGAGTGTGTGTCTCTGCTGACGCAAGCTGGGTACAACATATCAAGCACTGAAATGGCATATGTCTGGGAAAAATAGCAATTTTCACTTTTCATTATAAGCTGCACATTCATATTTGGAAAGTAATTAATACAACATTCAATGGTTAAAATGCTCGCTACATCATTTGGTAAATCCCTTGAGGGGTGTGGTTTCTGAAATGAGGTCTGTGGATTCCACTTTACTGCAATTCAGCTGCTCTGCAAAAGTGGCATGATGTCTAAATATCAAACTGTGCTCCAAAAACCAAAATAGCGCTCTTTCTCATCTGTGCCCAGCTGTGCCCCAACTGCAGTTTTTACCCATAACTGTAACTCAGGGGTCTTTACCTACATGCTGAAATACTTTTCTGCTCTCAAATCCATGGACCTTTTCCATTCTGAGCCCTGTTAACAGTCACACTTAGGTTATTTCCATATCCAGAAGAACCCATATTACAATTTATGGTGTCTATGTCTCTGGTTGAACATACTTGGCATAATATATTGGACACTGAGATGGCACATACAACTTGAAAATTGCAATTCTCCTTCTGTATCATCTGCTGCGCAGTACCATTTGCCAAAGCCTGTGGGGGTCAAAGTGCTCACTATACACCTAGATTAATTTATTAAGGGGTGTACTTTCCAAAATGGGTTCACTTTTGGGGGCTTTCTGCTGTTGCGGCACCTCTAGGGCTCTGCAAATGCAACATGGTACCTATAAACCATTCCAGTAAACTCAGAGCTCGAAAAGACAAATAACGCTCCTTTGCTTCTAAGCCCTCCTTTACCCAAACAGTGGTTCTTGACCACAAATGGGGCATTGCTGTATTTGGGAGAAATTGTATAACAAGATGGGCTATTTTATTCCCTGGTAAAAGACAAAAAATTGATGAAAGTACATATAATTTAGGTATCAAATTTATATGGTTTTATTTACATTTTAACTGCTTAATAGAGATGAGCGAAAACTAAAATGTTCGAGGTTCGAAATCCGATTCAAACAGCCGCTCACTGTTCAAATGGGTTTCGGACCCCATTATAGTCTATGGGGAACATATACTCGTTAAGGGGGAAACCCAAATCCGTGTCTGGAGGGTCACCAAGTCCACTAGGACACCACAGGAAATGATGCCAACACCTCTGGAATGCAACTGGGACAGCAGGGGAAGCATGCCTGGGGGCATCTAACACACCAAAGACCCTCTATTACCCCAACATCACAGCCTAACAACTACACACTTTCCACATTCAAAAAAAACCTCTATCAAAGTGGGAAAATACCTGGAAACCTTCTTTACTCCCCAAATGGACGGACACAAACCCCAATTTAAGCTCAACAAACAGTAACAACCACCCCTTTAAATCACGTTCCCCATGACAACCACGGATGGAATAGACAATGGAAAATCCAAAAGCCCTCACCCTTAACTGACATTTTGAGTGTGTGTGTGATGTGGTAAGACCTTCCAAAATTCACTTTTCTAGCCCTTAACATGAGCCCTTCCAAACAAAGTTACAGGACCTTAAGCTGAGTTACCACAGAGATTGAGGCCCTTGGCATGAGTAGAGCCTTGCACCAGCAGTGTTTTTGGCCCTTGGAGTGAGTAGAGCCTTCAAAATACAGTGCTTTTGGCCCTTGGAGTGAGTAGAGCCTTGCACCAGCAGAGTGTTAGCCCCTTTAAAACTCTTTGACCCTAAAACAGTGGTTCCAGAACCATCACGCTCATTGAGTTGGATTGATGAAGTGGATTGGACTGAGGACCCAGACATTGACCTTCATTTTGACTGTCAAATTGATAACATTTTGGCATCAAGTCCCCGGGGGTAACTTTGATTTAGAGGACCGCAAAGGGGGAGAGTTGGCTGCAACCACTACAAGCGATAATGGTCAGCACGCTAGGTTCAAATCCTGCCAAGGGCAACATCTGCAAGGAGTTTGTATGTTCTCCCCATGTTTGTGTGGGTTTCCTCCGGGTACTCTGGTTTCCTCCCACACACCAAAGACATACTGATAGGGAATGTAGATTGTGAGCCCTATATGGGACAGTGACTGACAATATATCTGAAAAGCGCTACAGAATATGATGGCGCTATATAAATAAGCATAATAAAATAAATAAATAAACAAACAAATAAATAAATAAATAAATAAATAAATAATATCGGACTCTACATTACCTATACAGGGTTCTGATCAGGTGTTAATTGTCCAAACAACATGCTCCAGTACTTTAGATGTAGATCAGAAAACACTTTCCCTTCCGACACCAGATTTAACCAAGCTTCACCATCATCATCCTGCTGAGATGGAGCCACTAAAGGAAACCTTGCCTTCAAAAGCATGTCCTGGAGCTGCGACTGAGCCAAATGTAAACACAGAGTCCTTTTGAACTGAACAAAATTCACCAGCAGTGTTTTTGGCCCTTAGGGTGAGTTGAGCCTTGCACCAGTGTGTGTCCCGTAACATCAGGCGGGCCCTAAGTTCTGCGCTTTGCACAAAAGTTCCACTTGACCACTGACGCGTGCATGTGGCCAGGGACGCTACATCTCAATCACGGCACACTGGCTGAATGTAGTTGAGGCTGGGACCGGATCGCAAACTGTGGCAGCCTGCCTTGTCTCCCCGCCCAATATTCCTGGCAGGAGTGCTGAAACACCACCCTCCTCCTCCTCCGCCTCCGCCCTTGAATCGACCCCAGCTACTGGCGTGGGGAGACGTCAGCAGGTCGCGATGAAGCTCATCAGCTTGGGAGACAGACAGCACACTGCCTCCGAGGTCAGGGATGCCATCCTGGCTGAGATGGCAATGTGTTTTTCCCTGCTGCTGCTGGGGCCAGGCATTTTTGTCATGTGTGATAACGGCAGGAACCTGGTAGCGGCCCTGGAGCTTGCCAGCCTCCAACACATTCCATGCTTGGCCCACGTCTAACTTAGTGGTGCAACGTTTTTTGAAAACTTACCCAAATGTACACGAGCTACTGGTGAAAATGCGGCGCTTGTGCTCCCACTTTCGCAAGTGTACAGGAGCCGCTGCTAGCCTCAAAACACTCCAGCAACGGCTACATCTGCCCGAACACCAGCTGTTGTCCGTCGTCCACACATGCTGAAACCCTACATACCATATCTTGACCAGAGTGTGTGAGCTGCACAGACCTTTGATGGAGTTCCATCTACAAAACCCAAGGGTTCCTCAAAGTCAGCTCCCTCAGTTTCTGCACCATGAGTTAGAGGCAGAGGCATGGATAGGAGTGATGTCTAGGGGCAAAAGCAGTGTGGATGTGGAGGCAAGCTAAGCAGCAAAAACTGGGGATACAAGTATAGGCATGGACTGGGGTAATGTCTAGGGGCAAAAGCAGTGTGGATATGGAGGCAAGCTAAGCAGCAAAAACTGGGGATACAAGCTGAGGCATGGACTGGGGTGATGTCTAGGGGCAAAAGCAGTGTGGATGTGGAGGCAAGCTAAGCAGGGAAAAAGGTGGCTAGAGGCAGAGGCATGTCCAGAGTCACAGGACAGCTGTTTGACAGAAGTTAGGCCTGAGCCAGCCAGGCCTGAGCCAGCAAGGCCCAAGATGCTCTCTTTTCTAGCCTCCTTAGAAAAATTCCCCTATCAAGGCCACGTTCCTCGATGGGGTGAGATAATTTGTAAATGTTTAGGTCGAGGACAAACTGAGTGTGGTTTGCACACTTTGCAATGCTAAACTGAGTAGGGGCTTCAAAAAGAGCAACTTTACCACCTCTGTTATGTGCTGTCATTTGTAAAGCAAGCACTGGGCTCACTTGGTGACAGCAAGCGCAGGATAATCATTGTCTGGCGTTGTGGCCACTGCCTCTCACACTGTTGACAGTGTTGGTGCTGCAGTCCAGACCATCATCCAGGTCACCTCCAAATCTAACTGTGACGCTTTGGGGAGTTCACCCTCATCCTCCCTTTTTCCTGCCACTTCTCCTTTTGCCTGCGCCATTATGCGCCTCTTCCCAGCAACACCCCATCTCCCAGGCCTTTCATTCCTCGCTAAAGTACAGCGCAACCCACCCACATGCCTAAGGCTTCAACTACCTCATCTTAAAACTTCTGGCCCAGGAGATGTTGGCGTCCCGGCTTGTGAACACTCTGCTCTTTTTGAGCCTGCTGGCTCCTGTGCCACCTCACTGTGCCGTCCACACCAGCACTTTTCCCCAAACATGAGGCGGTCCCTAAGTTCAGCGCTTTGCACAAAGTTCCACATAACCACCTACGCATGGACAAGTGCATGCGGACAGGGACGCTACCTTTCAATCTTGGCACAGTGGTTGAATGTACTTGAGGCGGGGACTGGGTCGCAAAATGTGGTGGACTGACTTGTCTCCCCACACAACATTCCTGGGAGGAGGGCTGAAACACCACCCTCCTCCTCTGCCGTTAAGTGGACCCCAGCTACGAGCTGGAAACGCTGCAACACTGGCGTGGGGAGACGTCAGCAGGCCCTGCAGAAGCTCATCAGCTTTGGGGCCAGACAGCACACTGCCTACAAAGTGAGTCATGCCATCCTCGATGACACGGCAATGTGGTTCTTGTCACTGCACCTGGGCCCAGGCATGTTGTCATGTGTGATAATGGCCAGGGACGCTACATCTCAATCACGGCACACTGGCTGAATGTAGTTGAGGCTGGGATCGGGTCTGTAGCTTGGCAGGCTGCAACATGTTCCATGCCTGGGCATGTTTTTAAATCAGTGCTGCAAAGCTTTTTAAAAAAGTCCCCCAATGTTACCGAGCTACTGATGAAAGTGCTGCGCTTGTGCAGATAGTTCTGAAAGTCTATAGTAGCTGCTGCTAGCCTCTATGCACTCCTACAACGCCGGAATCTGCCCGAACAACGGCTGTTGTGCGACGTCTCCACACTGCTGGAACTAAACATATCATTTCTTGAGCAGAGTGTGTGAGCAGCACAGACCTTTGATGGAGTTCCAACTGCAAAACCCTAGGGTTCGTCAAAGTCAGCTCCCTCAGTTGCTCAACCATGAGTGGCCATGGGTGGCAGACTTATGTGAAATCCTATCCCATCCATTGCAGTGGACACAAAACATTAGCATGCGCTCATCACAACTCCGGATATGGCAGCTGCGTTAAGCAGGGTACAGGGTACAACACAGACCAGGCCCAAGCACCAGGAACAGGTGTTAGAAATTGGCAATTAGCTGTAAGAGAACCATGGACCAACCTACTCTAGGCAGCTAGCATAGCATCCAGCATGGCCTGCACCATCATGCACCTCTTCCCAGCCACTCCCCATCTCCCTGGCATTTCATTGCAGGCAGAAGTACAGCGCAAGCCACCCACATGCCCAAGCCTTTAATGGCCTCATCTCAAAACTGCTGGCCCTGGAGATGTTGGCGTTTAGGCTTCTGGATACCCAGGTCTTCCATCACCAGATGGCAGCTGGGGCACCTCCCTATGCTAGGCCTAGCCGTTACTACTTCTCTTGGTGTGCTGTCCCTGCCTTGCACCTGCATGTGTCCCATAGCATCAGTCGGGCCCAGAGCTCTGCGCTTTGCTGCAAGGTCCACTTGACCACCGACACATGGACAAGCGCCTGTGGTCAGGGATGCTGCTTATCTTGAATGACAGGCAGGGTGAATGTAGTGGAGTCTGGTCCTGGGGTGCAAACTGGGGTGGCCTATCTTCTCTCCCAGCCCAAAATTCATGGCAGGAGTTCACTGAATGCCTACTACGCTGCAACCTCCACCCCAGCTACTAGCGGCAAACACTGTAACACTGGCGTGGGGAGACGTCAGCAGGCCCTGCAGAAGCTCATCAGCTTTGGGGCCAGACAGCACACTGCCTACAAAGTGAGTCATGCCATCCTCGATGACACGGCAATGTGGTTCTTGTCACTGCACCTGGGCCCAGGCATGTTGTCATGTGTGATAATGGCCAGGGACGCTACATCTCAATCACGGCACACTGGCTGAATGTAGTTGAGGCTGGGATCGGGTCTGTAGCTTGGCAGGCTGCAACATGTTCCATGCCTGGGCATGTTTTTAAATCAGTGCTGCAAAGCTTTTTAAAAAAGTCCCCCAATGTTACCGAGCTACTGATGAAAGTGCTGCGCTTGTGCAGATAGTTCTGAAAGTCTATAGTAGCTGCTGCTAGCCTCTATGCACTCCTACAACGCCGGAATCTGCCCGAACAACGGCTGTTGTGCGACGTCTCCACACTGCTGGAACTAAACATATCATCTCTTGAGCAGAGTGTGTGAGCAGCACAGACCTTTGATGGAGTTCCAACTGCAAAACCCTAGGGTTCGTCAAAGTCAGCTCCCTCAGTTGATCAACCATGAGTGGCCATGGGTGGCAGACTTATGTGAAATCCTATCCCATCCATTGCAGTGGACACAAAACATTAGCATGCGCTCATCACAACTCCGGATATGGCAGCTGCGTTAAGCAGGGTACAGGGTACAACACAGACCAGGCCCAAGCACCAGGAACAGGTGTTAGAAATTGGCAATTAGCTGTAAGAGAACCATGGACCAACCTACTCTAGGCAGCTAGCATAGCATCCAGCATGGCCTGCACCATCATGCACCTCTTCCCAGCCACTCCCCATCTCCCTGGCATTTCATTGCAGGCAGAAGTACAGCGCAAGCCACCCACATGCCCAAGCCTTTAATGGCCTCATCTCAAAACTGCTAGCCCTGGAGATGTTGGCGTTTAGGCTTCTGGATACCCAGGTCTTCCATCACCAGATGGCAGCTGGGGCACCTCCCTATGCTAGGCCTAGCCGTTACTACTTCTCTTGGTGTGCTGTCCCTGCCTTGCACCTGCATGTGTCCCATAGCATCAGTCGGGCCCAGAGCTCTGCGCTTTGCTGCAAGGTCCACTTGACCACCGACACATGGACAAGCGCCTGTGGTCAGGGATGCTGCTTATCTTGAATGACAGGCAGGGTGAATGTAGTGGAGTCTGGTCCTGGGGTGCAAACTGGGGTGGCCTATCTTCTCTCCCAGCCCAAAATTCATGGCAGGAGTTCACTGAATGCCTACTACGCTGCAACCTCCACCCCAGCTACTAGCGGCAAACACTGTAACACTGGCGTGGGGAGATGTCAGCAGGACATGCTGAAGCTCATCAGCTTGGGGGACAGACAGCACACTTCCTCCGAGGTCAGGGATGCCATCCTGGCTGAGATGGCAATGTTTCTTTCCCTGCTACACCTGGGGCCTGGCATTTTTGCGCCTGTGATAATGGCCGGAACATGGTAGCATATCTGGAGCTTCCCAGACTCAAACATGGTCCACACATGGCCCACGTTTTCAACTTGTTGGTGCAATGGTTCTTTGAAACCTACACCATTGTGTCTGATATACTGGTCAAAGTGTGGCCATTTTTGTAAGTGAGAAGTAGCCTCTGCTAGGCAGAAAACATTCAGAGCACACTCCTCATCTTCGCACCGTTGGCTGGTGGAGGAAGACGAGGGGGATGGAGTGGCATCTGATGTCCCTGTCCCACACGAGGCTTGAGGGGGCACTTCAGTGCATCCCATTGCTTCACCACAGATGGTGTGAAGGGGAGTGGAAAATGGAGGAAATGGAGAGTGACCCTTACAGTTGGGGGCAGCAAAGTCATGCCAAGTAACACACTGGCACACATGGCTGACTTGATGTCTGGTTGCTTTTCAAGAGTCAAACGCATACTTCACATCATGTAGAGCAAACAATACTGGATTTTTGCAAGCCTCAAACCCCGGTATAGGTCTAATGTCTGTTCCTTTGTTATATTAGGGGAGAAGAAAAAAAAATGCTAAAATGATGGGTTTAGCGTACATAGTCTGACAATTAATGTGTATCCCACTTAGTGTTGGTGGGGTTACATACCATCACAACCTGGCTAAAGCTTCTATAGCTGTTAATAAAGTCTACGTAACTTTACAGTATCCAAAAAGAGAGCTGGTACCGACAGAGAGCAAGACAAATGTCAACAAAAGCTGTGAGCTCTGAACACCCACAGTGACTTTGGCATCATTATAAGGGAGCGGGTGGTAATAAATAACTTGGCAGTGCCTAAAACCCAACAAGCTTACAACTATATTTAGATTAAGATACACAAATGTCACTTTTTAGGAGCATGTCATGAGACAAGCTGATAAGATCTTCCTTTGTGCAGTGCTATTTGAAAGTTAATACCTGCCTTCATTTTAGTTAAGAACAAGGTGCAGACAGATTAGAACATGTCGTCTTCATTGTCAGAATCCTCTATATAGGTAATGTTTTTTTTTTGCCCGAGCTGTCCGGGAACGAGCTGGTGCAGCACTGACAACCTGGGTGAATATGGCAAGAGCCTGAGATGTAGGGTGAATGTATCCCCAAATTATTTTAAGAATTAACACTCAGAACCTGGCACTATATGCCAATAGCAACAAATGAGGGTGGTATGAAGGCCCCAATTTCTTTAGGGAATTGACAATGACAACCTGGGTGAATATGGCAGGAGCCTGAGATGTAGGGTGTATGTATCCCCAAATTATTTGGGGAATTAACAGTCAGCACCTGGCACTATATGCCAATAGCAAGATTTGAGGGTGGTATGAAAGGCCCAATATCTTTTTTCAATTACCAGTCAGACCCTGGCACTATATGCCAATAGCAAGAATTGAGGGTGGTATGAAAGCCCCAATATCTTTTTTCAATTACCAGTCAGACCCTGGCACTATATGCCAATAGCAAGAATTGAGGGTGGTATGAAAGCCCCAATATCTTTTTTCAATTACCAGTCAGAACCTGGCACTATATGCCAATAGCAAGAATTGAGGGTGGTATGAAAGCCCCAATATATTTTTTCAATTACCAGTCAGACCCTGGCACTATATGCCAATAGCAAGAATTGAGGGTGGTATGAAAGCCCCAATATTTTTTTTCAATTACCAGTCAGAACCTGGCACTATATGCCAATAGCAAGATTTGAGGGTGGTATGAAGGCCCCAATATCTTTTTTCAATTACCAGTCAGAACCTGGCACTATATGCTAATAGCAAAAATTGAGGGTGGTATGAAAGCCCCAATATATTTTTTTAATTACCAGTCAGACCCTGGCACTATATGCCAATAGCAAAAATTGAGGGTGGTATGAAAGCCCCAATATCTTTTTTCAATTACCAGTCAGAACCTGGCACTATATGCCAATATCAAGATTTGAGGGTGGTATGAAGGTCCCAATATCTTTTTTGAATTACCAGTCAGAACCTGGCACTATATGCCAATAACAAGAATTGAGGGTGGTATGAAAGCCCCAATTTCTTTTTTGAATTACCAGTCAGAACCTGGCACTATATGCCAATATCAAGATTTGAGGGTGGTATGAAGGTCCCAATATCTTTTTTGAATTACCAGTCAGAACCTGGCACTATATGCTAATAGCAAAAATTGAGGGTGGTATGAAAGCCCCAATATATTTTTTTAATTACCAGTCAGACCCTGGCACTATATGCCAATAGCAAAAATTGAGGGTGGTATGAAAGCCCCAATATCTTTTTTGAATTACCAGTCAGACCCTGGCACTATATGCCAATAGCAAGAATTGAGGGTGGTATGAAAGCCCCAATATCTTTTTTGAATTACCAGTCAGAACCTGGCACTATATGCCAATATCAAGATTTGAGGGTGGTATGAAGGTCCCAATATCTTTTTTGAATTACCAGTCAGACCCTGGCACTATATGCCAATAGCAAGAATTGAGGGTGGTATGAAAGCCCCAATATCTTTTTTCAATTACCAGTCAGACCCTGGCACTGTATGTCAGTAGCAAGAATTGAGGGTGGTTTGAAAGCCCCAATATCTTTTTTCAATTACCAGTCAGAACCTGGCACTATATGCCAATAGCAAGAATTGAGGGTGGTATGAAAGCCCCAATTTCTTTTTTGAATTACCAGTCAGAACCTGGCACTATATGCCAATAGCAAGAATTGAGGGTGGTATGAAAGCCCCAATTTCTTTTTTGAATTACCAGTCAGAACCTGGCACTATATGCCAATAGCAAGAATTGAGGGTGGTATGAAGGCCCCAATATATGTTTTCAATTACCAGTTAGACCCTGGCACTATATGCCAATAGCAAAAATTGAGGGTGGTATGAAAGCCCCAATATCTTTTTTGAATTACCAGTCAGACCCTGGCACTATACGCCAATAGCAAAAATTGAGGGTGGTATGAAAGCCCCAATATCTTTTTTGAATTACCAGTCAGACCCTGGCACTATATGCCAATAGCAAGATTTGAGGGTGGTATGAAAGCCCCATTATCTTTTTTCAATTACCAGTCAGACCCTGGCACTATATGCCAGTAGCAAGAATTGAGGGTGGTATGAAAGCCCCAATATCTTTTTTCAATTACCAGTCAGAACCTGGCACTATATGCCAATAGCAAGAATTGAGGGTGGTATGAAAGCTCCAATTTCTTTTTTGAATTACCAGTCAGAACCTGGCACTATATGCCAATATCAAGATTTGAGGGTGGTATGAAGGTCCCAATATCTTTTTTGAATTACCAGTCAGAACCTGGCACTATATGCCAATAGCAAGATTTGAGGGTGGTATGAAGGCCCCAATATCTTTTTTGAATTACCAGTCAGAACCTGGCACTATATGCCAATGGCAAGAATTGAGGGTGGTATGAAGGCCCCAATATATGTTTTCAATTACCAGTTAGACCCTGGCACTATATGCCAATAGCTAGAATTGAGGGTGGTATGAAAGCCCCAATATCTTTTTTGAATTACCAGTCAGACCCTGGCACTATATGCCAATATCAAGATTTGAGGGTGGTATGAAAGCCCCAATATCTTTTTTCAGTTACCAGTCAGACCCTGTTATATGCCAGTAGCAAGAATTGAGGGTGGTATGAAAGCCCCAATATCTTTTTTCAATTACCAGTCAGAACCTGGCACTATATGCCAGTAGCAAGAATTGAGGGTGGTATGAAAGCCCCAATATCTTTTTTCAATTACCAGTCAGAACCTGGCACTATATGCCAATAACAAGAATTGAGGGTGGTATGAAAGCCCCAATATTTTTTTTCAATTACCAGTCAGAACCTGGCACTATATGCCAATAGCAAGATTTGAGGGTGGTATGAAGGCCCCAATATCTTTTTTCAATTACCAGTCAGAACCTGGCACTATATGCTAATAGCAAAAATTGAGGGTGGTATGAAAGCCCCTAAATATTTTTTTAATTACCAGTCAGACCCTGGCACTATATGCCAATAGCAAAAATTGAGGGTGGTATGAAAGCCCCAATATCTTTTTTCAATTACCAGTCAGAACCTGGCACTATATGCCAATATCAAGATTTGAGGGTGGTATGAAGGTCCCAATATCTTTTTTGAATTACCAGTCAGAACCTGGCACTATATGCCAATAACAAGAATTGAGGGTGGTATGAAAGCCCCAATTTCTTTTTTGAATTACCAGTCAGAACCTGGCACTATATGCCAATATCAAGATTTGAGGGTGGTATGAAGGTCCCAATATCTTTTTTGAATTACCAGTCAGAACCTGGCACTATATGCTAATAGCAAAAATTGAGGGTGGTATGAAAGCCCCAATATATTTTTTTAATTACCAGTCAGACCCTGGCACTATATGCCAATAGCAAAAATTGAGGGTGGTATGAAAGCCCCAATATCTTTTTTGAATTACCAGTCAGACCCTGGCACTATATGCCAATAGCAAGAATTGAGGGTGGTATGAAAGCCCCAATATCTTTTTTGAATTACCAGTCAGAACCTGGCACTATATGCCAATATCAAGATTTGAGGGTGGTATGAAGGTCCCAATATCTTTTTTGAATTACCAGTCAGACCCTGTCACTATATGCCAATAGCAAGAATTGAGGGTGGTATGAAAGCCCCAATATCTTTTTTCAATTACCAGTCAGACCCTGGCACTGTATGTTAGTAGCAAGAATTGAGGGTGGTTTGAAAGCCCCAATATCTTTTTTCAATTACCAGTCAGAACCTGGCACTATATGCCAATAGCAAGAATTGAGGGTGGTATGAAAGCCCCAATTTCTTTTTTGAATTACCAGTCAGAACCTGGCACTATATGCCAATAGCAAGAATTGAGGGTGGTATGAAAGCCCCAATTTCTTTTTTGAATTACCAGTCAGAACCTGGCACTATATGCCAATAGCAAGAATTGAGGGTGGTATGAAGGCCCCAATATATGTTTTCAATTACCAGTTAGACCCTGGCACTATATGCCAATAGCAAAAATTGAGGGTGGTATGAAAGCCCCAATATCTTTTTTGAATTACCAGTCAGACCCTGGCACTATACGCCAATAGCAAAAATTGAGGGTGGTATGAAAGCCCCAATATCTTTTTTGAATTACCAGTCAGACCCTGGCACTATATGCCAATAGCAAGATTTGAGGGTGGTATGAAAGCCCCAATATCTTTTTTCAATTACCAGTCAGACCCTGGCACTATATGCCAGTAGCAAGAATTGAGGGTGGTATGAAAGCCCCAATATCTTTTTTCAATTACCAGTCAGAACCTGGCACTATATGCCAATAGCAAGAATTGAGGGTGGTATGAAAGCTCCAATTTCTTTTTTGAATTACCAGTCAGAACCTGGCACTATATGCCAATATCAAGATTTGAGGGTGGTATGAAGGTCCCAATATCTTTTTTGAATTACCAGTCAGAACCTGGCACTATATGCCAATAGCAAGATTTGAGGGTGGTATGAAGGCCCCAATATCTTTTTTGAATTACCAGTCAGAACCTGGCACTATATGCCAATGGCAAGAATTGAGGGTGGTATGAAGGCCCCAATATATGTTTTCAATTACCAGTTAGACCCTGGCACTATATGCCAATAGCTAGAATTGAGGGTGGTATGAAAGCCCCAATATCTTTTTTGAATTACCAGTCAGACCCTGGCACTATATGCCAATATCAAGATTTGAGGGTGGTATGAAAGCCCCAATATCTTTTTTCAGTTACCAGTCAGACCCTGTTATATGCCAGTAGCAAGAATTGAGGGTGGTATGAAAGCCCCAATATCTTTTTTCAATTACCAGTCAGAACCTGGCACTATATGCCAGTAGCAAGAATTGAGGGTGGTATGAAAGCCCCAATATCTTTTTTCAATTACCAGTCAGAACCTGGCACTATATGCCAATAACAAGAATTGAGGGTGGTATGAAAGCCCCAATATTTTTTTTCAATTACCAGTCAGAACCTGGCACTATATGCCAATAGCAAGATTTGAGGGTGGTATGAAAGCCCCAATATCTTTTTTCAATTACCAGTCAGAACCTGGCACTATATGCTAATAGCAAAAATTGAGGGTGGTATGAAAGCCCCAATATATTTTTTTAATTACCAGTCAGACCCTGGCACTATATGCCAATAGCAAAAATTGAGGGTGGTATGAAAGCCCCAATATCTTTTTTCAATTACCAGTCAGAACCTGGCACTATATGCCAATATCAAGATTTGAGGGTGGTATGAAGGTCCCAATATCTTTTTTGAATTACCAGTCAGAACCTGGCACTATATGCCAATAACAAGAATTGAGGGTGGTATGAAAGCCCCAATTTCTTTTTTGAATTACCAGTCAGAACCTTGCACTATATGCCAATATCAAGATTTGAGGGTGGTATGAAGGTCCCAATATCTTTTTTGAATTACCAGTCAGAACCTGGCACTATATGCTAATAGCAAAAATTGAGGGTGGTATGAAAGCCCCAATATATTTTTTTAATTACCAGTCAGACCCTGGCACTATATGCCAATAGCAAAAATTGAGGGTGGTATGAAAGCCCCAATATCTTTTTTGAATTACCAGTCAGACCCTGGCACTATATGCCAATAGCAAGAATTGAGGGTGGTATGAAAGCCCCAATATCTTTTTTGAATTACCAGTCAGAACCTGGCACTATATGCCAATATCAAGATTTGAGGGTGGTATGAAGGTCCCAATATCTTTTTTGAATTACCAGTCAGACCCTGTCACTATATGCCAATAGCAAGAATTGAGGGTGGTATGAAAGCCCCAATATCTTTTTTCAATTACCAGTCAGACCCTGGCACTGTATGTTAGTAGCAAGAATTGAGGGTGGTTTGAAAGCCCCAATATCTTTTTTCAATTACCAGTCAGAACCTGGCACTATATGCCAATAGCAAGAATTGAGGGTGGTATGAAAGCCCCAATTTCTTTTTTGAATTACCAGTCAGAACCTGGCACTATATGCCAATAGCAAGAATTGAGGGTGGTATGAAAGCCCCAATTTCTTTTTTGAATTACCAGTCAGAACCTGGCACTATATGCCAATAGCAAGAATTGAGGGTGGTATGAAGGCCCCAATATATGTTTTCAATTACCAGTTAGACCCTGGCACTATATGCCAATAGCAAAAATTGAGGGTGGTATGAAAGCCCCAATATCTTTTTTGAATTACCAGTCAGACCCTGGCACTATACGCCAATAGCAAAAATTGAGGGTGGTATGAAAGCCCCAATATCTTTTTTGAATTACCAGTCAGACCCTGGCACTATATGCCAATAGCAAGATTTGAGGGTGGTATGAAAGCCCCAATATCTTTTTTCAATTACCAGTCAGACCCTGGCACTATATGCCAGTAGCAAGAATTGAGGGTGGTATGAAAGCCCCAATATCTTTTTTCAATTACCAGTCAGAACCTGGCACTATATGCCAATAGCAAGAATTGAGGGTGGAATGAAAGCTCCAATTTCTTTTTTGAATTACCAGTCAGAACCTGGCACTATATGCCAATATCAAGATTTGAGGGTGGTATGAAGGTCCCAATATCTTTTTTGAATTACCAGTCAGAACCTGGCACTATATGCCAATAGCAAGATTTGAGGGTGGTATGAAGGCCCCAATATCTTTTTTGAATTACCAGTCAGAACCTGGCACTATATGCCAATGGCAAGAATTGAGGGAGGTATGAAGGCCCCAATATATGTTTTCAATTACCAGTTAGACCCTGGCACTATATGCCAATAGCTAGAATTGAGGGTGGTATGAAAGCCCCAATATCTTTTTTGAATTACCAGTCAGACCCTGGCACTATATGCCAATATCAAAATTTGAGGGTGGTATGAAAGCCCCAATATCTTTTTTCAGTTACCAGTCAGACCCTGTTATATGCCAGTAGCAAGAATTGAGGGTGGTATGAAAGCCCCAATATCTTTTTTCAATTACCAGTCAGAACCTGGCACTATATGCCAGTAGCAAGAATTGAGGGTGGTATGAAAGCCCCAATATCTTTTTTCAATTACCAGTCAGAACCTGGCACTATATGCCAATAACAAGAATTGAGGGTGGTATGAAAGCCCCAATATCTTTTTTCAATTACCAGTCAGACCCTGGCACTGTATGTCAGTAGCAAGAATTGAGGGTGGTATGAAAGCCCCAATATCTTTTTTCAATTACCAGTCAGAACCTGGCACTATATGCCAATAACAAGAATTGAGGGTGGTATGAAAGCCCCAATATCTTTTTTCAATTACCAGTCAGAACCTGGCACTATATGCCAATAGCAAAAATTGAGGGTGGTATGAAAGCCCCAATATATTTTTTTAATTACCAGTCAGACCCTGGCACTATATGCCAATAGCAAGAATTGAGGGTGGTATGAAAGCCCCAATTTCTTTTTTGAATTACCAGTCAGAACCTGGCACTATATGCCAATAGCAAGAATTGAGGGTGGTATGAAGGCCCCAATATATGTTTTCAATTACCAGTTAGACCCTGGCACTATATGCCAATAGCAAAAATTGAGGGTGGTATGAAAGCCCCAATATCTTTTTTGAATTACCAGTCAGACCCTGGCACTATACGCCAATAGCAAAAATTGAGGGTGGTATGAAAGCCCCAATATCTTTTTTCAATTACCAGTCAGAACCTGGCACTGTATGCCAATAGCAAGAATTGAGGGTGGTATGAAAGCTCCAATTTCTTTTTTGAATTACCAGTCAGAACCTGGCACTATATGCCAATATCAAGATTTGAGGGTGGTATGAAGGTCCCAATATCTTTTTTGAATTACCAGTCAGAACCTGGCACTATATGCCAATAGCAAGATTTGAGGGTGGTATGAAGGCCCCAATATCTTTTTTGAATTACCAGTCAGAACCTGGCACTATATGCCAATGGCAAGAATTGAGGGTGGTATGAAGGCCCCAATATATGTTTTCAATTACCAGTTAGACCCTGGCACTATATGCCAATAGCTAGAATTGAGGGTGGTATGAAAGCCCCAATATCTTTTTTGAATTACCAGTCAGACCCTGGCACTATATGCCAATATCAAGATTTGAGGGTGGTATGAAAGCCCCAATATCTTTTTTCAGTTACCAGTCAGACCCTGTTATATGCCAGTAGCAAGAATTGAGGGTGGTATGAAAGCCCCAATATCTTTTTTCAATTACCAGTCAGAACCTGGCACTATATGCCAGTAGCAAGAATTGAGGGTGGTATGAAAGCCCCAATATCTTTTTTCAATTACCAGTCAGAACCTGGCACTATATGCCAATAACAAGAATTGAGGGTGGTATGAAAGCCCCAATATTTTTTTTCAATTACCAGTCAGAACCTGGCACTATATGCCAATAGCAAGATTTGAGGGTGGTATGAAGGCCCCAATATCTTTTTTCAATTACCAGTCAGAACCTGGCACTATATGCTAATAGCAAAAATTGAGGGTGGTATGAAAGCCCCAATATATTTTTTTAATTACCAGTCAGACCCTGGCACTATATGCCAATAGCAAAAATTGAGGGTGGTATGAAAGCCCCAATATCTTTTTTCAATTACCAGTCAGAACCTGGCACTATATGCCAATATCAAGATTTGAGGGTGGTATGAAGGTCCCAATATCTTTTTTGAATTACCAGTCAGAACCTGGCACTATATGCCAATAACAAGAATTGAGGGTGGTATGAAAGCCCCAATTTCTTTTTTGAATTACCAGTCAGAACCTGGCACTATATGCCAATATCAAGATTTGAGGGTGGTATGAAGGTCCCAATATCTTTTTTGAATTACCAGTCAGAACCTGGCACTATATGCTAATAGCAAAAATTGAGGGTGGTATGAAAGCCCCAATATATTTTTTTAATTACCAGTCAGACCCTGGCACTATATGCCAATAGCAAAAATTGAGGGTGGTATGAAAGCCCCAATATCTTTTTTGAATTACCAGTCAGACCCTGGCACTATATGCCAATAGCAAGAATTGAGGGTGGTATGAAAGCCCCAATATCTTTTTTGAATTACCAGTCAGAACCTGGCACTATATGCCAATATCAAGATTTGAGGGTGGTATGAAGGTCCCAATATCTTTTTTGAATTACCAGTCAGACCCTGGCACTATATGCCAATAGCAAGAATTGAGGGTGGTATGAAAGCCCCAATATCTTTTTTCAATTACCAGTCAGAACCTGGCACTATATGCCAATATCAAGAATTGAGGGTGGTATGAAAGCCCCAATATCTTTTTTCATTTACCAGTCAGAACCTGGCACTATATGCCAGTAGCAAGAATTGAGGGTGGTATGAAAGCCCCAATATCTTTTTTCAATTACCAGTCAGAACCTGGCACTATATGCCAATATCAAGAATTGAGGGTGGTATGAAAGCCCCAATATCTTTTTTCAATTACCAGTCAGAACCTGGCACTATATGCCAATAGCAAGATTTGAGGGTGGTATGAAGGCCCCAATATATTTCAGGAATTTCCAGTCAGAACCTGGCACTATATGCCAATAGCAACAAATGGAGGGTGTATGTAGCCCCAATTTTATTGTTAGGGGAATTACACACAGTGTATTCAAGTTAGTTTCAGGGGTGGGGGTGGGGGTGCACACTGTTGGAACGTGGATTGGGGGTATATGGTATATGGTATTCCATTCAGGATCCTCCACATTGTGGAAAGCTGGGTTGCGCAGATTGAGCCGGTCAATGCCACTTTACGGTGATGGACACTGACAAGACACTGGAATGTAACTCTTAAAAGAGTTGTTGGTTTTCTTCTTCTCCTTCCTATCCTATCCTATCCTATCCCTGCCTACCAGAATCTAATTCCTAACTCTATGGCCGCAGACCTCCGCCTGCGACCAAGTGTAAGCTCAGAATGACGCGAAGCTGGGCGGCGCTGTTCCTATGAATCAGAGGTCACATGTTTTCGGCAGCCAATGGGTTTTTAGTATTTTTTTCAATGTCCCTGTTGTCGTAGCTCCTGTCCCACCTCCCCTGCGCTGTTATTGGAGCAAAAAAAGCGCCAGGGAAGGTGGGAGGGGAATCGAGTTTTCGCGCATTTTACCACACGGTGTTCGATTCGATTCGAACATGGCGAACAGCGTGATATCCGATCAAACATGTGTTCGATAGAACACTGTTCGCTCATCTCTACTGCTTAACAAAAATCCAAAACTGTGCCAAAATTTTTTTCTAACAGTTGCCATATTCTGACACCTGTAACTTTCTTATACTTCCATGTACAGGGATGTATAGGGCGTCTTTTTTTGCGGGGTCATTTGTACTTTTTAATTCTACCATTTTGGTGAATTGGTATTGCTTTGATAATTTTTATTCAAATTTTAATCAGAGGCAAAACAGTGAAAAAATGGCAGTTTGGCACTTCTGACTTTTTTTCCCACTACGCCGTATACCGTGCAGGAAAAATATTATTATAGATTTGTGGAGGGGGTGTTTTCAGATACAGGGATACCTAACATGTATGTGTTGCTCAGTATTTAACTACTTTTATATGTATTTTAGGGAAAGGGGGGTGATTTGGATTTTTAATACTTTTTAATTTTTTTTAACTTTTTTTTTTCATTTATTAGACCCCTTGGGGTCTAGAACCCCAAGGGTCTGATCACTAATGCAATGCATTACAATGCTAATGCATTGCCATACATTGCAAAAAAATCATCATTTCTTTTGCAGGCTGCATAGACCAGAGGGGTTAATGCCCCTGATCAGTGCAGGCATTAGCGCTGGGTGTCTACTGTGTAAAACAGTAGACACCCAGAAGCTATGGCGGCCGCCTGACCCTGTTAGGGGGTCTAGTTTCTAAAATGAGGTCGCTTTTCACTATTGTGGTACCTCTAGGGCTTCGCAAATGCAACATGGAGTTTAAAAACTTTTCTAACCAAAATTCATAAAGGTGCTCTCTCAAGGTGCACAATAGGGCCACATATGGGATATTTCTACAAACTGCAGAATCAGAATAATAAATATTATGGTAAGTTTTGTTGTTAACCCTATCTTTGTTACAAGAACATCTGGTTTGAAATGGAAAATGTGCATAAAAAATGACATTGGAAAATTTCACCTTCATTTTGAATTAAAGCTGGGCTATGAGAAACGCTCCCCTCCCCAACTGCTATGTACTGTCATGGGGTGCCCAGCCATGACTCAGCGATGACACTGAGCTGTGAGGAACGCCCTTCAGTACACGGCTATGGATGAGTACTGTCAGGAAGGGCGTGCATTACAGCTCAACTAGACTGTCAAGAAAGCCCTTCTGACCGAAACTAAAGTCAATGATATCCCCAACCCCATCGTACAGAATGGGAAAGCCAACAGTACGCTGAATTCAGTACACTGTCGGCTTTCTAGTCGTATAAAAAACTGCATATGGAGTAGGATATGAAAGGTCCTCTTTAATTCCTGTGGAACAACTAAAGGGTTAAAAAATTTAACAAAAATGGTTTTGAATAATTTGAGGAGTACAGTTTCTAAAATGGGGTCATTTATGGGTGTTTTTTTTTTTTTTTTTTTTTTTTTTTTTTTTTTATATATATAGGCCCCTTAAAGTCACTTCAGAACTGAATAAGACAATAAATTTTCTTGAAAGTCTTAGAATTTGTTACTAAATGTATAAGCCTTCTAACATCCTAGAAAAATAAAAGGACATTGAAGAAACAATGCCAGTATGAAGTGAACATATGGTTAATGTTAATTATTACAAATTTTGAGTGATATGGCTATCTGAGTTTTTACTATAATAACAGAAACTTTCAAATTTATCATTTTATGAAATTTTCAGTAATTTTTTTTAACAAACAAAGTATAATGACCAGAAATAACCATTAAATACAATGTGTCATGAAAAAAACTATCTTGGAATCACCTGGATAGGTAAATGCATTATGAAGCTATTCTCACATAAAGTAATAGATAGTCATATTTGAAAAATAGGGTCCGAGCATTAAGGCCAAAACTATCCTGCATCATTAAGGATTTATAAACTATGTGCATTAATCCTTTCACTCTGTCCAGACTTCTACCCTACTGTGGATATAGTGTCCCCGGACTTTGCAAAGCCATTTGACACTATCCCTCATAAATGTTTAGGCCATGGGCCTACATAATGTAAACACCACAGCATTTTACAGTACCTGTAAAGTGGATAGGATCCTGGATAATCCCATCCACTGATTGCAGAAATAATCCGCAGCAGACATTAAAAACATTACAGGAAAAAATGCGATATGATTCCAGTGAGATCTTTTTCACAGCATTTTTTTTCTGTGGCCCGCTATGTGGGGCCTTAATAGGTAAAATCAGGTCCATTGGCTTGGAAAATATAGTTTGTAATTGGATTGAGAATTGGTGAAAGGATCGTATCCAGAGAGTTGTGGTCAAAGAGTACAACTGGTCCTCTGTTATAATTAGTGTACCCCAGGGTTTAGTGCTGGGTCAAATGATATTTAATGTATTTATTAATGGTATAGAAAATGCGATTAATAGCACTGTCTATATTTTTGCAGGTGTCACAAAGCTATGTAATATAGTACAGAATTTAGAGGATGTGTTTGGGCGTTTGCATGACAAATGAGATTCAATGTGAATAAATGTAAAGTTATGTATCTGGGGAGAAATAATCTGCATGCGACATGTGTGCTAGGAGGAGTAATGTTGGGAGAGTCACTGGTAGAAAATGACCTGTGTGTACTTGTAGATGATTCCAAGAAAATCCAGTAATATAAGAAAAATTGCTCAATACTATATAAACAATTCCAAAAAGGAGCAAAATGGGGAAAGAAAAAATATCTAAAACATAACCTTTAATAAAGTCATTTAAAATATCAAACACAGGTATAAAAGGTGTAGCATTTAGCCAAAATAGCTGATAAACATCTCCACAATGTGGTAAATAGCCACAAAAAGACAAGTCACTACAATATAATTAATTAATGGACACGGCGGTCCCACGTCAGGAAAAGAAACCAGTAATAACTTACCCACTGGGTGTGGTTGACATGGAGACGTGGAGACGTGTATCAAATCCAGGGGGTCAGCATAAAACGTGCTAATAACTAGCAAAGTTGTAAAGAGGCAAGGTATACTATCCCTGAACTGTTACATATCAACAGGGAGGGGACTAATAAGCCCTAATACCTAAACACGGGGTCGCCTCCCTAACTGGCCGGCGCCCCGTCAGGAACCTCACCCTATTACTGGGATCTGTCCCTAATGCGACCCTCCTAGAGTAATATGTGAATAAGAAAAAAGAAGTGTGCGTAGAAATGAAATTACACAATTAGGCATACAATCTCAGCATGCCCAGATAGACATAAATTACTTTAACAAACCCGACATGCATGTTTCGTGGTGCCCAAAGCACCCACTCATCAGGGGTAGTAGTCAATGCCAATAGAAACACGTGAGAATACAAGTACAGATTCACACACACATGCTCACCATGGGGGAACAATCTACTTTAGTATGTCTAAAAAGTAGCATGCAAACCAACCCTGGTGTAGAGTGGCTAAATAAAGGACAAACTATGTAGCAGAGAATGCACTAATTGAAAAACATTCCCCTCCCACACTCCGGAGTGCCGGACAGTGCACGTCCTATGTTCCCCTCACGAGAGACGCGCCAAATGCGCACCTTTTAAAAAGACAGCCACAGTGCGCATGCGCGAGTGACCGAACACCCGCGCATGCGTAAATTACACTGAGATCGGAGCTATAGCGGGCGCATGCGCGATATACCCTATACGCGCTCGCGTCCCCGATAAGCAACAGAGGAAATAAAAAGTAAGTATCCTCTAAAACAGGCAGCATCTAATCAATCTCTGCTAACCATAGGATTAAACAGGAACATACTCTCGCCCCAATAGCAGGAGCAGAGAACAAGCCTGAAGGCATAGTGGGATAGTACCCATATGCTGTATGTTTTATACTGTCCACTAGATCTGTATTACAGTAAACCAGACAAGGTAGACAAGATCGTCTCGGGGGTGGGGGCGCTATGTGAGAATATTGGTATATATTTAGACCGTATCATGGCCCCCTTTGTATGTGCACTTCCTTCTTTTGTAAAAGATACCACTGATCTATTGAAGAGATTGGAAGGTACCCATATTGATGACCAATGTCAATTAGCTTCAATTGATGTGGAAGCTTTATACTCGTCGATCCCCCATAAGTTTGGCCTGTTGGCAGTTCGGTCTTTCCTTGAGACCCGCGGCAGTCGTTTACGGGCCCACACGGAATTCGTCCTGCGGTTGCTCGAGTTCTCCCTCACCCGGAATTATTTCATCTTTGACCAGCGGATCTTCCACCAGCTCAGGGGCTGTGCGATGGGTAGCCCTTGTGCACCATCGTACGCTAATTTGTTCCTGGGCTGGTGGGAGCATTCGCTGGGTCCGGGTGAGGGGGAGGGCGACTGGCTCGGGCGGGTTCACGTGTGGGCTCGCTATATTGACGATATTTTCGTCGTGTGGGAAGGAACCAAATGTGAGTTTGAACATTTCATTGGATCCCTTAACGATAACCACATTGGCCTCCGTTTTACCTTTGAAATTGACCCTTTTAGTCTACCCTTCTTGGATGTTAAAATCTTTAAAACGGCGGGTGGTGACATACATACCACAATTTTTCGAAAATCCACCGCCACCAATTCCTTGTTGAGGTGGGAGAGTCATCACCCGTCGTTTTTGAAGAGGGGTATTCCTAAGGGTCAATTCTTGCGATTGCGTCGGAATTGCACCACTCTTCAGGAGTTTAAGGTTCAAGCGGATGACCTTAGAACTAGATTTCAGGCCAGGGGGTATCCCGATTCTGTCATACGAAAAGCTTACCAATTTGCCCTTAGAAGTGATCGGACACAACTTTTGATACCCAAGACCAAGAGCCCGGATGAGGGTCTAATTAGGCTCATAGCTACTTATGATGGGGCTTTTGCACCCGTGAGAGATATTATTAACAAACATTGGAGGATCCTCTTAATGGACCCTGATATCGCGCCGGTGGTAGGACCACGGCCTCAAATTACATACCGGAGAGGGCGAAATATCAGGGATCGAGTTGTTAATAGTCATTTTGTAGGTCCGGTTGCCACTTTGAATTGGTTATCAGTCCAGACAAAGGGCTGTTATAGATGTAGTGGATGTGTGGCTTGTCCATTCATCGCTTGTGGCAAATCCTTTGTAAGTCAGGTGACAGGTGTAAGCTACACTATCCGACACTTTATCAATTGTCGTTCTAAAGGCGTGATCTATCGTGCCATTTGCCAATGTGGCATTGAATATGTCGGTAAGACAGTTAGGGAGTTTCGGAGACGGGTGGGCGAGCATTTGGGCGACATCCGGCATGCACGTGATACTCCAATTGCACGACACATTCGCGATGTGCATGCAGGAGATTTCACGCAATTGAGGTTTATGGGTATCGATTTGGTTAAATTCCCAGCACGCAAGGGTGATTGGGATAGATTGGTCACACAAACAGAGACCAAGTGGATTTTTAGGCTACAAACGGTCCACCCGGGGGGCCTTAATGAACAACTTAGTTTTGCCCCATTTATTTGATGTGTATTCTGGCATTTTGTTTCTTTTTTGACCACTGGGCATGTTTTGAGTATTTTTCCTGTACCTGGGATATCTGACCAGTTTGAATACCCCCTTTTTTGTCTACCTTGTCTGGTTTACTGTAATACAGATCTAGTGGACAGTATAAAACATACAGCATATGGGTACTATCCCACTATGCCTTCAGGCTTGTTCTCTGCTCCTGCTATTGGGGCGAGAGTATGTTCCTGTTTAATCCTATGGTTAGCAGAGATTGATTAGATGCTGCCTGTTTTAGAGGATACTTACTTTTTATTTCCTCTGTTGCTTATCGGGGACGCGAGCGCGTATAGGGTATATCGCGCATGCGCCCGCTATAGCTCCGATCTCAGTGTAATTTACGCATGCGCGGGTGTTCGGTCACTCGCGCATGCGCACTGTGGCTGTCTTTTTAAAAGGTGCGCATTTGGCGCGTCTCTCGTGAGGGGAACATAGGACGTGCACTGTCCGGCACTCCGGAGTGTGGGAGGGGAATGTTTTTCAATTAGTGCATTCTCTGCTACATAGTTTGTCCTTTATTTAGCCACTCTACACCAGGGTTGGTTTGCATGCTACTTTTTAGACATACTAAAGTAGATTGTTCCCCCATGGTGAGCATGTGTGTGTGAATCTGTACTTGTATTCTCACGTGTTTCTATTGGCATTGACTACTACCCCTGATGAGTGGGTGCTTTGGGCACCACGAAACATGCATGTCGGGTTTGTTAAAGTAATTTATGTCTATCTGGGCATGCTGAGATTGTATGCCTAATTGTGTAATTTCATTTCTACGCACACTTCTTTTTTCTTATTCACATATTACTCTAGGAGGGTCGCATTAGGGACAGATCCCAGTAATAGGGTGAGGTTCCTGACGGGGCGCCGGCCAGTTAGGGAGGCGACCCCGTGTTTAGGTATTAGGGCTTATTAGTCCCCTCCCTGTTGATATGTAACAGTTCAGGGATAGTATACCTTGCCTCTTTACAACTTTGCTAGTTATTAGCACGTTTTATGCTGACCCCCTGGATTTGATACACGTCTCCACGTCTCCATGTCAACCACACCCAGTGGGTAAGTTATTACTGGTTTCTTTTCCTGACGTGGGACCGCCGTGTCCATTAATTAATTATATTGTAGTGACTTGTCTTTTTGTGGCTATTTACCACATTGTGGAGATGTTTATCAGCTATTTTGGCTAAATGCTACACCTTTTATACCTGTGTTTGATATTTTAAATGACTTTATTAAAGGTTATGTTTTAGATATTTTTTCTTTCCCCATTTTGCTCCTTTTTGGAATTGTTTACTTGTAGATGATACATAAAATTACAGCATGCAATGATAATCAGCTGTTTCTAAAGCCAGCAGGATACTGTATTCTATTAAAAATTAGACTCAGGGGACAAGGATGTAATATTACCACCTTATAAGTAATTGTTGCAGCCCCAAATGGATTATGCAATTTAGTTCTGAGCACCAGTACATAAAGTTTAAAAGGTTCAACAGAAGGCCACAAATCTGATAAGGGGCATGCAGGACCTTAGTGACTAAAGAAGTTTAATCTGCTTAAATGGGTCCTGCTGTCAGTGACTCCTTCTCTAGATGTTGAAAGTAACAATAATATATATATCCAGCACTCTGCTTGTTGTGTATTTCTTGTTAAAATATAACCTTTATTCGATCATCAAAATCTTGACAGAGATTAAAAAATGGAGACAAAATCCAAGCTTTTCTCCTGCCTGTACGCCATGGATTTTGTCTCCATTTTTTAATCTCGGTCAAGATTTTGATGATCCAATAAAGGTTACATTTTAACAATAAATACACAACAAGCAGAGTGCTGGATATATATTTTATTGCTACTTTCAAGACCAATTTTTTCAGCCGAGGATATCCATGCACCTGCCATTGTGTTTATCTACACAAACAAGAGACTGTCGGCTGAATTCATCTACACAGTGAGTGTTACATTACTTATCTGTTACGTTGAGCTGTTTTTCAAATTTTACTTTTCTTCTCTAGATGGTTTAGTGTCATGCAGACTACAGAGACCACAATTACCCCAAAAATGTTGATTGTTCTATAATTTTCCGGCTCCTGTATTATAAACAAGACACATCACAATGTGTCTGGAAAAACTGGAAAGATGATACGTAACAATAAAGTTCCATAAAGTATACAAAGAATGCAATCCTACCATGAACCTATCATTGAACTATGAACTATGAACTATATATAAGCAGTTATGACTGAGATAAGAATACACTGTAGTTAATCCTGATCACCAGGTCAGGAGTTACATAAATAGCTGAAAATGGCAGTTCTATACAGTTCCCATAAATTCAACAGAGTTAAATTGGAGTTACGGAAGCAGTGTAGAATAGTGAACATATTTTTTTCATAACCCTTATCAACTTCGATAGTAGTCACAGAAACAGTCTAGAACAGTTGTAACTCTCAACCTTTCATTTAACTTTGTGAACACTTGCATGAAAGAGTTTATAAAACATATTTCTGTGTGAACAATCATTTGATCATCCTACATACAGTTAGGGCCAGAAATATTTGGACAGTGACACAAGTTTTGTTATTTTAGCGGTTTACTAAAACATGTTCAGAAATACAATTATATATATATAATATGGGCTGAAAGTGCACACTCCCAGCTGCAATATGAGAGTTTCCACATCCAAATCGGAGAAAGGGTTTAGGAATCATAGCTCTGTAATGCATAGCCTCCTCTTTTTCAAGGGACCAAAAGTAATTGGACAATGGACTCTAAGGGCTGCAATTAACTCTGAAGGTGTCTCCCTCGTAAACCTGTAATCAATGAAGTAGTTAAAAGGTCTGGGGTTGATTCCAGGTGTGTGGTTTTGCATTTGGAAGCTGTTGCTGTGACCAGACAACATGTGGTCAAAGGAACTCTCAATTGAGGTGAAGCAGAACATCCTGAGGCTGAAAAAAAAGAAAAAATCCATCAGAGAGATAGCAGACATGCTTGGAGTAGCAAAATCAACAGTCGGGTACATTCTAAGAAAAAAAGAATTGACTGGTGAGCTTGGGAACTCAAAAAGGCCTGGGCGTCCACGGATGACAACAGTGGTGGATGATCGCCACATACTTTCTTTGGTCAAGAAGAACCCGTTCACAACATCAACTGAAGTCCAGAACACTCTCAGTGAAGTAGGTGTATCTGTCTCTAAGTCAACAGTAAAGAGAAGACTCCATGAAAGTAAATACAAAGGGTTCACATCTAGATGCAAACCATTCATCAATTCCAAAAATAGACAGGCCAGAGTTAAATTTGCTGAAAAACACCTCAAGAAGCCAGCTCAGTTCTGGAAAAGTATTCTATGGACAGATGAGACAAAGATCAACCTGTACCAGAATGATGGGAAGAAAAAAGTTTGGAGAAGAAAGGGAACGGCACATGATCCAAGGCACACCACATCCTCTGTAAAACATGGTGGAGGCAACGTGATGGCATGGGCATGCATGGCTTTCAATGGCACTGGGTCACTTGTGTTTATTGATGACATAACAGCAGACAAGAGTAGCCGGATGAATTCTGAAGTGTACCGGGATATACTTTCAGCCCAGATTCAGCCAAATGCTGCCAAGTTGATCGGACGGCGCTACATAGTACAGATGGACAATGACCCCAAGCATACAGCCAAAGCTACCCAGGAGTTCATGAGTGCAAAAAAGTGGAACATTCTGCAATGGCCAAGTCAATCACCAGATCTTAACCCAATTGAGAATGCATTTCACTTGCTCAAATCCAGACTTAAGGCGGAAAGACCCACAAACAAGCAAGACCTGAAGGCTGCGGCTGTAAAGGCCTGGCAAAGCATTAAGAAGGAGGAAACCCAGTGTTTGGTGATGTCCATGGGTTCCAGACTTAAGGCAGTGATTGCCTCCAAAGGATTCGCAACAAAATATTGAAAATAAAAATATTTTGTTTGGGTTATGTTTATTTGTCCAATTACTTTTGAGCTCCTAAAATGTGGAGTGTTTGTAAAGAAATGTGTACAATTCCTACATTTTCTATCAGATATTTTTGTTCAACCCTTCAAATTAAACGTTACAATCTGCACTTGAATTCTGTTGTAGAGGTTTCATTTCAAAACCAATGTGGTGGCATGCAGAGCCCAACTCGCGAAAATTGTGTCACTGTCCAAATATTTCTGACCCTAACTGTAGCTCAGATGGGACAGTTTTCACTACAAGAACAATATAGAACCTGTAGCCAGGACTTTAGATATAAAGTCCAACAGACCGGAATAAACGGGAAAGAAAAAAGGTCATTCCATTTTAGAAATCGATTATTAAATTGCCAGACCCACTAAATCCCTAAAGTTAACTTATCCAGTGCAGAAAAAAAAGAAGTAAGCAATTTCTTGTCATGTCTAAATGTGATCTATGAACTACAGATAGAGGTAGCAAGAAATAGTTCAAGGCAACAACATCACATTCTACACAAGGATGACCATTTGAATATAATTTTCCCAGTGGAACCACCACTACTACTATTTAACAGTACAGACAACCTACAGATTGGAGCAAAATAATGGTCAAATGTTTATTAACTTCTCTCTAAAGGAAACTGTTGCCTGAAATGTATATTCTATATATTTTGCTGGTGGCTGGCTCATTCAGCTTCAGTTATATGATCTTATTTATTAAAAGATGGCTGGACCATTGTACTAAACAAGCCTTCCTACCTATTGTGACTCCCTGTTTCCTCATAGATTGTAAACTCTTGTAAGCAGGGCTCTCACTCGTATTGTTTACATATATTATTACATTAGTTCTTTGTCACATTGTAATGTCAAATAATGTCTGTTCATGTACCCTCTGATTTGTATAGTGCTGAGAAATATGTTGGCAATAATAATAATAATAAATAATAATAATAATAATAATAATAATAATAATAATAATAATAATAATAATAATAATAATAATAATAATAATAATGTAAGGAACGTAGATCCTCAACACACAAATTCCTGGCCCATAAATATTTTACAAACATTGGTGTATACCTGATTATGTTGAGATCTTGGAGAAACAGGACAGAAATTAAAATTAAGCTTATCATCAGCAATCTTATCATCAGACAATTAAAGGAAAATCAGCACATATACCTGTTTTTAAAAATAAATATGACTAGAGATGAGCGAACAGTGTTCTATCGAACTCATGTTCGATCGGATATTAGGCTGTTCGGCATGTTCGAATCGAATCGAACACCGCGTGGTAAAGTGCGCCATTACTCGATTCCCCTCCCACCTTCCCTGGCGCCTTTTTTGCTCCAATAACAGCGCAGGGTAGGTGGGACAGGAACTACGACACCGGTGACGTTGAAAAAAGTAGGCAAAACCCATTGGCTGCCGAAAACATGTGACCTCTAATTTAAAAGAACAGCGCCGCCCAGGTTCGCGTCATTCTGAGCTTGCAATTCACCGAGGACGGAGGTTTCCGTCCAGCTAGCTAGGGCTTAGATTCTGGGTAGGCAGGGACAGGCTAGGATAGGAAGGAGAAGACAACCACAACAGCTCTTATAAGAGCTAAATTCCAGGGAGAAGCTTGTCAGTGTAACGTGGCACTGACGGGCTCAATCGCTGCAACCCAGCTTTCCCAGGATCCTGAATGGAATACACTGTCAGTGTATTCCCGTATACCCGATATATACCCCGATACCCGTTCCAACGGTGTGCCCCCCCACCTTCACCCCAGAAATACCCTGCAAGTCCCCTAGCAATAGAATTGGGGCTATATACACCCACAATTTTTACTACTGGTATACAGTGCCATTGTCTGACTGGGAATTCAAAGAATATATTGGGAATACAAATACCCTCATTTCTTGCTACTGCCATATAGTGCCAGTGTCTGACTGGGAATTCAAAGAATATATTGGGGTTACGTGCACCCACAATTTTTACTACTGGTATACAGTGCCATTGTCTGACTGGGAATTCAAAGAATATATTGGGAATACAAATACCCTCATTTCTTGCTACTGCCATATAGTGCCAGTGTCTGACTGGGAATTCAAAGAATATATTGGGGTTACGTGCACCCACAATTTTTACTACTGGTATACAGTGCCATTGTCTGACTGGGAATTCAAAGAATATATTGGGAATACAAATACCCTCATTTCTTGCTACTGCCATATAGTGCCAGTTTCTGACTGGTAATTCAAAGAATATATTGGGGTTACGTGCACCCACAATTTTTACTACTGGTATACAGTGCCATTGTCTGACTGGGAATTCAAAGAATATATTGGGAATACAAATACCCTCATTTCTTGCTACTGCCATATAGTTCCAGTGTCTGACTGGGAATTCAAAGAATATATTGGGGTTACGTGCACCCACAATTTTTACTACTGGTATACAGTGCCATTGTCTGACTGGGAATTCAAAGAATATATTGGGAATACAAATACCCTCATTTCTTGCTACTGCCATATAGTGCCAGTTTCTGACTGGTAATTCAAAGAATATATTGGGGTTACGTGCACCCACAATTTTTACTACTGGTATACAGTGCCATTGTCTGACTGGGAATTCAAAGAATATATTGGGAATACAAATACCCTCATTTCTTGCTACTGCCATATAGTGCCAGTGTCTGACTGGGAATTCAAAGAATATATTGGGGTTACGTGCACCCACAATTTTTACTACTGGTATACAGTGCCATTGTCTGACTGGGAATTCAAAGAATATATTGGGGTTATAAATACCCTCATTTCTTGCTACTGCCATATAGTGCCAGTTTCTGACTGGTAATTCAAAGAATATATTGTGGTTACGTGCACCCACAATTTTTACTACTGGTATACAGTGCCATTGTCTGACTGGGAATTCAAAGAATATATTGGGGTTATAAATACCCTCATTTCTTGCTACTGCCATATAGTGCCAGTTTCTGACTGGTAATTCAAAGAATATATTGTGGTTACGTGCACCCACAATTTTTACTACTGGTATACAGTGCCATTGTCTGACTGGGAATTCAAAGAATATATTGGGGTTATAAATACCCTCATTTCTTGCTACTGCCATATAGTGCCAGTTTCTGACTGGTAATTCAAAGAATATATTGTGGTTACGTGCACCCACAATTTTTACTACTGGTATACAGTGCCATTGTCTGACTGGGAATTCAAAGAATATATTGGGAATACAAATACCCTCATTTCTTGCTACTGCCATATAGTGCCAGTTTCTGACTGGTAATTCAAAGAATATATTGTGGTTACGTGCACCCACAATTTTTACTACTGGTATACAGTGCCATTGTCTGACTGGGAATTCAAAGAATATATTGGGAATACAAATACCCTCATTTCTTGCTACTGCCATATAGTGCCAGTTTCTGACTGGTAATTCAAAGAATATATTGTGGTTACGTGCACCCACAATTTTTACTACTGGTATACAGTGCCATTGTCTGACTGGGAATTCAAAGAATATATTGGGAATACAAATACCCTCATTTCTTGCTACTGCCATATAGTGCCAGTTTCTGACTGGTAATTCAAAGAATATATTGGGGTTACGTGCACCCACAATTTTTACTACTGGTATACAGTGCCATTGTCTGACTGGGAATTCAAAGAATATATTGGGAATACAAATACCCTCATTTCTTGCTACTGCCATATAGTGCCAGTGTCTGACTGGGAATTCAAAGAATATATTGGGGTTACGTGCACCCACAATTTTTACTACTGGTATACAGTGCCATTGTCTGACTGGGAATTCAAAGAATATACTGGGGTTATAAATACCCTCATTTCTTGCTACTGCCATATAGTGCCAGTTTCTGACTGGTAATTCAAAGAATATATTGTGGTTACGTGCACCCACAATTTTTACTACTGGTATACAGTGCCATTGTCTGACTGGGAATTCAAAGAATATATTGGGAATACAAATACCCTCATTTCTTGCTACTGCCATATAGTGCCAGTTTCTGACTGGTAATTCAAAGAATATATTGGGGTTACGTGCACCCACAATTTTTACTACTGGTATACAGTGCCATTGTCTGACTGGGAATTCAAAGAATATATTGGGAATACAAATACCCTCATTTCTTGCTACTGCCATATAGTGCCAGTGTCTGACTGGGAATTCAAAGAATATATTGGGGTTACGTGCACCCACAATTTTTACTACTGGTATACAGTGCCATTGTCTGACTGGGAATTCAAAGAATATATTGGGGTTATAAATACCCTCATTTCTTGCTACTGCCATATAGTGCCAGTTTCTGACTGGTAATTCAAAGAATATATTGGGGTTACGTGCACCCACAATTTTTACTACTGGTATACAGTGCCATTGTCTGACTGGGAATTCAAAGAATATATTGGGAATACAAATACCCTCATTTCTTGCTACTGCCATATAGTGCCAGTGTCTGACTGGGAATTCAAAGAATATATTGGGGTTACGTGCACCCACAATTTTTACTACTGGTATACAGTGCCATTGTCTGACTGGGAATTCAAAGAATATATTGGGAATACAAATACCCTCATTTCTTGCTACTGCCATATAGTGCCAGTTTCTGACTGGTAATTCAAAGAATATATTGGGGTTACGTGCACCCACAATTTTTACTACTGGTATACAGTGCCATTGTCTGACTGGGAATTCAAAGAATATATTGGGAATACAAATACCCTCATTTCTTGCTACTGCCATATAGTGCCAGTGTCTGACTGGGAATTCAAAGAATATATTGGGGTTACGTGCACCCACAATTTTTACTACTGGTATACAGTGCCATTGTCTGACTGGGAATTCAAAGAATATATTGGGGTTATAAATACCCTCATTTCTTGCTACTGCCATATAGTGCCAGTTTCTGACTGGTAATTCAAAGAATATATTGTGGTTACGTGCACCCACAATTTTTACTACTGGTATACAGTGCCATTGTCTGACTGGGAATTCAAAGAATATATTGGGAATACAAATACCCTCATTTCTTGCTACTGCCATATAGTGCCAGTGTCTGACTGGGAATTCAAAGAATATATTGTGGTTACGTGCACCCACAATTTTTACTACTGGTATACAGTGCCATTGTCTGACTGGGAATTCAAAGAATATATTGGGAATACAAATACCCTCATTTCTTGCTACTGCCATATAGTGCCAGTTTCTGACTGGTAATTCAAAGAATATATTGGGGTTACGTGCACCCACAATTTTTACTACTGGTATACAGTGCCATTGTCTGACTGGGAATTCAAAGAATATATTGGGAATACAAATACCCTCATTTCTTGCTACTGCCATATAGTGCCAGTGTCTGACTGGGAATTCAAAGAATATATTGGGGTTACGTGCACCCACAATTTTTACTACTGGTATACAGTGCCATTGTCTGACTGGGAATTCAAAGAATATATTGGGGTTATAAATACCCTCATTTCTTGCTACTGCCATATAGTGCCAGTTTCTGACTGGTAATTCAAAGAATATATTGTGGTTACGTGCACCCACAATTTTTACTACTGGTATACAGTGCCATTGTCTGACTGGGAATTCAAAGAATATATTGGGAATACAAATACCCTCATTTCTTGCTACTGCCATATAGTGCCAGTTTCTGACTGGTAATTCAAAGAATATATTGTGGTTACGTGCACCCACAATTTTTACTACTGGTATACAGTGCCATTGTCTGACTGGGAATTCAAAGAATATATTGGGAATACAAATACCCTCATTTCTTGCTACTGCCATATAGTGCCAGTTTCTGACTGGTAATTCAAAGAATATATTGTGGTTACGTGCACCCACAATTTTTACTACTGGTATACAGTGCCATTGTCTGACTGGGAATTCAAAGAATATATTGGGAATACAAATACCCTCATTTCTTGCTACTGCCATATAGTGCCAGTTTCTGACTGGTAATTCAAAGAATATATTGGGGTTACGTGCACCCACAATTTTTACTACTGGTATACAGTGCCATTGTCTGACTGGGAATTCAAAGAATATATTGGGAATACAAATACCCTCATTTCTTGCTACTGCCATATAGTGCCAGTGTCTGACTGGGAATTCAAAGAATATATTGGGGTTACGTGCACCCACAATTTTTACTACTGGTATACAGTGCCATTGTCTGACTGGGAATTCAAAGAATATATTGGGGTTATAAATACCCTCATTTCTTGCTACTGCCATATAGTGCCAGTTTCTGACTGGTAATTCAAAGAATATATTGTGGTTACGTGCACCCACAATTTTTACTACTGGTATACAGTGCCATTGTCTGACTGGGAATTCAAAGAATATATTGGGAATACAAATACCCTCATTTCTTGCTACTGCCATATAGTGCCAGTTTCTGACTGGTAATTCAAAGAATATATTGGGGTTACGTGCACCCACAATTTTTACTACTGGTATACAGTGCCATTGTCTGACTGGGAATTCAAAGAATATATTGGGAATACAAATACCCTCATTTCTTGCTACTGCCATATAGTGCCAGTGTCTGACTGGGAATTCAAAGAATATATTGTGGTTACGTGCACCCACAATTTTTACTACTGGTATACAGTGCCATTGTCTGACTGGGAATTCAAAGAATATATTGGGAATACAAATACCCTCATTTCTTGCTACTGCCATATAGTGCCAGTGTCTGACTGGGAATTCAAAGAATATATTGGGGTTACGTGCACCCACAATTTTTACTACTGGTATACAGTGCCAATTTCTAACTAGGAATTCAAAATGCGCAAGGCTCCCGGAAAGGGACGTGGACGAGGCCGTGGGCGAGGTCGGGGGAATGGTTCTGGGGAGCAAGGTAGCAGTGAAGCCACAGGGCGTCCCGTGCCTACTCCTGTGGGGCAGCAAGCATTGCGCCACTCCACAGTGCCAGGGTTGCTTGCCACATTAACTAAACTGCAGGGTACAAACCTTAGTAGGCCCGAGAACCAGGAACAGGTCTTGCAATGGCTGTCAGAGAACGCTTACAGCACATTGTCCAGCAGCCAGTCAGACTCTGCCTCCTCTCCTCCTATTACCCAACAGTCTTGTCTTCCTTCCTCCCAAAATTCCGAAGCTTTACAGAACAATAACCCAAACTGTCCCTGCTCCCCAGAGCTGTTCTCCGCTCCTTTCATTGTCCCTCAACCTGCCTCTCCACGTCACGATTCCACGAACCTAACAGAGGAGCATCTGTGTCCAGATGCTCAAACACTAGAGTCTCCTCCATCTCCGTTCGATTTGGTGGTGGATGACCAGCAACCCACCCTCATCGACGATGATGTGACGCAGTTGCCGTCAGGGCATCCAGTTGACCGGCGCATTGTGCGGGAGGAGGAGATGAGACAGGAGTTGGAAGAGGAAGTGGTGGATGATGAGGACACTGACCCGACCTGGACAGGGGGGATGTCAAACGGGGAAAGTAGTGTGGATGTTGAGGCAGGTGCAGCACCAAAAAGGGTAGCTAGAGGCAGAGGCAGAGGTCAGCAGCTTAGGCAAAGCCAGGCCACACCCGGAATCTCCCAAGATGTTCCAGTTCGTACCCAGCCCCGAAAAACTCCCACCTCGAGGGCACGTTTCTCGAAGGTGTGGAGTTTTTTCAAGGAATGCGCCGAGGACAGATATAGTGTTGTCTGCACAATTTGCCTCTCGAAATTGATTAGGGGCTCTGAGAAGAGCAACCTGTCCACCACTTCAATGCGCCGTCATTTGGAATCCAAGCACTGGAATCAGTGGCAGGCAGCAACGGCAGGACAAAGGCTGCCTGCCGTTCACGCCACTGCCACTGCCTCTGCCACTGCCTCTGCCTCTGCCACTGCCACTGCTGACTGTGCTGGCGATGCACTCCAGAGGACGAGCCAGGACACCACTTCATCTGCCTCCGCCACTTTGTTGACTTCTACCTCATCCTCCCCTGGTCCTGTCTTATCTCCTTCTCCTGCACCATCAAAGGCACCATCAGGCGTTTCTTTACAACAACCCACCATCTCTCAGACATTGGAGCGGCGGCAGAAATACACTGCTAACCACCCACACGCGCAAGCCTTGAACGCCAACATCGCTAAACTGCTGGCCCAGGAGATGTTGGCGTTCCGGCTTGTTGAAACTCCCGCCTTCCTGGACCTGATGGCAACTGCGGCACCTCGCTATGCCGTCCCTAGCCGTCACTACTTCTCCCGGTGTGCCGTCCCCGCCTTGCACCAGCACGTGTCACTCAACATCAGGCGGGCCCTTAGTTCCGCGCTTTGCACAAAGGTCCACTTGACCACCGACGCGTGGACAAGTGCATGCGGACAGGGACGCTACATTTCACTGACGGCACACTGGGTGAATGTAGTTGAGGCTGGGACTGCTTCCCAAACTGGCCCGGTGTACCTCGTCTCCCCGCCTAACATTCCTGGCAGGGACACGAGAAGAACACCCCCCTCCTCCTCCTCCTCTACCGCCTCCTCCTCCGCCACCGCCTCCTCCTCCGCCACCGCCTCCTCCTCCGCTGTTAGATTGACCCCAGCTACGAGTTGGAAACGTTGCAGCACTGGCGTTGGTAGACGTCAGCAGGCTGTGCTGAAGCTGATCAGCTTGGGGGACAGACAGCACACTGCCTCCGAGGTGAGGGATGCCCTCCTCGATGAGACGGCAATATGGTTTGAGCCGCTGCACCTGGGCCCAGGCATGGTCGTTTGTGATAACGGCCGGAACCTGGTAACAGCTCTGGAGCTTGCCGGACTCCAACATGTTCCATGCCTGGCCCACGTCTTCAACCTAGTGGTGCAACGTTTCCTAAAGAGCTACCCCAATGTTCCAGAGCTACTGGTGAAAGTGCGGCGCATGTGCGCCCACTTTCGCAAGTCGACAGTAGCCGCTGCTAGCTTAAAATCTCTCCAGCAACGCCTGCATGTGCCACAACACCGGCTTTTGTGCGACGTCCCCACACGCTGGAACTCAACGTTTCAGATGTTGAATAGAGTGGTTGAGCAGCAGAGACCTTTGATGGAATACCAGCTACAAAACCCTAGGGTGCCACAAAGTCAGCTGCCTCAGTTTCACATCCATGAGTGGCCATGGATGAGAGACCTTTGTGACATCCTACGGGTCTTTGAGGAGTCCACAAGGAGGGTGAGCTCTGAGGATGCGATGGTGAGCCTTACAATCCCGCTCTTGTGTGTTCTGAGAGAATCCCTGATTGACATCAGGGATAACTCAGATCACACAGAGGAGTTAGGGATAGCATCCGATCCGTCACAGCTGGAGAGTAGGTCCACACATCTGTCCGCTTCACTGCGTTTAATGGAGGAGGAGGAGGAGGAGGAGGAAGAAGAGTTGTCCGATGATGTGATGGTGATACAGGAGGCTTCCGGGCAACTTCGAATCGTCCCATTGTTGCAGCGCGGATGGGTAGACATGGAGGATGAGGAGGAAATGGAGATTGAACTTTCCGGTGGGGCCAGAGGAGTCATGCCAACTAACACTGTGGCAGACATGGCTGAGTTCATGTTGGGGTGCTTTACAACCGACAAGCGTATTGTCAAAATCATGGAGGACAACCAGTACTGGAACTTTGCTATCCTTGACCCCCGGTATAAAAACAACATCTCGTCTTTTATTCCGGTAGAGGGGAGGGCCAATCGCATCAATGCTTGCCACAGGCAATTGGTGCAGAATATGATGGAGATGTTTCCAGCATGTGACGTTGGCGGCAGGGAGGGCAGTTCCTCCAGTAGGCAACCAAGTTCTCACCGGTCCACACAAACGAGGGGCACACTGTCTAAGGTCTGGGACACCTTGATGGCACCCCCTCGCCAAAGTGCCGCCACGGAGGGTCCTAGTGTCACCAGGCGTGAGAAGTATAGGCGCATGTTGCGGGAATACCTTTCCGACCACAGCCCTGTCCTCTCCGACCCCTCTGCGCCCTACACGTATTGGGTGTCGAAGTTGGACCTGTGGCTTGAACTTGCCCTATATGCCTTGGAGGTGCTGTCCTGTCCTGCCGCCAGCGTCCTATCTGAGAGGGTGTTCAGTGCAGCCGGTGGCATCATCACTGACAAGCGCACCCGTCTGTCAGCTGAGAGTGCCGACCGGCTCACTTTGATAAAAATGAACCACCACTGGGTAGAGCCGTCATTTTTGTGCCCACCTGTGTAAAGCACCCCAACATGAAACTCCATGTCTGTACTCAACCTCTCCAATTCCTCCGCATCCTCATACTCATCCACCATAAGCGTTGCACAATTCTGCTAATACTAGGCTCCCTCCACCCTGATTTCCACCAACTCTGCTGGTTAGAGGCTCCCTCCACCATGAATTTGCCCAAACTGGGCTGTTTAGAGGCTCCCTCCACCATGAATTGGTCCAAACTGGGGTTTTTAGAGGCTCCCTCCACCATGAATTGGTCCAAACTGGGCTGTTTAGCGGCTCCCTCCACCATTAATTGGTCCAAACTGGGCTGGTTAGAGGCTCCCTCCACCATGAATTTGCCCAAACTGGGCTTTTTAGAGGCTCCCTCCACCATGAATTTGCCCAAACTGGGCTGGTTAGAGGCTCCCTCCACCATGAATTGGTCCAAACTGGGGTTTTTAGAGGCTCCCTCCACCATGAATTGGTCCAAACTGGGCTGGTTAGAGGCTCCCTCCACCATGAATTGGTCCAAACTGGGTTTTTTAGAGGCTCCCTCCACCATGAATTGGTCCAAACTGGGGTTTTTAGAGGCTCCCTCCACCATGAATTGGTCCAAACTGGGCTGTTTAGCGGCTCCCTCTACCATTAATTGGTCCAAACTGGGCTGGTTAGAGGCTCCCTCCACCATGAATTTGCCCAAACTGGGCTGTTTAGAGGCTCCCTCCACCATGAATTTGCCCAAACTGGGCTGGTTAGAGGCTCCCTCCACCATGAATTGGTCCAAACTGGGGTTTTTAGAGGCTCCCTCCACCATGAATTGGTCCAAACTGGGCTGTTTAGCGGCTCCCTCCACCATTAATTGGTCCAAACTGGGCTGGTTAGAGGCTCCCTCCACCATGAATGTGCCCAAACTGGGCTGTTTAGAGGCTCCCTCCACCATGAATTTGCCCAAACTGGGCTGGTTAGAGGCTCCCTCCACCATGAATTGGTCCAAACTGGGGTTTTTAGAGGCTCCCTCCACCATGAATTGGTCCAAACTTGGCTGTTTAGAGGCTCCCTCCACCATTAATTGGTCCAAACTGGGCTGGTTAGAGGCTCCCTCCACCATGAATTGGTCCAAACTGGGTTTTTTAGAGGCTCCCTCCACCATGAATTGGTCCAAACTGGGGTTTTTAGAGGCTCCCTCCACCATGAATTGGTCCAAACTTGGCTGTTTAGAGGCTCCCTCCACCATTAATTGGTCCAAACTGGGCTGGTTAGAGGCTCCCTCCACCATGAATTGGTCCAAACTGGGTTTTTTAGAGGCTCCCTCCACCATGAATTGGTCCAAACTGGGGTTTTTAGAGGCTCCCTCCACCATGAATTGGTCCAAACTGGGCTGTTTAGCGGCTCCCTCCACCATTAATTGGTCCAAACTGGGCTGGTTAGAGGCTCCCTCCACCATGAATTTGCCCAAACTGGGCTGTTTAGAGGCTCCCTCCACCATGAATTTGCCCAAACTGGGCTGGTTAGAGGCTCCCTCCACCATGAATTGGTCCAAACTGGGGTTTTTAGAGGCTCCCTCCACCATGAATTGGTCCAAACTTGGCTGTTTAGAGGCTCCCTCCACCATTAATTGGTCCAAACTGGGCTGGTTAGAGGCTCCCTCCACCATGAATTGGTCCAAACTGGGTTTTTTAGAGGCTCCCTCCACCATGAATTGGTCCAAACTGGGGTTTTTAGAGGCTCCCTCCACCATGAATTGGTCCAAACTGGGCTGTTTAGCGGCTCCCTCCACCATTAATTGGTCCAAACTGGGCTGGTTAGAGGCTCCCTCCACCATGAATTTCCCAAAACTTGGCTGTTTAGAGGCTCCCTCCACCATTAATTGGTCCAAACTGGGCTGGTTAGAGGCTCCCTCCACCATGAATTTGCCCAAACTGGGCTGTTTAGAGGCTCCCTCCACCATGAATTGGTCCAAACTGGGTTTTTTAGAGGCTCCCTCCACCATGAATTGGTCCAAACTGGGCTGTTTAGAGGCTCCCTCCACCATGAATTTGCCCAAACTGGGCTGGTTAGAGGCTCCCTCCACCATGAATTGGTCCAAACTGGGCTGGTTAGAGGCTCCCTCCACCATGAATTTGCCCAAACTGGGCTGTTTAGAGGCTCCCTCCACCATGAATTGGTCCAAACTGGGTTTTTTAGAGGCTCCCTCCACCATGAATTGGTCCAAACTGGGCTGTTTAGAGGCTCCCTCCACCATGAATTTGCCCAAACTGGGCTGGTTAGAGGCTCCCTCCACCATTAATTGGTCCAAACTGGGCTGGTTAGAGGCTCCCTCCACCATGAATTTGCCCAAACTGGGCTGTTTAGAGGCTCCCTCCACCATGAATTTGCCCAAACTGGGCTGTTTAGAGGCTCCCTCCACCATGAATTTGCCCAAACTGGGCTGGTTAGAGGCTCCCTCCACCATGAATTGGTCCAAACTGGGTTTTTTAGAGGCTCCCTCCACCATGAATTTGCCCAAACTGGGCTGGTTAGAGGCTCCCTCCACCATGAATTGGTCCAAACTGGGTTTTTTAGAGGCTCCCTCCACCATGAATTTGCCCAAACTGGGCTGGTTAGAGGCTCCCTCCACCATGAATTGGTCCAAACTGGGTTTTTTAGAGGCTCCCTCCACCATGAATTTGCCCACACTGGGCTGGTTAGAGGCTCCCTCCACCATGAATTGGTCCAAACTGGGGTTTTTAGAGGCTCCCTCCACCATGAATTTGCCCAAACTGGGGTGTTTAGAGGCTCCCTCCACCATGAATTTGCCCAAACTCTGCTGGTTAGAGACTCAATCCACCCTGATTTTCAAAACAAATGTTGGTGCCAACCTCAACTTACTACAAGGGCCAAATTCACTGCTGGTGACAAGCTCTCCTCACTGCAAGTGCCAAATACACATGTTTCAAGGTGTTTTCCTACTGTCAGAGAGGTGGTATTGAGTGTGTAAAGTGTGTAGTTGTTAGGCTGTGATGTTGGGGTAATAGAGGGTCTTTGGTGTGTTAGATGCCCCCAGACATGCTTCCCCTGCTGTCCCAGTGTCATTCCAGAGGTGTTGGCATCATTTCCTGGGGTGTCATAGTGGACTTGGTGACCCTCCAGACACGGATTTGGGTTTCCCCCTTAACGAGTATCTGTTCCCCATAGACTATAATGGGGTTCGAAACCCGTTCGAACACACGAACATTGAGCGGCTGTTCGAATCGAATTTCGAACCTCGAACATTTTAGTGTTCGCTCATCTCTAAATATGACCCAGGATACAGCAAAAATAATTATTTTGATTATTTTGGAATTCAAATTGATGACAGTCAATGACACAACTAATCCATATCATATGTACATTTTTTCACCAGGGTTTGTCATATTACAAGATCTAAGGCATATATTTCAAAGACAGTAGGATAATCAGGTCTCTGAACGCCCATAAACTCAGTCACACGTGGACTAATTAAAGGCTAGAGCTTGAAGTGCACGTTTAAATAGTCACTTGTCTGTCAGACAAATTCTGGACCATCATGATAGTTTTTTAAAAAAGAAAAAGTCTCTAAATTTGCAGCCACCAGTTAGGTTCCTGCCCTTCTAGTGAATTTGCTGTTCACTCCCTATAATTTAGTTACCTTAAAAAATCAAGATGGATTTACAGTAAGTGGCGGGAGGAAGGGCTGGACTAATTACATAGTGGATGGCCACTGTTACAATACTTTGTTTGACTTACCTCTTCTGTTGAAATCCAACATGGCCCACCCTTCCATCTCATGTCATCTGGCATGAGTTGGGGCATCCCTATAAACATTAAGTGGTTGATGGGTCGTGCTGATATCATTGGAATCATTCAATTATTTAAATGTGCATTTATTACACCACTTCGCTGTTCTTTTGCATTTAGTTAGCTACTTTGTTATATCAAGCATGTTACATCCTCCATCTAACTGAAATAAAACAAAGTATGTTAAACAAGCTTTCTAGACAACTTATATCCATTAGTAATCTAGAAATCTTGTTTAACATAATCTTTTATTTCAGTTACATTTTGAATAACTTCCAGACTACTTATTCTTTTTAAAGTTTACCAAGATTAAACTTTAATCAGTCATGATTACATCTGCTATGTTTTTACTCCTTGTAAATGATGTGCCATAAACAATACTTATCACATGTTCTACCTTGTTCTATATTAGAATATTTCCTAAATTGTGTTACTCACAATTTGGAAAATCCTAAATTTAGATATTTCAAAATTGAAGTCAGAAAACCTTTTTTAAATGTTACTAAAATGCAAGCAAATCCTCTAACACAAACCAATGCCTTTCCGTTCACCACTCTCAAATTCCTTCTGCTCTACTCATACAGGGTACGTGGGACCAATTCCTATTATCATTGGAGATCCCAGATGTCAGACCCCCACTGATCAGTTCCGTGCTATCCTGTGGACAGCGGATAACTTTTAATTACTGAAAAACCCCTTCTGCTTGTTCACAATGTAATATTTGCAAAAAACGAAGTGCCGTGGCTACTATCTATCTATCTATCTATCTATCTATCTATCTATCTATCTATCTATCAAACTATATACAAAAACAAGCAGCACAGCTAATAAAAGTCTGCTTTTTTCATACATTTGACTTCTGTCTCTTTTTATCTATCTTTTTATTTTTCCATTTGCTTTCCATTTAAAAATAGAATTAACATTTCATACATAGCAGTTTGTATGATTACAGAATGATTACTTAGATCTACCAAACAAATATTTGCAATTAAGGATAGGTTCACACTTTCACTAGACTCTCAGTTGTTCTGGTTTGCCAGTAGACTCAAACAATGGAGAACTGGACCGCTCAAACAGTGGTTACCCATAGACAGCATAATTGGATCCGCCAGGTGTCCGTGCGGTTTTCACCATTTTTATACTGAAACCAGTGGAGAGAAAAGCCCTCCATGCAGGACTTTTTTCTTTGACGATATTCAGTGATTTTTGCAGGGAGGTCTCTAACGGAGACTCCGACGCAGATGAGAACCTAGCCTAACATCTTATTTGTCATAATGAAAAAGCTTTGATAGAGGCAGAACTTATTTGTCCAACATAGGCTGATTGTGCATCCACAGCATAGATCAAGAAGACATGCAATCACCACTATCAGAGCCCTGTAATTATGTACACACATTAAATACCTCTGCTTTGTCATAGGGAAGAATAGATTACACAATGATTATTATTGTGAAGAAACTTCTTTGTTACTGAATTGAAGGTGGCCATGCATTGAAATGCAACCTGTTGTTCTCAGGGATTAGCCATTTTTTTGCACATAGACGACTGAAGGAGGATGACTGCAGTGTGTTTCTCAGTGCAATCACAGGGCTCTGTTTTCGTGTATGGAAGGAGTTAGACCCTTGGGGATAACTTTGCCTTGAACGTCTTCATGACAAAATATCTCATATATAATGGGATGTTGAAAATGATTTGCATATTACATCATATTTTTTCAGAATTAAAGCTCTTGTAAGATGAACAAACCCTATTGCATTATTCTAATTCAGATGAAATTATTGTATAGCTATATGCAATTTTTCCTGTTTATATCTTCTTTCATTTTTAACATTTATTCATATGTATTAGCAGTGTGGCTACCTATGTACAAATGTCCATCTTTGCACAACACAGCATCCGATTAAACTTTCAACACTGGCATATGTCTGAAAATTCCTTACTGAGCCCACAATATATGCCTTCTTTATTTATCTTCTTGTTACCCCAGAATATCTTCTATGTAGCAGCCAAGTTCCTAAGTGCCTTTTTGTCCGTCACATCTCCTTGCAGTATTCAGCTGAATGCTTTATTGCTAATATAACATCTGCATTCTCAAGAACAGGTTCCTAGTGCATTAATGCTGCTTTAGCATCTGTTTGCAGTAACCCAGCTGCTGAATCTTTGGTTGCTGGTGTCAAAAACCCTTTCAATATGAATTTTCCCAATGCCCAATTGCTGTGCACAGTAATCTGGAAGTTCAAGGGTTAATAATACCTCACGCCTCAGATGCGCAACTAGCATACAAAATAGTCTGCAAAGGCTAATAGCAAATACAGATTTGTGCAGAATGCAGAAAACATTGGGCATATAGCACAAATAACAGTACATATCCTGTCTATATATATATATATATATATATATATATATATATATATATATATATACACACACACACACACACACACACACACATTCGCAATTATATATCATGTATGCATTAATATACATCCTGGAAGACTCTATATAATTCAGGGGAATGCAGATTCCACATTCATACATACAACATATATATGAGTATGAACGTTACCTATGTATGCATATTACCTGTTTGATGGCTGCAGCAGAGTAGGGAAGCCAGCCACTGTTTTGTCAAATAGAAAAGAAGTCAGTGCAGATGAGAGGGAGGTGAGTGAGATGTATAGGGAAAAAGGGGGAGGAGAGCATTGGAAAGAGATGGTGGAAACATTCATTCATTCAGGGCATAGAGGGAAAGAGTCAGACAGAGGGAGGGGGAATTAATTTTTGCTGGTGCAAGAGGAGAAGGAAAGACTGGGAGGTGGGGAAAAGGCTTGAGGAAAAACAAGTACTGTAAAGCGGATGGAGAGAAACAGAGGGAAGGCAGTGAATAGCATAGCAAATTATAGATATAGGAGTGGGGAATGATGGTGGATTTGCAATGGTTGCGTTCAGGGTCGGTTGTAGATAAACTGTGGACCTGGGCAAAATTAAATGCAGGGCCCCAACTGCTGATACACCAACAATGCCATCATATTTCCAGGGGCAGCTCCTTTAATGACGCCCCCTTTTTGCCCCCCAAAACAGTAACCAGCACCCCTCCTTATGCCAGCACACAATTCAAATAACCACCTTTGTACCATCAAATACATGTTTGCACCCCCCTCATTATAGCATCTTCTTATAAATAATAGTCCCTGCTTATAAATAGTGCCACATATCAGTAATAGTTCCCCCTTATCAGTAAGTAGCCTCTGCCCGCAACTTTGTCTGCGTGTTGTTGGCGTCGATGATCCGCCTATATTCAGTAAATTGCTGCCATCAATGGTTTGCTTGCTCCAGCATTTCGGTATCTCTTAAGATATCTCTAACGATGTCTAGTTGCTGAACTTGATCCTCACGCCATGCCTGTGATTGTTCCGGCATCTCAGCAACTCACTGGGAAGCCACATAATGAGTGTGTTGTTGGCATTGATATTCGCCTGCTCCGGCATTTCGGCAATTGTCAAGCTTGCCTGCCGCTAAACTCGTTCCTTGCACTGTGCACGTGATTGTTCCGGCATCTCAGCAGCATGCTGGGACGCAATATAATGAGCTTGTTGTTGGCGTCGATGATTCGCCTGCTCCGGCGTTTCGGCAGCTGTTAAGCTGGCCCGCCGCTGAACTCATTCCTTGCGTTGTGCCCATGATTGTTCCAGCATCTCAGCAGCTTGCTGGGACACCATATAATGAGCTTGTTGTTGGCGCCGATGATCCCGGTCGGCTCCGCTTGACTTCTGGCTACGTTCATAGATGTCTTTGTTTTAGATTTTTGCAGAAAATTAGATTTTCTTTTTCCCGGTATTTTTAAAAGTAGCAAACTGTCAATTTGGATTAAAGGCGTTTTTCCATCCAGTGTGTCAGCATGTTGCCTGGAGCTGATCAGATAATATGCAAATGCATATACAGAATGGACAGAGGGTTAGCTGAGTGTTTACATAGAGAGATAACAAACCTGGCTTTATCAGAAGCTGAGATAAACTGCAGGCAAGAGCAGTATAATATAGTATGTGAACATAAATTCATAACAGTCGTGAACTACTGGGATAAAAAGAAGCATATGTTTTAATCGAGGTTACAAACTATCTATGTGCCAAATTTCATTCGAACCCATCCAAACACAAACTTTCACATTTATAAAATTAGTAGGATAGCATAGCCCATTTCATAAATAATAGTGCTCCAATAGTACCCCTTATTAATAATAACCTTCTCATAAATAATAGCCCACATTATCAATATTGGCCCACTTATAAATAATAGCCCCTCCTTATAGAGTTTCCCTATTATAAATAAAAATGACACCAATAGCCGCCTCTCTCTCTCTACATTATATATATATATATATATATATATATATATATATATATATATATATACAGTATATATATTGTAAGAAAATGACAGGAAAAGTCCTGGAAGGACGCTATATCTCCCCTAGAGTCCTCTCATATGTCTGGTGAGTGAGGGCTTCAATAGCTGTAGTAAGGCATATGTCAGTATTAACCCCTTCTCATCCTACTGCAGGAAGGAGCTTTCATGTACAGGTGGGAACAGTTAGGCCTAATCACAGGCCTATAAAGCCTCTCCAGACTTCTGTCCTGGGCAGTTCCTGGGGGAGAGTGGTGGAGCCAGGTCCTGTCCATCCTAACTGAAAACTGGTGAGACCAGTGGGTGCTGCACAGCTTGTATTTTTGTTGCTTTGTTTTGTCCGTGTGGTTGAAGCAAGCCACACGTATAGACAGATTGCTTCTGTGTAGTTAGTCGCCTAGCCGGGCAGGTATTTGTGTTGCTGTTTTTGCCTGAAGTAAAGGCCTGTTTATTTTGTTTGCCAACACCTTTAAACCTTTTTGCAAAATAAACACATAGGGCTAAAACCCTGTTCAAACTGATTTTGGTGTCTGTCTCTGACTGTCTGGGTCCGCTGCTGCTACCGCTGAGCCTATCTCCCCCACATTTGGTGCTTCGGATGCGGGCAAGCCCAGTTTAAAACAGCTCTTAAAGAGACAGATACCTTTTTTTTTTCTCTCGCTCTATCACTGGATGTCCTGGGTGAAGGCGGTGGTAGAACAAAAGATGAACGCTGCCGCAATGGAAGACCTGGTTAAGTTGCTTGGACAGGCCCAGGTGGATGCTGAGAGGCGGCAACAGCATGCAATGGAGGCCTCTGAAAAATGGCAACAAGAAATGAATCTGATGTTCATGAAGCAGTTGACTGCGTTGAGTGAGACCTTGGCTGCTCAAAAGCTGGGGAGAGCGTCTTCTGCTGAGTCCCAAGAGGTGAGACCCACTGCTCGAGCTGCTGTACAGAGTTTGCTACAAAAGATGACATCCACAGACGACGTGGAAGCGTATTTACATGTTTTTGAGCGGGTTGCGAGAAAAGCTGCCAAAAGAACAGTGGGCAGATGTCGTGGCGCCTTTTTTAACCGGGGAGCCACAAAAGGCGTATTATGATCTGTGTGAGACAGACGCCAGGGACTATACCAAGCTGAGGGGAGAAATCCTAGCCCGACTTGGAGTAAACATGCATGTACGAGCCGGAAGGGTACATCACTGGACTTTTTCTGAAAGTCTCCCACCCAGGTCTCAAATGCATGACTTGGTCTACCTGGTGAAAAAGTGGCTCCAGCCAGAAGCGTCCCCTGCCAAGATGGTAGAACGGGTAGTGCTGGACAAGTACACCCGCTCCCTTCCTCCTAAAATCCAACGCTGGGTTGGCCAAGCAGGGCCCACGACGGCAGAGGAGCTGGTTTGCCTGGTGGAGAGATATCGGGCCACTGAGGAACTCCTCCAGACACCCTCCCGGCCAACCTCCCCGAAATCTGGCAGGATCATACCCACCAATAGGGGTGTGAGGAGGATTGGACTGGAAGGTTGTATACCCGGGGAGCAGGCAGCCGGAACCATGTTCCCTAGATTCAAAATGCAAAATGGCGAACAATCCCATTTACGGTGCTGGCGGTGCCATGAGATGGGACATGTGGCTGCACGTTGCCCTCTGACCAGTGAGCCAATGGACTGTAGCAGTGTCCGGCAAGTCTCGCTGTTTTCTCAACCTGCCTGTTTAGCCGAACTGCCGACGGATGAGGATCCTCCAATGTGTGTGGTAACTGTGGGAGGACAGTCTGTGTCTGCTCTCATGGACTCTGGTAGTGTGGTGACCCTGATACGTGCAACCCTGGTGGACCCTGCCCAATACAATGGACGTACGGTGGGGGTCTTGTGCATCCATGATGACATCAGAAAGTACCCAATAGCCGAAGTCCCCATCGAGACTACCTGTGGGGTAGTCCGTCACCAGGTCGGTGTAGTGCAGAGCCTGTTCCACAGTGTCATTCTTGGAAGAGATTTTCCTGGGTTCTGGAGCCTGTGGAAAACCCAAGATAAAGAGCAGGATGGGTGTGAAAGGTTGCCAAAAATGGATCCTGAACCTTTTGACCCGGACTGTGGTGGGCCAGCAATAGCCGCTGTCCCAGAAGAAACTAGCTCACCACTTACTGTGTTAGCTGGTGACACTGAAGGTCAGCAGGAGGTGTCTGACCTACCAGAACTTGAGGTGTCCCATGACAATTTTGGTACTGCCCAACTCAGGGACCCACACTTGTCTCGGGCACGAGAAAATGTAAAGGTGATAAATGGTCAGTCCCAATATCCAGGGGCTGATCAAGAATTTCCTTATTTTGCTATGAACCAGGATTTACTGTATAGGGTAAACAAAATAAGAGATAATGTAATTGAGCAATTGTTGGTACCCCAACCTTTCCAAAAAGTGGTTCTAGACTTAGCCCATAAGCATGCACTGGGAGGACATTTGGGGTATGAAAAAACTAAAGAACGTATATTACAACGTTTCTATTGGCCGGGGGTGGACAGACATGTACGAGATTACTGTAGCTCCTGCCCAGTGTGCCAATTGACTGCACCAGTCTCCCACTTCAGGAGTCCATTAGTACCCCTCCCAATTATAGAGGTGCCCTTTGAGCGTATAGCTATGGATTTGGTGGGACCCCTGGTGAAATCGGCTAGAGGACATCAGTACATATTGGTCGTAGTAGATTATGCTACCCGATACCCTGAGGCCGTGCCCCTCAGACATACCTCGGCAAAACTGATCGCAAAGGAGTTGTTTTATATGTTTTCCCGGACTGGTATCCCTAAAGAGATCCTGACGGATCAAGGTACCCCCTTTATGTCCAAAATTACAAAGGAAATGTGTAAGCTCCTGGGCATTAAGCACTTGAGAACCTCTGTCTACCACCCCCAGACCAATGGCCTAGTTGAGAGGTTTAATAAGACCCTTAAAGGAATGTTGAAAAGGGTGGTTAGCAAGGATGGTAAGGACTGGGATTGTTTGCTGCCATATTTAATGTTTGCCATCCGAGAGGTACCCCAGTCCTCCACCGGATTCTCTCCCTTCGAGCTAGTGTATGGAAGACATCCAAGGGGTCTATTACATATTGCTAGGGAAACTTGGGAACAGGAACCCACTCCCTACCGTAGCGTTATAGAGCACATAACCCAAATGCAAGACCGAATTGCCGCAGTAATGCCCATCGTAAAGGAGCACATGGAGCATGCTCAGTTGGCACAAAGCCGTGTTTATAACCGAAAGGCTCAGCTCAGATCCTTTAACCCAGGTGACCGGGTGTTAGTGCTCGTGCCCACCATAGAGAGTAAATTCCTAGCCAAATGGCAAGGTCCATATGAGATAATTGAAAAAGTGGGAAATGTAAACTACAAGGTCTTCCAACCAGGCAGGAGGAAACCTGAACAGATCTACCATGTGAATCTGTTAAAACCCTGGAAAGAGAGGGAATCCTTGTCGGCCCTAAGTACCCCTAGGGAGAGTGCCACTAAAGGCAGAGGTGCAAGTGGTAATCATTGCCCTGATGTACAGATAGCGGCGACTCTGTCTAAGGTACAGGCGCAAGAGACAAAGGAACTAGTACAGAGAAACACTGATGTATTTTCAGAGACCCCTGGGCGTACTAATCTAATAGAGCACGACATTGTAACCGAGCCGCAGGTACGAATCAGTCTGAAGCCCTACCGTGTACCTGAAGCTCGTAGACAGGCCATAACAAAAGAGGTTAACAATATGTTAGCTCTTGGGGTCATTGAAGAGTCAAAAAGTGCGTGGTCAAATCCTATTGTCCTGATTCCCAAACCCGATGGTACAATCAGATTTTGTAACGATTTCCGTAAATTAAATGAAAATTCAAAGTTTGATGCCTATCCGATGCCCAGAGTAGACGAGCTGATCGAGAGGTTAGGGACTTCCAGGTATTTCTCGACTCTCGATTTAACAAAAGGGTATTGGCAGGTGCCGCTTACGGAGAGTGCTAGAGAGAAAACTGCATTTGCCACCCCAGATGGTCTCTTCCAGTACGTAACTATGCCTTTCGGATTACATGGTGCTCCCGCCACCTTTCAACGGTTGGACAAAATCCTCAAGCCACATCGCAGGTATGCTTCAGCCTACCTTGACGATATTGTCATCTTCAGCCCTGATTGGGGGAGCCACTTGCCGAAGGTCCAAGCGGTACTAGATTCGCTTCGGGCAGCCGGATTAACTGCTAACCCCAAAAAGTGCGCATTGGGCCTTGAGGAAGCCCGGTATTTGGGGTACACAATAGGACGAGGAGTAATCAAACCCCAGGTGAATAAAGTAGAGGCTATCCAGAACTGGCCCCGTCCCGTAAGTAAAAAGCAGGTGAGGGCTTTCCTGGGAATTGTGGGGTACTATAGGAGGTTCATACCCAATTTTGCCTCCATTGCAGCTCCCCTGACTGACCTGACCAAGGGAGGGAGAACTGGCCTCATCAAATGGAGTGAGGGGGCTGAGGGGGCATTCCAAAAGTTAAAATCGGTCCTTTGTATACAACCGGTCTTGGTCACTCCAAATTATGCCAAAGAGTTTGTGGTACAGACTGATGCCTCAGATGTAGGGTTAGGGGCAGTCCTTTCACAGGTGATCGAAGGTGAGGAACATCCAGTCACATACCTGAGTCGAAAGCTCACTCACGCAGAGAAAAATTACAGTATTGTAGAAAGGGAGTGTTTGGCCATCAAATGGGCTCTGGAGTCCCTACGATATTATTTGCTAGGCCGACAGTTTCGGTTGATTACTGACCACTCCCCTCTCACATGGATGTCTCAGGCTAAAGAGAGAAATGCCCGGGTTACGAGATGGTTCCTTACCTTGCAAAATTTTAAATTTAAGGTCGAACACCGATCCGGGAAATTACAGGGGAATGCAGATGCTTTATCCAGGACACATTGTATGGTGGCGAAAGGTGTTCGCCCCTATAGGTTCGAACAAAGGGGGAGGGTATGTAAGAAAGTGACAAGAAAAGTCCTGGAAGGACGCTATATCTCCCCTAGAGTCCTCTCATATGTCTGGTGAGTGAGGGCTTCAATAGCTGTAGTAAGGCATATGTCAGTATTAACCCCTTCTCATTCTACTGCAGGAAGGAGCTTTCATGTACAGGTGGGAACAGTTAGGCCTAATCACAGGCCTATAAAGCCTCTCCAGACTTCTGTCCTGGGCAGTTCCTGGGGGAGAGTGGTGGAGCCAGGTCCTGTCCATCCTAACTGAAAACTGGTGAGACCAGTGGGTGCTGCACAGCTTGTATTTTTGTTGCTTTGTTTTGTCCGTGTGGTTGAAGCAAGCCACACGTATAGACAGATTGCTTCTGTGTAGTTAGTCGCCTAGCCGGGCAGGTATTTGTGTTGCTGTTTTTGCCTGAAGTAAAGGCCTGTTTATTTTGTTTGCCAACACCTTTAAACCTTTTTGCAAAATAAACACACAGGGCTAAAACCCTGTTCAAACTGATTTTGGTGTCTGTCTCTGACTGTCTGGGTCCGCTGCTGCTACCGCTGAGCCTATCTCCCCCACAATATATATATATAAATATATATATATATATATATATATATATATATATTAAGCCGATGGCTGTTCAGGTAATGGAGGGGGTGTACATCTCACCCGGACTACTAAGGTGGGTGAGATGAGAAGACTCCAGAAGGAATGTTTGTTCTCAGCAGACAACTTTCGTCTGCTGAGCATTTTGGTAAATGCTCAGTATTGGGCTGGATTTTTTTGGAATGGCAAGTAGGTTGGTAGTGGGACCTGTCATTCCACCCACCTTCAGTCCACATTTTGGGGATATTCCGGCAGCAACTCAGCTGCAGAGAGTCTGCTCATCAAGGGAGCTTAAGAAGCCAGCTCCAGCAGCTGACTTTGGGCAGAGTTTGGCTGAAGAGCCAAAGAGAGGTTATATTTTGGAGCTGTGTCCTGAATGACTCAACTGGCTTTTGATTTCTGTGATTCTAGGTGTGGTAACCTATTCTATGTTTAGTTATAGAGCCTAGTTGGGCAGGTATTTATTTTTGTATTGATTCCTTTTCTTTCTTTTCTTTTTTGATCCTTTTTTCTTTTTTGATTCCTTTTGCAGCTGCACCCAATTATACACATCTTCCCATGACATCACCCCTGCACAGAACAGAACACCAGTGACTGTCTTTCTGCTGTCTCTAATATCATGTCCTCGCTCTATCTGAAACTAAATCTCTCTAAGACTGAACTACTACTGTTTCCACCATCTAATAGATCTGTCCCTGATATATCCATTGTAGTCTCAGGCCTTTCTATAACTCCTAGGCAGCATGCCTGCTGCCTCGGGGTCATGTTTGACACATACCTTTCCTTCATATTGAATCACTTGCACGTTCATGTCACCTCCACCTCAAAAACATCTCCAGAATACGCCCTTTTCTCACCAGAGATACACTAAAGACACTTATTGTCTCTCTGATTCATTCTCGCCTAGACTACTGTAACTCCTTACTAATCAGTCTCCCTCTCACTAAACTCTCCCCTCTACAATCTATTCTGAATGCAGCGGCCAGGCTCATCTATCAGGCTAGACGCTACAGCGATGCCTCGGGTCTGCGCCAGTCGCTACATTGGCTGCCTATTCATTATAGAATAAAATATAAAGTTATCACCCTCATCCACAAGGCTCTCCATAATGCTGCACCTCCCTACATTTCCTCCCTCATCTCTGTCTACCGCCCAATCCGTGCTCTCCGCTCACTCAATGACCTAACACTTACATCCTCTATTATCAGAACCTCCCACGCTCGTATACAAGACTTCTCCCGAGTTGCACCACTTCTCTGGAATACTGTAGCCCAGACAATCAGATTAACTCCCAATTTCTACAGTTTCAAACGCAAACTAAAGACACATCTTTTCAGACAGGCCTATCACAATTTCTAATGTAAATCCTTCCGTACTATAATTAGAATCCCCAAAATTTAACCTTCCTCCCGTCCCCGCTCCCACATTACCCCACATGATATGATGTCTTTTCAGGCTAACTTTATCTGTCCAAGCTCCATCCACATGTTACAGGACACCACTAGTGATGGCTCATAAAGTTTTGTTTGTGTAATGACAGTAACCTCTATTACAAAATTGTCTGAGTACTGTATAAGCAGTGCTGCCCCTGCTACCTCTTGTGTCACCCCCTCTACTTTATAGATTGTAAGCTTTTGCGAGCAGGGCCCTCAGTCCCATTGTGTGAAATGACGTTCTTTGTTATGCATCTGTCTGTATTTGAACCCTACAAATTGTACAGCGCTGCGGAATATGTTGGCGCTATATAAATAAAATGTATTATTATTATTATTATTATATATTATTTTTGAGTGAAAATAAAACTCTACCTTTGTTTTGGACTAAAGAATCTGGACTTGTGTGTCTATGCCACACCACCTAGCAACCCCAGACCCTGACAATCGGTGGAGGACGCGGGCATACAGTGGTTGCTAGGGGCATTGACACATCCGCTCCTTGCTGGAGAAAAAAAAAAAAAAATTATGTCCTGGGTGAAGGCTGCTGCCGCTATACAGATCCAGACTATGGAGGAGATACTGAAGCATCTTGTACAGTCCAATGTGAAGCAACAACAAACAAATCGTTTGCTAATGGAGCAAATAGCGCTCCTTAAAGAGACTGTTGTCACTAGCCCGCAAAGACATGTGCACAGGCTGTGCAACGAGCTTTGCAAAAGATGACCCCAGATGATGACGTGGAGGCCTTCCTGACTGTGTTTGAGAGAGTGGCAGAATGAGAGAAACTGCCAGCTGCTGACTGGGAAGACATCATTGCACCCTATTTGACCAGTGAACCCCAGAAGGCCTATTATGACCTCTGCCAGCAGGATGTCCAGGACTAGGACAAATCAAAGGTGGAAATTCTTGCTCGGCTGGGGGTAACCACTGCTGTCCATGCCCAGTGGGTGCATACCTGGAACTATCATATGGACAAGCCTGCCAGATCCCAGATGTACGACCTGATTCACATGGTGAAAAAGTGGCTGGAACCAGACACCTGTACCCCTGCAAAGATGGTGGAGAAGGTGGGTTGGACACGGAGACCCCAAAGATGCCAACCAGCTCGTCAGCCTTCTGGAGAGGTACCTGGTGACTGAGGCGGAACTCCGTGATGACCCTACAGCGCAACCATCCCCCAGGAACACCTGGCGGAGGGCACCTCCCGGTAAGACTGTTTCGTTATTTGAGAGCGGAGGGAAAGGAGCTTGAGATTTGTTTTCTAGGCAGTCCACCAGCCCAAGAAGGGACTCTCTGCTGGAGAAACCAGGGCTGGTACAGTGTTGGAGATGCCATGAGCGGGGACATATTGCTGCCCAGTGCCCATTCAACTCTGAGCCAATGGACTGTGACGCTGATGGGCTTCGATCATTATTTGCCAGACCTGTCTGTGTTGCAGCATCGGGATTAGAGACTGGGGCTCAGGTCTGCCAAGTTGTGGTGAATGGCCATTCTGTCCAGGAGTTGTTGGACTCTTGTATCGTGGTCACTCTGGTGCATGCCAGCTTGATAGCTGGGGACTTTATCCCGGACAAATGTATGTGTTTGTTGCATCCATGGGGATGTCAAGGACTACCCCATGTCCAAGGTCACAATAGAGACTATAGTAGGATCTGTTTATTATGAAGTGGGTGTTGTAAAAGGGCGTATGCATAATGTGATTTTGGGACGTCATTTCCCTTTATTCTGGGATTTGTGGGGAAAAGGTACAACCACACATCCAAAGGTGGAAACCCCGCCTATGCCCAAAGTGCATGAGGAGGGCAACACCTTTCCATCACAGGTCCTACTGGAGAGGAAGATGATGCCTCTTCCCCAGCTCCTGAGGCTAACATACCTGAATTAGAAGTCTCATGGGATAATTTTGGTACTGCACAATTGAGAGATCCCACTTTTGCCAATGCTCTTGATAATGTGACATTTGTTAACATTGTGCCTCAGGAACCTGATGCTGACCACCAATTCCCACATTTTGCTATAAATAATGACCTCTTGTATCGTGTTGCAAAAAGTAATGGGGAAATTGTGGAGCAGCTTCTCATACCAAAGCCATACCGCTGTGTGGTACTTGATATGGCCCATAATCATGTGCTTGGGGGACACCTAGGGGTGGAGAAAACATAGGAGAGATTCTCCAAAGATTTTATTGGCCAGGCGTGTACAGGGAAGTGAACGACTACTGTGTGTTCTTTCCTATGTGTCAGGAACATGCCCAGCACTACATTTCCGTAGTCTCTTGGTTCCCCTGCCCATCATTGAAGTGCCTTTTGATAGGATTGGTATGAACTTGGTCGGTCCAAAAGTCAGCTAGAGGTCACCAATATATTCTGGTTGTCTTAGATTACGCTATTCGCTATCCTGAGGCAGATCCCTTGCGTAATACGACATCAAAGAGTATTACTCGTGAGTTATTCTATATTTTTTCAAGGACAGGCATACCTAAAGAGATACTGACTGACCAAGGCACACCGTTCATGTCAAAGGTGATGAAAGAGCTATGCAAGCTGTTTAAAATTACCAACATACGGACCTCTGTGTATCACCCCCAGACAGATGGGTTAGTGGAGTGCTTTAATAAGACTCTCAAGCATATGCTTAAAAAGGTGGTAGAAAAAGATGGTCATGACTGGGATTGCCTGTTGCCATACCTGATGTTCTCTATTAGAGAGGTTCCACAAGCGTCTATAGGGTTTTCCCCTTTTGAATTAGTCTATGGTAGACACTAGAGATGAGCGAACACTAAAGTGTCCGAGGTTCGATATCCGATTCGAACAGCCGCACACTGTTTGGCTGTTCGAACGGATTTCGAACCCCATTATAGTGTATGGGAGGAAATGCTCATTTCAGGGGTAAGCAACATTCGATAAAATCATACTTACCAAGTCCACGAGTGACGGTTGGGCTGGATTCTGCTTGAAGTCTTCTCCCGGCGCAGGGTCCCCGCGTCCTCTTCCGGGTGGAATTCACTCTGCCTAGGCATCCAGCCTAGGCAGAGCCGACTGCACTTGCGCGTGCGGCTCTTCCCAGGCCCGACCCCTGAGCAGAGCCGACTGCGCATGCGCGTGTATGCGCGTGCATGCCCGCGCATGCGCAGTCGGCTTTGCCTAGGCCGGATGCCTAGGCAGAGTGAATTCCACCCAGAAGAAGACACGGGGTCGCAGCGCGGAGAAGACTTCGGAAAGGTAAGAGAAGAACCAGCGTTGATTGGCAGAATGTATAGCATTCTGCCAATCAACACTGGTTCTGCATCGAACATTAAACTTGGAACAGCTAGTAGTGTTCGATCGAGTACGAGTATTTCGAATACCGTAGTATTCGATTGAACTCATACTCGATCGAACACTACTCGCTCATCTCTAGTAGACACCCCAGGGGCTTATTAGATATAGCCAAAGAAACCTGGGAAACTGAGGCTTCCCCATACCATAGTGTCATAGTGCATGCAGCTCAAATACAGGACCGTATTTCAACAATCATGCCAATTGTAAAAGAACATCTGAAAAGAGCAGAAGAGGCCCAAAGCAGAATTTACAATCGTGCTGCCAGAGTCCGAGAGTTTAACCCAGGGGACAGAGTCCTACTGTGCCAACTGTGGAGAGCAACTTCTTAGTGAAATGGCAAGGCCCATATGAAATTGTGGAAAAAGTAGGGTCAATCAAGAGCCACAGACCTCTGGACCAGTGACTTCACACGTTCATCGGGAGCTCCCACAGGTAAGGGGGGCAAGGCAGACCTTGCACCGATGCATCCGGCCAGAGGTCCTGGAAAACCTGCCAATCAAAACAAGCGCATCAGCCAACTTGTTCTGCACTCCCGGAACATAACAGGCCTCGAACCATACGTTCAGCTCCAGGCAGCAAAGAACAAGATGACGTAGAAGAGAAAGAACTGGTGATGAGGAAGAGATAAGATAGGTCGGGAGGAAGAGGTAAGATGGAAGGTGGTTTCATTATCAGTGTGAAAAACAACTCGCGGATTCCTAAGGCAATCACCCCACAGTACCACAGCCACAACGATAGGAAAAATTTCCAAAAGGGTAAGGTTCAAACACATACCTCGCGCACACCATTCATCTGGCCAACTTTCAACATACCATTCAGATCCCAAAATGGCTCCAAAACCCGTGGAACCCGCGGCATCAGTAAACAAGTGCAGGTCCCCGTTAGACACTTCCACTGACTGAACACACGTATGACATTTATAATCTTGCAAAAAAACCATCCGAACTGATATATCCACTTTAAAGGAATGGGTAAATCTTATCTTGTGGGAAGGGGAGGTCACGCCCCTAGTAGACAAGGACAGTCTTCTGAAAAAAAAAACGCCCCATGGGCATCACGCGACAGGCGAAGACCAGAAGACCGAGAAGGGATTGCATCTGCCTAAGGGTAACCTTGCTGACTGACATAAAACCTTTAAGCAACTCCATCAAACGGTCCAATTTATCATGAGGGAGACGGAAGACCATGAGGTTAGAATCCAGTTTGATGCCCAAAAAGGAAATCACCATAGAGGGGCCTTCCGTCTTTTCCAGAGATAAAGGGACACCGAAGCGAAACATAAGGGATTTGAAGGAGTCTAGCAGAAATTGACAATGAGTGGAACCCCCGGGGCTATAAACAAAAAGTCATACAAATAATGTATTATGGTCCTAGATTGGGTCTCATATCTCACCACCCACTCCAAAAAGGAGCTGAAACGCTCAAAGAAATGACAAGATATGGAACACCCCATAGGAAGGCAAGAGTCATAAAAATACTGGCCCTCGAAATAACAACCCAAAAGGTGATAACATTCCGGATGAACCGGAAGGAACCAGAAAGCCAACTCAATATCTGATTTTGCTATAAGGGCACCCGTGTCGGCCACCCACAACAAAGCCACTGCCCAGTCAAAGGAGACCTAAGAAACTGACGCCTCTGAGCGGGAAATGCCGTCATTAACGGACGAACCGTAAGTCTAAACTTACCCACCTCCTTTTTTGGGACCAAACCTAATGGGAAAACCCGAAGGTTAGCAAATGGAGGGGAGTCAAACGGGCCTACTATGCAACCCAAACTGATCTCTTTACCAAGTTTTTTATGCAGTACCATGGGATTCTCCCTGAACGACTTCAAATTATCAGAAAACAAGGAAAAGTGGACTCGACAAAGGAAATGAAAAAAACATATACAAAGCCCTGTTGCAACAGTCTTGCAGCCTCGATATTGGGGTACTGATCCAGCCACGGACGCATGGTGACTATGCTCACTGGGGTCTTGCCTTTCAGAGAGACCTGCCAGCTTAGAATCGGACTTCACCGGGCAGGGGCATCGCATTGCGGAGTGATTACCTCTGCAATATGAGCATTCGTGACAATATT